>NC_141687.1:1762560057-1763216238 GCF_964263255.1 Lissotriton vulgaris
TATAAGTAATGACTGAACACAACAATTATTCTAGTACGGCGCAAATATGTATCCAGGGCTTTAAGTGGGCCGGGTCTCGCCAGGTCTCTTAAGGATTCCTCGAAACGGGTCTCTATTCGGCTCTGCTTTGTGCTCTGGCACAGGCGGTCCGTTTTTTCCCCAGCGTTGTAGGGGAAGGGAAATCCTTTAAAGAGTACTTTTCTCTCTGGATTCCGCTTATCTTTTCGGAACTCAGGAGCAGCAACATTGTTGTGGTGTCACCGGGGCTTTATATGGAAGCCATTTTCAATATTATATACAAGCCACAGTAGCTGCTTATTTATCTTATGCGACTAACAATTATTGACAAAGCCAATAGTCCTGACTTGTTGTAGGTATGATGGTATGTGTTGTATGATATCATATATCTGGATGCAATGACAGAAACAGCAAAATACCAGTCAGGCGGCACACTATGCCAAGCAACCCAGATTTTTAGCTTGCCCGTTATTAAGCCATACCCTTAATTACATTAGCCACGCCCCCTTGAAAGACCCCCTCATAACCCCCCCCCCTAGTTTTTTCATCACACTTAAAGCCCTGCATGTATCTGTTGCCTCACACAACGGGCCTTCGTGTCTGTGTTTTTTTACATTTACATGTGAAGCATGGCCCTCCCCTGCCCATGTCCAACTGTGGAACCAAAGCAAGTGGGGCAGACAAGCTCACACCACCCTTCTGGCTTAATCTGTTCGCTCTATGACTATATCTCTTTCAGTGCATCCATTCTCCCTTGTCTCCCATTCCTCTGACTTCCTCTTCTCCTCCCTTCTGTAGGCCCCGTGTGCCTGCTGCAATGTACCTGAGACCAGGGACCTGAGGACAGAAACAGAGGTACCAGCTGCATCCCAGACTTTCCACACTGACCTCTGGCTCCAGCTCCCCGGGCAAATGGCCGGTGGCATGAAAGGCCAGCCTGCCAGCCCCGCCGGGTCCATCTGAACTTCACGGTGAAATAACTGTGGCTTGGGAGCCCCTCCCCCTTTACACAGTGCCTCTCAGTAAGGAAGTTTTATCCGTATTGCCGATCCTTTAATTCGCTCTTAAACACATACAATTACATGATTGTTACATTCGCTACTGAGCGACGTAAATCCGGGAACATTTGATGATAAATACGTCTCATATAAATAACCAGGTCTGTCGGTACCATAGCGCTGGGAAGGAGAGGGCTGAACTGGATTTCCGAAGGAAACGCGAAGTGACACTGCCAGGTCACAGAGTAAACAAGCATTTGTAATGCAATAGGTCTCGCATTACGCGAGTTTGAGCTATTGGCATTGAAATTACAATGACTTTTATTTTTGTTTTCGTTTTTAAAACATAAATAAAGGGCATTGTCATTTACAATGCCAATAGCTCAAACTCGCGTAAATGCGAGACCTATTGCATTGCAAATGCTAGTTTAGGACTTGCGCCCTGTCCAGTAGGGAACATTGGTTATATACAGTGTAGGCTGCCAGGGCCTGCGGAAGCAGTGGGGTCGTGCTGGGCTCGGCCAACCTGCCGATAGCCCGTGCTGGAGCAGAGTGAACTGTACTGTGGCAGGCAAGCAAACAAGGCGAGAAACGCAGCTGTTGCTCTTCGAGAAGTAGGGGGTGTACCGGAGCCCGGCAAATCGATGGCTCCCAGCCAAATGGAAGGTATCATGTATATAAAACTCTTTCTCAATAAAATTCACTTGAAATAAAAAAAAGTTAAAAAAAGAACAGCACATACGAGTTGTGCTCCCCCGAGCATGTATGCCCCGTGCAGGGAGCCGGGCTTTGAAAGCTTGATGCTGATGTAAATAAAAACATACATATAATAACCTTCTTCACAGCATATCACGGAATATATCATGTTTATTTCAGCAGCATTAGTCATATTCCTTAGCGGCCTTGTGCTGCTAGCCCACCCTATGGCCAAGTTTATTGGGAAATCTGTGAAAAACTCTGTTTTGTCTTCATTTTTTAAAATCAGTTTCAAAAGAAATGACCTTAACTGCTAAAGCCCAGGTGCAATTTGCAAAACGCCAGGATCCAACAGAAGAACTTTGCCTGTTATCTTGTTTTTTTTACAAAGGGAGATATTGAGGGCAAAAGCCTGTGAGGTCTTACGCCGCCGCAGAAGAATGGTGATAAGGTGAAAGATACCTGTGCCCAAATCCCTTATAGCCCAGGCACACTTCACAACCGTCAATGAGAGGAGAATTTTAAACTTTGAAATAACAGCGTAGGAATGGTGATGTGCAAGGTAGAAAAGAGACAGGAAGGCCGATACTTTAACTTATTCTAAGTGAATAATCATTGTTGAACTTGGCCCTTTCACTGGTGAGGGAGAGCACGGGTTGTATTCCTATGCACTGGTTCGTAGAACAACTGTGATGCTGCGATGGTGGACACCATCTTGCACACGGAGCCTGTCGTGAATACCATGAGAATTCCTGCCTACACCAAACAAAATGGGATTTGAGTGACTGTTTCCAAGCGCGCCCAAGGCCGATGGAATGCACCAACACGCTCGGCCAGAGGGGCGCAGTGTGACCTCACATGATCCACTGGTGCCAGCTGGGGAAGTTGTGGGCCCTCATTCTCTGTCAGCCAGATTTCTCATTATAGAACCTGAGGAAATCTTATGAAGCAGTTAACATACCCTGGTGACGCATGTGGGGGAATGCTCACCCAGAGCGGGCCGTTAAGGAGCAGCCTTAACAACACAACAGGCTAGTGGCAAACACAATAATCAAAGCATGACGGTGCAAGGATGGGCACGACTCTGGCCAATAAGAAGAGGAGCTCCAGCGTGACGGTGCTCTTGCAGCAGCACAAAGGGAAAGTTGTTCAGCATGGAACCATTTCACCTGGTAAACTGCCAGGCAGAATGTGCGACACATGTGAGGGACAGAGCCCAACACTCACTGACACGAGTGTCATGGAACAGGGAAACCATTAAACAACACCTTGACACCTCTCTTTTAGAGAAGTACATTATAAAAATACAAAATAACTAAATACGCCATTGGTTTTCCGGGCACAAGTAAGGAGGCGGGGTCCAGGGAAGACTTTGTGCTAACCATAAGAGTTCCCCAAATCCATCAAAACATAATAGGAAATGACAGTGTTAGTAAGAACAAGCATTGGCAAAGTCAATTGGTCTCACCTATACAATAGCTATTGGCTTCGGCAATGTGTTTTAGCCATGTTGTACACTAGTGTGGCTGCTGTTCAGCATGGCTAAACCTTAGTGGTGTGGAGTGTCGTAGAGTGGACTGGGGGAGTAGAGTGTTATAGAGTTGATTTGTTGGACTGTTGTAGAGTGGAGTAGGGGAGTAGAGTGTCGTAGAGGGGAGTACAGCGGAGTAGAGTTCAGTGGTTCAGTGGCAGCAGGGCATGATTCGGTGGTACACGCAGGTACACAGCATCCACCCACTCTTTTCACAGGGTGGATGACGTCGCCCCTGCCAAGAGGTTGGGCCCCAGAGAAATATGTTGAACTTATCCCAGTGTCATTTTCAGACACCAGGACACGTTCAGCAGCTCCTGCACGTTATCTGCATTTCATTCTCAGCAGCAATGTGTAGGCAGTTAGGGGGCCTTTTTCACACCTCTAGCTGTGCCAAAGATAAAGGCAGTAGGTAAGGGGCCATAAGGCCTCCTTTTGATCGAGTATCAGACGAGAGGTGGCCTGGAACCTCACACTTACATGCAAATGCAACGAGGAAACAAAAGCACACAGCTTGTTATCTCTTCACAGATATTTAAGAGATGCATGCTTTTTAGGTCACGGCCTGATCCAGCGCATGCGCTGGTCTGGCCGAGACATTTAGTAGGTGCTCTGAGAAATGCTACTTTGCCAGCAATCAGCTTGCTAGAACGCGCATAAGAGCGTGCGCGTCGTGCACAGCTGTCGCAGCTTCTTTGATTAAGCGCTTGTGAATGCTTTCCCCTACCCCCAGCCGGCATAGGGTTTCTTTGATCCAGCATGCGAGAATGATTTACCCTACCCCTTTCCTTTTCCGACTCCATTTTCAGCTTCTTTGATCAAGCGCGGTTTCTTTTGAAGTTGCTAAACGTGTTGACGCCCATCGCGGTCCCACGTAGACTCCAATCACACTTAACGCTCCGCGTGTTGTGTCTACTGTGTTCTTGTTGAAAGTCTAACAAAGCTCGCTTCCTTTTTACACAAATAACTCTATGTAAACTATAGCACTGATCTGCCATTATGTCACCAGATGATACATCCAAAGGTCACGAAGAACCACTAATAATACATTCCAAATGCGTCTCTCTTGTGTGTGATATAATTATCACAAAACAAGCGCAGTCATTTCAGAGTTGGTGAGTGATGACATTGCTTGTTTTTGTTTCTCGCCCCTGCTTGGTGTCTTTTTTTAACTGCGTTGAGACAAACACACCAGACACAGATTAGGCATTGTATGCTTCTGCCAGTGGAAGGTCTCACAATAGTTAAAGGTTTTGTACAGTGCAAAGTTTAAATGCGGTGCCACGAGGGCAGGCCCGTTAAGTGATTAAAAGGCCATTGGAAGCGCTCTGTTTGGTATCAAAAAGAGAGGAGTGACGGGCTATTGCTACTCTAGAAGAGTAGGAGGTCCAAACACGACGTGCCCAAGTATTATGTCTAAACAAGATTGTCGTGTTGTTCCTAAGAAAGAGAAGAGAATGACAGTCTGTGATACAGATGATTTATGGCAGGGTAACCTGGCGGTAGCCCTGGGAATCCAATTTGTTGGATTTAATGCCCTCACACACCCTTTCAGGTGTCATGCTTCATCATTTGGGCCTGCTCCTCGTTGGGTCGGCGGTGCAATACCCAACACCTCATAGAGGGGCTCTTTAGCGGAGATCTTTTTCCAACAGCCGTATAGATGAAGTGCGGGTGTGGGGCCAGAACAATGTGGTAGACGTGATGTTGTGTTGTTAAAATAAAGCTATTGGTACCAGGAATGCTTTATTCAGAAGGGCCACTGCTTTAATTAAAAGCAATTATTCTAGAGGAGAGTGGTGGAAAATGATGTTTCCAACTGTCATCTAGAATTTGTGTAGTCCGGTCAACATGTTTCTCGCTACTGTGCAATTTGTCTAGCGATTCTTCAGGACCCGGTTGACTATTAGCAAGTATCTAATGTTATAAAACTGTCTACACTAATACCCTAGAGTGTGGTGCTTCTATTCTCTTGTAGGCTAGCACATTGGTGTTTAGACACAAGCGCTCTGTGTTCTCAGCAGGAATGTTCCACGCAGCATCAGGCATGCGAGTGCCTCTACACACCGGTGAACCTTTTATATTTCTCCATTTCTTTTGGCTGCAGACACACTCCAGAATGATTACTGATTTGATCCTTTATTGTAAGAAGTGAAGTTTAAACTTGCCAGCAGGGCCTCATATGAAATAACTCTCAGCTCTGCAATGCAGTATTTTTTATTTGACCAGTATGTTGTTTTTCTTTAAATTTGGCCACAATTCATTATTCCTGTCCCTGCATTCTGTCATCAGACACGGGCTTCGGTATGCCATTTTTTCATATAAATCAGTGACCCATGGAACTGCAGTATATACATCATCAACACCAGTATTTTCACCCAGCTGATCGCAGTCATCCATATTGCACAATTATCTACATCTGTTATTAATTCAAAGTGGCTGAGCTCCCTCCAGAGAAACTATTTCCACTCCCGGACTTTTGTGTGATAGACTAATGTATTATGGGTATTGTAGTCTTGTTTATCTTCCACTGACCTAATTACACTAACACACATAAAATTCAGTTGTTTGTAGGTGAATAGTTCAGGTCTGGAGATAGTGTCTGTTGTGTCCTACAGTGCGGTAGCCACCCTAATAGTAGTGTACTTTTCATCCTCTGCCTAAGCACATTTCTTAATCTGCTCAATTATTCTAAATGTTGCATGCTGGATGTGTTTATTGGGCCAAAAAGGCTTCTTTTGTCATCTTCAATGCAAGATGGTGCACGCTCTGAAATCCGTAAAAGTGCACTCTCTTAATACTTTATTTAAATAAATATATTTAGGGTGATCACCAACCTCTAGTTCAGTGTGGACACTTTCTCTAGTCCTTGTCTTCTCTATCTGTACGTCACACCTCTCTTTCAATAAACATCAGTGCCCCACAGTACTTACCTCTCTTGACCTCAACTTGCCACCTCTCTCCCATCCTAACTCTAGATCTCTAGCTCTCGGTCAGCTCTCTGCCCCTCTCTTCTCCTCAAGTGCCCCTCTCTCTCTCTCTCTCTCTCTCTCTCTCTCTCTCTCTCTCTCTCTCTACTTTCTCTTCTTTCTGCATCTTGCTGCTCTGTTTGCATCACACCCCCTTCATTTCTCTTCCATTTGCATCACCTCCCTCTTAATCTCATCTCTCTTTATCTTACCCTTTCTATCATTTTTGCAATCTATACCTTACCTTTCTCTTCCTCTTGCATCCCTGTTTCTACCTCACTATTCTCTCTTTCATTTCTCTCTCTGCCTCACAACTCACTGCGCCATCTCTCTCTTCCCCACCTCTCATACACCATCTAGTCTCTCAATTTAAATCACCTATTGGCCTTCTATGTCTCGCTTTTTATTGATGTCCTCTTTCCCTCACCTTTCCCATTATTTTATTTCTTTCTCTCTACAATGCTCTCCCTACCTCTTCGACTCCATCTATCACTCCCTTTGCTTTCATCTCTCTTTCTATCTCCTTCACTGTTTCCATTCACTCTCTCTACTTCCAATGTCTCTCTCATTTAATACATGTCTTACCTCTGTCTCTCTCTCTTCCTATTTCACTATTCTCTACTTCACCTTCGCACTTCCTCTGGATTAGCCTCTTCTCTCTACCTCATCTGCACCTATTTTCTCTCTACTTTTCATATCTTTCTATTTTCCATCCCACCAGCTCTACCTGCCTTGCTACTTTGTTTACTTGACCTGTCATTCTGTGCTTCACATTTCTATTTGTGCTATCTCGTTATAACTCACCTCACTTCCTATTTTATTTCTCTCTAGACCTTGCCCCTCGGGTTGGCACCTTTCTTACCAGCCTGCATTTAAAACTGCATGCCAGGCCTCTAAAAACAAACTAACTAAACAGACAAATGACCAGATAGATTGTTTTGCCAATCGTACACATCACCTAGCAGACAAATCCTAAGTGAGCACAATTTTCATTTCTTCTTTTTGACTTTTTCCATATATTCATTTCATAACATTTCATCATATCCAAAATACGACACCACTGTAACACTTTATATAAACATTCAAAGTTTCAGCGACATAATACACACAATAAATGATAAACATCTATATCAAACATAGACACCATATAAACAAAGTGGAATGCCTCCAACTATTTAGTTTAGGGGGCACCAGTCCTAATGTGATGTATACATAAACAAGCGGACAACAAATAGTTCAAAACAGGGCCTGCTTGTTTACTGCGCTGAAGACTGTTGTTGTAAAGGGTTGAGTTCACAGGGGGGATGCATCCTATTAGTCGTTCCCTTGGCATATGTATGCGCTTTACAAATTGTAATAATAAATAAATAGCACCCATTATTATTCCTGCTTCAGCACAGGGTCAACGTGTTTCGAACCCAAGGTTAATTGCGGGTTCTCATCAGGACGTGGACTGTAAGTGGCCTTCACTATAACAAAGAAAAACAATAGCAAAGTTGGTGTCAGTGATTCTGAACCCTTAAATTTCAATACTACTCTCAAAGTATCCACACTTTAACATCTAATTGTACCTGTAGTTTTTTTATTCTTTCCAGCACTTGTGTGTTCTACTCATGAAAAAGCATGGCAACTCTGAAAATAAATGAGCACATTGTAGTCTCAGCGCTCTAGCTGACACGCGTTGCGTGATGACGCAACGCACCCCCCGCCATTTTCTGGATGCGCGTGCATCCCAGTTGGTAGAAGCGCGAGTGCGGGAGCCGGGAGTGAATCGGCTTGGCGCTCTCTGATTCCCACATTAGTTAAATAAATCCCTGCAACTACAAAGCGGTGTCCTGACGTCATTACAGATAGGACAGACAATACAATGGCGACGAGGTCGGATTAAGAAAAAAAAACTGACAAAAAATCGAGCAGAGGAACCAAGCAGGTGCAACCCTCAGACCATCATAAGGTGAATGAGAGAGCCACAGCCAAGCCACAAAAAGAGGTCCAGAGGCAGGACACCGACAGCATAGCCACACTAAAGGGCACCTGGGACATCAGAGAGCGTGGCAGAGCCTACAACACCCCACTCCACAAAGGAGCCATAGGAAACCAGGTACGAGGAGCCCCCTACGCAAACACCCACAGAGGAAGCCAGACAGGGCACATAGAAGGACAAAGAGGGCACGCAGCAGTGAAGGAACGCAAGGGGCACCCCCACAGCAAATACACACCCGAGGGGCAGGAACACTGGCGACTTCAGGGAAGAGCGAAGGAGAAGAGACAAAGAGTCCCCAACTTCAACCAAAGAAGCAGGAGGAAGACAGCGCACCAGGCAGTCCTAAGGGCCAAAGTGGGAGCGCACCGCCGGAAAGGCGCGAAACCATGTGTCTTCTGCCCAAGCCAGGAGAACCCCTCATGAAGTGGGAAGACTGGAGAGATTACATCGACAACTTTATTGAAGTACTAGAGGATGAAAACGAGGAGAAATTTAAAAGTAAGAGGAAGAAACGAATACTACTACACAACCTGGGTCCGGAGGTACTCAGAGTATTCAAAAACCTAGTACCTAAACAACGTGATGATACCGACGACAATGTCTATGCCCACGCAATTGAAGAATTAAATGAGCACTACAGGCCAGCAGTATGTGTCTCAATTGACCGATACAATTTTCAACAGAGAAAGCAGGAAGCTGGAGAATCGGTTGAAGAGTATGTAGCGGTATTAAGGAAACTAGCATCCACATGCAGATATGCCACATTCCAGGAAGAGTTCATAAAAGACCAAATAGTGATGCACACCACAAGTAAGGCCGTGCATGATAAATTATGGGCAAGCAGGGATGCCACGCTGAAGGAAGTCATGGCAATAGTTAAGAAAGCGGAGTTGGCACGACGATGCGCGGAGGCGGCGAAGAAAGAGACGTTGCCCAGACCTATGGTGAACAGAATGGAAGAGGAGGAGCCCCGAAGAGACAGCAGGAACAAGGGAATCCCACAGAAAGGCCCGAACAGGTGGCGGGGAAACTCAGGCCCACCAGGAAAACAATCGAGAGGCGGCAAGAATGCCTGCTACCGATGTGGAAGCACGGCGCACAAGGCCTATGACAGGAAATGTCCAGCGTTTCGCGCCAAATGTATGTTCTGCAGGATTGTAGGGCATTACGAGAAGGTGTGCCGTAGGAAGTCAGCCAGGAGTGTGGTGAAATATGTCGACCAAGGACAAGAAGACCCAGAGGAGAGCAACCACGAGGAAGAGGACACGGTACTCTGCATTTACGACCAAGTGCTATGCGTGGATACCAAGATATCGAGCAAGCCGGTGCTGGACATGACAATTGGTGGAGTGCCAATAAACATAGTGGCAGATACGGGTTCGCCCTACACGATAGTACAGAGGGCGGTGTGGAACGAGACCACATTTGGGCTCAGAGTTAGAGAGGCTGGACATAAGGCCCATCTCATACAATGGAGACCGCATACCTATGGTGGGGTACAGAATATTAAAATTCGAATTTAAAGGACGCAGCGCGAACTGCAAGCTGTACATCTCAGAAAAAGGACCATCGGTACTGGGGTGGATGGACCAGGGTGATCTGGGCATCAAACTGGACCCGGGAGGAGAGGTTCAGGTTTTGCTCACCGAACCAGAACGATGGCCGGACCTGGACAGATGGAAAAGGGAATACCCTAAGGTGTTCGGAGGCAAGGTGGGAAAACTAGAGAAGTTTGTGCACAAGATTGTACTCAAAGCAGGAGCGGAACCAGTGTCCCACAGGGTGAGGAATTTGCCCCTCGCTGTGAGAGACGCGGTGCATGTAGAACTGCAGGAGTTGGAGAAAAAGGGCATAATCGAACCAATCATGTGTGCTGAATGGCTGGCACCACTGGTGGTGGTGATGAAACCCAGTGGGAAGGTCAGGCTATGCGTAGACCTGCGTGAGCTAAACAAGAACATCGTAGTGGAGAAGTTCCCCATGCCATGGATTGAAGAGATGTTGGCCAAAACAAGAGGGATCAAGTGGTACTCCACCATTGACCTAACCTCAGCATACCACCAGATTGCGTTGCACCCGGAGAGTAAGAGGCTAACGTCATTCATCACCCCCTTCGGATGCTACCAGTTCCGCCTTATGCCGTTTGGGCTGGCGTCAGTGTCAGCGGTATTTCAAAAACTGATGCACCAATTGTTTAAGAACGTGGACGGCATCCAGTACTTTCAGGATGATATCCTAGTGATGGGACGAGACAAGACAGACCATGATGCGAAACTTGCTAAAGTGCTCAGGGTGCTGGAGGAAAAAGGCCTAACTGCAGAGTGGGAGAAGTGCCGCCTAGGTATGGAGTCAGTGACCTACTTGGGACACGGAATTGGGGTGCAAGGAATCGCGCCCAAGACTGAGAACGTGAAAGCGATTTGCAACGCGCCACCCCCCACCAGCAAGGAGGACGTCAGGTCCTTTTTAGGCATGGCAGAATATTATAGTAAATTTGTTCAACATTTTGCAACAAAAACTCACCACATGAGACAATTAACGAGAGAAAAATCGATCTTCAATTGGACGGAAGAGGCATAAAGGGAGTTTGAAAGCATAAAGATGGATGTAGTAAGCGCCGTACCCCTGCAAGGCTACGACCCCCAAGGGAGAACAGTGCTCACAACAGATGCCAGTGACAAGGGACTAGGTGCCGTGTTGATGCAGGACAGAGGACAAGGAGTAGTCGAGACTTTGAGGTTTGCATCTCGCACACTGAGTGACACGGAGAAAAAGTTCAGCGTCATAGAAAAGGAGATGTTGGCTGTGGTGTGGGCAATGACGAGGTTCCGACAATTTCTATGGGGTACATGTTTCCAGTTGAAGACTGATCACAAACCGTTGGTGAAAGTACTCACCTCAAGTGGGCATGCCAGTGCCACACCCAGAATCTCAAAGATGACTCTGAAACGTTTGGGATACAGATACGTGGTCAGTCGGACTAAAGTGGCAGACTACTTGAGCAGGGCGGCAGCCATGGAGACAGAAGAGGAAGGCATGGAAGCTGGAGAGGAAATGGTAGCCTTGATGGATGACCAGGAGAGGGTCATTAGCAACCAAGAGTGGGATGAAGCCTATAAGGAAGATCAGGACATACAGGAGGTGAAGGAGTGCATAGTGAATGGTTGGCCAGAAAAGAAACACCTTAGCGAGAATCTACAGAAGTATTATAAGGTCAGGGAGGAACTGTCAGAGAATGATAAGGGAGTGTTCATATACAGGGGAGACAAGGTCATCCCCCCAGCAGGAATTGTTCCGAGATTACTAGCGCTACTCCATGAAGGACATCTGGGAATCGGGAAAACGAAACTACGGACCAAACAGGGATACTGGTGGCCAGGCATGGACTTGCAAGCTGAACGCTACGTCAGGGAATGCATCCAGTGCCAAGGAGCGGACAAAACGTTAAGCCTTTAAGACCTGCGCTGGGAAAATTTGACTCCCCGAAGAACCCGAAAGGAAGACCTTTCTATTGATATCTTGGGCCCGATCTTAGATGGACAAGGAACCCAGAAATATGTGTGCGTCCTCATAGACAGGTACTCCAAGTGGCCAGAAGTGAAGGTGGAAGAAGTAATGGACACAGAGACAATTCTAAGGTTTCTGAATGATACGTTCGTGAGAGAAGGCATTCCCAAATCCATACTGAGCGACAATGGGCCTCAGTTCACCTCAGAAAAATTGACAAAATTCATGGAGAGAAATGGCACCCTATCCAAACACACCTCCATATATCACCCGGCTGGGAATTGTTTAGTCAAGCGCTTTAACCGAGTGGTGATGGGATCGGTACAGGTGGCTATAATGAGTGACAAGGATTGGGAGAAAGAAATATGGCAAATGATCTGGGCGTACCGAATCACCCCCACTGGAACAGGGTATAGCCCCTTCCAAATTCTGAGGGGCCGTGTTCCTTTCACGAAGGACAACCGAGTGTGGAAGGAGAAAACAGTGACCAGAAAATGGTCCCCAGCAGTGGTTCAGGCGAACTTGGAGAGAGCACAAGCTGTCTACGCCAAGTACTATAACTTACGAAGGAATGTGAGAGACACTGGATTAGAGGAAGGTGAATGGGTGAGAGTCAAGTTGGCGGTAATGCACAGGAAAAGGGGACAGCAAATATAGTAGACCCCTTCAGGTCAAGGAGGTGTATGATAGAGCTGCCCTACTAAGCGATGGCAATGTATGGTCGCAAGACCGCATGGCAAGATGCAATAAAATATTACAGTGGAACTCTGGTGAGCAGGAGCAGGAAGGGGCAGTGGAGCCCTATGAAGGAAATGAACTCTCCAACTCTGAGGCGGACACTGAAGATGGAGACTCGAGCGAGGAGCAGGGCAGCAGAGGTACCCCCAGAATAGAGATGGAGAGGAGTGCAAGGAGGTCGATGGGGAGCCCAGCTGAACCGAGCCAGAGAGAAGGTATTGGAGAGACTCAGGAGAGAGAAGCTACAGCCACCCCGGTAAGACATACCCGAGGGGGGAGAGCGGTGGTGAGACCATCCAGGTTCCAGGACTATGATATGAGCGATGGACTATAAAGTTTCATGTTTGTTTCAGTGGTGTAAAACAGGGGAGATATGTAATTTCAGTGCTCTAGCTGACTCACGTTGCGTGTTGACGCAACGCGCCCCCGCCATTTTGTGGATGCGCGCGCATCCCAGTTGGTAGAAGCATGAGTGCCAGAGCCGGGAGTGAATCAGCTCGGCACTCTCTGATTCCCACATTAGTTAAATAAATTCCTGCAACTACAAAGCGGTGTCCTGTCGTCATTACAGATAGGGCGAACATTACACACATGATGTGGAATCGTCAACTCAGGTAATGTAACAAGCTATATACATCGCTCATGGACCTTAAGAAATGAGTTCCTGCCTCACGCTGTAAATGGCACAATTTAATGTTGCCCAATCTCTCAACGGTAGTCAATGCGGTTGAATTAATTAAGTTCGAATGCAGCTATGGTGGAAAAATTGTGAAGTTTCTGTCAATTCATTCGAAATTGTGATATTTTCAGAGGTGTTTACGGCTACCTGGGGCTGTTCCTACCTCTAAGTCTTTCTGTTTCGGTCAAAGCGTGGGCTGACTCGTAAAGCGGGGCTCCTTTTCGCTGCCAAATTAGTGCTTCTCTGTCAACCAATACTGCGGAGGAAGATAAAACGTGTGTTTATTATTTTTTCCGAGTGACGCCTGAACACACCCACCAGCTTGATGCTGGACATGCCTCCTGTTCAAACTGCATAATGAAACAAGAACACGGCTGGAGCGTACCGATTTTCAGTTGACACCATACGTTCAGCTTCTCTGTTCGTCTGCCGTCGCGTAGCTAGGTCCCGCATGCGTGTCACGGCACTGATTTACATGCATGGATCGTTGCTCCGCATGGGGTGGAGTAGAAAGCCCCTTCGTATTCTGGGACTTGTAGTTATGATGATGGGGCACTTTTTTAGATCAACTTTTCATCGAAGTGGCATAGATGTCTTAAACCTGGCAGTCCTCAGTACTGTTCTGAACTGAAAAACATCCAGGATGCACATCACAAATTGCTCAGTTCTGAAAGTTCATTCAATCCCCTCATTGCCGTATCGAATTTCATAATCAAAAATGCTTCTTTTTGTGATAGCCACAGATCAGGGTCAACCCCTCTTGAGGAAGACTTTTCAACTGCCAGAATTGTCCATTTAAAATCAGTAGACAAGTGGATCATTTGTAGAAAGTGAGACACCAATGGGCAGTTAAAAACTTTATTCTTAATTCTTGATCGGTGTTGTATAATTCGTTGGCGTATTTCCTGTGTGGTTTTTCCAACATATACTTTTTGGCATGGACAAACAATGGCATAAATTGCATATTTCGATTTGCAATTAGTGAACTCCACCTGTGTTGCCAACATTTTTTGCCGTCAGTGAAAAGGGTGCCTTCAATTGTAGAGCTGCAGACTGAACAAGTCCCACATTTGTGAGGACCCTTACTGGCCCAAGGCCAAACAGGGTACATTGGTTGTCCTTTTTTGTGGCAGGACATATAGAGGTAATCTGTTGTCCTATACTCTGATTCTTTTTCAGGGCAAATAATGATGGTCCAACATTAGGAATTGCGTCTTCGACCAGGTGCCAGTGACTCCAGATGATTTTTTGTACTGGATTGGTATGAGATTCAAATGTAGAGACACCCACAATGCATTCTGTGGGTGATTTTTTTGATTTTTCTTGAGTAGGTGTTTTCTTGGTGTCCATCTCACTCTTTTCATGGATTGTTTCAGGAGCTTGCGAGGATATCCTCTCTCCAAAAGTTTTTGAAGTAGAGCCTCACCATGAATCTCAAAGTCTTCCAACCTGGAACAATTACGTCTCACCCTTAGGAATTGTCCATAGAGGAAGTTGTTTTTAAGATTTCGAGGGTGGTAACTCCGAAAATGCAATGCATTATTTTTATCGGTCTTTTTAAGATAGAGAGAGGTCATCAATCCCTCCAGTGTGTGTTTCATCTCAAAGTCCAAGAATGATAAGGTTTTGGAATCATATGTAAGGCTGAACTTGATGTCAGGGCTTCGAATATTTAACCAACCATGAAATTCTCTGAGGGCCAAGATAGATCCCTCCCAGATGCACCACACGTCATCAATATATCTTAGCCACTGTTTGATATGTGTACTGTATGGATTATTATTATACACATATTTTTCTTCATACTGGGCCATGTATAACACTGCCCTTTCCGGTGCAAAAGGGCATTCCATAGCTGTACCCTCCACCTGAAGGAACAGCTCGTCTTCAAATATGAAAAAATGTTTCTTTAGCGCTAGGGATGCAAATCTGATAATCAATTCAGAGGGCACTCAATGAGGATGAGGTCTTTTCTCCAAATAGATTTCAATAGCATCTAATCCATCTAGCTGGGAAATTTGAGTGTATAGCGAGGCAACATCCATCGTCACAAGGATCTGTGTCCCAGGATCTAATTGGAATCCTTCGACCTTATTGATAAACTCCATTGTGTCCCGTAGATGTGATGGTACTTCGGCCAAAAATGGTTTTAAGAACACGTCCACGAATTTGGAAACAGGTTCTAAAATCGAATCACATCCCGACATGATCGGGCGGCATGGCGGTGTAGTTGCATCTTTATGTACCTTCAGCAGAAAGTACAAGTGGGGTGTCCGAGGGTATTTTTTGACCAAGAATTCAGATTCTTTTGGGCCCAACACTCCACATTCCTTTGCTTCATTGACAATTAATGATATCTCTTGCATTATTTGGGCAGTAGGGTCTTGTGTGATCCTTCGATACCACTCTTGGTTGTAAACATGACTCCTGCCTTCTGACCGGTACAGATCGTTAGACAATAGAACCAATGCTCCTCCTTTATCCGCTGGACTAATGACGGCATCCTGCTGATTCTCAATACTCCTGATGGTCTCTTTTTGCATTCTAGATATGTTTGATGGAAGAAATGGTCTCTTTTTTCAAGTACGTTAAGTGATGATAGCACAGTATGTTCAAATGCAATAATATCTTTTGAGATATTATGATTCGGAGGGCAAAAAGATGACTTATTCCTCAGGCCAGAAGGCTCAGTTTGTATTTGGTTCGGCAAATCCTTAAAGAACCACCTTAGCCGGATTTTCCTGAAAATTCCATAATTTCCAGTTTTACTTTTGTGAAATCCATTGTGGTACCGGGGACAAAAGAAAGCCCCAACTCCAGCACCTCAATTTCTTCTTTGGAAAGGATTCTATTAGATAAATTAATGATAGGTGATTTATTTAGGACTTGTAGTGTTGTCTTCGTGTTGTCATTTCCCATTCTTGAGGTTTGAACCTGCTCCTGGATTGTAGTTGGCCCTGTCCTAAAAAAAGCCTTGTTTGTTGGTTCCTATTCGATGGTCCTTCCCCCGGATCAGAATCCCCCGTTGTGTCAGAGGATGATGTATCCGAGAAGGTGAGGAACTTTTTCTTTGATCTACCTTGATATGCTGTTAAATATCTAGTAGAATCCGGTAGTGTAGAAAAATCTTCTTTAAGATAAGGGTACAATGTCTCAAGGTTGAAGCTTTTCTTGTCTTTTTCAAATTCGCTGGTCTTAAAATTGATTGTATGATCTTTGAATGTAGCTAAACCTTTTTTCAATTTTTTCAAGAAGTAGTTTGGCTTCAGAGTCAGTGTGGTTATCCCTAATTGTTTGCAATTGGTCCTCAATCTCTTCTATCTCTTTTTTGCAAATTCTCTGCGCTGTCTCGATGGTATGGACCATTAGGTCTCTACTGCATTTTGTGCTGATGCAGCTGAACCCCTTCTTGTACACTGGATCGTCAGTGAAAATAACTGGGACGTTTTTTATCTGAAGGCCCCACGGGATAGTCCCAGCTTTTAAGTTGGCGAGTAGGAAGTGTCTCATGTGTTTTTTCTGCAGCCTAATCAATTTGTCTGTCACATTCTGTTGTTTAGCTGTGCTGCTCAAGGTCACTGATGAAAACAATGTAGAATCTGAGATAAGTTTCTGAAGGTGGTCCTCACTGAATGACAATGTGTCTTTTTGGACATATTCAATACCACAGGATGGAACACCCTGGGTCCACCAAGTGAAAACTGAGTGAAGTATACTTCAAAATACTAGCCTTGCGAGCAACTGCTCGCTCTACTAACAATCAAAACCAAAGACTTGGGTCCTGTAACTATATGGCCTGGACCACTCTAACTAACTAAACAGACAAATGACCAGATAGATTGTTTTGCCAATCGTACACATCACCTAGCAGACAAATCCTAAGTGAGCAGAATTTTATTGTATTCTTTTTTACTTTTTCCATATATTCATTTCATAACATTTCATCATATCCAAAATACGACACAACTGTAACACTTTACATAAACATTCAAAGTTTCAATGACATAATACACACAATAAATGATAAACATATATATCAAACATCGACACCATATAAACAAAGTGGAATTCCTCCAACTATTTAGTTTAAGGGGCACCAGTCCTTATGTGATGTATACATAAACAAGGGGACAACAAATAGTTCAAAACAGGGCCTGTTTGTTTACTGTGCTGAAGACTATTGTTGTAAAGGGTTGAGTTCACAGGGGAGATGCATCCTATTAGTCGTTCCCTGTAGCACCCATTATTATTCCTGCTTCAGCACAGGGCCAACGCGTTTCGAACCAAAGGTTAATTGCGGGTTCTCATCAGCTCGTGCTGGACTGTTCCCATTGGGCGCAGGGTCAAGACTGATTTGCATATGGCTGGGGTCAAACTGGAATGGCATGGTGAGCAAAAAAACAATGGATTTAGGCCCAGATCTCTGTACTGGGGTGAAAATTATGACATTGCTCTGCATTCTGTCCATCAATTGTTCTTTTTGCATTTGTTACCCTGAGTGGGACGGGTATGCCCAGACCTTGGCCCATACTCTCCATAAGACTGGAGTCAAGCTATCCCGGCTCATGAGGGGTGATACCCTGAAACTGGTCCTACGATGCATGTTTCCAGTCCAGGGAGGACCTGGCCTGGCAGTTCAAGCTGGACGGCTCCCATTGGGCGCCAGGTCAAGACTGATTTGCCTATTGCTGGGTTCAAACTGGAATGGCATGGTGAGCAAATAAATAATGGATTTAAGCCCAGATCTCTGTACTGGGGTGAATGTATGACATTGTTCTGCACTTTGCCCATCAATTGTTCATTTTATATTTGTCACCCCGAGTGGGACGGTTATGGTCAGACGTGGGTCCCATGTTCTCCATGCCTCTGGAGTCAAGCTATCCTGGCTGATAAGGGGTGAAACCCGTCCTATGATACTTGTTTTCAGTCCAAGGAGGACCTGGCCTGGCAGTTCGGGTTGAACTGTTCCCATTGGGCGAAAGGTCAAGATTGATTTGCATATGATGTTGTTTGCAGAGCTACAGGTAGACTTTCAATTGGAACAGATTGAGCACTATAGATATTTGCAATTGAAGCATGTGTTGGGCAGACACCTTAAAGATGGGGATCAGATTCCCAAATACAGTCCACTAGAAGACAGGTTGTTACGGGATCCAATTCCAGAGAAGGAATATAAAAAATATTAAACAACTCACCAGACTTACTACTAAAGCTACAAGAGTTGTTGGAATCCAAGGAGGGATAGCTAGAGGATGATGACTGGGCAGAGGCAGTGCAGAGTCCTAGAGAGTTGGCAATACGGCCACGATTTAGATTGGTCCAGCTGAGGATACTGCACCAAACCTATTACACCAGCACACTTATGTTTAGGCTAGGGCGCATATTAACTGCGGAATGTCAGAGGGGCTGTACTCAGAGGGGAACATTTTTCCATATTCTGTGGGACTGCCTGATCATACAGAATTACTAGAAGAAGGTGGTTCGGATAATGTCGTAAGTGTTAGAACAGGAAGTCCCCCTAGATGCTAGGTGGCATATATTGTGTGCCTCTGGGGAAGAGAACTGGCCCAAATGTCATAAGATCTGGTTACAGGTGGCTGCAATGGTCGCCAAGCGTAACATGGCGGGGGCATTGGGGGCCACTCAATCGCCAAAAGTATCTCAATTGAAAAGAGACATGGACTGGTGCTGTGCAGCAGAAAGGACAATTTATGAGAGCTGGGGATGCCCCAAGAAATGGGAGAAAATTTGGCAGCTGTGGGTAGACTATAGGGGGTATGAGTGGCATTGAATAGTTAAGTTAATACAAAGATATTCGCTCAGCACGGAAAAACCATATAGCTTCACAGCTATTGGCGGCCGGAAACAACTCCAAGACACTATATCAGATTTTACTGACCTTCACTAAACCCATAGCCTGTGAAAGCCTGAAAGTGGCCTCACAACAATTATGTGACGACATCTCCAACTTCTTTACGCACAAAATCGACGCTATATACGACAAAATTCTACTCTCCAATTCTACATGTAAAAGTGGAAATGAACCCACGATAAACTCCGATAGACCACTCTCTCTTGAGATCTCCCTCTCTGCATTTCTCCCTATTCAAACTGAGGAAATATTGGCACTCACGTCCCAAATAAAGAGTGGCTC
This sequence comes from Lissotriton vulgaris, assembly GCF_964263255.1. NCBI lineage: Eukaryota > Metazoa > Chordata > Amphibia > Caudata > Salamandridae > Lissotriton > Lissotriton vulgaris. The sequence goes on from NC_141687.1 coordinate 1,762,579,332, forward strand.
TCCCACAGACATTATCCCTGCACGTATGATGTCCACTCTAGCTAGAGATCTAGGACCCATCATCCAGGAACTAATAAATATCTCACTAAGCACGGGGCAAGTCCCACGTGGATGGAAAAAGGCATTGGTCAAACCGCTCAGGAAAAATACCACCATCTCCTGGAACGAGCTTAGTAATCTCAGACCAATATCCTTACTCCCCTTTTTGGGTAAAATTACGGAAAAACACGTAAACAAACACCTGTCGAGATTTATTGAATCTGCAGGAGTGCTGAACCTATCACAATCCGGCTTCAGGCCCAAACATAGTACGGAGACCGCTCTAATGTCAGTCGCAGACGATCTGCATATGTACCAGGATAGGGGCTTTTCCGTTATCCTGGTACTACTAGATCTGTCTGCGGCGTTTGACACCGTATCCCACTCCATCCTCATGACCAGGCTAGAGAACATCGGCCTGAAACATGAAGCCCTTGCATGGTTGAGAAGTTTTTTAACCAATCGAACCCAGCAAGTAACCATGGGCAGTTTTTGGTCAGAGGAAGTTGAGATCTCCAAGGGGGTGCCACAGGGCTCATGTCTGAGCCCAACTCTTTTCAACATATATGTGGCACCCCTGGCTAACATCCTGAGAGCATATGGATTCATCCCAATATCCTATGCGGATGATACTCAACTCCTCTTTCCTTTTAAAACCTTGACTCCCGAGATCAAGAATTCTTTATCCCTGGGGATGAAAGCAGTGGCACACTGGATGTCTTCCAACTTTTTACAATGCAACGTTGGAAAGACGGAAGTCATGTTGTTTGGTGAGGTAAAACGACTCTGGACTCCGGACTGGTGGCCACAAGACCTTGGCCCAGTACCGGAGCCTAAACCAACTGTTAAGAATCTAGGGGTCCGTTTAGACCAGGAACTTACCCTCAAGCAACATGCCAACCAGGTGGTGGGATCCTGCTTCCACATAATTGGCATGCTACGCAAAATCTTCCCCCTCCTACCAGATGCCAGTAGAAGGACGCTGGTACAAGCTTTAGTCATGAGTCGTCTAGACTATTGTAACGGCCTGCTGCTATCTGCCAATGAGGGAGTCATGACAAGACTGCAGGTGTTCCAAAACACGGCTGCCCGTCTGGTCTTGAATGCGCCCCCCCCCGCTCACCTTCAAAGCCTCTACTGACAAAACTCCACTGGCTACCTGTTAGACAGAGGGCCAAATTTAAGGTATGCTGTACCATACATAAAAGTCTCAATGGTATGGGACCTGCATATCTGGCAAACAAATTTGTCCCCTATAAACCCTCCCGCTCACTTCGATCGAGCGAACAAGGCCTTCTAGAAGTACCTAGAGCCAAGAAGGCAAGACAGGGTAGCAAAGCCCTCTCAATAGCTGGCCCGTCTCTCTGGAACAGTCTTCCTAACACCCTTAGGCTATGCACGGAATACCTTCCTTTTAGGAAAATTTTAAAAACCCTCCTATTCAGTTTCTAGACAGCTAACGTTCTCCTGAACTCAATGTGGCAGAAGTCAAAAGCGCGGAGATACTCCCATGGGAGTCGATGCCAGCGCTATACAAACCTGTAAATAAATAAATAAAATAAAGTGGGGAGGGGGTGGGATGAGAGCGACTTTTACAGGTAGACTCCACTGGCATCATGATTACTACAACATGTTTATGAGTCGAGGATTGTGTAAACCACCGGGGAAACATATACCTCAATATATGAATATGTAACAGTTTTGCCAACACTTGTTTAATAAAAAGAAGTTTTAATTTTTTTTTTAAAAGGCTGATTTACATATGGCTGGGTTCACACTGGAAACGCATGGTGAGCAAAAACACAATGGATTTAGGCCCAGATCTCTGTACTGGGGTGAATGTATTACATTGTTCTACATTCTGTCCATCAATTGTTTTACATTTGAGACCCAGATGAATGTCACAATATGGGTAACAATAATAACTTGAGGTCTGATTCATAAAAGTAAGGGTACAAGTTTGTGTAAGTTTATGATTCTTTGCAATTCATTTTTTTCTCAAAGGTATTTTACTAGTGATAAATGTACAAATGCATTACCAAGGTTTACAAAAATGGACCAATGAATCAGCTTTCCATGAATTCAAGCTTATGGCCTTAAGTTCACAGCAGTTGTTAGCAGTTTGCATTTAACTTTACTTGCTGAGTCACCTAGCCACAGAATCTGTGGGTGGAACAAGCTCTGGTTTGCTCCTTAGCTGCTGCACTGCAATGTTGCATGCGTCTCTATACCTTATTCCCTTTGCATTATGAGTATGTACAAACAAGCTTGAAGACATCTTTAAGAAGTAATAGAGTACTATAGGCGCTGGAAGTTGGGGTGCTCTGTCCCCATAACAACTAAGCCTGAGTTCAGATGGTGAACAAACAATAAAGATTCCTTTATGTTTTGTTTTTATCTGGTAACATATGCAGTGCTTCAAAGACAGAGGTCATATGTCAGGCATTTTTTTCTGGGAAACGGCTGTTTATTCTTTTACTATGCTGATTGGCATTGACTTACTTTCTCTGACTGTAAAGTGAAATGATGTGTCAGTCTTGCAGGAGTACTGGGAGTGTGAAAGGAAAGGGTGTAAGATGTCACTTTTTCTAGCACACAAAATTTAAATACCCGTAAATTAATTGTACAAAGGTTTCCAAATATATCAGCAGTTCGGGAAAGCAAATATAAAGCATACTTTTTCTGTAATTATGAAGTGTGATGGGAATACAGATTTTATTAAGGTCAAACAAATCAAGACATACTCATTTCCCAAACCCTTTATTTTCACACATTATTGTGTATGCTTTTTATCAGTTAAACTGTATTCAAATGTAGTGGCCATTTCAATGAAAAATGTGTTGTTTGTAAATGATAGTGCACTACCATACTATACTTTAGTTATATATATATATATCGGATTGTGTTCTCCCAAAAACACCATCAGCTACATATTACACCCATACCACACTCCTGCCGAAAACAAGTTCTGTGTTAGATGCTTAGATTTTATGCAATCCCTGCGACTTGAGTGAAGTAACACTGATAGCGGCACCCTTACTCTGTATATTGTTCCAGCACCCCTGAAGAGCACAAGAGGATCTTTGAGGTATGGTCAGTCCCAAGAACAAAGAGGTAAGATTACATGACAGCAGAATCTCATCTCACTCGTCATTCCTGATTGCCGGACATTTTAGGACATTTCGTTCGTCATCATCATAGTCTGTGTTATTAATCGCTGGTCAAAGGAGGAGCAAGAGGCCAGATGACGAGGGTGGGCTGCAGGTTATGCGAACTGGAGACACCCTGGTCTAAGACTAAGGGGTCGTTATTAGGTCGAGCATTCAAGACCTCTTGTTTATACTTTAGTACATAATTATTATATACTTATTAAATACTTATATGTGTATGTACTATGTGGGCTCTGGAGATCAGCCGTAGGACTTGTATGCTTCCGATTAGGGAATTTCTTTTCTGTTCAACAGGCTTTATTTAATAGTCTTGATAGAAAACGAGCAGCAGAGGTCCGTAAAATACCAGAATTGCTTTCTGCTGGAGACTTTCTTTTTTTAATTTTTCTGGCAACTGCCTCTATTTAACTTTCTTGATAGAAAACGGCCAGCAGAGGTCAGTGATAAGCGTGGCTCAAATCCACCCGAGTGACTTACCGCACTCACCTATAGTCGCTATATAGGAAGTCAGCCGGACAGTGGAGAAGAATAAGCAAAAGTCTTTATTAGGCCAAACAACACTCATATGAGAGGGCCCTGTCCGGCCTCACTCCTAGGAGTGCGAACGAGAGGACTGACTCTCTGCATCACAGCAATACATTATAATGCAATACAGTAACGAGGGGTACGCCCCTTGTGGAAAGTTACCGAGCCTCAGACCAGTGAACAATGCTCTCATAGAGCAGGCATCTGCACCTGCAAGGGATACATTATTATCTCTACTCAAGGCCATGGAGCTAGGCTTCAGCGTCTCTGGGTATGAGAACATTACTGATAAAGAGACTTGTTAGTTTCGGCCACAGTAAGCTGAGAAACGAAAACTGCTGTCTTAGTACATTTCTGTATTCCTGCGGGAGGGGCATATGAGCGAGCAGGGCCCGCAGGCACAGAGGGTTACACAAAATGGTGGCACACAGGCTAAGCTAAGAAACTAATATGATCACACGTACATTTGAACATAAGTAAAAAGCAAGAATAGTAATTCAGCATAGATGCATATACGAATTTCATTAGTTAGTCATATGATGCTAACTCGCACATCATCATAGGGTAATTAGGGCATCGAAAAGTGAATTCTATCAGACCCTCCTTTTAGCATCATTGGCTAACTATAGCCTCATTTATTTGCAAAAGGTAGTGCCGACATCCATTCTATGGGCAGGACTTTATTTCTTTAGTCTAGAACATCTTCTGCAATGAACATCAACCAACTTGCATCAGCAGGAATTTCAGTAATCATAGAAGTGGTATATTGACCAGGTAACTTCTTTTTCGGACGCATATTCGCAGCACACATTGAACAACATGGAGGGAGGCAGTATATGCAAAGGCAGCAAGTCAGTATTACACTCACCACACCAACCAAACCCATCAATATTTTCCAACCCCAGGAAGAGAAGGCACCCCAGAGCCACCCTTGTAGGGACCATGTCCCATTATCCTGATGTAGTTCAGTCGCTAATCTATGTAATTTCTGTACTGCCAAGTTAACAGTCGGGGCGGAGTCAGGTATATAGACACAGCAAGACGTCCCGATGACGCGACAGGCCCCGCCCCTATCAGCCAATATGACGTCAAGCACCATCCTGTTCTGGATCGTAAATAATCTCATAGCCTGAATCTCAACAGATATGTTAGTCGTAATGTCGGCGTCAGTTAGAACTACCTTTTCCATTACCCTAGACAGTCGCCTAATAGCTCTGCTGTTAAATATTGGACCCCAGAAAGGAAGCAAACCCTTCGAAAAATCAGTCCATTGTTGGTACGAGGTGTCCGTCTGATCGACATCATCTACCTGAAGTTCCCTCCTTTTGCGCTGCTCTTGTGGCTTCTCCTGAGGACTGGGGAATCAACGATGAGTTTTATGGTAATCAGAGGGAGCCACATACACAGGGGGAATCATATAGGCCAGGTAGCACACCCCACTCCAACCCTCGGGCAACCATAAGTATCCATTATCACCGCAAACGAAATAGATACTGGGTGGGGCAATCAAAGAGGGGCTAACGGGCAAGCGTATTGAAGCAGTCACATTACAGGAGCTATTACCAACTTTTATGGGGCCCTTTCCCTCTATACAGAAAAATGGAGAAGGACCCACCACAGCCAGGGGTATCAGAGATTTGGAACTGTCGTTACTCTTCGGGGGGTGCCTGTAGGACAGAGTGGCATTCAATTTCAGGAAACTATCCCTAAGTCTGTCAGTATCATTTGGTGTCAAGAATCGACCCAGCCTTTTCTCACATGTCTCTATAAAAGTCTGGTCAAAACGTCCATCAGTATATATTCGTCCAAGGGAAGATGGAGGCAGAGGGCGTACTCGCATTGTCATTGTCCACCCCCTATTCTGCAGTCGAGGAGTCAGGGAATCTGGCTGCTGGAAGTATTTAACAAGACATATAAGAGTATACCACCCCACACAACTATTCACTGGCGTCAAAGGGAGGGCAAGGAATCTGTCTTTCTTATAGGCAGCAGAAGGTAAAAGCCCACAAACCCAACAATCCGTCAAGTTGGTAGTGGCGTGTGCATGGTGTAAAGTCTTAATAAAAACATTGTCTTTATAACTTTTTCGTTACATTCTTTCACCATAATCAACAGTAATCATATTATGTTCAGGAACGGCAGTGGGTGTGGGTGCAAACACATGAACGGGGTAAGCTTTATCCAGGAAAAACAATATTCCAAGAGTCACTAAAAAGGCAATCAAAACAATAATTATGACCACAATCTTTCCTTTTCGGGGAAGGGCCAACCAGGGGGAATCAGGCACAGGTCTTGGAGGAGCCGCAAAAGGCTGCTCCTCATCAGGAATGGGCCGCCCAAAGGGATACATTCTTAATATCCGTTCAAAATATATCAAAAATCAAAAAATGAAAAAACACTTCTACTAAAAAAATAGTCCCAGACAATCCTCAACCGGCCAGAGGGGTTCTTCAACCCTAAAAAGGGATCTTCTCCCTGTGTCCTTCAAAGCCTCACAGGCAGGCTTTTACCGTCCATACCTAGCTCCAACGTCGCTGTTCAACAATTTAGGATACAAGGGAAGCACTTAATTCGGGCCCCGCACCACTCTATAGTCTCATAGCACACAATCTTCGGCTAAACACCAGGGCTCTTACAAGTCCATCCCTACCATTAAATCTTCTTATGCAGAATGTCCACTAAGCCCTTCTTCCAGTGTTTAGTCCATCATATTTCAGTACTGTTACTTATTTTCTTCGGGGCCTCAAATTGTAACGGGTGCTCCCTGGCACTTCAGGGTCAGTGAACAAAACAGGTGAATCTGTGGCAGATGCTGAACTCTCTGGTGTCTCTTCACTAGTGGCAACAGGAGTAGTAGAGCTCACTGAATTCTCTATTCCGCTTCGCTCTTCTCCAATCAGTGAAGCATCCGAGAAAGGAACATACCTCGGGATAGACTCATTCTCCTCATCAGCAATGCCATCCTGTACCCATTTGTCATAGGGCAACGGGAGCGGGACCCTCTTCACATGTGAGGCATGTGTCCACGCCTTCCGTCCGTCGATCCGAAGTGCAGTGCGGGTGGTGAGGAGCACCTGGCGCGGCTCCGACCACCTTGGCTCCAGACAAGACTTCCGCTGGTATCTTCTTACGACCACCCAGTCCCCTGGGTGGATGGAGTGTCCAGGCCCCTCTGGTAACGGCTTCAGATTGTCTGCTACCTGCTGATGAATAGAACGAAGATCTTTAGTCAAAGCATACAGATAATCTGTCAACAAAGGGTATGGCACTTCAGAAAAACATTTAGGCCTGGGCACTCCCCAGATATTGGCCGGTCGGCCGAATACCACCTCGTGGGGGGAGACGCCCATTTTCGCATTCACAGTGACTCTCGTTGAAAGCAAAGCTAAGGGAAGGGCGTCTGGCCAACGGAGACCTGTACTCTCACATATTTTGGCCATCTTTAGCTTGAGCGTGCCGTTAAACCGCTCCACAAGTCCTGCTGCCTGAGGGTGTAAGGCTGAATGAAACTTTTGAGAAATCTGTAAGCCTTTACATATTTGCTTCACTAGTTCTGCATTAAAGGACGTGCCATTATCACTCCAGATCACACTAGGTAATCCGAAGCGAGAGAAATACTCCTTTATCAACATTTTTGCGGTAGAAATGGCCGTACAGTCTTTCGTTGGATACGCCTCCACCCATCTACTAAAGGCGCATACGACTACAAGGACATACTTCAGGTTATTGACCCTTTCCATTTCGATGTAATCCATCTGAATCACCTCGAAAGGGAAAGAAGGGGGTGCAAAATTTCCAGTTGGGACAGGGGTACCCTTTCCAGGATTGTGTCTCAAACACACCATGCACTGACGAACCAAGTGAGTGGCCACTTTAGAGATATTCTTATTGCTCCACACTAGCTCTAACAATTTACAGATACCCTTTGCACTAACATGAGCAGGCCCGTGCGCCATCGTCACTACTGGAAGAACATATGCATTCGGGAGTAACCATCGTCTCTTATCGGTCACATCTGTCCAACATTCATCCGCATCCAATCGTCCCTACCCATCCTTCCATGCTCTCAATTCTTCTTCTGTCGCTTTGCCCTGTATGTTCTTGACACTCTGTACAGTGTCTGCAAACATATGAACATCTGGAACCCATCTAGCTGGTCCTGCCACAAACATCCGTGGTAATTTTTCTCTAGCAGTTTCCTTTGCTGTCTCATCGGCGAAAGCATTGCCTCGTCCTACGTCATCCACTATTGTCTTGTGTGCGCTACACTTTATCACAGCCAATCGTTTGGGTAGTGTCAGTGCCGTTAGCAGTCGTAATATCAGTGGACCATGTTGTATGCGTTGTCCGTGAGAAGTCAGAAATCCCCGTTCTGCCCAAAGTCGCCCATAATTATGAGCCACGCCAAAGGCGTATTGGCTGTCAGTATAAATGTTCACGTGTAGCCCCTCACTCAATTCACATGCTCTCAGTAAGGCAATAATCTCCGCAGCCTGGGCAGAATTGTAAGGTATCCTAGAAGTCTCCACCACCGTCTGTAATGTTGTTATTGCATATGCTGCCGTCGATGTACCGTCTGGTAATTTAAAACAGGACCCATCCACATACAACTCCCCGTCTGGTTCGTCCAAGGGTCTCTCTGTCAGATCCACCCTCCCCTTTGTCTCCTCTTCAGTCCTGAACAAACAATCATGTATGTCATCGTCTTTGGTATCTGTATCTGTGGGGATAGGTAACAAGGTGGCAGGATTCAGTGTAGCACACCTTTTGAACGTAACATGGGGTGCAAAAAGAGTCATCTCATAACCCGTAAGACGAGCACTAGTTAAGTGCTGCGTCTGTGTCCTGTTCAGCAAAATGTCCACAGCATGCGGTACCATTACTGTGAGGTCTGATCCCAGTACGAGCCCTGCCGACTGTCTTATAGAGACCGCAGCAGCCGCCGTGGCTCTCAGACAGCTCGGCAGCGCTCTTGCCACATTATCGAGCATGGCAGAGAAGTAAGCACAAGGTCTCTGCTTCCCCCCCGAAACACTGAGTTAAGACAGACAGCGCACAACCTTCCGCCTCATGTACGTAAAGGACAAAAGGCTTCTGGTAATCAGGTGTCCCAAGAACTGGCGCAGAACATAAAGCCGTTTTTAGTGACTCAAACGCTTCTTGACATGCGGGGGTCCAGGGTAGGGGCTCGCGCACTTCCTTGGTAGTCAGATACAATAGGGGTTTTGTTAGTAACGCATAGTTAGGTATCCACTGGCGACAATACGATGTTATGCCCAAGAACGCGCGCACCTCTCGCTGCGTGTTAGGTACCTGCATGTTAGTGATCGCTTTTATGCGCTCTGGCGTCAATCTCCTCCCCACTTTCGAAAGGAGGTGACCGAGGTAGGTGACCTCCGTTCGACAGTATTGAAATTTCGGAAGGGACACTTTATGCCCCCTTTTAGCCAAATGGTGCAGTAATTTCACAGTAGCATCCCGACAACCCTGCTCGTCGTCCGATGCTATTAGGATATCATCCACATACTGCAACATGACGTTGCCAGGTGGAAGCTCCAGTTCATCCAATTGTGCCTTTAGAGCCTGACTATATATGCTCGGACTCTCAGTGTACCCCTGAGGAATTCTCTTGAAGCGGAAGCTTCGGCCAGCCAATGAGAATCCGAAGAGATAACGGCTTTCCTCATGTACTGGAATACTGAAGAACGCATTTTTCAAGTCTAGGACAGAGAAATATTTGGCCGAAGGGGGTATCATGGTCAATATTGTAGTAATGTCCGTGACCACCGGGTACTGTGGCTCCACTACTCTATTTACGTGCCGCAAATCAATCACAAATTTATAAACATCAGGAGTATTATCAGTAGCTTCAGGTGACCGTCTTTTAAGGATAGGCAAAATAGGACTGTTACATATGTTCGAATCAGTCTCTTCCACTACTCCAGACCGTATTAAATCTTGTATTATTTGTAGCAGGGCCTTCTCTCCCTCCCTAGGAATCCTGTATTGTGGAACTCTAGGCAATTTCGCTCCCACCTTCACTCTTATTGTCACCGGGGCAATATCCATTTTACCTACATCTGTATCACTGACAGCCCACAAGCTGTCGGGTATGCCTTGGAATTCAGGTGGTAATGGGTCGTCTTTCGAAAAACACTGCAATGGGCGGGCAACATTCGGGCCCAGAGTAAGGTACACGCCATCCGGAGAACAATAAATGGTGGCGTGCAATCTTTTCAATAAATCTAAACCCAGCAAATTTTCTCCACAATTTGATGTCAATAAAAACGGTGAATCAACAGTAAAAGGGCCAATCGTTAACGTGAGAGGTTTAGAAATGGGGCTAATCACCGGAGTTCCTGCGAAACCCACGGATATGTTATTCTTGCCAGACAGAGCCGCCCCTGGGACCCGAGAACGAGCCACTGAACTTTTCATTGCACCCGTATCCACTAGAAATTTTTGTTGAGACCCCATTAAGTCAGCTTCGACATAAGGTCCCCTCTGATCAACTTCCATAAGTACTGGTCCCAGGCTCTGTCCTACGCTGTCCTAGTTGTGGGAGAACCCTGTCAAATCGTCCACTGAGTAATCATCGTTATAGTACTGACCACCGCCCCTCTGCAACTGTTGTCTGTCTGCCCCATTGTCAAAGTAATTGCCTCCCGGTCTCCCGCCTCCTTCTGACCGCGCAGCCTGTCTCCCAAAATCACCACTGCCTCTTCCTCGTCCTCTTCCTGGACCGCCGCCCGACTGAAGCAGTGGGCAATCACGCCACCAATGCCCCTCCTTCTTACACTTTGCGCACTGATTCGGTCCCAGCCTTTCCCTACTCTCACCTCTCCCAAAGCCGCCCCTCTGACTCGGCGCTGCATCCCTTCCTCTGCCTCTAGCCACTTGCTGCAGCAAAACTCTTGTCTTCAGATCCTTAGCCTTCTTTTCGTGCTTGTCCTTACTCTCATTTTCCCTGTGTTCATAATATTGCGCCATACTGAGTATTCCCGAAGGAGAGGACGTTGTCCACGTGCTCTCCGACGCTTGCAGTCTAGCTGAAATTTCAGGCAATAAGTTCGTGACAAACCTATTAACAAAAAGCCGCAATCCGCCAACTTGTGACACATCCTGCCCACTAAAATCCATAAACGTTTCCTCAAACCTCGTAAAGAAATCAGAGACCGCCTCATCCTTTTTCTGCTTACAAGCCGTTAACTTGTCCCAATCTACCTTTTTCGGGGGAATGAGAGAATGCATATACTTTATAATGCGCCCTGGCAAAGCTAATATCTCAGCCTTCGGCTTCTCCCCTGGCTTACGCTCCTTGTCCCAATCTTGCAACTCCTGCCACGTACCTCCTAACTCTTCCACGTGGTCAGTACCTTTCACTTGCCGCCACACATCAACCGGGACCAAAAGCCCGAAAAACAATTCAACATCAGCCAACGTCATCACAGTGGAAGACGCCGCTTCTGTAAGCTCTTTGTAATAGGCAGTCGGGTTTTTTCTAGAATCCGGTAGCTGGGCCTTCAATGATAATACCTCACTTCTCTTCCATGGCGTATACACCCATTGCTCCTGGAAATGTGCATCGATCCTGTTCCTAGTAACAGCCTTCGTTACTGGATCTAACAACTCGGGGACCTCGGGATGAAAAATAGGGTGCACCTCGCGCATTGGGTGGAGACCTGGGAAATGGGGTGTGCCGGCAGAGGGTAATTCATTCCTGTATTGCAATAGTGCACGCAAACTACTCATCACTTCTTTCACCCCTGTGTTCGTTCTATAGGCTCCAGCCTGTATATCTCGTAAAACCGCTGGAGCCACACCTCCATACCCCTGCTCCCAAAGCGGTATCAATACATTGGACATGTGCCACAAAGCGTGCTGCTGCATCAAAGGCTCAAAATCTTTCATGGTGGACCAAATATCTTCAAACGAATAAATGTTATTCCTGGCCCACTGACATGCCTGATTAGCCACCATACTCCTTTCATCTAAACCCACCGTAGAACGCGTGAGCAACTTCCGTACCTGCGAGAGTAATCCGCTACCTGCGCCTCGACTCGGCGTTAGCATCTCCTGACCGGGGGTAGTACTAGCTGAAACACTAGGGAGTGCCAAAGAAAATTGGGAGGGTGCAGGTGAGGTGGTCTGGAGTAAGGAAACGAGGGGTGTCGAGGGCTAAGATTGTTGGGGGGCACTGGCTGAAGGACCCGGAACTCCACTAGCGGGGGCTGGAATTGGCAAGGAGGGATACAAGGGCTGTGGGGCATAAGGGGGAGGGGGTCGGGTATTCAAAATGTCTTCCATCTCATCCGGGTCGTCCTCTCGCACTACATAACTTTTATTTTCTTTCAACCTACAAAGTCTATCTGAGCGCTCCATACGTAGCGCATTCTCATTTCCAACCTGCTCTCTCGCCTTCTGCGCCATAGTCTGGGTGGACTTTTTATACTCTTCTTTCTCCTCTCGCAGCTTGCGTTTCCTGGCCTCTTTCTGCCACACTCGCAAAGAGTCGAACATACTCTGACGACTACGCCTAGCAAACAGTTTGTCTTGCAAGTAGTCCAACTTAGCTTCATCGAAAGAACCCGTCAAAGGCCATTGTAAATCCACATTATCAGCAGTGTACCGGTGCCACAAAGTACCAAACAAAATCCGGACCAGTCCATGTTGGACATACATATCAAAGCTCGGAGTCCCTTCAGGGGGTGCAGGTTGGCTCTCGGCCAGTCTAGTATCTGAGGGTCGACAACAGCATCCAAAACATCGTAACTTACTAAAACACAGCATCTTTACTTCGGTGTGAAAGAAAACACTTCACCACAGACCAGCTCGAGCTCGTTCATACACACATATAAACATACATTAGAAAACCACACGCCCACATATACAATACCTCCAAACACGTGTTACCAAATGGGACAAGGCCCGTCGACCAAGTCCTGGGGAACCTGGACTCTACCGCAGACCGAACAGTACACTAACTGTTCTGAGGACGGGGAACAGATCCGCCACCCGTGCGGCACTATGGATCACTGCGCACTTTACCGCGGGAAACCCAGATCTCACCTCCACTGAACCACCACACTAGGAGTTCAGGGTAAGCACCAGAGTCTGCCCACAATGAGCCACGCCTTCACCACAGTACCACCCGGTCGGATCGCTACCAACAATTACATCTAAATACGTCCCCAACCTCGTCAAGTCTGTCAGAGCACCAACTCATACTCTGAGTTCCCCGGAGCACACTAGCCCCAGGAGCACACCGGCTCCTCAAACCACTGGAGACACCCTAGTCTCCCGGAACACTCCCGTTCCTTAAACAATCACAGGTGGACCACTCACCTTCCGTAGGCGGCACCGACCTCTACCGTTCTCCACCTCCGGCTGCCAAGACCAACACGGTCAGCTTCAAGTTCCGCCTTCTGGACCCCGGCGTAAGATCCGAACCGGGACCTCTCCCGATCAGCAGGGTGGGGCAGCGCTGCGAGAACCAAGCTCGGCATCAGATGGGTACCCGGGCCCACCATGCCGACCAGCGGGTCCCCGGTCTTCTGCTACCCACTTACGGGTGAGAAAGATCCTTATCGCGGGGTCCCTATTCGGGCGCCATCTGATAAGCGTGGCTCAAATCCACCCGAGTGACTTACCGCACTCACCTATAGTCGCTATATAGGAAGTCAGCCGGACAGTGGAGAAGAATAAGCAAAAGTCTTTATTAGGCCAAACAACACTCATATGAGAGGGCCCTGTCCGACCTCACTCCTAGGAGTGCGAACGAGAGGACTGACTCTCTGCATCACAGCAATACATTATAATGCAATACAGTAACGAGGGGTACGCCCCTTGTGGAAAGTTACCGAGCCTCAGACCAGTGAAAAATGCTCTCATAGAGCAGGCATCTGCACCTGCAAGGGATACATTATTATCTCTACTCAAGGCCATGGAGCTAGGCTTCAGCGTCTCTGGGTATGAGAACATTACTGATAAAGAGACTTGTTAGTTTCGGCCACAGTAAGCTGAGAAACGAAAACTGCTGTCTTAGTACATTTCTGTATTCCTGCGGGAGGGGCATATGAGCGAGCAGGGCCCGCAGGCACAGAGGGTTACACAAAATGGTGGCACACAGGCTAAGCTAAGAAACTAATATGATCACACGTACATTTGAACATAAGTAAAAAGCAAGAATAGTAATTCAGCATAGATGCATATACGAATTTCATTAGTTAGTCATATGATGCTAACTCGCACATCATCATAGGGTAATTAGGGCATCGAAAAGTGAATTCTATCAGTCAGTAAAATACCAGAATCACTTTAGCGTTCTCTATATTCAAGTTCATAGAAATTGTCTCCCACAAGCACCCGTAGACAATAATATTTTCTTCAAATCTTGCATTTTCAGTGACATGACGACAGAAGGCCCTGATTTTATATTAAAAACAGATCTTTGGACTATACCATTTTCCGCTGAAAGGCAATATTTCTCTCCATGGGTTCCCATATATAGCGAGTTACGCAGTTTGCTGCTTACTTTCCCTCCATGTTAAGGAACAGTAGATGATTCAGCACCCAGACTAATGTGCTGCATAGCTAAATACATATAAGGTCCCAAAGGAGAGACCGATTGCATTGCAAAAGCTTGTTTGCTGCAAGTAGGCAAACAAATGAAAGAGCTTTCTGTCACTCTGCAACACTTACATCGAATACCTCTCTTCAGGTATACTACCACATCGAGACTTTGTAGGCTGGCTTCACCTGCGCACCCTTTGCCTCTGCCACATAATCGTTAAAATTAGCCTTCCCCTGAGAATAGGCAGAACTACCCCGCCTTTTCTATATTAAATTGTATTTTATCGTTTCCTGTACTGTGTGGGAGGAGGAGGCATGTGCATGAGACCAGGCCTCACAAGGCCTGCCACAGCTGAGCAGTATTTCCTTCTGTTAATGTAAGTGGACAGTTGGGGAGTCCCAAGCTACAGAGAAATATAAAAATATAGCATAATATAATCGATATGTTATGTATTTGTGCCAATTATTTAAAATTGATACAACTTTATCCGCAATAAAACAAATTATCAGAAGAGTACCCAGTTCTGCAAGAAGATACGTTTTAATAAAGTTCAGCGTGCAATTAGGAAGTCTGGGCAACAGCACAGCAGGCGCGTCATCGACTCTCCCGTAGTCATAGAAACGGCCGGGGCCGAACCCAGCACCTGATGCCCAGTCAGAGGATACGCGTGAATCGGAAGAGCCATAAAACGGACACACAAAATACAATGCATCGCCTCCTTCCTCAGTGCTGCCTTGAATGAAGTACGGTTGTGGCTTCATTGTTCTGTATGATTTTAGAATTGGCGAGGCATAGGTGATGGAGTGCGCATTTTGTTAGGTCCACCTCTCACGACAGGGTCGCGTCGCTGCTTGGTTAGTGTAAGACAGAAAGCAGAACTCTACTCTCCCTTATACATATATATATGTAGGGTATAACTTCTATAATTTATGAAGATACATTTGAAGGAGTCCGGTTCCCAAGAAGAAAAAATGGTTTACTCTTTTTTATTTCAGCCTTAATAAAATAGGCAACAGACATAAATACGTTCAAACACAAACACAGTGACAAATTACATTATTTTCAATTTCCAAAATGTATTATATAACAGAATATATACAAATGAGGCAACCCAAATCTCTCATACTAACATAAAATATACATACACATCGGTCATAGCCAATTCAGTCTCATACGCAGGATAACATTAATAAAATCGGAAAAATGTGTATTTTCCCTGTGGGACGACTCCTTTCCACCTCAGTGGGGGAGCCGCAGCTAATGGGGTGTGCTTCAAGTGACAGTCAAAATATATTACTGCCGTGTGGTGGCCACTTTCTGAGCGTTGCACTACCCTGCAAGCTTTGCATGAGCCCAGCAGCAGGGGGCTCCCGAAGGAATAATCCAGCATTGAGATACAACTAATTAAGTGTGCAATTGGGCTATCGGAATTGGTACAAGTGTGTAGTGTTCATAGGGAAGTTAGTTATGTGTTTGAAGCAAGCCTGCGATTTCCCTTGCCAGCTGAGTGCTTTTGTTGGAATGCATTCCATCGAGCTATCCAGACGGCGTATTTTGAAATCCCATGTTATGAGAATTTCGTGGGAGGGAAATCCAAATACCAAGTCGATAAGCTCTTCACAGGAGATAGAGGCCATTTTATCTCTTTCAGTTCTGTGAATATTTAGGTATACATTCAGTGCCAGGATTGGCTTGGCCCTTGTATTGAATTTGCAACCTTTTGTTGTGACGGCTAGAAGCAATGCGCATTCCAAGCGCGCTACGGAGGTAACAAGATTTATGCTTGTGTTTATATAAATTGCGAGGTCACCTAATGGACTTCCAAAATAATTCGTTTTAGCAGCCTTTTTTTGTGAGCCTTGAAATCCAGCAATCGGTATTGAAGACGGGCCCACGTTTCCCTCAGGCAAAGAATGTCCGCCTCGTTTCCGAGCCCCGTCCTGAGTCAAAATGCTCCATAGACCCACTACGTTCCAGGGGCCTCATTTATGAGAAATGACGCATTGCTGCTTGAAAGCAGCGATGCGTCACTTCTCAGTGCGCATTGCTGGAGTGTGCCACAAAAGTGATGCAACTCCAGCAATGCGTCCTTTCACATGGGGCAAGCCCCATGTGAAAGGGCCTGCGTCAAATATGGTGCAACAAGGTGCATTTTTTACGCCACTGGTGCGTCACAAAAAGTGACGCACCGGCGGCGTAAAAGTGACGCACTGCCTCATAAATGAGGCCTGGAGATCATGGTGAGTTTAGGGTTGCGGGTAATGACCTTGGGATCATATCAGCCGCGGCTCATGCAGGTAAGAGCGGTGGGGTGGTAAGGCCGAGTGAGGGGGGATTTGGACCGACGATAACGAAGGAAAATTAAATAAATAATCAATTTTCCCTCGTCATCGTCCGTCGAAGTCCCCTACTCCTCACCCGGCTTCACCGCTCTTACCCGCACGGGCCGCTCCTGGCTCTATCTTTCCTTATTCACACTGCTAGGAGCATTTACTGGGCTTTGTTGATAATGTTGTGGCAATCCAGCCCCCGTCATCCTCTGGGTTTGTGTTCAATTGTGTTTTAACTCCGCAGTTCACTGGTTGAGGCTTTTTAGAGCTCATTTGTATCCAAAAATGTGTTGTCTGCAGAGATCTGTCAAATGCGCATTTGCTGCCCTTAAAATGCTTTTAGCAGGTTCGCACTCAGATGATTCTGACCAAGATGTGTATGTCAGTGCTTCATTGTGCTAAAGAAAATGTACCTTAAGTACTTCTGAAGTGACTGAAGTCGTTCTCCAGGTGGCAATCGTGGGTTCTGCGTTTGGGGATGTCTGGGGTCTATCTAATTGGTTACCAGCGATGTTTCTACTCTGGTAGTGACCCAGGGCCGCTATATGTTGCAGGAGGTGGAGGATGTTGGCTCTATTCAAAATATCATTGTGGCCTCTAGACGTGTAAAATGGAGTGAAAATAAGTTTTTCTGAGGTGGTTCAATCACCTGTATTCAAATTCGGAGTCGTCATTAAAGAGGGCTCTGTTGGTAAGTTGCAAGTGCTTTCACTAATATTTGACTTGGATTCACCTGTTACCACTGCGACTGCAGTGCCTGTGCTCAGGCCTGGTCACCCCCACGCTTCTGTGCTGCTCCTGCCTTGCCTGACAGCCATTTCCTGTGTTTACCTGCTGCGCTTCCGGTATCATCGTGGTCGGGCGACCCAGCCGCCGCTGAGCCGCCCGCCCACACCAGCTTCTTCCCGCCGCTGACTCCCTGCGGCCCCGCCCCCGCCAGCCCATTCGCCGCCCCGCTCCCGCCAACCAGCTGCTCCGCCCACCCGGCTCCCTACTTAAGGGGACCGTGCCACCTCATCGGGAGCGACTGCAGTGCCTGTGCTCAGGCCTGGTCGCCCCCACGCTCCTGTGCTGCTCCTGCCTTGCCTGACAGCCGCTTCCTGTGTTTACCTGCTGCCGATTCCGTTATCATCGTGGTCGGGCAACCCAGCCGCCGCTGAGCCGCCCGCCCGCACCAGCTCCTTCCCGCCGCTGCCTCCCTGCGGCCCCGCCCCCCGCCAGCCCATTCGCCGCCCGCTCCCGCCAACCAACTGCTCCGCCCACCCAGCTCCCTACTTATGCTGCCCTCACGCACGCGCAGCGTTGACGTGCAGCGGGCGGCCTGATTGTGCGCCAAAGGCGCGCCAAAGGCAAGCCCGTCTGCGCCCGTCCGCGCCTGGCCCCCTCCGCCGATGCAAGACTACACGACTGACCTACGACGCCGCAACCCTCCACACACTCAATGCCGGCCGGAACCCTGCCTGCTACCGAGCCACCCTGAGGCGCACCCACGGACCCTTCGCCTGCAGAGCCTGCCGATTCACCTGCTACCGGACCTGTACCGCCCCCACCGAGTCCAACACCAACAGCAACCACCTGAAGTGCATCCTGCTCAACACCCGCTCCGTCCACAGTCACGCGGTGGAACTCTGGGACCTGCTCGACGCGACAGAACCAGACGTCGCCTTCCTCACCGAAACCTGGATGAACGCCTTCTCAGCGCCCGACATCGCCATAGCCATCCCGGACAGATACAAGATCACCCGGAAGGATCGCGTCAACCAGACGGGAGGAGGCGTCGCCATCGTACACAAGAACACCATCCGCATCTCGACTAACTCCGACGAAACCTTCACCGCCGCCGAACACCTGCACTTCCAGATACACACTGACCCCAAGACCACCCTCAGAGGCACCCTCATCTACAGACCACCGGGACCACGCACACAATTCAGCGAAGACATCGCAGACTTCATTAGCCCGCACGCCCTTCCCTCCGCCGACTACATCCTCCTAGGCGACCTCAACTTCCACCTGGAGAACGACAACAACAGAAACACCACCGCCCTGCTGGAAAACCTTGCCAACCTCGGACTCAAGCAACTGGTGAACACCCCCACCCACTACGCCGGCCACGCGCTTGACCCCGTCTTCTCATCCAGCAAGCACATCTCATTCAGCCACGCCACCGGACTCCACTGGACCGACCACAGCTGCGTCCACTTCAGCTGCAGCAGAACTACGACCCACACCAGCCGTAACAGGTCCCCCGCCGAAGCTGGAGCAAGATCATCGCCGAGCAGCTCACCGTCTCCCTCAGCCAGAACACTCCCATCAGCACAACGGACCCCAACGATGCAGCCAGCAACCTCACCAAGTGGCTGACCGCCTGCGCCGATGACCTCACACCACTAAAGAACCCTCCCAGCAGACCCGGCAGCAAGAAAACGCCCTGGTTCACCGATGAACTCAAGGAATCCAAGAAGAACTGCCGCACCCTCGAGAAAGCCTGGCGGCTCGACCAAACCACAGACAACAGGACCGCCCTCAAGCACGCCACCCACAAACACCATCAGCTGATCCGCGCCACCAAGAAGACGGCACTCAAAAAACGACTGGACAACAACGCCCACGACAGCAAGGAACTCTTCAGCATCGTCAAAGAGTTCTCCAAACCCCAGCGCCGGAAATAATGACATCACTCCCTCGCAAGACCTCTGCGACTCACTCGCCTCGTTCTTCCACCGCAAGATCGCCGACATACACAACAGCTTCGACGCACAGACCACTCACCCTACCACTGAACCAACACCCGCCTCCACCACCCTCTGCAACTGGACCCCGATCAGCACCGAAGACACCACCCGCACGATAAACTCCGTCCACTCCAGATCACCAACCGACCCGTGCCCACACCACGTCTTCAACAAAGCCGACGCCGTCATCGCACCCCATCTCCGAGACACCATCAACTCCTCCTTCCACACCGCCACCCTTTCCGGAGAGCTGGAAGCACGCCGAGCTGACCGCCCTCCTGAAGAAACCAACGGCGGACCCCACTGACCTCAAGAACTACCGTCCCATCTCGCTCCTTCCTTTCCCGGCCAAAGTCATCGAGAAGACCGTCAACTAAGCATGGGCGGAAAATCCGTTACGCTCGCGGATTTTGCGGATTTTCGGGAAATCCGCAATCCGCGAGATTTGCGAATTTCCCGCAAAATCCGCAAATTCGCACGCAGCGGATTTTTTTGGCGGCGCGCGGCGTTGGTGATACAATTTTTGCGGCGCGCGGCGCTTATCATCGTTTGCCGAGTTGTTTTTTTTGATAGTTTGCGAGTACTGCGCCATTTTGGATCTTGCTGTGTGATCCCGCGGGAATTGGCGAGCGCGATTACGTCATCGCGGCTTGCCAGCGATAGTTTGTCAACGCGAGTACGGCGAGATCACGTCTCGCGGTACTTCGCAATTGCGAGATTTGAGATGCGGCGAGCGAAAATATAAATTTGCAATTCAGCACAAGAAATCCACCAGCAAGCAGCATAAACCTTCTAGAAATGATGATTTTTATCTGAATAACTCCTTAGTTTGACATTTGCCTGCACTTTTTTAGCGAGGAGTCCATTTTGGGGAGGGGGGAAGGGGGGTGGGAGGAAGGAAGTGCCCCACAGTCTTCAACTTCCTGTTCCTGTTCAGCAGGCTCCTCCCAGTGCTTTGTCCATCTCCTGGTCACTTTTCATTTGGGTCTGGAGCTGGAAGGATTACTTTTTGTGGATGCTGCTGGATATTTAGATTTGAGGCCTTTTTGACTTTCTTTGGATCACTGTTGGATTAGAAATTTTACAAGTAAGTTTGTTTGGGGCATTACAGTTGCTGCAATTAAAATTTTGGAATTTTCGATTTTTGGGCTGTTTTGGGGCCTTTTGCCCAGGGGTACTTAGTGGTGGGTGGACCGAGTCTTTCTGTGGGTTGTCTTGAACTTAAACATCATGGAGGCCATGGATGAATTGGGATTGTGCTGATTTTTCTGTGTTTTTCGATTTTTGACCTGTTGTTGGGGCCTTGACCAGGGGTAGTGAGTGGTGCATGGGCCTAGTCTTTCTGTGGGCTGTCTTGAACTTAAACATCATGGAGGGCATGGATGGAATGGGATTGTGCTGATTTTTCTGTGTTTTTCGATTTTTGACCTGTTGTTGGGGCCTTGACCAGGGGTAGTGAGTGGTGCATGGGCCTAGTCTTTCTGTGGGGTGTCTTGAATTTAAACATCATGGAGGCCATGGATGGAATGGGATTGTGCAGATTTTTCAGTGATTTTCGTTTTTTGGGCCTGTACTTGTGGCCTTTTCACCAGGGGTATTTGAGTCTAGCATGGGCCTAGTCTTTCTGTGGGCTGTCTTGAACTTAAACATCGTGGAGGGCATGGATGGAATGGGATTGTGCTGATTTTTCTATGTTTTTCGATTTTTGACCTGTTGTTGGGGCCTTGACCAGGGGTAGTGAGTGGTGCATGGGCCTAGTCTTTCTGTGGGGTGTCTTGAATTTAAACATCATGGAGGGCATGGATGGAATGGGATTGTGCTGATTTTGCAGTGTTTTTCGATTTTTGGGGGTGTTCATGGGGACAGGCCATGTGGGTGGGGGCCATTTTGAGTGCTGGTACAGGCAGGCCCTGGCCATGTGCTAGGAGGCAAGTGGCCATTTTGAATGCAGGCTTTGTTGTTAGGCCTCCAACCATTTTGCCTACTTTTCAACCTTTATTTATGCCCAGGGGTAGTGAGTCTTGCATGGGCCTAGTCTTTCTGTGGGTTGTCTTGAATTTAAACATCATGGAGGCCATGGATGGAATGGGATTGTGCTGATTTTGCAGTGTTTTTCGATTTTTGGGGGTGTTCATGGGGAGGGACATGCCATGTGGCTGGTGGCCATTTTGAGTGCAGCTACAGGCACTGGCCATGTGCTGGCAGGCAAGTGGCCATTTTGAATGCAGGCTTTGTTGTTAGGCCTCCAACCATTTTGCCTACTTTTCAACCTTTATTTATGCCCAGGGGTAGTGAGTCTTGCATGGGCCTAGTCTTTCTGTGGGTTGTCTTGAATTTAAACATCATGGAGGCCATGGATGGAATGGGATTGTGCTGATTTTGCAGTGTTTTTCGATTTTTGGGGGTGTTCATGGGGAGGGACATGCCATGTGGCTGGTGGCCATTTTGAGTGCAAAACTCGCCTGTTTTCAATGTTCCAATGCAAAGTTGCTACTTTCACTGTCATCTCTTGCTTCCACTGAGTCGCTTTTCCTTTTGCACATTTACAGGTTTTGCATTAATCAATTACTTTATCTATAAAGGGGATGTATTATCTTGTGATGACCAACAATAGCTAAGCTCTACCTTCATGTGTGGAGGTTTGATAGGCTATCATTTTAAATGTCCACTATTGATTTTGTTTATATGTATTATGTATCTTGTTTAGCCACTTTTCCCTCTGAATGCCTATGTTAACCTTCTATTATATTACCATGGGAAAGGCAGTGTTTTTTGTTTATTTAAGTGTTCATGCATCAATTTTTGATGGGCTTGATTTTAGTTATTATCTGGTGTAAATGATAAGGACGGATAATAAAGTACTTCATTTTCGGTATTTTAATTTGTTGGCTTTTTCTGTGTCCATGTCGTTTTTTTTTTGCGTATTCCTCTATAGGTTTAGTAAAGCTTTCCACAGGAATAATAGCTTGTGATTGCTCTCTGGTAGCTTGCATTTTCTGTTACTAAAATGGCCATTCCCTATGTACGTGTACCGATTTATATTTTTAGATCATTTACATACTCATAAAGTCAGTATCCATGAGTTGAGGGAGTTGTGCTTCAGTGTTCATAATTCTCCAGTATTTGAGGATGACCTTTATTTTGCTTGACATATTACTAAATATGGTAACAGATACGTTTATCTTTTTGATCTTATTTCTCTCTTTGTTCTAACAATGATCCACCATTTCAGGAAAGCCTTTATCAGTTCAGGGTCATGATCTTTCTCTTCCAACTTAGTAATCATGGTGCTTTCCTAGTGTTCAGTTTGTCTGCAGTATGAGGTATGAGTCCTAACTTTACTACTCCTAAACTGAGAAAAATCCTAACTTTAAGACTTTCGGTATTCACTGATGGCATTTAGGAGTCCTAAAGTTAGGAATCCTAACTTTACTACTCCTTTTCTTTTTTTTAAATATATTTATTATTCAACAAGTCAGCAGATAACACAAATAATCTGTCATAATTCAATTATTCAGTCCGAAGATAATAAGCAGGAATATATATGTTAATACAAAGTAATAATAGCACAAAGGCAGAAAAGGCAGACAAATAAAAATCTAAAGTAAAGCAAGAGAAATGACATCGGTACCCAGTTATACCCAATTCCTAATCAAAAACATTCCAAAATGAGTCCCCATATAGAGTTAAGTTTGTTCCGAGCCTGTAAACCCCTAGTATTTGCCAATAAAAGTTCCATTGAATATATCTCCTTTAACAGTGCTCACCAATCACTAATATTAAGAGGGTAAATATTAATCCAAACTCTAGCGATGACCAGTCTAGCTACCACACACATAATCAATAGTAACCGATTTTGTTGATGACTGAAAATCCGAGGTCCTAACCAATGTTCCCTCTAATTTATTTCCTCTGTGTGCGGCACTGGAGGGTCTCTGTGGGCTGCAACCATGGCTATGTGCGCCAGGATCCAAACCGCGCGTGTCTGCGGCACCAAATGGCACTCAAAACGTTTACTTTAAAAAGTGAAAAGATGATGCATTTTCACACATACAGAGCCACAATAAGGGTCTTAAGGGCAGTTTGCAAATTTATTGTATTGCCTGTATTTTCATTGTGCTCTGACTGCTGTTGTCTGTCTTCCCCGCTGCCTGTACGTCGTCCATGCCCCGTTTTCTTCCCTCTGTTCCCCTCTCTATCCCCATGCTCTCTCTGCACGGTCTTTCCTTCTGTACTCCTCGCTGCCCGTGTCTCTGCCCAGATTTCCCTTCTGTCTCCCTCGCTGCACCCGGGCCTCTCTGCCCGTTCTGCCTTCTGTTCTTAGCTGCCCCTATATTTCTGTATTATGCCTCTATGCCATTAGTTTTTTGTGCCCGTCTGCCCTCTGTGCCACTCGTTTTTTTGCCCTTCTGCCCTCTGTTCCACTCGTTTTTTTGTGCCTTTCTGCCCTCTGTCCCACTCGTTTTTTGTGCTTTTATGCTCTCTGTCCCACTCGTTTTTTGTGCCTTTCTGCCCTCTGTCCCAGTCTTTCTGCCCTCTGTCCCAATCGTTTTTTGTGCCTTTATGCTCTCTGTCCCACTCGTTTTTTGTGCCTTTCTGCCCTCTATCCCAGTCTTTCTGCCCTCTGTCCCAATCGTTTTTTGTGCCTTTATGTCCTCTGTCCCACTCGTTTTTGTGACTTTCTGCCCTCTGTCCCACTCGTTTTTTGTGCTTATCTGTCCTCTGTCTGTGTCCCACTCGTTTTCTTGTGCCTTTCTGTCCTCTGTCTGTGTCCCACTCGTTTTTTTGTGCCTTTCTGTCCTCTGTATGTGTCCCACTCGTTTTTTTGTGCCTTTCTGTCCTCTGCAGCCCTGCCAAGTATCACGCATCATGCGTTAGACTAACGCATTCCAGTGTGGTGATCTGCATCACCACACTGAAATGCATTGTCACGCATAGCTGCTCGGAATGTGAACGTGTGCTATGAGCCCATATATTTTATTTGTTTTTTTCTATGCTTCCACAGTGACATACCATACCCCTGAACCCCATGATGTCGACAAGTTTGTTTCATGCTTTTTTAGTTCCATTAGAAAAAACACACAATAAACAATTCACAGAATCTTTACATCAATCTTTATCGCTCGATCCTCCAACCAAGCCCTTGCCACTGTACCTCGCATCAACAAATCCACCATGGGAGGTAGATCCTTCTCCTACTTAGCAGCTAAAACTTGGAACTCACTTCCCACTCACCTTCGCCTTACTCAGAACCACCTAGCATTCAGAAAGCAACTCAAAACGTGGATATTCGACAAGTAACTCCCCACCCTTCTTCAAGCGCCTTGAGACCCTCTGGGTATGTAGCGCGCTATACAAATCTTTTGACTTGACTTGACTTGACCCGTACCTATCCCGCAGCAAGCAACACAGAAAGAGATGCGTTGGCAGCCGTTTTTCACCACGTGGGGCCAGAAGAGCTTCACTGTTAGCACTGACGCACACAGTCTTGCAAGAGGTCTCATGCGGTAAAAAAAATATTGCTTTCCATAAATTCAAGCACGTAGTTTATTAAGTGACCGAGGTGCTCAAACACCTTCCCTCAACTGGCAACTACAACGTTCATCCGATAATATGGAACATTAGAACTCAGGTGGTTAGCCGATGCCTTAAAGGGGAATACACTACATATCATCCCCTTTGAAGAAACCGAGAAGAATAACTATACTGTGAACAAACACGCAAGCATCTTAACATAAACATTTCAAATAGTCGTTAATCATATTTATTAGGGTTGAGCTGTGCTAGTAGTCAAGTCTTTGAAATACAGTGTCCTGGCTGGCTGTAATATGTGCGTCTCACTCTCCTGAGGCTTTCCAATGCCTATGCTGTTTGCGGGTGCTCAGGAGTCAGCTGACTGCTGTCTATTTTAATATATGATATTTAGGCACCTGAGAAGATCATATTGAGGACCTCACATCCTACTACAGGCTGAGTCCCATGTAGGACATAGAGAGCGGCGGGACTGTAGTCCAGACTGATGCTGGACAATGTATTGCCAGGGAGGAGCTAGGGGGACCAGTCGGCAAAAGGCTGGCTAAGGCAGAATCTGTTAACTGTTTTTCTGCCGGCTAACTGGTCAAATAGGTTAGCGCCCTTCTATTTCTGTTGCTTTACAGTAGATTTAAGATCTTCTTCGAGTTTTTCATTGCTCCAATGGATGTAATTTCTGAAATGTATAGGTTTCTCTTTTCTGCATTGCTTAATTTTGCCCACGAGAAAGTGTCACTCATTGTAGTTGAAACGTCACTCATAATTACCCTGAAATTATTAAAGAGTCACACACGGGGATCTGAAACCTTGGCAGCTATGCCTCTGCCTGTGTCCCACTCGTGCCTTTATGCCCTCTTGCCTTCTGTTCCGCTCGCTGTGTTTGGAAAGTGTCTACGCTTTTGTTAGTAAAGCGCGGGGCAGACTGTGGCATTTTGTTTAAGTATTGCTGTTAATCGGAGCCCGTCAAGGGGCTCCGATTAACAGCAATATTTAAACAAAAGGCCACAGTCTGCCCCGCTCCCACACAGCCGCAAGCGTCATAATCCCCATCAACCCCACGCCTCCTTAACTGCATTCCTCACGCCCGCTCCACCGCAACCACTGAAAAAGTGCTCATGTTCACGCCGCTCGCGTTTTAAAAGCAGCGAGCGGCGCGACCCTCTAGCGACGTCCTGTGTGCGCGCTCCACGCTAGGTGGTGCGCGCTGACTTGGGGGATAATATCCCTTGCGTTTGGATAAAAGTCAATCCCTAGTCTCTAAGAACATACTTGACCTATTTCTTTCCATAGAACCTTCAATTTAGGACACTCAAAAAACATATGCATCAAGCTTGCAGCATAAAGATCACATTTAGGACATTTCGTAGGTACCCTAGATGATCCTGAATGGATCCATTTGGTTATTTTCTCTGGTGTATAGTACACATTACAAATAGTACGGAACTGCTGCATTTGAAGATTAGTGGCATGCACAGACTTCTTTACTATATCTAAACTTTGTTCTATATCTTTTTCCGAGACCTCCTCAGCAAGTATCGTACACCATTATGAGCTAATTTATTACAATTCCCCTTTCTATTACCGTTGAGAATTTTATACATACGGCTAATCTTGAGTTTAGTTCTGTCTTGGTATAATAAGTCCCATATATCCGACTCCATTATATTAGTCAGTTTTAAATGAGTCACCATGAAACTCTTGATTTGTAAATATTTAAAAAAACATATGGGCTGGTAAGTTAAACAAAATTTGTAGTTTCTCGAATGAAGCAAACCCATCGTTATCAAATAAATCCCCTAGTGACTGAATCCTATACTCCGCCCACTGTCGTGATAAGTTATCATTAAAGATCTCCGGGATCATTGGATTCCCCCATAATAGGAGTTTATCGTGGTAGTAGGATAGGTCACATCTATTAAGAATGGTTTTCCAAATGGAGATAGTGTCCCGCACATTCTTGAATTTTACCCGCTTGAAACAGTTAGGATCAGTAGTTTTATAAATATACATCTGACTGTTTTCTGCTAATAGCAGTTGATGGTAGAAAGTAGAATGAGAAGAAATTAATAAACTCTGAAAGTGAACTATAAAAGAAGACCAAAAATACATTTTAAAATCTGGAAAGTCTATGCCCCCTTGTTCAAAGGGACATTTTAATAGAGCCATAGCTCTACATGCCGTCTTATAGCCCCATAGAAAACTACTAAAAAGACCATCTAAACTTTTGAAAAAACAATTGGGAACACATAAGGGAATGGAATGGATCTAAAGAGATATACAAATCTTGGCAATATCTTCATTTTAATTATGTTGGCACAACCCATAATACCGATTGGAAGTTTGTGCCACTTTTTTAGCAAGATAGCTGTTTCTTTAATCAATAGCTCGTAGTTTAAGGAAATTATTTGACTAACCTACGTTGTTATTCTAACCCCTAAATAAACAGCTACAGTACATACCACGCTTAGGCTATCCCCAGTGTTAAAATTTACCACCACCTGTGTTTTATGTACATTCAACTTATATCCGGCTACCTTTCCAAACCTGTCTGCTTTTTTCTCTATTTCTATCATGGCCCTTGCTGGTTCGGGTGCAAATACAGCTAAATCATCAGCATAAGCTAATACTTTTAATGTATTTATACCTTACCTTAATGGAATGATTTGAGGGTTAGCTTGTAACGAAAAAATAAAAGGTTCAATATTCAATTCAGTAAACTTTATTCGGAACATGTAAATCATGTCCATAAAAGTACATACATACAGAAAACATGTTAAAAATTTCCAAGACAGTCGCAATCACTAAGAAAGAAAATACAGTAGAGTACATATAATAAATTGATTAAGACACTTAAAAAGATGTAGAATAAGTAAAATGTTGTATAAAAAATGTTAAAAAATCATGCTTTTCCTATAAGTAATGGCCCTGAGTAAATAACTAGCTGTATAAAAACAGATGTCAGGATGATTCATATTAAAAAGTAGTTTCATTGCCGCTTTAACAGTTCTGGCTCCGAATTTAATAAATAAAGGTTTTAAAAAGAATTTACGACATTCGCTATACAAATTACAAGTAAGTAGAAAGTGCTCTGTGCTTTGTTCTGAAATATTGTCACACCGACATGGACCTGTGGGGCGTGTTTTAATCTCAGGGAATGCAACCAATAAATGGGCCGTGCCCATCCTCAGCCTGGTAAGAACAAACCTGTGTTGCCCTTTGGTTACCTGGGTGAGGTATGGATGTAGGCCCACAAATTCATTCAAATGGTTATAACGTACACAGGTAGAAAGCTTCAGATCATCCGTGGCCCGTCTTTCTGCACAATGATTTAAAAAGATTGATTTCAGACTCTTTTTAGAGAGATCTGAAGCAGAACAATGATCTGAAGCAACGTCAAACCCAAACACATTAGAAAAAGATTCAATAATGTATTTAATCCAAGGGATTCTGAGAAAATAGTCAAGACGAAGGCAGTCCTCAATAATGGTCCTATTAAATGCAACTTCGTCTTTAATCCAAACAGAACGCCACAACATCAAAGGTCTCAATAATAGTAAATCATTTAGATGGCATAGTCCTAATTCTTTATGAACCAGACTATTAGCAGTAGAAGTCGGGAGACACAGTAATTTTTTCAGAAATGTATTCTCTTCTACCTGCAAAGATTCTGCCCTGGATACTCCCCATACCCCTGCTCCGTACAGGGCAGCAGATAGACACCTGGCTTCGAAGATCTTAAGCATGGCTTTAGGTCTTCTATTACCTAACTTACTTGCAAAGGCAAATATTCCATTTGCACTCCTGGCCATTTTATCACGCACCACCTTATGCTCGGTGTCCCAGCGGCCATTTTTAGAAAAGTTGACCCCTAGGTAGCAAAAGTTTTCCACGCACTGCACCTCTTGACCGTCAATGAGATACCTATAGGGCTTTTTAGTCTTGGCTTTACTAGCTCCACACTCCATCACATAAGTCTTGCTTTTATTAATGATCAGCTTTCTCTTTTCGATAAAGGCCACAAATCTATCTATCAGAAGCTGTAGGCCCCGAGGGGTCCTGGAGAGCAGCACAGCGTCGTCCGCATAGAGTAACACGGGGATGGAGCTTGTGTTTACTCTAGGGGCGTCCGCTGGTACCTCCTTTAGGATTGAATCAATTTCATTAATAAACAAGGTGAAAAGCAAAGGGGCCAAGACACACCCTTGTCTAATACCTCTCCTGACCCTAAATTTATCTGTGCATTCGCCCGAGGGCCCATAACGGACGCACGAGCTAAGCCTCTCATATAAACGGGCCAAGAAGTATATAATTTCCCTAGGTGCTCCCATGTCTAGCAATGTAGTCCACAATATGGCGTGGTCTACCAGGTCAAAAGCACTGCTCAGGTCAGCGAAACATAGATAGAGCGTACCATTTTTAGCTCGGGTGTATTTCCCTATCAGGAGCTCCAGGTTTAAGCATTGTTCAATGCAGCCTCTACCTTTCCTGAACCCATATTGACAGTCTGTCATTATCTGATTAGACTCAGCCCACTCTTCTAATCGGACGAGGAGTACACGACTCATAATTTTGACAGACGAATCCAACAATGAAATTGGCCGGTAGTTTTTAACATTTCCCCGGTCCCCTTTCTTATGGATCGGAACTATTATGGATTCAGACCAGGTGCACGGGAAAGTATAGCGAACGGCAGCATTAAAAACTTTGACCAATACTGGTCCCCAAGTTTCAGGTGCAAATTTATACATGTCGACTGGGACGCCGTCGGGTCCCTGGGCCTTGCCACCCTTACTAGCCCTAATACAACTTAGGACCTCCTGTAAGGTGATGTCTAAATCAAGTACTGGCCAAGAGCAACTTGTCGACAATGTTACCGTGTTAGAGTTAAAAATATCGGAGAAGTGCTGTACCCACGACTCCTTACCCACGTTTGAGGTTAACACGGGAAGTTTATCGTCTTTTAAAAAGGGGCTATTTACTACTGCCCAAAAAAGGGTACAGTTGTTCGATGCAGCCGCTAGATCCAACCGCTCCCAGGCTTCCTCACGTAATTCATTTTTCCTTTGCTTAAGAGCTAGGTTGTAATCGGATCTAAGCTTGGCTACGGCTGTTTTGTCTCTAGGTTTGTTGGATAGTTCATTTTTCAGTAACTTCAATGCCATAGTACAGGCGTTGTTGAACCATCCCCTTGCTTTATTATTAAAATTTCCAGTCAGCCTAGAGAACTTAGCACTAATAAAAACATTTATTTTCATAAAAAGAAAAGTGCAGGCCTCCAGGTTTGGTTTCTCATCGATAATTGATGTAATATCGGATAAGCAGTGTGAGATAATGCAGTTAGAAGTTACTTCTGCTCTATCTCCAACCCACCTAAGCCTGAATCCGTTCGGCCTATGTACCTCAATGTTTGTAATAGGGCTGCTATCTGGAGTTGTACAAGCTTTCCAAAACCTAGTTTCGATAACAAGACAGTTATGGTCACTGACCAAGTAATCAATAACCTTGACATCAGAACTAAAATGGGCTAATTCGGAAGACATGCAGATAAAATCAATTACAGTGTTTGCCCCTCTCCCCACAAAAGTTGGCAAACTATCACCCTTCCCATCCTGTTCAATCTCTAAGATTTCCATATCATAATCTAATAGGAAGGAGTTCAGAGTATCTCCATAGGTATTATGTTGGAAATGCGTAGCTGGCTCTCCAACACGATTCAGAATGCCACACAACTTGTGGTTAGAGAGAGGACATACAGAAATATTAAAATCTCCCACATATATGAACTCAAAAACTGTATTAGAAGCTTTCATCAACTGTTTGATTGCGGTGTCTAAATCTAAAATAACCTTATATCTACTGGCATCAAAAACATTATTATACATATTGATCAACAAAATGTTTTTGTGTGCCTCATCAACTAGCCACAACAATTGAGAGTTATTACCCACAGTAATGTGCTCCTTCACCCTTGTTCGCATTTTCACTGAGGTCAGGATTAACAAACCACCTTTAGCCCTACCTGAGCTGGTAGCCGTTGCTGGTAACTCGTAAGCTACAAAGCCGTCAAGGCCCTCGAAATTTAGGCACCAGGTCTCTTGAAGGCATACGATATCAAATGTTCTAATAAATTCTAACCACCCCAATACTTCTATTTTAGAGGCTAGTCCTGCAATATTCCAGCTGGCAACAAAGCGAGATGTTGTTGGCCCTGCTAAGATATTGCAGGGTAGACCCACATGTTTAGGCTGTATACTGACAGTAGTAGCAGTTATATTTGGGGACTGATGCAAATCAAATCCTACACCCCCTTCAGCAGGCTCATGTCTGACCTCTTGTCAATCGCAATTATTAAGACCAGACAGGGCATCGTACCTATTATGTAGTAGGGTGCTTGGTACTAGGGGGAGTGCCCAGCGATTACGCATATTCAGGTGATTATCCCACCCTAATGCTGGTGTTTTCGGTAGAGTTACATTTTGTTGTTCCCCATAGAAGAACTTTAATGTTAGGGGTACCACCGTACCTCTTCTACGCTGGGGTGGGAGAATATGTGTTAGGACATTAGGAAGTACGTCAGGGCGGGCAAACGTTACCACCACACAGTCCCCTTTGAATCTTTTGGGGCGATTCCCTATCCAGGGAACACGTTTGGCTGATTTGATATCATGCGCCAGTTGCTGTATCCCACCAGGCGCTAACCTCATGTTACCAGAGAGCCAGTGAAGGGCCTTACTACACAGTGAGCTAGATGACTCGATGACGCCGTCATCCGGCAGAGGTACATTCGCTAACACCAGTACGACAGGTGAGGCTTCCTCGATAAACTGCAGGGGGTCTGTTCCATGGACTTGTGCTTGGGGTGCATTTCCTATTAATGGGCACTCTACTGTAGTTGCGGTATTATGATGAACTATCGGGGCAGGCATATGCACTACATTAGTCGTCACACCAGATGGCCCTTCCCCAGCTTGATTAGCCCTTGCAGTGGTATCTGTTGTTGATAATAGAGTGTTAAGACTACCTATTTCCTCGGTTAACTTTGTTTGCACGCCCCCAAGTCGTTTTACTTCTGCCTGTAATTTATCTATTTTGGAGATCAGAGGTTTTACAATTTCGAAAAGTTTACCCTCAACAACCTCAAGCAGTTTAGTAAACATATCATCATCTCCTCTATTTCTTGTAATCCCTTCCCCTACAGCCTTTTGTGGAGCTCTAGAGGGGCCAGGGGATAATAATCTTTTTCTTTTTACTCTTGGCCTTTGTCCGCCCTGTTTCCGTTGGTTCTTCACACAGGCGCGCACCGGCCGTGGTGTATGCTCAGTTAATGGTGGGTCATCTTCCACAGGACCAGATACAGTTTCTGGGTCTGAGTCATTAACGTTGTCAGAGTCTACCTCCAGAGTAACAGGAGATGCTAGCATAATCAGTGGCTGGCTGTCAGTCTCAATCCTAGATGATATATTTGGCGAGACCCTGTTTTCCACCAGCACGAATGGGCTATCCTCCGCTGACTGGGGCAAAGTAGGGCTTAACATACGCAAGTCTGGTGACTGGCTTAACCCAAGTGATTCCCTTCTTTGTTCGTTTATTTTCTTGACAGTTTGCACAACATAATTATCCATAGTGTTAGTGGGCAGAGCAACAGGTTTCTTTTTTGTCGCCATATCGATGTCACACAGTTCACAAACAATACAGCAGCAAGGTCTTACTTGTAGGCGCGTCGCCGGTGGTCCAGGGGGTTGGGCCCTGCCCCTGCCTCCTCGTGCCGATGAGGGCCGTAGAGGGCCCGCCCTTTGCCCGGGCTTCGCCCCGGGCGTCCCGCTCGCGTCCCGCGACGCGGGGGTGCTCAGCCTTTATGGTGTGCTCTTTGGCGCTCTCAGTGCGCAGCCGCGTCACTCCGACGCGCCGCCGCGGTGCCTGCCGGGATTTGCAGTCTCCCGGAGCGGCGGCGCGGAGTCTGGTGCCTTCTGACTCTTGGCGGCGGTGGCGGCGATGGCGGCGATGTGGTCAGCGTCCTCCGACACTCTCCAGGGCTCAGGTAAGTGTAGCTGACTCTCGGCGGTGGCGGCGAATGTATTTAGGTCTCCCCCGCTCTGCCGGGGTGCTCGGCCTTTATGGTGTGCTCTTTGGCGCTCTCAGTGCGCAGCCGCGTCACTCCGACGCGCCGCCGCGGTGCCTGCCGGGATTTGCAGTCTCCCGGAGCGGCGGCGCGGAGTCTGGTGCCTTCTGACTCTTGGCGGCGGTGGCGGCGATGGCGGCGATGTGGTCAGCGTCCTCCGACACTCTCCAGGGCTCAGGTAAGTGTAGCTGACTCTCGGCGGTGGCGGCGAATGTATTTAGGTCTTCACGAAGAGCTCGATGTGTACGTCTTTGTCCTCCTCGCGCAGCCCGTTGTGGTTATGAGGCACCGAAAGAGCCATCTCCTTGCGCGCGCTGCTCCGGGCTCGCACCGCTCCAACCGTCCCACGGGGCTCGCGCTGCACCTACGGCTCTTCAGGGCTCACTCTCCTCTCACTAGCACCCCGAAGTCTCGCGCTTCTCGGTCTCTGGTGTCACTTCGGACCCGGCCTTGCACAGTCCTTCTGGCGCCCTCCTTGTCCAATATAAAGTGCAACTAAAAGAGGAGAAAGTGGGCAGCCCCGAAATATAGAAAATATTTCTGATTGTGTACCTAAATACGTTAGTTTAGCTCGGGGATTACAATATAAAGCTTGGACCCATTGTTTAAATCTCCCTCCTAAGCCTGCCCTTTCCAGCACTACCCATAAAAATTTCCAATCCACTCAATCAAATGCCTTTTGGGCATCTAAAAGCAACATCCCCAGTTGGATCCCCTTATTTTCAACAAAATCAAAAGCAGAAACAGTAGTTTTTATGTGAGATGTAGTCTCTCTGCCTTGAATGAAACCATGTTGATGGATTGATACAAGTTCCATCATTGCTGGCGCTAATCGGGTAGCCAAAATGTTGGAAAATATTTTAGCATCGGAATTAATAAGTGAGATAGGCCTATAAGAGCCACACTCTAAAGGAGACTTGTCTTTTTTTACTACTCCTAAACTGAGAAAAATCCTAACTTTAAGACTTTCGATATTCACAGAAGGCATTTAGGAGTCCTAAAGTTAAGAGTCCTAACTTTACAACTCCTAAACTGAGAAAAATCCTAACTTTAAGACTTTCGGTATTCACAGAAGGCATTTAGGAGTCCTAAAGTTAGGACTCCTAACTTCGGTGAATACCGAAATGAGTAAGTGCCTTATGTGAATACCGAAATGAGTAAGTGCCTTCTGTGAATACCAAAATGGTAGTAAGTTTAGGAATTTGTCTTAAGTTAGTTCTGTGAATCGGGCCCCATGTTTCTATATAAATGTAATTCCTATACTGGCACATGCATCAAGGTAGGATTTTGTGAGTCCTTAATTACGCTAATTAAGGCATCGCAATTAAGGACTCGCAAAATCCTATGCATGTAGGAATCGCTCTAAAAAGAGCGATTCCTACACTTTCCTTATAAGGAATGGCTTCCTATTCATTCCTAAGGGCCTTCAGGCCCATAAAAATGAATGGGAAATTGCATGGGCAATTTGCGGGTACCAGTAGGTCCTCGCAAATTGCACATGCAATATCAGGGAGCAAGGGCGTCAAAAGGACACCCTGTTGCACCCCAGAAATTGATCTGTGCGCATATGTTATGCACACACTTGTCCTAAGGGCATGTGTGTGCACAACATGAAACTTTGAAAAATGCTCAAAAGTGCATTTTTCAAAGTTTTTGCAAATTGCCATGAAGTTCAACTTCATGGTAATCTGCTACTCCAATCAGCAAAAGCAATACTTTTTTTTTAACTTTAATGCATTGCATTTAAGGAATCTCAATTTGCGATTCCTTAAATGCAATCTCAATTTGAGAACTCGCAATTAATTGCGAATTGTCAAATTGTAAGGGCCTTGACCCTTGATGCATCGCAAAAGCTAATTTTGCGATCGCAAACGGACGATTTTTGATAATTGCACCGTTTGCGATCGCAAAAAGCTTTGATGCATGTGCCAGATAGTCTTTAAAAAGCAATTAAGGCATATCATTTTTTGTTGACTGCATCACAAACAGTTCGGTATTGAAAATATTTATTGTCATATTTCTATTTCTGCCTAATATTGATAAAGGAGGAACCTGAGTATGTTCTACTTTTTAGAGATTATTTGTTGTAAAAGTAGATATGCTTGATCTGTTTCAGTATATTGTAGTAAATAATTATCAGAATAAAATACTAAGCCAGTTTTTTAGACATTTACAATAAGTTGCTTAAAGTCTTCAATTGTTCTTATAGTTAAAAGTAAGGGTTCAACACATAAGGAAAAGTATAAGGTATCATAATAAGGGACTGAGAGGGCAACCCTGTTATGTTCTTTGCTGAATTATAAACAACTCTATTTGATTTGTTTGTATTACCAATGATTATGCATGTTTTTTATCACTTATGACTTATGCTGGATATCCTAGCTCGTCTACAACTGCCCAAATAAATTGTCTGCAGACACAATTAAACTCTATTTGATATCTTACGCAATTATAAGTAAAGGTTTCTAGAATCCATGGGCAATAACCACACCTGTCATAAGATCAAGTAACACTTTTTGTTCCTTTTTATTGTTCATGAATCCATGGTGCTCTTCCTCAGTTGTCTGTATCATTATAATGAAAAATGTTGTAGCAAGCTTTCTGGAATATATCTTACAATCAGTATGTATTAAATGAATGAGCAGATGCTGCGCATTTCCGTTTTTGGCTTTCAAAAGTATGCATTTATTGGTTATAGCCAATGTTTGGATTACTTTATTACTTCCTTTTTAAATAGTAAACAAATGTAACAAAAAATGAGAAATCAAATTCCTATTCCACTAACTATTCCATGTTTTGAATCACAGTTGAATCACAGTTTTGGCTCTTACTTCAGAAAGGCGGGTTTCCTTAGTTAAAGGTAAGCAACATCTTTATTTAGTTGATGGTGATCAACAGATGTTAATAATTTATCATTGTCTGAGGTTTTTTTTATCATAATAAACCGTTCCTATCTCTGCAGTCTAATGTTAGTTTCTTACAGTTTAATTATTATAATATGCAATTCAACTCTTTTAGTTTTCAGATTTTTTCTTCAAAGAATACTAGACAACATCGTATTTCCTCTCTTTTCCTTTGAATATAAGGCAATTTAAAAATTATTTTCCTTAATAATGTGCTTCATTTTGCATTGTATCCCAGTGTAGCAAAGGTGTTTCACATCTTAATTTGGTCCTCATTGCATAAAGAAAAAATTATTTTTGCAGATGGCTCAATGTCATAAACATTTCAAAGCACATTATCTCAAATTATCACTTGCTTCTTAAATAATAGTCAATTTGGGACCACAGTCCACTTCTTGGAGCATAGAATGTAAACTCTCTTTATTTCATTCTTATATGTTTGTAAATCTGTATGAATCATAGGTGTCTTGAACCACCAGATGAATGTTTGACAGGCAACAACAAATATTTGTTTTTGTTTATTTTTCAATATGAGGCTGCAGTGCTGAGTTGTAGGTGCCCCAGACTTTGTGCAAGCAGCAATTTATTTCCTAAATCCTTGATTTAACACTTTCAAATTTCAATCTGTTAATTTTCAAATTTTATTTCACAAATAACCCAATAATTCATTCCTCCTTGCTGTCACTTGATTTTATTGTAGTATTAATTCAAGGATTTTTATTGATCCATGAACTCCCTCATTCGCTCCTTTTTCTTTTGTTGTAGCGTGTAATGAATTAGTCCTGTTAGTATAGGTTCCTGTTAGGCGTGCTATCTCTGCCTTTGTGTTCTAGAAAATATGCATTATTTATCTCTGTTCATTTATCAGGAGGAGGCTGCATCACTGAGCTACAGTGTTAGGACTGGAACCCCTTTTGACTACAACTTACAAGATTCCCTAGAATGCGTGCCACCAGACTTGAACAACTATAGCTTCCAAGTGCATGACGTTTTTGGAGAGGAAAGTTCTGGAAGGCATAACAAGGGCAGCTAACACTCTAGCTGTTGAGAGTAAAACTGGAATATGACCTCACTTACTAAATCTAGTGGCCCACTTCCGGGTTATTTGATGTAATGGGTCAGCAAGGCTAGCTCCCCTTGCTGATTCACATTTGTTCTGTTTCCCCTTTACGTGGTTTTGGTACGTTGGTTTCTCACTTAAGCCTCCATTGTCCTTCTCTGCTGCTGGTTCTGTGTATTCTCTGTATGTGCATTGAAGCTTGCTGGGCCTTGGGTTTTGCTGTTGCAGCGACTTGTCAGTTTCAGTTTTTTTTCCCACATGCCCCTTGATATTGTTTGTCTCATGCATCTGTCTCACACTTACCTGGCTGCTTACACATTCAGAGACAAGCAGGCGATTACCTACCTCACTGAAAAAGAGCCCCCAAGAGCCTTGTTTTTCTAGGTTTTTGTCTCCTCACTCACCTTTTGCCTCCGATTGCTCACCCTTACAGGACACCATGTTTTGTGCATTTCTTTGTACTGGCTCAGGGGCAGGATTGGGACCCAAATCAAGACTTAGTTTACCCAAAAAATATAACATTTTGGGTAAGTCGAAATTTCTTTCATAAGTCCCCCATTTAAAATATATATTTAGATTGTGGCCAGTGATCCATGAGCTTGTCATTTTCTGACACACTATGCAGGGTACATTTCTGTCCCAACAGTGTACAGTGTGCATGCCACGTAACACTGGCATGTGTCATCATTGACACCCATGTCCTTCATGTGGCCAACATTGCACATTTATGTTGACAAATCACAGTAAATATAACTAGGATTCAATGAGCCTGGATAGGAAATCCACTGGCAGGACTCTGGGACAATGACAGCAGCAGAACATCTGGTGTGATGGTAGAGCTCACTGGAGGCTTATCTGTAGGCCAGAATGATTGCACACTCAACATACAAGGAACAATCCCCCATGTGTTGTCCAAGGTTTGGATAGTGATTGAACATGGCTACACGTGTGCTCCTTGTGCAGGTCTTTGATTTGTGTGCATACTTGCATGTGCACTGCCGGCGCGTTTAATGAATGGCATAAACAGGTATTGCTGCAGTGGATACTCACTGTCACGACTGCTCATGTGCTAAATGTTGACAACTATCTTAAAATTCATGTATATTCATGAAGTCCAAATGATCTTGATTTCCGAAAAAGTATGTCAGCTGAGAGTCCTGAACTCCACATGTGTGATTTAGTGACCGCGCCATTTGGGGGAAAGGCTTCTAGCAGTGAAATTAGAGGTTGTATAGATCAGTGAATGTTGGCTAAGAGCCATTGAAGTTACCCTTGCAGGAGTTTTAACTGTGCTGTAAAAATGCCTTTAAGTCCACGTGTCCTCTGGATTGACTAATTTTGCGATCGCAAACGGCCGATTTTTGATAATTGCACCGTTTGCGATCGCAAAAAGCTTTGATGCATGTGCCAGATAGTCTTTAAAAAGCAATTAAGGCATATCATTTTTTGTTGACTGCATCACAAACAGTTCTGTATTGAAAATATTTATTGTCATATTTCTATTTCTGCCTAATATTGATAAAGGAGGAACCTGAGTATGTTCTACTTTTTAGAGATTATTTGTTGTAAAAGTAGATATGCTTGATCTGTTTCAGTATATTGTAGTAAATAATTATCAGAATAAAATACTAAGCCAGTTTTCTAGACATTTACAATAAGTTGCTTAAAGTCTTCAATTGTTCTTATAGTTAAAAGTAAGGGTTCAACACATAAGGAAAAGTATAAGGTATCATAATAAGGGACTGAGAGGGCAACCCTGTTATGTTCTTTGCTGAATTATAAACAACTCTATTTGATTTGTTTGTATTACCAATGATTATGCATGTTTCTACATAATGTTTTTTATCACTTATGACTTATGCTGGATATCCTAGCTCGTCTACAACTGCCCAAATAAATTGTCTGCAGACACAATTAAACTCTATTTGATATCTTACGCAATTATAAGTAAAGGTTTCTAGAATCCATGGGCAATAACCACACCTGTCATAAGATCAAGTAACACTTTTTGTTCCTTTTTATTGTTCATGAATCCATGGTGCTCTTCCTCAGTTGTCTGTATCATTATA
Organism: Lissotriton vulgaris; assembly: GCF_964263255.1. Classification (NCBI taxonomy): domain Eukaryota; kingdom Metazoa; phylum Chordata; class Amphibia; order Caudata; family Salamandridae; genus Lissotriton; species Lissotriton vulgaris. The sequence continues at coordinate 1,762,618,387 of NC_141687.1, forward strand.
ATGAAAAATGTTGTAGCAAGCTTTCTGGAATATATCTTACAATCAGTATTTATTAAATGAATGAGCAGATGCTGCGCATTTCCTTTTTTGGCTTTCAAAAATATGCATTTATTGGTTATAGCCAATGTTTGGATTACTTTATTACTTCCTTTTTAAATAGTAAACAAATGTAACAAAAAATGAGAAATCAAATTCCTATTCCACTAACTATTCCATGTTTTGAATCACAGTTGAATCACAGTTTTGGCTCTTACTTCAGAAAGGCGGGTTTCCTTAGTTGAAAGCTAAGCAACATCTTTATTTAGTTGATGGTGATCAACAGATGTTAAGAATTTATCATTGTCTGAGGTTTTTTTATCATAATAATCCGTTCCTATCTCTGCAGTCTAATGTTAGTTTCTTACAGTTTAATTATTATAATATGCAATTCAACTCTTTTAGTTTTCAGATTTTTTCTTCAAAGAATACTAGACAACATCGTATTTCCTCTCTTTTCCTTTGAATATAAGGCAATTTAAAAATTATTTTCCTTAATAATGTGCTTCATTTTGCATTGTATCCCAGTGTAGCAAAGGTGTTTCACATCTTAATTTGGTCCTCATTGCATAAAGAAAAAATTATTTTTGCAGATGGCTCAATGTCATAAACATTTCAAAGCACATTATCTCAAATTATCACTTGCTTCTTAAATAATAGTCAATTTGGGACCACAGTCCACTTCTTGGAGCATAGAATGTAAACTCTCTTTATTTCATTCTTATATGTTTGTAAATCTGTATGAATCATAGGTGTCTTGAACCACCAGATGAATGTTTGACAGGCAACAACAAATATTTGTTTTTGTTTATTTTTCAATATGAGGCTGCAGTGCTGAGTTGTAGGTGCCCCAGACTTTGTGCAAGCAGCAATTTATTTCCTAAATCCTTGATTTAACACTTTCAAATTTCAATCTGTTAATTTTCAAATTTTATTTCACAAATAACCCAATAACTCATTCCACCTTGCTGTCACTTGATTTTATTGTAGTATTAATTCAAGGATTTTTATTGATCCATGAACTCCCTCATTCGCTCCTTTTTCTTTTGTTGTAGCGTGTAATGAATTAGTCCTGTTAGTATAGGTTCCTGTTAGGCGTGCTATCTCTGCCTTTGTGTTCTAGAAAATATGCATTATTTATCTCTGTTCATTTATCAGGAGGAGGCTGCATCACTGAGCTACAGTGTTAGGACTGGAACCCCTTTTGACTACAACTTACAAGATTCCCTAGAATGCGTGCCAACAGACTTGAACAATTATAGCTTCCAAGTGCATGACGTTTTTGGAGAGGAAAGTTCTGGAAGGCATAACAAGGGCAGCTAACACTCTAGCTGTTGAGAGTAAAACTGGAATATGACCTCACTTACTAAATCTAGTGGCCCACTTCCGGGTTATTTGATGTAATGGGTCAGCAAGGCTAGCTCCCCTTGCTGATTCACATTTGTTCTGTTTCCCCTTTACGTGGCTTTGGTACGTTGGTTTCTCACTTAAGCCTCCATTGTCCTTCTCTGCTGCTGGTTCTGTGTATTCTCTGTATGTGCATTGAAGCTTGCTGGGCCTTGGGTTTTGCTGTTGCAGCGACTTGTCAGTTTCAGTTTTTTTTCCCACATGCCCCTTGATATTGTTTGTCTCATGCATCTGTCTCACACTTACCTGGCTGCTTACACATTCAGAGACAAGCAGGCGATTACCTACCTCACTGAAAAAGAGCCCTCAAGAGCCTTGTTTTTCTAGGTTTTTGTCTCCTCACTCACCTTTTGCCTCCGATTGCTCACCCTTACAGGACACCATGTTTTGTGCATTTCTTTGTACTGGCTCAGGGGCAGGATTGGGACCCAAATCAAGACTTAGTTTATCCAAAAAATATAACATTTTGGGTAAGTCGAAATTTCTTTCATAAGTCCCCCATTTAAAATATATATTTAGATTGTGGCCAGTGATCCATGAGCTTGTCATTTTCTGACACACTATGCAGGGTACATTTCTGTCCCAACAGTGTACAGTGTGCATGCCACGTAACACTGGCATGTGTCATCATTGACACCCATGTCCTTCATGTGGCCAACATTGCACATTTATGTTGACAAATCACAGTAAATATAACTAGGATTCAATGAGCCTGGATAGGAAATCCACTGGCAGGACTCTGGGACAATGACAGCAGCAGAACATCTGGTGTGATGGTAGAGCTCACTGGAGGCTTATCTGTAGGCCAGAATGATTGCACACTCAACATACAAGGAACAATCCCCCATGTGTTGTCCAAGGTTTGGATAGTGATTGAACATGGCTACACGTGTGCTCCTTGTGCAGGTCTTTGACTTGTGTGCATACTTGCATGTGCACTGCCGGCGCGTTTAATGAATGGCATAAACAGGTATTGCTGCAGTGGATACTCACTGTTACGACTGCTCATGTGCTAAATGTTGACAACTATCTTAAAATTCATGTATATTCATGAAGTCCAAATGATCTTGATTTCCGAAAAAGTATGTCAGCTGAGAGTCCTGAACTCCACATGTGTGATTTAGTGACCGCGCCATTTGGGGGAAAGGCTTCTAGCAGTGAAATTAGAGGTTGTATAGATCAGTGAATGTTGGCTAAGAGACATTGAAGTTACCCTTGCAGGAGTTTTAACTGTGCTGTAAAAATGCCTTTAAGTCCACGTGTCCTCTGGATTGACTAATTTTGCGATCGCAAACGGCCGATTTTTGATAATTGCACCGTTTGCGATCGCAAAAAGCTTTGATGTATGTGCCAGATAGTCTTTAAAAAGCAATTAAGGCATATCATTTTTTGTTGACTGCATCACAAACAGTTCTGTATTGAAAATATTTATTGTCATATTTCTATTTCTGCCTAATATTGATAAAGGAGGAACCTGAGTATGTTCTACTTTTTAGAGATTATTTGTTGTAAAAGTAGATATGCTTGATCTGTTTCAGTATATTGTAGTAAATAATTATCAGAATAAAATACTAAGCCAGTTTTCTAGACATTTACAATAAGTTGCTTAAAGTCTTCAATTGTTCTTATAGTTAAAAGTAAGGGTTCAACACATAAGGAAAAGTATAAGGTATCATAATAAGGGACTGAGAGGGCAACCCTGTTATGTTCTTTGCTGAATTATAAACAACTCTATTTGATTTGTTTGTATTACCAATGATTATGCATGTTTCTACATAATGTTTTTTATCACTTATGACTTATGCTGGATATCCTAGCTCGTCTACAACTGCCAAAATAAATTGTCTGCAGACACAATTAAACTCTATTTGATATCTTACGCAATTATAAGTAAAGGTTTCTAGAATCCATGGGCAATAACCACACCTGTCATAAGATCAAGTAACACTTTTTGTTCCTTTTTATTGTTCATGAATCCATGGTGCTCTTCCTCAGTTGTCTGTATCATTATAATGAAAAATGTTGTAGCAAGCTTTCTGGAATATATCTTACAATCAGTATTTATTAAATGAATGAGCAGATGCTGCGCATTTCCTTTTTTGGCTTTCAAAAATATGCATTTATTGGTTATAGCCAATGTTTGGATTACTTTATTACTTCCTTTTTAAATAGTAAACAAATGTAACAAAAAATGAGAAATCAAATTCCTATTCCACTAACTATTCCATGTTTTGAATCACAGTTGAATCACAGTTTTGGCTCTTACTTCAGAAAGGCGGGTTTCCTTAGTTGAAAGCTAAGCAACATCTTTATTTAGTTGATGGTGATCAACAGATGTTAAGAATTTATCATTGTCTGAGGTTTTTTTATCATAATAAACCGTTCCTATCTCTGCAGTCTAATGTTAGTTTCTTACAGTTTAATTATTATAATATGCAATTCAACTCTTTTAGTTTTCAGATTTTTTCTTCAAAGAATACTAGACAACATGTATTTCCTCTCTTTTCCTTTGAATATAAGGCAATTAAAAAATTATTTTCCTTAATAATGTGCTTCATTTTGCATTGTATCCCAGTGTAGCAAAGGTGTTTCACATCTTAATTTGGTCCTCATTGCATAAAGAAAAAAATATTTTTGCAGATGGCTCAATGTCATAAACATTTCAAAGCACATTATCTCAAATTATCACTTGCTTCTTAAATAATAGTCAATTTGGGATCACTGTCCACTTCTTGGAGCATAGAATGTAAACTCTCTTTATTTCATTCTTATATGTTTGTAAATCTGTATGAATCATAGGTGTCTTGAACCACCAGATGAATGTTTGACAGGCAACAACAAATATTTGTTTTTGTTTATTTTTCAATATGAGGCTGCTGTGCTGAGTTGTAGGTGCCCCAGACTTTGTGCAAGCAGCAATTTATTTCCTAAATCCTTGATTTAACACTTTCAAATTTCAATCTGTTAATTTTCAAATTTTATTTCACAGATAACCCAATAACTCATTCCTCCTTGCTGTCACTTGATTTTATTGTAGTATTAATTCAAGGATTTTTATTGATCCATGAACTCCCTCATTCGCTCCTACTTCTTTTGTTGTAGCGTGTAATGAATTAGTTCTGTTAGTATAGGATCCTGTTAGGCGTGCTATCTCTGCCTTTGTGTTCTAGAAAATATGCATTATTTATCTCTGTTCATTTATCAGGAGGAGGCTGCATCACTGAGCTACAGTGTTAGGACTGGAACCCCTTTTGACTACAACTTAAAGATTCCTTAGAATGCGTGCCAACAGACTTGAACAATTATAGCTTCCAAGTGCATGACCTTTTTGGAGAGGAAAGTTCTGGAAGGCATAACAAGGGCAACTAACACTCTAGCTGTTGAGAGTAAAACTGGAATATGACCTCACTTACTAAATCTAGTGGCCCACTTCCGGGTTATTTTATGTAATGGGTCAGCAAGGCTAGCTCCCCTTGCTGATTCACATTTGTTCTGTTTCCCCTTTACGTGGTTTTGGTACGTTGGTTTCTCACTTAAGCCTCCATTGTCCTTCTCTGCTGCTGGTTCTGTGTATTCTCTGTATGTGCATTGAAGCTTGCTGGGCCTTGGGTTTTGCTGTTGCAGCGACTTGTCAGTTTCTGTTTTTTTTCCCACATGCCCCTTGATATTGTTTGTCTCATGCATCTGTCTCACACTTACCTGGCTGCTTACTCATTCAGAGACAAGCAGGCGATTACCTACCTCACTGAGCAAGAGCCCTCAAGAGCCTTGTTTTTCTAGGTTTTTGTCTCCTCACTCACCTTTTGCCTCCGATTGCTCACCCTTACAGGACACCATGTTTTGTGCATTGCTTTGTACTGGCTCAGAGGCAGGATTGGGACTCAAATCAAGACTTAGTTTACCCAAAAAATATAACATTTTGGGTAAGTCGAAATTTCTTTCATAAGTCCCCCATTTAAAATATATATTTAGATTGTGGCCAGTGATCCATGAGCTTGTCATTTTCTGACACACTATGCAGGGTACATTTCTGTCCCAACAGTGTACAGTGTGCATGCCACGTAACACCATTGACATCATCATTGACACCCATGTCCTTCATGTGGCCAACATTGCACATTTATGTTGACAAATCACAGTAAATATAACTAGGCTTCAATGAGCCTGGATAGGAAATCCACTGGCAGGACTCTGGGACAATGACAGCAGCAGAACATCTGGTGTGATGGTAGACCTCACTGGAGGCTAAACTGTAGCCCAGAATGATTTCACACTCAACATACAAGGAACAATCCCCCATGTGTTGTCCAAGGTATGGATAGTGATTGAATATGGCTACACGTATGCTCCTTGTGCAGGTCTTTGACTTGTGTGCATAGTTGCATGTGCACTGCCGGTACATTTAATGAATGGCATACACAGGTATTGCTGCAGTGAATACTCACTGTCACGACTGCTCATGTGCTAAATGTTGACAACTATCTTAAAATTAATGTATATTCATGAAGTACAAGTCCTGAACTCCACATGTGTAATTTAGTGACCGTGCCATTTGGGGGAAAGGCTTCTACCACTGAAATTAGAGGTTGTATAGATCAGTTGCAAATTAACTTGCCTCACATGGCAAAGTGTGCATGAATGTTGGCTAAGAGACATTGAAGCACCCTTGCAGGAGTTTTAACTGTGCTGTAAAAATGCTTTTCAGTCCACGTGTCCTCTGGATTGACCTTTTGGAATGGAAATGGAGTGCTTGCCTGCCAAGACTTTGTATTATTCATGGGGCTAGGTGGGAGCGCCACGGAGGTGCTGCCAGTTCTCATACCAACTCCCTGATCCTGTGATATGGCATTACCACGCAATGAGATGTATGTGCCTTAATTAGGCTCTCTCTTTTCTTCCTCTTCTACATTCATTTGTGTGTGGAAGTGTCTATGGCGCCATTATTTTGCCAAACCTTACTTAAGGGCTTCCACTGTTTACATAAACTACTTACTTATATTTGCATCGCATGGAACAGTTTGCAGTCAGCAATTTTTGGAGAAAGGAATGTCCTCAAATTAAGTGATACAGCAACTGACCTATGGGAGTGTCATAGTCTTTTGTGTGTAGCCCTCCTCACACCTAGCTGAATTTCTCGGTGTACATGGGGAGTAATTTGGCCAAACATTTTGATTTTTTTGTCATTTTGCTTTGTTCTGAATCTCAGTAGCCTGCCCGATGCCTGCACTCAGCTGGCCAGCTGGCCAGATGTCCTACTTTTCATTGCTCACAACTAGATTTCTGGCAGGACAGATCGAGCGGCCTGGCAGTGTATTCACATCTCACAATGAGCTGTGAAAGAGGGGCATGTCTTTGGCTATGAGGGAGGAGCTGCGGCATTGGGGAGGGGGCGGGGGTCCTGCACAATGTAGTTTCAGGTCGCCTTTAAGGATGCTAATCGGCAATTTGGAGATTTGAAGTTAAAAAACCCTGAATGTCCAAGCCTACACATAAACAATCAAAATGGTAATTTGAAACTTCTATCTGTGCTACAAATTTGTAAATTGAAATTTTTCTGATGACTGTTTATGCATAGGAAAGGACACCTTCCTGAGCATAAACAATCATTCATGGCGTTTTGCTGTTTCAATGTGTGCTGCACAATCCAGCACACCTAGAAACAGCAAAAACGAGGAGAACAAAGCATTTCTCCTTGTTTCGCCAGGGTAAGACCAGGTGTTCCCTGGATTAATTTTGGCACTGCCTCCTATTTAAGCAACCCTTGTAAATGGGGCTGCGTCAAAATTAATGGGTGTTGCAGCAGAACGCTCACCACAACACCCATTGCCCTTCCCTTTCACGCTAAGTACAGCGTGAAAGGGTGCCTTATTTACAAGGCGGCGTTAAGCCATGTTAAGTGGCTTAATGCCGCATTGTAAATAATGCAAAGCCCCCATTGCCACAGGAACATCCTTAAAAATAACATTCCTGTGGCGATAAGGGCTTGCAAATATGCCCCCAGGTCTCTTGGCTCCACAGCCTACATCCAGCCCATTAGACTTCAACTGGCGTAGCAGTGATTCTGATGGAAAGGCCAAGGGAATACCTTCTCAGCGAAATTTCACTGCCTTCTGAACCTTGTCGGGATTTATAACTCAGTGTTAATTCCAGCATCTTTAGGTCAAGTTGTAAAGCTGGGACAACATATTAAGTCTAGTGATAGTGTCTGTCCATCCTAGTAAATTGCTCAACTTGTTAGGGGGCTGGTCAAGGTGCTTCTTTTATCAGTTGCTACCTGCATTGGGTCTACTTCTATGCCCTACCCAAAACATTCTCATACAATGGGAACAAGGCAGTAGATTGTGAAACCCTTTCTTTAGGTCTTGAGGCAGTAGGTGGTCACTGTGGTTATCTGTGGTGGATACTGTTGTATACCACTGGTGTTTTAGATCTTAAGACTGTTTCATTGCATGGTGTTATTCGCTTTGTAAACTTGTCTCTCAAAAGGTAGCAATAGCAACCAGTCAATGCTTATTTCAGGAGGTAGTAAATGGTTTGGAACTCAAATACTTTATGACACAGTAATAAGACCCGATAAACTCAATGTCCAAGCTAGTAGTATCTTTCTAGAGTTTCTAGAGGGCTTGGGTTAGAGGAGGAGTTCAGAAATTAAACTCCAATATCGTATTATGGAACTCAGAATGTCCCCCGACTCCCCAGCAAACATCTTCTGATGCATCCATGTGCACAAAGTGTCTCTGTGTGCGTTAAGTGTCTCTGCATGTGCAAAATGTCTACATGGTGCAAAGTATCTTGCAAATTGATAATGGAAAGTTAGCCACCCTTGTGGGGACTGATCACAGGAGCCCTGCGCACATACAAAGCCCTGGTTCAGACTGATGCAACTATGTGGTGGAGGGGATGCAATGGGGGATGGGTGACGGTCAACATGGGTGTGGCCATGTAACATAAATTCCCATTGCTAGTAGGGTTGCCACCTGGAAGTATTTTTTACCTGCGCCACCGGTATTTTAATATCACGGCTTGTGCAAAAATCAGGAAAATCTTATAATGCAGATATTTTTAGCCCTTAGCTGTACATATTTCAAACATCAAATATAAAAAGAAAGCACTTTTAAATGTGTTCTAGAGCTGAGTTAACGATCCCTGGAAAACAATTGAAGTAAATAAAGACAGAGAAGTCATGTTTCAAATGAATGCATTCGATTTTGTTTAAAGTCCTATTTAGTATCATGTCTTTCCAACATCTTAAAACAACAACAAATGGCCGGTATTTTTCTCTTGGAAAGGTTGCAATCCTAACTGGTACATTATATTTTTCATGGTCACTCATCTCTGCATATGAAAATATGATAATTGTATTGGTCTTTCCCCTATATTTCCGGGCACATAACGTGCATGGTGAAAATTGTGCTACCTCAATGCAAATCAGTACCGTTTGGTATTTTGTTCAGTTTTATATAGTATGAACTTGAAGCAAAGATACTGAAGCACTTTACAGAAGCACCAGTTATATTACACAAGGACACACTCTTTTTTGTAGGCACCGGGAGATTATGGGCCACATGTGCAACCATTTCATTTTGTGCATTGCAAATGGTAATGTTTAGCGATTTGCAAAATGAAATGTGCAACAGTCAGCCTGATTCAAGAAATAAAATTGCGCCCGCAATCGCTGCGAAAATGCAATTGCGGGCGCAATTTCCGTAATCGGCATTCAACATCAAAATAGCGAATTCGCAAACACAGATTAGCGAATTCGCTATTATATTCGCAGAAACCCGGCAGGTGAGCATTAGCGAATCGGAAAATGCGAGAAACCACGGATTCTGCGAAAAAAATAGCAAATTCGCTATATAATCGCAATCGGTATTCAAGAAAAATCGCTAATAGCGAAAAACCCAAAAATCGCATTTTGCGTCGCGCAAAATAAGGACAACTCAAAGCAGGTGGTAACCATAAAAGCCATGCAAAAAAAACTTTAAAAAAACCGTTGTCCAATCACCAACAGGTTCTGGCCTGACCAATCACACATAAGGACAATCATCATCTGCAGCATTAGGAGTCCCACAATGCCAGGAATGTACATGGTGGAGAGGCGTCGAAGGCTACAGCGATTAGCACGGAGGAGACGCAGGATCCAGGACAAGATATTCCGCCAGCGGGTCACCTTGCTGGGCCAAACCAGAGAGCAGATATATGCTAAATACAGGCTGAATGGGGAAATGATAATGCAGCTAATACAGAACCTTGACCCCCTGATGCAGCACCCAACAAGCCGTACCAATGCGGTGCCTACACATGTGCAGGTATTGTGTAGCCTGCACCTCCTGGCCTCCGGGAGTTTCCAGGGGATAGTAGCGGCTGCTGGGGGGATATCCCAGCCCACCATGTCACGCTGCCTCCACACTTTTGTTGACGCCATGCTCACCCAGCTACACCGTCACATCAAATTCCCCGCCAGCCAACAGGAATTGGACATGACCAAGCTACAATTCTACAATGTAGCCCATTTTCCACATGTGCTCGGATGCATAGACTGTACCCACGTCGCCATCTGCCCACCAGCTGCCATGGAGTATATGTTTCGCAATAGAAAGTCCTACCACTCCCTCAACATCCAGATGGTCTGCAATGCTAAGACATACATCACTGACATTGTCGCACAGTACCCAGGGAGTACCCATGACTCCTTCATATTCCGGCACAGCGGCCTCCACACATGACTGGTCAGGGGAGAGTTTGGGGAAGGACACCTACTTGGTAAGTACACTTTGTTGAAAATGTCACATTGCAAAGATGTAACAGCACAGCACAGGCAATCACCATCTGCTCCTCTCCTTCAGGTGACAGTGGCTATGCCCTCCGTGAATACCTCCTGACCCCATACCTCAACCCTGCTACACCCCAGCAAAGGCGCTACAATATTGCACACATACGGACAAGGAATTGCATAGAAAGGACATTTGGCCTGCTCAAGAGCAGGTTCCGCATACTGCACAAGACAGGTGGGGCCATGTATTACAGTCCAGCAGTGTGCTGCCGCATTGTGGCTGTCTGCGCAATACTACATAACATTGCAACCAAGCGCCGGATACCTGTTGACATCTCTGGCAGTGAATCTGAAGGGGACAACCGGCCACCTGCACATGCGCGCCATGCACATGGGGAGAACCCAGCAGAAGGGCACAGACGTCGCAACCACATCACAGTGAACAGTTTCTAGTACAACCTCTTCCATCACCCCACAAATCAACAATGCATGCAAAATGTAATGATGACACAACGCTAATGTGTGTAGCAAAATAAATGTATTTGTTCAATTCACAAAAAAAAAATCAGGTTCCAGTACAAATAACTCCCACTAACAGTATTACAGCATACTGCTGTGTATTAGAACATGGCAGGTTTAACGTCAGCCTGTGCCAATAAAAGTCAAAAGTTCTCAAGTGCGCCTACTGCGCGTTGCGCCCAAGCGCCTCTGAGGGGCATCCTCCTCCGGGGCTTCAGGACCTGGCGTGGGCCTGGTGCTGCGGCTGTGTGGTGGGATTTGTGAGGCTGAGTGGCTGCTGATGCTGGACGCCCCCTCACTAGCATCATCACCCCCCACAGTGGATGGTATTGCTGGAGGGTGTAGTGCCATGACGGCCGTGGTGAGGTGCTCCAGGACCCTGGTCATGTCCTCACTGCACTGGACTAGTTGGTGCTGCTGTGTTAGGGAGCGCCGCGCCAACAGAGAAGTTGCATTTACAACATAATTCGCCCTGCTGTATGAGGCCAGTCGGCTCATGAGTTGACGGTGGCGGCGGCGTGCTGCACTGCGCTGTGTGGACATCGCAGCGGTGTTGGCCTCCATGGCTGCAGCCATGCGGGCCATTCCCTCACCCACACCTGCCATGGCTGCAGTCATGTTGTCTAAGCACTCCCCCACACCTGCCATGGCCGCCCTCATGCGGTCCATGTGGTCTGCAACTGTGGCCACATTGCGACCTATCATATGGAGCTGCAGCTGAATGGCTTCTTGCTGTCGTGCCTGGCGCTGGTGTATCCGCAACATGCGTATTTCAACGCTGAGACGCGCCAGTCCCTGTCCATTGGCCCGCCTGCTTGCTGGAGTGGAGTGCTGGCGTGACCTGCCACGCCTGCCCTGCTGGCCTGAGTCTGTGGCTGGCCGCTGTGTGGCAACTGGCGCGGGCCCGGATGTTGTGGCGACAGCTGCTGGGGGTGTGACAGATGGTGTTGCTGGTGCGCCAGATGCAGGGGGTGTGACAGCTGGCGTTGCTGGTGTGCCAGATGCAGGGGGCACAATGGTAGCTGCCCTGGCTGCGGCTCTAGGTGGTGCAGCAGTAGCAGGAGGCACAATGGTAGCTGGCCTGGCAGCGGCTGTGGGTGCTGCACCAGTCGCAGGAGGGACACTGCAGGTGGATATGGGTGCTGGTGTTGTAGCAGCGGCAGGGGCTGGTGCCTGGGTTGGTGGTGGCACCTCCTCCTCCTGGACCTCCTCATAAATTTGCAGCCTTTCACTATCGCTACTTTCGCCACCTGTGGGGGTAAGTGGAGGATCATTAGTTGCATGTATCTGGCAGACGTGCAGTTGCTACATGCATGCTGGGTGACATTCCCTGAATGGCTGTGGCTTTGTGTGCTTTGGGACCTGTCTGGCTGCATTGTGGTACTACAACATTGTGGCCACACTACATCTCCCACAATGCATCAGGACATTCCTTGATGTGCAACTATGGCATGCCTATAGGACATTAGGGGAGCCTATTTGGTCATGGACATTCATAGGGGGCAGGGTCGCAGTCGCATGCCACTTACCTTGGGTGTCTTGGGTGGTGCGGGATGAGTCGAGTCGTGTGAATCCTATACAGGCCTCCCTATCCAGGGGGTCCTCCACCTGGTCCTCCATGGCAGTATTGGGTGGGACTGTTGGACCACCACCTCCAGTGCCCGACGACTCTCCAAGGCGCGCCGCCACCTTCTCCTTGGCACGGCCTCGGAGGTCATACCACCGTTTCTTTAACTCCTCTAGGGACCTGTCCGCCACTCCCACAGAGTTAACAGTTGAGGCAATCCCCTGCCATATCCTACGTTTCTCTTGTTCAGGGACCCTCCTGGAATCTTTTCCGAACAGTTTCTCATGGTTGGCCACCACCCCCTCTATCAAGTGTTCTAGCTCCTGCTCGGAAAATTTAAGTTTCCTTTTGCGCCCAGAGGAGCTGCTGGTGCCAGGTACAGGTTCCTCAGACATTGTAGCAAAGTAGTGGATGTGTAGTTCTCTCCTGTATTGCAGCAGCTTTCCAACTTGCTCCCTCTCAGTCAGCCTCATTGTGGAGAATGGGGGTGGGAACTGCCAGCTTCCTGGTTGTGATGTCATCACTGGGCTTGAAATGCGACTTCCTGTTTTCCCGATCTCGCGAGTTTGTGATCTCGCAAATAGCGATATCGCAAATAGCGATATCGCTATTTGCGAGTTCGCAATCCCGGCGCGGGTAGCCGAAAATAGCGATTTTTCTGCGATTATCGGTAATCGCTAACGGAATTTGCGATCGCGTGCGAATCGCTTTTTTTAATCGCAATTCTTCATGAATTCGGATTTGCGATTTCTGAATAGCGATTCGTTTTTTTTCGCTATTACAGAATCGCAAATGCCGTTTTTCATGAATATGGCGGAGTGTCTCAACACTGTTTGCGGTTCTCAAATGGGTTGCAAGGGACCTGCCACAAGGCAGGTCGCAATTTGTGACCCATTGGGAATGCTCGGCACTCACAGTGATGGTGGCCTGCTGGGGTCAGCAGAACATCTTGTCTGTCAATGCCTTTGAAATAAAGTAGTTTTTTTTATACATCCCGTTTTACTTAAATGAAAACTGGATGCCTTTTAAAAAAGAAAAATGAAACGTTTCTGTTTCATTTTTAAGAGGTGGGAAGTGGTCAATGGGACCAAATGTCTCCTCCTAAAAAATGTTTCCGCTGCCTGTTTGCAACTGCCTTCCCACCTACTTGAAGTAAGTTCTAAACTATGATTGTTTTGTGACCACATTCCAGTCTCAAAACAATCGTACATTGCCTTGTGACTCGCTATAAGGAAGGGACGCCCTTTGCACACCCTTTACTAACAGCGACTCGCAAACCTGATTTTGCGAGTCTGTAAAAGTATACCGACGCCCAAAATAGGGTTGGTATATGCTACAACCATTGTTATTAGTCCCAAAAGGCTCAAATCTCTCTTTGTGACCGCTAAAAACAGTCGTAAATGTGGCCCTAAGTAATTTGCTAAGAAGCTCAGGTAGCCCTGCTAAGTACCATGCATCAGTCGTTAGACTAACGCATTTCAGTGTGGTGGTCTGCATCTCCATACTGAAATGCAAAGTCACATATTGTAGGCATTAGTGCCTGCCTGCCCCAGGGCTGTCAAGTGATAGCGCTGCTAATTCCAATGCTCATTGCTGGCTGACACTTAAAGCTAGAGTGGCAGAACACCATGGTGTACTCGCTGCTCCTGGAAGGATAGGGCTGGCTGTCTAAGCCCTGCTCCTGCCACAATGTAACAATTTGCCGCACTGCAGAGTACTTGATTTTGATGACGCCAAGAGAAGTAATGCTGAGTGGAGGATTTCACGTCCTGATTCTACCTGTATCATGAGCGGAGGTCAGGCAGCACAGGCAGAGGAGTTACTACGGTAAATGAGGCTGCTCGGGGTCCACGAAGGGGACCCACCTAAGAGGGCCGCCACCTTAGTGCCAAATGAGGGCACATGAGGCAGCCACCCAGTGTTGGGGACCCCCTAGGGGTCCGCGCACCTGCATCACATCTGGGCAGGAGTGGGCGGGGGGCGAGGTATAAATACCTCTCCCACCCACTTGGGGTCCTCTTTGCCCACAACGCTCAGGCAGTTTGGTCGTGCGACTGCTGCCGATGCAGATCTTGGGACCACGAGGTTAGTCTATCACCCCCCCACCCCACCTCTGGGTCCCACTACGCGGGCTAGGCCCATACGGGACCCCGTCCCACGTACTAGTGCCCCCGGCCCCCGTGAGGTCCGCTGCTTCCGGTACCGGTGTGGTTGGGGGTCTGGGAGTGGGACGGGGGACTGGGAGGGAGAGGTGTTTGGTCCTGGAGGCAGCAGATGTTTAGGCCTGCATTGCATTTGCCGATTGCATGGCCTCCGATGCGGGGGTAATTCTCCCCAGCACGGCCGCCCCACTTGTTGGCACAGGGCAGCGAGGTAGTGGGCCCGGTCTAAGGGACAACATGTGGCGTCAGTCGATGAGGCCTGTCTAGCAGGCAAGTGGGATCCCCGGCGGGTTTTCCCAAAGGGGGAGAAAGCAGCCAACCCCGGCATCAGTGCTGAGGGTCGGGGAATCTAGATCGGAGCCTGGCCGGGTTCGGGACTCCAGGGCCTGGGGATACCCGACGCATTGATGGGGAGGATGGGATAGGGAACCCCCTTTGCACTCCCACCCCTCTTTCCAGGTCAGCTATTGAGACCGTTTGTGCAGAGGCAGCTTTGCTCCCGTCTCGCGTGGAGGCCTCTGGAGCCTTTCCCTCCCCTGCCGTGGCAGCATGGGGGAGGAGCTGGCTAGGGCTGAGCTGAGGGAGGGTCATCTTTAGCTCAGCGGTTCTCCTTGCAGAGCAATTTGAACCCTAGTGTTAAACGTGTAAGTCTTCCAGGCTTGGCTTGGGGGTTTCCTACGCTGTGCTTTTGGCTGCTGGGCTGGGGCCCGTTTGGGGAGGGGCAACGGGGACTGAAGGCGCTAAGGCGGAGGTAGTTTCTGGTGCTGCCCTCAACGCGTCACACAGCCGGTCTGTAGGGCTGCAGCAGTGGGGGTTGCGGGTACTCATGCTGTCCTGGTTCCCGCTTCACCTGCAGGCGACTGGGTTCGCCCTGCGGGGCTAGTGTCAGGATCCACGGCCCGCAGGGGCCATTTTAGGGGCATGGGCCGGCGAGTTAGGTATGTGCTCACTTCGACAGCCTCCTGTGCAGCATCTCTGTCCCATTTATGCAATTCTGTGGTAGCATTGTTCACTTCACCATGGTTGATTTGCAGCAGTTGCCAAATCGCAGTGGTGCTCAGTGGGAGTTTTGGGCTCCATGTTATGCGCTGCTTGGTTGGCGACTTTTTAGGGAATCGGTGCTGCATATCGGTCTGGATGTGCGTTGTTAAAACGCATGCTTTTACCACGCATGCCTTTACAACGCAGGTTTTTCAGTGCAAGTCATTACAACGACTTGCATTGGGGGGTACTGGGTAGTGAATAATTTAATTTACTATTCTAACTCCAGTCCCCGTGGATAGTAGGGAAGGTGTTGGCTAGTAAATTAAACTATAACCTATCCTAGAGCGCCCCCCAGCGCAAGTCATTGTAATGACTTGCGTTGAAAAAACTGCGTTGTAAAGGTACTGCGTGGTAAAAGTTGCGTCGTAAAGGATGTTTCCCTGTCGGTCTTAGTAATATCACCAGCTTCTTCCTTCTTCTCTTTTAAATTTAAGCCAAGTGGGGTTCTTGCCGCGTGGGCAGTGCTGCTCTTGGACGGTCCGAGCCCGTTTGCTACCTGGGTTATCCTGTGAGGGGTTTAGCTTAGCTGGCACACCGTCAACAGGGTGGGGCCAGCCTGTGGCCTCTAACCACCTCATGATCTGAGCTCACCCAGGGCAGAGTGAGGCATGGCCCCAGAGTAGGTTAGGGTGTGGCACTCCAGTCGGGTTCCAAGGCTGCTGGCCTGCTTGTGTGCAGTGCCCTAAGGTAAGAACGAATTCAGGGCCATTTCCTGTTTCGGGTTGGCAGGGGTCAGGAGAGCAACGTATCCACATTCTTGCGGGCAAGTGCTATATTCCCCAGCCCCACTGCAGGGATGTGTCACAGGAGGACCACACCTGTCCTGATTATGATCTTTCGCCAAGAATTGATTACCAAGTATGTTCCATAATGTATGTATCTACTGCTGGTAGTGTTCTAGCATAAACAATGACGGCCCGGCTTGCAGAGTGGTTGTAAATAGGCCAGTGTTTCAGGTTTTGGTAATAAGACAGTGGTGGCTTTGCGGTTTCGGATCCCTCGGGTCTGCTCACTTTAAGGATATATAGCAGTGGTGCTGGTGTTTGCCCAACATAGATCCACACCTTTTATGTAATTAGCCTACTTGCACCTGCACAAATGCTCGTTACGGGAGCGGTGTCTGCCCCGGAGCCGGGAGCTTGTTGCTAGTTGTTGGGAGCCAATCAGCCAAAGGACACGCAGGGCTGGGCACGTTGGAGGGGGTGATCGGCTCAAGCCGTGTGCCGATATGCGGGCCCATGCCTGGGGGGGCAGGCCCCCTGAGGCGGCAGCCTCCTTTTTGGCCAGGCACAATGCATTTCGCAGGGCCGAGGGCGTGGAATGGGATTGGGGCTCCAAGGCGAGGTTAGCACTGTGAGTGCTCCATTCAACTTCGGAGCAACCTGGTGGCCGATTGCACAATCCGTTTTATCTGTCGACGCTGGATGTCACTCCACAATCTCACCCTCACTTTCACTGTCGACTTCAGGACTCCCACTCCCCACCCCCCATCTGGCTACTGGGTCAAAAGGTACTATGGTACGAATATCTCTGGCAGTATTGCCTTCCCAGAAGTACCAAGTGACGAGGTTCAGTGGCCCAAGTAGAGCAACATTATGCAGCTTAGGTGCTTGCATGCGCAAAGTTTAGTCAGAGCCATTGCAACACATACTATCCGCTCCAGTGGCACATGATGCCCAGGGTAAAGCATGAGGGTTGTTTGCGTGAATGCTTAATACAATTATATTTAGCCACTTCCAAGGGATACTCGTATCCCAGAGCGGCCGTCCTTGGGTGGAGCCTCGGCACCGGCTCATTAACCACTGATCCTGTCCAAATCCCTACCCTCCCGGGTCCACAACAATTTATTGTGTCCTGCTTTGGTAACTGGTCCGCACGTAAAGCACTCAATTACCTGTTGGGGTATTTAGGAACAGTAGTATGCCTCTCAAAGGCGAACCTTTGAGTGGCCATGCGTTATCCATCCCCATTTTAGGTCTAGCTAGAGCCAGCGCATGCACTGATCTGGCGAGACATTTAGTAAGCAGGTTTTTCAAGTGCTACTAAAATGCTTTTGCCAGCTACCAGCTTGCTATTATGCGCACAAGCGTGCACTTTCACTTTCTCTGCAGCATCGCCGTGTGACTTTCACGGCCTCGTGGCCAATGCTTGTTTATTTAGAGAGGGAGAGTGACTGCACTTCTCAAGAGAGACGTAATAACTTTATTTGTAGAGTACCGGCACTTCCCTGAAACACACAGTTACTCTGGCACAGGGTACCTGCACTTCTACGTTATAATTTCAAGCACTGGTCTGAAGGAGTAAACTTTCAAACTAGATCTTTCTCATGTGTCGATTTGGCCCAAACATCTATCAGGAAGCGCTCACCGAGCCCTGAAAGAGACCGCTGGTGCTCAGTGTCCCCCAATCACCCAACTGCTTGAAAGGCGAAGCTCTAAGACGACAATAAACACGACTGCAATAGATTCGGTCATGAAAACAAGAACACCGCAGTCCAATACTTTACCTGCAAAGAGACGAGATAAAGGGGCATATCTATGGAAGTCCCAAATTGCGATTCTGAAATTGCGATTTTTACCGAATCGCATATTCAGAATCGCAAATCGGTATGTATTAATGAAATCGCAAATAAATAGCGATTCTTTAAAAATCACTATTTATTGGGGAGGAGCTTCGTGGGTAACCAAGATGGCCGCGTGAGCTCAGAGCTCCGAAGACCCTCCGATCCTCCGTATTGATCCTGCTACCCATCCTGTCCCACGGTAGTGGGAATCTGTTGCGGTGCTGTTGCTGAGGCGGGGCCCGTTCTCCGATTGAAGATCCGGGCTTCCTGAGCTGAGCTATACCGTCGTGAAGATTGGTGACGACGACGCCATAACAGCCTGGCACTAAGAGGGGGACGGTGGCGCTTCTACACGGTGGCAGTCCGAGAGGGTTTGAGCTGCCCTGCTCTGTGCTGGTGACCAGATCAGATTGCCCAGAGGCCTGACGCTCTGCTGGGTCGGTGGAGGTGATTATTGACTTCGGCCGTCTGGTGGTGGTAGTGTTGGCTCGACCTCACTTTGGGTCGTGCGATTCCCATCGCCCATCATGGCGGGCAGAGGAGACCTGGACAAGGGGAAGCCCCCGAGAGTCAGCAGGAAACCTTCCCTCTCGCAGACCACCATTTCTGAACGCTTTTCCCTTCCTAAGGGTTCGCCTGGTGCTTCGGGCCGCACTAAGGACTCGCAGCGAGATGTGTCTCCAGAAGATGCTGAACCCACCCTCCGGGACGTAATGGGAGCCATTGCGGGCGTCAAGGCCAAAATGCCCAAGCAGCACGAAGTTTTGTCGCACAAGGTCGATACGTTGACGATTGAGATCAACCTAATTAGGGCCGACCTTGGGAAGACGAACGACAGAGTCAAGTCGCTCGACATCAAGACGTCGAGCCTGACTACTGACATGTCTGATGTACAATCGGAGGTTCGGGACCTGAAAGCCGCCAACTCGCTGCTTGCCCGCCGGCTCGATGATTTTGAAGGACGGGCACGGCGCCAGAACGTCCGCATTATAGGTGTACCGGAGGGCGCGGAGGATGACGCAGCCGATCTCTTTGTTGAGGAACTGGTGGTGAAGCACCTGGCTCCCGGTGGACTGAGCAAGTTCTTCTCGGTGGAGCGAGCGCACAGATTGCCCGGCGGCCAACCAAAATTGGGTGCGTCTCCGCGCCCCATCATTGCCAGACTTTTTAGCTACAGGGACCGGGATGCGATCCTGCAGGCATCGAGGAGAGGCGGTCCGTTAAAATTTCAGAATGCAGATGTGAACTTCTTCCCTGATTTCACTCAAGCGGTACAGAAACGCCGGCAAAGCTTCATGGGTGTCAAACGAAGACTGAGGGAGATGGGGTTGAAGTACTCTATGCTTTTATCAGCGAAGCTTAGTATAGAACATGGCGCTCGAGCTGTGTTTTTTGACTTTCCGGAGGCAGCTGGAGACTGGCTGGACACCCTGCCTCAACGTCGGACTGCCCCTGAGGATCAGTCGGAAGGGGCGTCAGGTGGTCTTGACTCTCAGGAATGAACTGTGCTTCTTCGGACTTCTTTCGGTGGAGGGCCCTGCAAATGCAAGCAGTCACTGACTTATGTTTTCTTTTCTTATTGCTGCTGCTTTTCAACTTTGGAGGATAACGGGGGGTGATAGGATGTCTCCTTTCTCCTCTGGGGGCTTTTCGTAGGTTAGTTTTTTGGGGGCGACAGGCACACTGCTAGTTGGGGGAGCTTCTTAGTCTAATGCAGGGGTGCAGGGTGGGGGGTGGTAGGTTTGTGTGTTTTTCTTCTGTTTTTCCTTTTTCCTCTTTCTCATGGCAAGGTTACTATTGTTCTGTTTACTATGCTGCGGTAGCTGTCTTCTGGGGGTGGTGGTCGGGACAGTGCATCTTTGATGATGGGGGGTAAGACATTAAATGTGTTGAGTTGGAACGTGAATGGGCTGGGAGATCGCATTAAACGTGGGGTTGTGCTACAGATGTTTAAACGTTGTGTACCCGATGTTATTCTATTGCAGGAGACGCATCTCATCGGCAATACGTGTCAGGCACTTAACAGAAAGGGGTTTAAGATGGTGGCTCATTCCAGGTTCTCTTCAGGGTCCCGAGGGGTTGGAATCATGGTGCGCATGTCTCTCCCCCTGGAGGTGGAGTCCAAGGTGATTGATGATAGGGGCCGATATGTTGCTGTTGTGGGCAGGTGGGAGGCGAGTACCCTGGTTTTGGTTTCAGTTTACGTGCCCCCGGGTTTGCAGACGACTACCTTCCAGGATCTCGGGGGCGCCATTTTGGGCCTCCCGGAGGGATTGCTTATACTTGGTGGGGACTTTAATGCCGTGGTGTCGGGAACCCTTGACCGTTTTCCGTCCAGAGATCTTCGCTGTGCGCAATCATGGCTCCAGAATTTCCTGAGCACTATGGGCCTTATTGACTGTTGGCGGCTTCTACACCCTGCCCAGCGGCAGTATTCCTTTCACTCGGGCGCGCACGGTAGCCTCTCCAGGATTGATTACATCTTGACTCCGGTGGTCCAGGCATCGACCGTCTCTGGAGCCCGCCTCATGGCCAGAGGTATATCGGACCACTCCCCGGTCTGGGTGTCGTTTGACTTTGGTATTGCGGCGACGACCAGAGTGGCGCCGGTCAACCCCTAGTACTTTCGCAACCCCAAGACTCGAGACCTCCTAGCTAAAGCTATCGACCTGTACTTCACTGAGAATACGGGTTCGGTGACGTCGGCCCTGTCCCTCTGGGAGGCCTTCAAAACTGTCCTGAGAGGAGAAGCTTTCTCCCTGATAGCCGAGGTGTGCAGGCGAAGGGATGAGGAAATGGTGCGGTTGGAGTCGGACATTGAGGGCCTGGACTCTCAATTGGCGTTAGATCCGACGCCCGAACTGCTGCGCCCTCTCTCCCTAAAGCAGTCGGAGTATCGAGCCACTGCCACTGACGCTGCCAAGGGGATGGGCAGGGAACAGCAAGGGAGGATCTATGATGCGGGGGACAAGGCGGGCAAGCTCCTTGCCTGGTTGGATAGGAGGGAGATGGCTTCCCGTGTGGTGCCTGAGATTTTGGGTGAGGACGGGGTGGTTGTTACTGACCCCAGTGCTATCGCCTCGGCTTTTGACGACTACTTCGAGACGGTTTATACCTCGGTCTCCACCTTGACTGAGTCAGACTCGGCCTCTTTTCTGGAAGGGGTTGAGCTTCCTTGCCTGTCGGACACCGAGCGTGACGACATGGACAGGGGTATTACGGCTGATGAGGTGGCGCTCGCGATACGATCCCTGCGATCTGGCAAGGCTCCCGGTCCCAATGGTCTTCCGGTGGAACTCTACAAGATTAAAGCCGATACCGTCGCAGTGCCCCTGTGGCGCATGTTCTTGGAGGCCTGGGAGGCCGGTGAACTCCCGCTGGATCAGCGTTTGGCCACTATTGTGGTCATTCATAAGGAAGGGAAGCCCAGGGACCTTTGTAGATTGTATCGCCCGATCTCCCTGCTGAATGCCGAACCCAAGATTCTGGCTAAGTTACTGGCTAATCGGCTCGTGGGTGTGATCGCAGACTTGGTCCATCCGGACCAGTCGGGCTTTATACCTCACCGCAACACTGCTCTTAATCTTCGGAGGCTTCACGCTGTCATGGCGCGGGTGCACAAACTTTGCGAGCCGACTGTCCTGGCTTCACTGGACGCAACAATGGCGTTTGATTCCCTCGAATGGAACTATCTCTGGGCGGTGTTGTCTAAATTTGGGTTTGGCCCCGACTTCATTAGTTGGGTCAGGCTTCTCTATGCCTCCCCGTTGGCCAATGTAACGGTCAACGGCTGGATGTCGGCTTCCTTTACCTTGCGCAGGGGTACTAGACAGGGTTGTCCGCTGTTGCCGCTCCTTTTTGCCCTGGCGCTCGAGCCGCTCGCTGCCTGGATCCGCACCCACCCTGATATCTGTGGGATCAAGTGGTCACCTGGCTTTGAGGATCGAGTCTTGCTGTATGCGGACGATATCCTGCTCTATCTTACCTCCCCCTGTCGGTCCCTGATTGTGATGTTTGATGTATTGAGCACTTTTGGTGGGTACTCGGGCCTAGTCATCAACTGGTCTAAGTCCTATCTCTATGTGCTTAGCGGAGACACCCCACGTCTTCCTAGGGGCTGCGCGATACAGGTCTCGCAGCAGGGATTCAAGTTCCTGGGTATCTACATATCAACGGATGCCCGGGCACGATACGCCAACAACTTTCTTCCCCCTCTTGCGCGCCTCAGGCGCGATGTGGAGGGTTGGAAAAGACTGCCGCTGTCCCTGTTGGGCCGCGCGGCATTGTTCAAGATGATGTCCCTGACGAGATTCTTATACGCGCTCCAGAACACGCAGGACCCCGTCCCTTCCAAATACTTCAAGGAAATTGAAGGTCTACAGCGGACCCTCTTGTGGGAGGGTAGGCCGCGCATAGCTGTAATTAAATTGACTATTCCATGTTACGATGGCGGTATTGCTTTGCCTGACATCCGCCGGTACTATTGGGCCTCCCAATTGGCTGCTCTTAATCATGGCTTTTATGGACCGGCGGAGAGTCTGGGGTACGCCATGGACCGTTGGTTCATGAATGACGCGATGTACTACAGAGCGTTGTACTCTAGATCTCTGGACGGAACGCTGACTGGTCCCACTAAGACCGCTGTGCACATATGGAGGGCCATTACGAAAGCATTGGGGTGGAGGGGTAGGCTCACTATGGCCACTCCCCTCTATGACTCTGACTTGCTGGGTAGGTTGTGGCACTCGAAGGGGTTTGACCAGTGGGACCTCATTGGCATTTCCAAGGTGGCTGATGTGATGGCCATGGGGGAAATTAAGTCTTTTGAGACTCTGCAGACTGAATTCCAACTGGGTGCCACGGAATACTTTAGGTACGCACAATTGAGACATGCCCTTATGTCTACCCTGCCTGTTGGCGAGAAGGTCCCCGAGTCGTCCCCGCTGGAAGATAGGGTGCTGGACGGCCATATGCCAGACAGCGCCATTTCCCTGACTTATAAAAAGCTAATAAATGTTCGGACTGACTTGTTGTTGAATGTGCGTGATCAGTGGGTGCGTGATGGGATTGAGTTGGATGATGAGGATTGGCAGTGTGCGGTGTCCTCCTACAAGGAATTAGCAATTTCGGCTAGGCTGCGCTTAGTCCAGCTGAAGATACTCCACAGGGTTTATGTCACTGGCCCCAGGCTGATTCATATGGGGCTTTCCCTGGATGGTCTTTGCAGGCGAGGATGCTGTGCACTTGCCACCTTCATGCATACCATTTGGGAATGCCAGGCCATTGCCTCCTATTGGGAACGGGTGCATGCGGTTATGCGTGAAGTGACTGGTGTGGATTTGTCTGCGGAAGCTCGCCGCTGCTTGTTGAACGTGTGGGGTCCGACTGATTACACTAATGCACAAACCCGCTGGGTCACGTTAGGGTACATGGTGGCCAAGCGAGATATTGCTCAAAAATGGGGCGCCCCGACTCCCCCCTCCCTGGGACTGTGGAAAACCAATATGGACTGGTGCATGCTCCGTGAGAAAACTGTGTACTTAGCTAGGGGTAAGCCCAAGATGTGAGGGGTTGTCTGGGGGGCGTGGAATGCATACAGAGGTGATATTTGTGTGCCCCCCGACGCAGGTCCGCTGGAGGTTCGTCCTTCTCCCTAGCCATTCCCTCCGCCCAATGTTTCACTTAAACGTAATCCTGGTTCTTTTCCCCCCCACAATTGTACGCTTTTTCGATATGGTTAGTTCAGTGTGCTAAAAGGTCCCACTCGCCCCCTGGAATCGTGCATTGCCGCTCTTATGTTATGCCTTGCCACCTTTTCCTCTCCCCCCCCTTTTTTCCTTATTTCCCTTTATGGTTTTCTTCTTGTTCTCTTAGGTTCTTATTTATATTATAAAATTAAACCTGATTGCTCCTTGAATTGTTTTGTGCACACCTTTTCTCCGCTCTTTATATTGCTGCCTAGCCTCAGGGATGTAAGGCTGAATAGCTGTGTGCTTTGAATTATCAATAAAGGTTTTCAAAAAAAAAAAAAAAAAACTAATCACTATTTATTTGCGATTATCCCAAATGCGATTCCTTAACCAGTAGGAATCGCATAATTGTACAAATCGCACCTGGCAATAGTAGCGAAAAATCGCAATTCGCGGAAAAAAATCGCAATTTAGCGATTTTCTAAAATGATCCAATCAGGAATTCTGGTGCAGCATGATGACATCACAACCAGGAAGTGAGTGACTTCCCATGCTGCACCTGACTTCCTGAATCTGAGGCAGAGTGAAGGAGTGTTTGGAAGTGAGCAGTGTGCACCTTGACAAACATGGCAGAGAGTGGACCCACGCCCAGGCAGGATTCACAGCAGCAGGAGACAGAGACCTCCAGGAAGAGAAAACAAAAGCTATCAGAGGCAGAGTTGGAGGCTCTCATACATGAAAAGGTGGCAAACCATGAACTTTATTTGGAAGAAAATCCAGGGAGGTGCCAGAGAGCCGCAAAAGGAGGATCTGGGAGGAAATCCAGCACAAGATCAATGCTGTGGGTGTGACACCCCGGAGTATAGAGGACCTCCGAAAGCGATGGTACAACCTGCACCTGCGCTCTAAGGAGAAAGTAGCTTCAAGGCTGGAACAGTCCAGGATAACAGGTGGTGAGACCTCATCTGTTCCGGATTCTACACCCCTAGAGGAACTGGTTGAGGGGACCCTGCAACCAGAGAGTGTGGGAGGAGTGGCTGATTTGGACAGCTCTGACCAGGCAGCAGCAGGAAAAGGTAAGGTAAGATTCATGCCCTCACAACCCTCACACCCCCTCACACCCCCCAGCAGTGAGCCAGGGGCGGGAAACAAGATAGGTAGTCCAGAGCAGGCACACAGGCAGCCATAGCAATGCATTATGGGAGATGTAGTCACATGTAATTCAAAGTGTCCAAATTTTACAAAAAATAGGCTACCATATAATCTGCTGTTCTTGACAGTGAAACAAGAGCCCATTGTAAAAGAAATATGTGTGAAAAATGTATTTACACAGTGCAAGTTAGTGAAGTAAATTAATGTGTGCTGTTCTATTCACAGCACCATCTACAACACAGCCCTCAGGCAGTGGGACAGTGGCTGAGAGTCACGAGTCAGGAGATGGCGGCCAAGATATCAACACTGATGGGGATGAGAGCCCAGTGACCACCCGCAGACATGGGAGGAGACAGATTGTCAGGCCTCTGGCACCAATCCAGGATGAGGCTGATGTAATCGGTGACAATGACAACAATGTCGACACACTGCCAGAGTAAGAGGGACCTGCAACACACCAGCACGTCCCACGTAGTGCAGCCAGGCGCAGACGATGCGCAGCCAATCCATTTGAAGGTCGAGGGGATGAATCGGTGTATGCAGGACTGAAACTGAACATGTTGCAGGTGCAGCGCCTGCAGGCAAAAAATATAAAACTATTACAAAGGGAGATGAGGGAGGGCTTCCGTGGACTCAGGAAGGACCTGCAGGATGGCCTACAGGCCGTGTGTGATGAAATGCGCTGAGGTACTCAAAGACAAGACAGATACACCAGGGCCATCAACCGCTTGGCGGCTATGTCCAGCATCCAGGCCAGGCGCAGCATCGAGATGTAGCACCAATTTACTCATGCTGCGCAAGACATTGCCAACTCACTTTTACAGGTGACCACTGCGGTCGATTAGTTGCGCCAAATCCGCACAACAGGGCCGGGAGTGCTGACTCCCAGTGAGGAAGACAACCAGTCTGTTAGGAGCAGCACCACACCACCACCAACCCAGGAGAGACGCCGTAGTGCCAGAACCACTAGGGCTGCACCTACAAATGACCATTAGGCTCTGCAGCGTTTGACTCTTGCTTCATTCATTTTTGTTTTCGAGGGCACTGTGAATTTAACATGTGCAACAGATTCATATTACACTACTGTACGTTTTCACAGCATGCGTTTCCTGCCATTAAGGAATTAAAGTTAATTTTCACACTTGCATTACTTGGCATTGTGTTGGTTTTTTCTTAGCTAAAAATAGTTTCGTATTATCTCATCACGCCTCTGTCGGCCAGCTGCTGCTACCGCTCTACCAGCTACCATACGTCTAGGTCCATGCCCCTCTACATCAGAGGATCCAGAGTCACTCACTTCCACTGGTGTCCCTTTTCTTGTGGCAATGTTATGGAGCATGGCACAAGCCACCACTATTTTGCAACACGTATTGGGGCTGTATTGGAGTGCACCTCCACTCTTATGGAGGCACCGGAATCTGCTTTTCAGGATACCAAATGTCTGTTCAATGGTGCCTCTGGTAGCCATGTGTGCCCTGTTGTATCTGCGTTCACTTGCATTGTTGGGATTGAGGTAGGGAGTCAAGATAAAATCACGAACAGCATAAGCACTGTCACCTGTGGGTTAGACAAAAATATGTTAGCCTGTGACATGCAGATGGTAGTTTTTACTAATGACCCCTATGTCTGAAGGTATTTACCGAGTAGGTATCCCTCGCCAAACTCCCCTCTTGAGAGTCTACGATATATCCCACTGTGTCTGAAGATGAAAGCATCATGTGTGCTGCCAGGGTATTTTGCTACAATGTCAGTTATGATGTGTTTGGCATCACACACCACCTGAATGTTCAGTGAGTGGTAGCATTTCCGATTTCTGAAGATGTATTCATTGTGTGAGGGGGGGATATTGCAACATGTGTGCCATCAATACATCCTATGACGTGTGGAAAATGCGCAATTTGATAGGAGTCCTGCTTTGTCTGTGCAATTGCTTGAGGAGTGCTGGGGAAGTAAATATGATGTTGCATCCTCCGGACCATGGCATCTGGGAAGGCATGGAAGAATCGCGAAAGGGAACTTTGTGACACCCCTCCTGCTGACGCTATCACCCCCTGGAAACTTCCAGGGGCCAAGAGGTGTAGTGAGCACAGGACCTGTATTTCAGTGGGAATGGCATTTGTCCTGCGGGTGGGGTGTTCAAGGTAGGGTCTGAGTTCTGCTATTAAATCATTTATGCTGCCTTCATCAAGCCTGTAATGGGTGTAGAGCTCCTCCTCAAGGCGCTGGGAGATGCTGATGCGCAAACAGAATACCCTCTCCTGCCGCAGCCTCCTCTGTGCAGCAGCTCTCAGTCGCATCCTCCTTGCTATGATGTGAAGCCCCGCCAGTGTGGCAAACAGTTTTTTGAATTGTGTTGCTGCTTAAATAGTTTGCACCTGGTTACATCCTACTTGGTGCTAAATGCGATTCTGTATTTTGCGAATTTGCGAAAATCGCATATTGCGAATTTTTCATACATATCATTGCGATTCGGTATATTGCGAAAATTGCCATTCTGCGATTTTTATGCGATTTTGTACAATTGCGATTTTCATTTGGCGATTTTCACAAACATCGCAAAAAAGCAATATCGCTATTTTTTCGCAGAATGCCTGTTTTCGTATTCTACAGAATCGCAGTTTTAGCGATTCCCTATTTTCCATGGCTTCAACGTTCATACATCCTGTTCTGCACATTCGCATTCGCAAAGGCCGAAATTCGGCGAATTTCGGCCTTCGCGAATGCGAATTTGCTAGATACATATGCCCCAAAGACCATCATTATAAAAGAAAGAAAAGAAAGCATGCAGACCATTAGCGAACATTTGTTTGTTATAGCATACAAGATGTTTTTTTTACAATGTTCGAGATGTATTCTGCACGTGACGTCACCATGTATTTTACCTCCGGCAGTGGCACTAATGTTCCAGCGCTGAATTTCCTGCTTCTTTTGTTAATACTGGAACAGACTTTTTTGCTACAATAGCCCCATCACCTGCATCACTTATTTCTGTCACGGTAAAAAATTAAAAATACCTTTCTGCATGTTCTTTTTTGTACCTTCTTTTCTCCCTTTGGATCGCCTGCACTTGCCCCCCTCTATTCCTACCTGCTTGGTATCAGCTGTGTTTTTATTCTGGGTCGCAGACTTCCTCATTGCTTCTGACCTGGAAATAGAGGTCGCGTGATTGCCTTCTTCCGGCTGCCGCCTAATCCCTTTCTTGCTTTGTACCTGTACTCTCTGTATCAGCACGGTTATTCTGCGAGACGATGAGCTGCGGGAAGCTCTCACAAATGTCTTCTAAAACTCCACCCAGTCGAAAAAACCCTAATTCTCCAATTCTGTTGAGCCAAAGCAGATGCGCCCTCCCAGTTTTCCGTCATACAGGGCGTCATGTCCCCTGTGGTCTGAAGTACAGAATCCAATTGAGGTCTTAACCCCATTTGGTCATATTACCGGAGGTCTTAGTTCTGCAGTTGTTTCAATTTTTCCCCAGAAGAGGTTCAGAGGCTCCCGGTGGAGCAAAGGCTGAGATTCAAAATATTATATACAGTACTTAAAATGGAAATATAGAAGTGCAAGTATCCACCCTTTAGAGTACTTGTTTGTCCGCGAGAAGTCTCGTTACTCCCCTATTAAATATATCACCCTTGTGCTGAGAAGTGCAGGTACTTCCCCTTTCATATTAAAGAAGTGCAGGTACTCAGTACCTGTCCATTTAAAGCACTGATTATATAATGGTCCACACAGCCTCTGGGAGAAGAGGACTAGTAACAGTGTGTAAAGTTGGTTTTCCAGTACATCCCTGGGTCTAGCATAAGATCGGGCAGCAGTAAGCTATCCTTCCAGCAAATGCAGAAGAACAGTCGCCACAGCGATGGGCAAATGATGCTGACCATCTTAAATCCACACCTGAAACTGATATTGTTCATGAGACCCCTAACGACCTGTCTATCAAGTAACCTGTAGAGGCCCACCCATCTGTTGTTGCACCCTTCTTCATTGACCCTCTTAAACTGTTTGTCTCCACCCTTCGGTTTTTAGAAACTGTGGATAGGGTTCCTCCTTTTCTCTTATCATCTCAATACCCCATGTTTCGAATTTCTCTTTTTCCGCCCATAGTTGGTCCGCTACCTCAGCAGTCGTCCATGTGATCATTGTCGCTTCCTCACCTCCCCACGACGGGTTACTTACAAATGTAACTGAATGTATGTCCGTGGACTCTATGTGTTGAAAAGCCTCTATTTCCTTTGTCATTCGAATCATAGACCCTCTATTTATTCAATCAAAGTGACCCCTTGATTTATATTTTGGCACAAATGTCATTTTACAATGAATACTAGGCAAGCTGTGCCGTGTTATCCTGTCCTTTTGACCCTGCTTGATCATGCAGACTATATTCTGCTGAATGTTCTTAACCTGCCCTGTTTCATTTCGGTCGTTCTTTCCCAATTGACGTTCCTACTTTGATCGTTGCCTCTGTTCCCTTTGGGGCTCATCATCATTCCTTAGTGATTGTTCACATACTTGTTGCATTCTGATTTCCTTTACATCTGTTCTCTCCACCACGTTAAGCAATGTTTCCAAAAGCTCCACCTTCTCCACTGTTTTAATTTGGTTTATATGTTCTTTTTTTATTATCTTGGCTTGGACTAATTCCTGTTGGATATCTTCCAGTTGACCCTCCTTTTTCTGCGTCCTTTTCTCTTTCGCACTAGCAAATATATTCTCGTTTCCTTCTCCACATTATTTTCGTTTACCTTATCATCACTCTTTTCTTGTTCCAGACGAGTCACTTGTCTTCGCATATTAGGGCAAAAATTGGATACACCTTCCCTTGGAGACCTGAACTCTTCTCCACCTCTTTTTTATTGTGGCTTTTCCTAAGTCTCTTTCTCTGTCTCTTAGAGAGCTTAAATGTATTGACCACTTCCCCTTGTGCTGGAGATTCTAGGGCTCTCTGCTCAACAGGACAATTCCTACCTAGTGTGCTAGGCGATGCCTGATCACTTAATAGCTTTTCGTGTATGGCAATGGGTTTATCTAAATTCTTTCCTGAGGAACTCCCCTGTGTTAAATCTACATTATTCCGCAACTGTATCTTTTCCATACTTAAAATTTCCCCCCGAGGCTCTCCTTCACCAATTCGCGTACACGCTCAGGTTTATTTCCCTCTGCTATCCCACTGTTGTTGACTCTTTGACCCTTGGGGCTATTCCATTCTTCAGTAGTAGGTTGTAGTTGCCCCTTGATTTCTGCCAGAACCTGTTCCAGCATCCCTGGCAGCGAGGACAGTTTATCCAATACTGGGCTCCATTCACACGTATTTTCAGGCCTTAATGATCAACTGATTCAATGCCCCAATGTTTTTATCAATCGCTGTAATGTATAATGCCATTGTATTTAAAAGATCCACCTGGATATCCAATTTACTTGACTGATATGTCACTGCACTCACCGCCGATTGAAATTAATTAAGTAAAATCCCCCAAGTGTTGTTATTCAGGCTTTTTCCCCCCAATGATTCTCTGGTTGGCGATCCAACTTGCATATCATCAGCCAAGGTGCCCATTACTGTGGACCCCACAGGTTGAGCCCCTGGTAATTCATTTATCTCAATCCTGTCCTCTCTCTGTGATAATTCATGTTTAATTATCTCATTCCTGTCCGCTCTCTGTGTTGAGTCATGTTTAATTTCTGATTGTTCTTCTATTTTTACTGGTGTTACATTATCTCTTATGTCATAATTTTTCTGAAATACGTCCTGAGAGGGATCAAGAATTGAATCGTCCAATGATTCTGATACTTTTTCGGGACGCACTTCTCTCACCACAGGTACTATACTACTCTTCACCGTGTCCAATACCTCTGTTAACTCAGTTTCCAATTTTAATTTCCAAACAGGATCTATTCCTTCTAAATCTTCCAATTCATCCCAATTATCCATATATACCATCCTGTTATTTACTTGTTGGTGCACCTCAGCTTGAATCTGAATTTCTTTTACCAAATAAGACTGAATCATTAGTTCCTTTTGCCCTTCTTGCGCCTTACTACTGTTAAGCGGCTCCAAGATCGTTTGGTGACTCCCCTTGCGGGGCCACTGTAATGGAACATTCCTTCTCACGTAGCCGGTCACTACTTAGACTCCAAGTTTCTCAGTTAAACTAAGGTTTTTTGATGTTTCTCTTTGTATTTAACCCCTCCATGGTCGAGCAAGATTTCAGTTCCTCTTTTTTGATCATGATTTTACTAGGGGCCGATTTAGGAGGCACTGATTCCTGTGGTTGAATCGGGCTTTGTAGCTCCCTAGTATACAGATCTTTTCGATATGTAAGCAGAACATCAACTGGGTTCTTCAAAAAATCTGCATTCCCTATCCCTTTTTTTTGGTCACAATTTGCGTTTCTATCAAGGCACTGTGCTGCTAGCCCCTCCAAGCCAGACTTCTCCATACAAGCCTCATTTGCAACATAATCAATATCATTGTCCTCGTCGTTTTGAAATTTTTGCTTCTTCCGCACCACTTCCCACACTTCTATTGTTTTCCCTGAACGCATTTCTTTGTTTGCACGTCTTATACTGCTTCCCTCCGCTTCCTTTCATCCTTCCCTCTGTATGTTAGCAGGGTGTTCAGCCGTTGCTGAGAGCTGGCACAGAATTCACCTCCCTTCTCCGTTCTCTTCCACACCTCTCCTTATTCCTCCTTATCACTACTTACTTCTGTTGTTACTGTGCACTGAGAGCTATAGGAGTTATAAGAGCTAAAAAAGCTATGAGCTGGGCGCCGGATTGTGAGAAGGCAATGTGCAAATATTTTCCAGGGTTGGAGCTGGTGTTGTTTCCCCACGCTCACTTCAAATTTCCTCTTGCTATGCATGTAGTTCTTTTGGCCCACCTCTCACCCCACTCCTTAGCTTCCTCTGTACTCTGGCCTAATTCTAGGCCTTCTGGGGGGGCTGAAGATCTGAAGCACACACTTGTGCACCTTGATAAACTACTGCACTGCTGCTCAATGCTCAATGATCCTGCAACACTGCCTAGGGTATAGATCACTACATTTCAACTACACTTCAACTACATCTGCCGCTGCACCACCTGCATCCACCACCGCCGCTACCACCACGCCTCCGATATCCGCTCATGAAAGCGCAGGGGTTGAGCTGCAGTGGGAGGAACAGCAGGCCAGCAGCCATGCAGGCTAGTGGCAAAAGTAGCAAAATGGCAGTGATAGCAAGAACCTGGATCCGAGCCTGAATCAGAGCGGAGCAGTGCAGAGCAAACCCATGGTGTAGGCAGGCAGATTCTGCGAGTGGCGGACACTCAGCACCACTAAGCACCACAGCGTCATAGTCCCAGCAGTAGCAATCACTGAGCCCAACACCAGAAGTCTAGTCAGTAAATGTAGAAAAATAAAATAAAAATGCAGTGCCTTCTCTATATTATTTGAAGAGCTTAAGATGTTCCTTTAAATCTTTCCAGTTTTTTCAGTAGTCGCAATCACTGAGTCCAACACCAGAAGTCTCGTCAGTAAGTGTAGAAAAATAAAATGCAGTGTCTGCTCTATATTAATTGAAGAGCTGATGTTTCTTTAATTCCTTCCAGTTTTTTCTGACGTTGAGTTTATGGGAGCATGAAAATAAATAAATCACACTTCACAAGTGTAGAGTCTGTGAAGTTAAAATCCAGTTACTTAGTTGCTAATCCTGAAGTTAAGTTCTTTTTACGTAAAACAAAAAACAAAAACAGGCAGCCTCAGATGGAAGAGTGTCTTTTTTTTTGATAATCAACGTTATTGTCATTTTTAAATATGCACAAATGGAGAAAATCAGCAGCATACATAAAAGGGTGTATAACAATTTGGTCTGACATCACATACATGTGGATTGGGCAAGAAACAAAACAATGATCAGGGATCACGGTGGCAGCAGGTTGTACCATTTCCCCCAAATTCTGGAGAACTGTTCTGGCGAACCCCAGGATTCGCAGAGGGCCTCCTCTTGGGCCCCGCACCAGTCCACCCCTCTCTTCCAGCCCTTCACCGTCTGAGCTGAGTTTCGCAGCCCGCGATGTGCTATGTCCCGCTTAGCCACGGCCACCGCCGTCCCCAGCAGGCATTTGTCTGATGTAGTACCATCCAGGCCGTCAAAAATCCCCAGGAGCATCCGAAGTGGGTCATGAGGGACCTCCCACTCCCCTCCAAAACCTCTCCAGCCCCGGGCACGTCCATACCATGTGAAAAAAATTGGCCGGGGAGTGCCCGCATCTAGGGCAGTCCAGGGAGGCTCTCAAGCGGGCTCTAAAAAGCCTCTCTGGGGTGAGGTAGGATGTGCGCAGGTAATATATCTGTACCAACCGCAACTTGGAGGATGTGGTCAGGGTGCGTGGGCACATCAAAGCATCTCTCCAGTCGGCCTCTTCCGGGGTCCCACCCACTCCTCCCATCGGGCACGCAGGTGGTCAAGGGACACAGGGCTGTTATTGACTAGGGCACGGTAGATTCAGGACACTCCCTCCTCCCCAGGTCTCCCATCATTACCTGGGCCTCTAGTGGGCTACATTCTGGGAGGGTAGTTGGCGCATGGAGGTGCGCATGGAGGGCGTGACGCAGCTTCAGGTAGCGGAAGTGTTGAGCGTGAGGAAGGGCATGACGCTGCTGTAGGTCAGCAAAGGCATTAAGTCGGAGGCCGGAGACTCACTCGAAGTCCAAGAGGACTTGCAGACATCTGGGACCTGAGTTCGCTGGGTCTGCCAAATACAGAGGCACATTGTCTGCGTAGAGGGCGATCTTATCTATGTGACTCGCATTCCAGGCCCACCCTCGGATGAGGCGATCATGCCGGATGAGCGTCGCCAGGGGCTCCATCGCTAGCGCGAATAGAAGTGGAGATAGGGGACACCCCTGGTGCGTCCCTCTATGAATCGGGAACGCCTGTGAAAGCGTCCCATTGACCAGTACTCGGGCCCTAGGGTTTGCATAGAGGACGCCAATATAGCTTTGGAACCGCGGGCCAAAGCCCATTTCCCTCAGCACGTCCTGTAGATACTCCCAGCCCACCGCATCGAAGGCTTTCTCGAAGTCGAGAAAGAGGAGGGCCAGATAGGGAGACAGGCGGGATCGATGGGCCAAGGCCAGATGAAGGCGGCGGATACAGTGACGGGTACCTCTGGCCGGCATGAAGCCACATTGGTCCGGAAGGACAAGGTCTTGTAGGAAGGGCTTAAGCCTCTGGGCCAGTATTGTGGCGAAGAGCTTGATTTCAGTATTGATGAGTGAGATGGTGTGGAAGTCTGCATAGTTCATCGAGGGTGGGTGGGTCTTAGGAATGACCACAATTGTGGCCAAGTAATCAGGGTTCCCAAGGCCTACATGCTCCGTAGATAACCCACTTACATGCAAGAACTGTTGGCACGGAAACTGTAAAATTCAAAGAACAAGTTTATTAAGACCCCATGGGGTGGTGGTACACTCATACAGCACCCTTCGGTAATGCAAGAGTTATCACACCGAACATCGGTGTGACTCGGTCTTTTATACAGTTTACAGGTAATAAAAAGGACAGGCGGCATAAAGTTACAGAACATTATGTACATATATGGTCATGTTTTGGAACACTGCCAGCTCATTGGAGGGTTTCAAACCCACTGGTCAGTTTGCGGCACATTCCTAAGGGGTGACTGGTCAATGGGGACTGCGCATGTACAGGCTTGACCATTACTAAAAATAGCCTGTTGCTGGGCAAACTGAAGTTGTCAGTGGTACGGACAACGGACTAAAGGCCATGCTGGCCACGAGGCCGCTCATGATCTAAGATGGCCGCCGCACACACAAAATGGCGTTTTTCGAGTATGGCCAATTGTGAAACGGAAAACGTGTAGCTACAGCTAAGCGCTAACTCGGCCATCGTCAAATTACGACAGACGACCCTTTTAGCGTTCAGCTGAAGCTACCTCATAGTGTACATAATCTGGGTGTTCATCTTCGATGTCGATCAACATTATCTGGGTTACTTCTTTATGAAGCATCATTTTGTCAAGAGCAAGAGCTCGTCTTGATGGTATACAAGCCGATAGGCACATAGAACACAAAGCTGGACCACATTGAATACATAGGCATATAGAAAACAGTATCCCCACAAGAATACATAGAATCGTTAGCAGTTTCCAACCCCAGGTGGTGAGCATTGACCAGAACCACCCTGAAAGAGTACAAGTACCATTATCTGGATGTATTTCTGCAGCTATCTTATGCAGTTTGGAAATTGCATCATAAACGGATGGTGAGTTGTCAGGTACGTAAACACAGCAGCTACTTCTGATAATTCTACATGCCCCCCCACGATCGGCTAGAACTACATCTAAAACCATCCTGTTCTGTAACGTAACAATTCTAGAAATCTGCAGTTCCTCAGTAATGTTCCCCAGTGCGATAGCAGTGTCATTTGCTACAGCCTCAACTACACGAGTCAGTCTTCGTATTTTCCGACTATTCAGAGCAGCCCCAACAAACGAAAACAGTCCAAGATTAAAATCCACATACTTTTGCAAAGCAGTGTCTGTCTGGTCTATGTCATCTAACACAACGGCACGTTTAACACGGTTCAGTATAAAATCGTGGTATAAAATATAATCATTGTGGTACATTGGTGGGGCAATGAATACAGGAGGCAGTACGAAAGATACATAACAAGTACCTAACCATCCCAAAGGGAGCTGATGATAACCCTTCGTTCCGCAAATGAAATACGTATTTCGTGAGGCTACAAACGATATGCCATTCGGGCTATCAAACGTTATTGTGGTATTACATTCGCTTTTCCCAACCGAAATCGTGCCTTTATTACGTATACATAGATCAGCTTTCGTGGCAATGACATTTATGACATGTGAGCTGGAGACATTTATGTTACGTTGATTGCTGTAAACACGTGGGGCAGAGATATTATCAGGCCGGTATTCTTCCCATTCGAATCGAGTACCCTCAGCTTGCGGATACCCATCTCGGTCATGGTAGCACACTTTATTTAAACGGAAGAGCACCCCCCCTTTTGTTGGCCATCTCAGAGTGAAGAGCAGGGTGTACCAGGCATTGCAGGATCCATTATGTGAGAACGGGAGTGGAATGAGTGGAGTGCCCCCTTTCTTCTGGTGCCCAGGTAACATCCCACACACCCAACAATTTGAGGTATTTGTCATATTATGTGTATGATGCAAAATCTGAATGAAGCTATTGTTCAGATAAGTTTGTCGGTGCCGTTCTTCATGGTAAGGCAAGGTGAAATGGAAATATTCAGATGGAGCCGGGGTAGTCGACAGCAAATGTTCACGTGCAGGTACCACAAGTTCAACTACCCAGGCTATTACTGCTATTACCACAATCGTTAGGGCAAAAAGGATGGCACCAAGTATTCGTTTATCCCGTGATGCAGACGTCGCCATAGTTCAATTATAGTACAAAAGTCTTAAATGTTCAAAAAGTTTAAAAAGTTCACAAGTTCTCAGATATGCATGTGTATGTATTATACCTAAAAAAGAAAAATATGGTGCTGAGCTCCGAGGTAGCCGTTGTTTTCTTCTCCGGGCCAAGGCGGGTGTCGCTACACTTGGCAGAACTGATCCCCCTCCCTTGGAATTCCCGGTTTCCGTTTCACAAACCTGGAGTGGTAACCAACCAGTTTCAAAAGCAACCCAAAAAAAAGAATCTTCTTATCGTGGCCGTAGATTGTAGTGCTCTCGTCCAGAAACAGTATGGTCCGGGAAGGCTCCCTCAGCATCGACCGATGTCACCGCTGGGCTCTTTTCTTTATCCAGAATCTCTTTGTAATCAGTCAACACAGCAGGATTCACCAGGTCAGGAGAGACACGACGGCAGTGGGTTGAGTGTATCCACCGCTTCCTGTTGGTCACTCGTACAGCCGTACGAGTAGCCAGGAGGACCTGCTCGGGGCCACGCCACCTCGGTTCCAAGCTGTTCGTCCTCTCAAATGACCTGATCATTACATGATCACCAGGGCGAAGATCATGGCCTTCTCCAGTAGAGTTGTCAGGGAGCGCTTCTCGAACCTGTTGATGAATAGAAAGCAGATCATTTGTTAATCGTGCCAAATAATCGTTCATCATTATACAAGGCACATCATGTATCAATCGCGGCTTGGGCACCCCCCAGATATTCATAGGGCGACCAAACACCACTTCATATGGTGTGAGGCCAGTTCGCGAGTGGGGTACTGATCTGAGAGAGAGTAATGCTAGCGGCAAGGCATCAGGCCACTTCAACGACGTGGATGCCACGATCTTGGCCAATTTGAGTTTTAATGTAGCATTGTACCGCTCAACCAGACCTGCCGACTGAGGGTGGAACACAGCGTGAAACTTCTGCTGAATCCCTAACCCCTTCAGTACATACTCCACAATCTTCCCAACAAAATGAGGCCCATTATCGCTCCACAAAAATTTGCAAACTCCAAAGCGAGGAAAGAATTCCTTAAGCAACACCTTAGCCGTTGTCAGGGCTGTATTGTCTTTCGTGGGGAAGGCCTCAACCCATTTGCTAAAGGCACATACCACCACTAAAACATCCTTCAGGTTGTTGCAACGCTCAAGTTGGATATAATCCATTTGGAGTACCTCAAATGGTGCACAGGGTGGAACAAACCCTCCTTTCGGAGTATGGGTCCCTTTTCCAGGATTGTGTTGTAAACATACCAGGCAGGTCTGCACTACTCTCTTAGCAATATTAGCAATCTCGGGATGTTCCCAGACTCGTGTTAACAGTCGAGTGATTGCAAGAGCTCCCACATGCGCCAATCCATGTGTCATCTGGACCATCGCCTGCAAGTAAGCTGCAGGCAATTTCCATTTTTCCATGTCCTTGCTTCTCCAACAACCTTCATCATCTAGTACCCCATCTGCTGCCCATGCCGCAAGTTCTGATTCAGTAGCTGATTTCTGAATATCCAAGATTTCTGCTCTAGCATCGCTCCATCGCTCAGCCTGTGATTGTGTCACGTACATGGGGGAGTCAGCTCGGGACATAGCCGTTTGTCTCGCTATGCTATCTGCGAAAGCATTTCCTTGACCCACTTTATCGGTAATCTTTTTATGGGCACTACATTTTATTATCGCTACTTTCTTTGGACAAAGCAACGCATTGAGGAGATCACGCACTAACTCTCCATGCATAATGTGTTCTCCATGAGAAGTTAAAAACCCACGCTCTCTCCAGAGTAGACCGAAGTCGTGTGCTACTCCGAAGGCGTACCGACTGTCTGTGTAGATGTTCACACATAGGCCAACACTCAATTCGCAGGCTCTTGTCAGGGCTATCAGCTCCGCTGCTTGAGCCGATTTCTGTGGTATTCTAGCTGTTTCCACCACTGTCTTAAGTGTCGTTATTGCATAGGCTGCAGAAGTCGTGCCATCTGGCAGCCTCAGACATGATCCATCAACCCACAGTTCCCCATCCACATCTGGAAGTGGCATATCCTGTAAGTCAATATGACCCTTTGTCTGTTCCTCGGTCAGGAAAACACAGTCATGGTGTTTTTCTTCCTGACCCTCCTCGACCGGATAGGGCAATAAAGTGGCAGGGTTCTGGGTAGCGCATCTTTTCAGTGTGATATGTGGCGCCAAAAGTGTAAGCTCATATCCTGTTAGCCGTGCACTCGTAAGGTATTGGGTCTTTGTTTGATTTAACAGGGCATCTACTGCGTGGGGAACTAACACCAACAGTTTGTGTGATAACACTATTCCCTCGCTCTGCCGTATAGCTACTGCTGTTGCTGCCACTGCTCGGAAACACCCAGGTAACCCTCGCGCTACAGGATCAAGAATGGCAGAGAAGTATGCACATGGCCTCTGCTTGTCCCCGTGTGCCTGCACTAACATTGACAACGCGCACCCATCTTTCTCATGCACGTTCAATGTGAAAATCTTCGTGTAATCTGGTGTACCTAACACGGGTGCAGAGCAAAGGGCCTGTCTCAATTGTTCAAAAGCATTCTGACATTTATCTGTCCATTCAAGGGGCATTGGTGTAGCTTTGGACAGTAACGCTAACAAGGGCTTTATAATGTGCGAAAACCCCATGATCCATTGCCTACAAAAGGACGTTAACCCTATGAAGGCGCGTACATCTCTCTGTGTGCGGGGGACTGGTGTATCTAAAATTGCTTGAATTCGATCTGATGTCAATGCACGCCCCTCCTTAGACAAAAGATGACCGAGGTAGGTCACCTTGGGTCTACAGTATTGTAGCTTTTTCTTAGAAACCTTGTGATTATTCCGCGCCAAAAAGGAAAGCAACGCAATCGTACTCTCTTCACATTGCGTGTAAGAATCTGCAGCAAGCAGAAGGTCATCCACATATTGGATCAGAACAACCCCAGACTGTAACTCAAAGGAATCGAGCTGTCGTTTCAAAGCCTGGCTGTAGATACTCGGGCTCTCAGTGTAACCTTGAGGAACACGACAAAATCTATACGATTTATTATTT
The DNA here is from genome assembly GCF_964263255.1 of Lissotriton vulgaris. Lineage (NCBI taxonomy): Eukaryota > Metazoa > Chordata > Amphibia > Caudata > Salamandridae > Lissotriton > Lissotriton vulgaris. The sequence continues at coordinate 1,762,657,773 of NC_141687.1, forward strand.
AACGTGAAGCCAAACAAATATCTGCTATCGGGATGGACAGGGATGGAAAAGAAAGCATTTTTCAAATCAATAACACTAAAGGTCGTTGCTGTCGGTGGTACCAGTGTAAGCAAGGTCGTAATATCAGACACCACCGGGTATTGGGGAACGACAATTTTGTTGATCTCTCTCAAGTCAATAATAAAGCGATAGACTTTGTCGTCAGTATCTCTTTTAAGAATCGGGAGAATAGGGCTGTTACAAACATTATAAGAAACCTCTTCCACCACCCCAGCAGCAATCAGGTCTTGGACAATGTGAGTCAGGGCAATTTCACCTTCCTTTGAAATCTTACACTGTGGCACCCGTGGCAAGGAGGCCCCCTCCTTGACAGTAATATGAATAGGTGGAATACGCATCTCCCCCACATCCGTGTCTGAGATCGCCCATAACGTGTGCGGGAGAGAGGCCAGAGCGGGAATGTCTGATATGGTATAGAACCTATTCGGATCAGGGTAATTGTCATTCAGGATAACCCGCACTCCTTCAGGAGCGCACCGTATCGTCGCTCGAAAATATTTAAGCAAATCAAGGCCCAGAATATTGTCTGGGGTGTAGGGAGATAACAGAAACTGACCAAAACTAAAAAATTTATCAAGACAGAGTGCAAGGGGTTTGGACAAAGGGCTAGGGGAGGGTGTGCCATCGAACCCTACACATGTTATCATTTCGCCAGACAGGGGAGCCCTCGGAACCAATTTCTTTGACAAAGCGCTACGAGTAGCTCCGGTGTCGACTAAAAATTGATCAGTAGAGCCCAAAATACCCGCTGTTATATATGGACCTTCCTGATCTACCGGCACTTCAATTGGCTCCGCACCCCATCCTACGCAGTCCTATGCATGTACATAATCCTGATGCTCCACATTCTCACCCTCTGAAATCTGATATTGGTTCCGTCTATCAAAGGTATTTCATTCATCCTGGCCACGGCCCCCTTGCTCAGCCCTTCCACGATCACCTCCGCCACCTCTCACTCCCGCATAACCGCCTCTCAACCTACCGCCTCCTCGACCACGTTGGCTACGTTGCTCACGAAGTACCGGACAATCGTCAGCCCAATGCCCAAACTCTTTACAATAGGCACATTGATCCTCCGCTATATCCGTACGACCATACAACGTATTTCCTCCACCACGTCTACCTCTATCATACCCTCTACCCTGTGTTCCCCGAACCTGCGCCAACATCACCTTCGTTTTCAATTCTTTCGCTTTTTTATCAACACTTTCTTTAGCCTCCAACTCCTGCTGCTCGTAATACTGAGCCATAGTTAACAAAGATGCAGGGGTCGCCGTGGCCCAGGAACTTTCACTCGATTTCAATCGCTTTGCAATCTCCGGTAGGAGATTAGCCACATACTTATCTACGAACAAATGCCGACCCGTATCGTCGGTTAAAGATTGACCACTGTAATCATGAAACGCTTCTTCGAAGCGTGTAAAGAAATCTGAAACCGTTTCATCAGGCTTTTGTTTGCACGAAGCTAACATGGTCCAGTCGATCTTTTTAGAAGGCACGAGTGTTTTCAACTTATTTAAAATAGCCGCCGGGAGGTCTAAAATCAACTGGCAAGGCTTACATGCCGGTTCCCTCTCTAAATCGGCAGCATTTATTTCTTTCCATGTCCCCCCAAGTATTGTTTCATCATTATTTTTACGAATTTGTCTCCACATATCAGGTGGGAGAATTAACCCAAAAAACAGATCTATGTCGACAAGAGTCATCACACAAGACGAAATAGCCCCTTCCACCCCCTCATAAAATGCCGCCGGGTTTTTCCGAAGGTCAGGTAAAGAATTTTTCAATGCCATAACATCTGCTCTATTCCAAGGAGTATACACCCAATTATATATAAAATATCCCTTCGCATCCTTTGACAATTTATCATCATCTGTACCTTGCCCTTTAGGAGGGACATACAAAGGTGCGGCTTCACGCATAGGCATAACATGCAGTGCAGAACTCTTATCTGAACCCCGGAGAGAACACTCCTTAGACTGCTCGTTAGACTCCAGCTCGGACTCCTTTTGTTTCTTTTTCCGCTCCTCCCGCAATCTGGTGGTCTCATCTCGCAGCTGGATCAGTTGCTTGTAAAAGTCATCAACATCTGCAAGATCAAATAAACCTTTATCCAGATTCTCACGATGGACTGACACAGCTTTAGATTCGAATGTATCTGAAAGTTGACGATATGCAGCAATAACTTCATCTGCCAAATTAGACAGAAAATACAGTAATTCATGATCCGTCCAACTACCCCTTTCCGCAACAACCTCAGATTTAGAAACACAGTTCTTATTCACTTTACGAGCCCAACTACGTAAATGTGCGGACCTCTCCGCAGAAAACCTGAGAGCGGATACACCCTTCTTTTCCGGCTTATCCTGTCCATCATCTTCCGAATCCGCAGCTGGAGCCGTAGGCGAAACGTACGGAGGCGGTGACCGATCTAGCAATGAAAAATCATCAATTTCATTATTAAGGACAGGATAAAGCGGCCGGCGAATAGGAAATTGACCAGTCGTGTGCAATTTACGTTCCCATTCCTCCCTCTCTTTCTTCTCCTGAGCCTCTTTTTCCTCAAGCTGTAAAGCCTTATCCCGAGCAGCCTTGCGCTGCTCTTTGTCCGCCAAGGCAACCTCACGTTTCATTCGCTCACACACCGCTTTCTCCCACATTCGCACACAATCAAACATGTTTTGTCTGGACCTGCGTTGAAACAAACATTGTTCCACAAACTGTACCTTTCGTAAATCGAACGACCCATGTAGAGGCCATTGCAATTCGGGATCAGACTTGGTATACTTATGCCATAATTTGCTGTACATTATAGGGGGAAGGCCAAATTTTATGTACATATCACGGTTTGGTGTTCCTTCTGGGGGAGCCGGCTGTGCTTCTGCTAACCTAATTGTGGTACCATTTCCAAGACAGCACATCCCTCGGAGTGTGCTTAAAACAGGCATGTTCGAAAAGTATCACGAAAGCGTGATACCGTATAAAATGGCACTTACAGTACTTCACACAAATGTGCCGCTCAGAGGAAAAAACAAAGTTAGAGAAACATCTCTACATGCCTGCCTATGTGAAGTGCACTACACATATAAATTCAAAAGTCACAAATTCACAACGTTAGCTAACTCAAATCAAAATCATAGGTCATAGAACTCCGGCAAGCGTCCGAAGACTACCTTACCGATGACAAATCATAGGACTTCAGTAAGCGTCCGAAGACTACCTTACCGAACACAAATCATAGAACTTCAGTAAGCGTCCGAAGACTACCTTACCGAACACAAATCTTACCCAAAATCTCAAATGTCCAGATTCCAACTGCCAAGGTCTTGTGATCGAATCGGCCAAACAACACTTTCCCAGCAACGCAGACGATCGAAAACTCAGTCGGAGACCGGCGCCACCTGGAAGGTCAGATCGGAAGGAAAGGAAGAAACACCGCGGGTGCCAAGACTCGGGTCACTCGGTGGCAGCGTACGCGTCCATGGCGAGTTTCCAAACCTTCGTCACGACCTCTCCTTCGGGCATCCGAGTCGCCGATGAGTCCCTTCGTGGTCGCCAATTTGAAGTAATCAGGGTTCCCAAGGCCTACATGCTCCGTAGATAACCCACTTACATGCAAGAACTGTTGGCACGGAAACTGTAAAATTCAAAGAACAAGTTTATTAAGACCCCATGGGGTGGTGGTACACTCATACAGCACCCTTCGGTAATGCAAGAGGTATCACACCGAACATCGGTGTGACTCGGTCTTTTATACAGTTTACAGGTAATAAAAAGGACAGGCGGCACAAAGTTACAGAACATTATGTACATATATGGTCATGTTTTGGAACACTGCCAGCTCATTGGAGGGTTTCAAACCCACTGGTCAGTTTGCGGCACATTCCTAAGGGGTGACTGGTCAATGGGGACTGCGCATGTACAGGCTTGACCATTACTAAAAATAGCCTGTTGCTGGGCAAACTGAAGTGGTCAGTGGTACGGACAACGGACTAAAGGCCATGCTGGCCACGAGGCCGCTCATGATCTAAGATGGCCGCCGCACACACAAAATGGCGTTTTTCGAGTATGGCCAATTGTGAAACGGAAAACGTGTAGCTACAGCTAAGCGCTAACTCGGCCATCGTCAAATTACGACAGGGGGAGGCACCCTTCTCTATCACATGGTGGAAGAGATGCAGCAGCTGGGGGGCCAGAGTATCTCTGAAGGCTGTGTAAAATTCCTGATGGAATCCATCTGGGCAAGGTGTTTTGCCCCGGTTCAGAAGATGGATAGCCTCCAAGACTTCCTCCTGCGAGAAGGGCCTTTCTAAGGATTCTGCATCCTCTGGAGCGAGGGAGGGCAAGCGGACGCCAGCTCCGTCCAGGAGGGTGGTTAAAAGCGCCTCCGGAGGGTGCGCTGCATAAATGCGAGTGTAAAAATCGGCAAAGGTTCCCGCAGCGGCCCCGGAAGTCATCGGAGGGTGCCATCCGGTGCAGGAATCTCCATAATGACACGGTGGATCCTAGGGTAGGACACCAGGTTGTGAAGGAGTTTACCATTTTTATCACCCCAGCCATAGATCCGCACTACCGACGAGCACCACAGCTGCTGGGTCGAGTCGAGCGAGACCTAGCGAACCTCCTCTCGGATCAGTGCTAATTGCCGGGTGGGATCCTCTTGACCGCTCGCAGCCAGTTCAGCTTCGAGCTGGGATGCTCGGGACTCCAAGCCCACAAGCCGGGCCAGCCGATTTGCTCGCTTGACGTGGACCAGTCCCCTCACCACTCCACGGATCACTGCTTTACCGGCCTCCCATAGGGTCCCTGGCGAAAGGACGGAACCCCAAAAAGGTACAAAGGCAACAAGCATTGGCATAGCCAATATGTCTCGCATTTGGGACCTTATAAGTGTTTAGCCATGCAACAGTTAGTGTTGTTGCACCAAGGAAATTCTGCTGCGTAACTAAATACTTATAGGGTCCAAAAATCGAGACCTATTGGCTATGCCAATACTTGTTGTCCTTTGCTACGGGAGGGGTGGAGTGATTGGTGATTAAGTATATTAGTTTTGAACCTGGCTTTATGCCCAGCCTTGTTTCTCTGAAAGCCACATGGTGAAAAGTAAACCCTGGACTTCCAAAAGTGCTACAAGTACCTAACAAGGCACATTTTCAGCTTCAAGTGTACCGGGGCTAAATGCGATCTTATCTATGTGACTCGCATTCCAGGCCCACCCTCGGATGAGGCGATCATGCCGGATGAGCGTCGCCAGGGGCTCCATCGCTAGCGCGAATAGAAGTGGAGATAGGGGACACCCCTGGTGCGTCCCTCTATGAATCGAGAACTCCTGTGAAAGCGTCCCATTGACCAGTACTCGGGCCCTAGGGTTTGCATAGAGGACGCCAATATAGCTGTGGAACCGCGGGCCAAAGCCCATTTCCCTCAGCACGTCCTGTAGATACTCCCAGCCCACCGCATCAAAGGCTTTCTCGAAGTCGAGAAAGAGGAGGGCCAGATAGGGAGACAGGCGGGATCGATGGGCAAAGGCCAGATGAAGGCGGCGGATAAAGTGACGGGTACCTCTGGCCGGCATGAAGCCACATTGGTCCGGAAGGACAAGGTCTTGTAGGAAGGGCTTAAGCCTCTGGGCCAGTATTGTGGCGAAGAGCTTGATTTCAGTATTGATGAGTGAGATGGTGTGGAAGTCTGCATAGTTCATCGAGGGTGGGTGGGTCTTAGGAATGACCACAATTGTGGCCAAGTCTGACTCGGGGGGGAGGCACCCTTCTCTATCACATGGTGGAAGAGATGCAGCAGCTGGGGGGCCAGAGTATCTCTGAAGGCTGTGTAAAATTCCTGAGGGAATCCATCTGGGCCAGGTGTTTTGCCCCGGTTCAGAAGAGGGATAGCCTCCAAGACTTCCTCCTGCGAGAAGGGCCTTTCTAAGGATTCTGCATCCTCTGGAGCGAGGGAGGGCAAGCGGACGCCAGCTCCGTCCAGGAGGGTGGTTAAAAGCGCCTCCGGAGGGTGCGCTGCATAAAGGCGAGTGTAAAAATCGACAAAGGTTCCCGCAGCGGCCCCGGAAGTCATCGGAGGGTGCCATCCGGTGCACGAATCTCCATAATGACACGGTGGATCCTAGGGTAGGACACCAGGTTGTGAAGGAGTTTACCATTTTTATCACCCCAGCCATAGATCCGCACTACCGACGAGCACCACAGCTGCTGGGTCGAGTCGAGCGAGACCTAGCGAACCTCCTCTCGGATCAGTGCTAATTGCCGGGTGGGATCCTCTTGACCGCTCGCAGCCAGTTCAGCTTCGAGCTGGGATGCTCGGGACTCCAAGCCCACAAGCCGGGCCAGCCGATTTGCTCGCTTGACGTGGACCAGTCCCCTCACCACTCCACGGATCACTGCTTTACCGGCCTCCCATAGGGTCCCTGGCGAAAGGACGGAACACTCATTGGTGGTGAAATAATGGGTAAGTTCCTGCCCATGTTCCTCCACCAGAGCCTGATCTTGTAAGAACCAGGCATTGAGGCGCCACACCGCACGCGGTCCCCCCGGGGTAGAGCCCATGCGAAGGGAAACCGGGGAGTGATTCAACAGTCCTCTTGGCAATATAGTCACTCCGGAGATCAAGTGGCAGTCCGTGGCCGGGAGCAGGAGAAGGTCTATGCGAGAGTGGGTGTGGTGGGAGGCCGAAGTATGAGTGTAGTGTGTCTCACGAGAGTTCCACACCCACCAGGCATCGCAGAGCCCCTGGCCGGACGCCCAACATGAGAGGGCCGCTGCGGAGGAGGAACGGGTCGCCGAAGGAAGTGTGTCTTTAAGAGGCAATTATCTAAATCAGAATCTCTTAGCTTTCAGAGGCAGGAAGCCTCGAGTTCCGAGTTTTATTAAACTAAGAAAAATTAAATGAAATGAAATGTAAATTGATACTTGTATAGCACACTACTCACCGCAAGGGTCTCAATGCGCTTGTACGAATACCCCTGCGGAACCCATCCTGGCTTTCCCTGTGAGGCATCCACTCCTGGGCACCCCCAAAGTGGAGGCCAGGCATCCTTAGCGTTGTGGGGGACCTTGTGGAGATTAAGCAAGCTATTGCCCAGAGTTGCAGAGTGGGACTCCATGATTGGAATAGGCACCGAGGCGAGAATTATCAGGTCTGTGGAATTTTGAGCCCAAGACCGGGAACTGAACCCTGGTCCCGGGCTAGACCTTTGCATTAGGGTTTGCAGCTCTATTCATTGAGCCACACTTCCCCAAGCTGAAGACCGGGAATTAAACCCTGGTCCCGGGCTAGACCTTCGCATCAGGGTCTGCAGCTCTATTCATTGAGCCACACTTCCCCAAGCTGACCTGTGCACCAAGGAAGAGATACAAATAGAGAGGCAAGCAACCTCGGGCACTTCCACACGCTGAAAAGAGGAATCCTGCTTTGGTTGTCAGCTGTGCATAATCAGAGGAAAGAGAGAGGCAGGCAGCCTCACTCGATAGCTTGCTGGAAACACGATATCCACAATGTAGATAAGACTCTCGAAGAGGGCACCAGATTAACCTCACGAGTCTTTAGTCCACAGTGGCTCGCTCCACAAGCCCCCAGACTCCATGCTACGCGGTCAAAATGCCAAAACGGGTGCCAAGCTCCGTGTCTGCCTGCTCTGCTCCACAGCTCCCCTGCTCTGCCTCCTTGACTGCAATGATGCACTTCCACGAATCAAATGAACACCTGCAGCACGTTCCGCCTTTCTCAAGCTCCCTTAGAATACAAAACGATCTAGAAAGGATAATCTTAGCCAGCCATCTTCCAGAATAATGCACTATTCACATGCGTGAGAGCGTAGGGCACATATGAGAGCGTAGATTTGCATATGGTTGGTTCCTGACTGTACCACAGATGGAATAAAAACATCAAGGAAGGGAATACAGCCCAGAGAAATCGCCAGAGACTTGGATAAATAAATTCAAGCCTCCTGCCCATTACTTTACGATCACTCATACTAGAATGTCATTGAGTCCACTTTGAGATGAATGCTGACGACACTAACATTTATTTGACTGTGGAAGGAGTCAGGCCAAACATCACAAAGCGCTTAGATCACAGTCCCACGGGAGGAAAGAAGATGTTCTCTCCTGGTCTGAGAGTGTCAACCCATGACACGCTTCTTTTCAAATAGCCTTAGAGTCTGGGATCCTCTCCAAGCACCTCGCATAAAGAAGGGAATGCATGCATAATGCCCAACTTTACTTCACTTCAAAAATTAAGGTTCTAGTCAAAGGTGTTAACCTAAAACTGTCCCCAAGGTCCTGCTAACTGACCACCTGATGGGGCTGACTAGTGATGGGCTGGCGAGGGTACCGCAAAGCAGTCTATTTTGGGATCCCAAAAAGGTACAAAGGCAACAAGCATTGGCATAGCCAATATGTCTCGCATTTGGGACCTTATAAGTGTTTAGCCTTGCAACACTTGTTGTTATTGCACCAAGGATATTCTGCTGCATAACTAAATACTTATAGGGTCCAAAAAGCGAGACCTATTGGCTATGCCAATACTTGTTGTCCTTTGCTACGGGAGGGGTGGAGTGATTGGTGATTAAGTGTATTAGTTTTGAACCTGGCTTTATGCCCAGCCTTGTTTCTCTGAAAGCCACATGGTGAAAAGTAAACCCTGGACTTCCAAAAGTGCTACAAGTACCTAACAATGCACATTTTCAGCTTCAAGTGTACCAGGGCTAAATGCGACTGGGTGATTCCTGGTGCACGGCACTGCAACTCTCTCGTCCACCACCGGCGCTTGTGACAGTCTGCCACCAGTTGGCGCTTTCTGGCTAGTTAGAGATGATTTCTACATCAGGCAATGAGTAAGTCAATCACATTGGAATCACTATTGCCTGCTGCCCAAGTCATTCTCCAGCGTTGGGGGCCTGGAATAGTTTGTATTGTCACCTTGGACAAGTGTCAGGGTTAGTAGTTGCGATGTGACTAGGAGTGGCAGCATGGCAGGAGCCATGGGTGTGGTGAACTGAAGGGGCCGCCTGTCATCAGTTCTGGCAGATAGGTGCACAAGGGTCAGGGCCAGCTGTTGTGATGTCAATATGTTTCGCAGCACGGCAGGAGCTAGGTGTGGTGCAACTGATGTGGTCACCTGATGTAAGTCCTGGCAGAAAATGTTATACAAGTTGCTCTTCACGTGCGGAATCTGGGAGGTCTTTAGGGCACAGTTGGGCCAATGTTAGGTCAAAGGGATCGGGGGGGGGGGGGGTCGAGTGCCTTCCTGCATGGATCTCGAAGTACGTGGGCAGTTTCACGGACAGAGTTCTGGGTCGTATGCAGAATGTGGATCTAAGGTGAGGTTTAGGGAGGCATGGCATAGCACAAGACCTGCAATATCCATATATCCTTCAGTTACCTTCAATATACCTGGTGCCCATTTCTCATGCTTTCAATACCGCCCTGGGGTGTGGCACCACCAGATGAGCGTTACCCTTCCGCAAGGTTGGGGTCCCTTTGTAAGATAGGAGCTGAACATGGATCAGAGTTAAGGGAGAAATCCATTGTTTAAGCTAAGAATAAGCTGGCAGGTGAGCTCCCTATGGTATTTGGAGAGTGCCCTGATCTTCTGTGTCCCTATTAAGTTTCTTGCATGAGATCTGCCTACGATTTCTGTGAGGGACCTTCATGAGCAGGGGACTGATGGACTTGGTGAGGCACAAAAGATTATTCCCCAAGGGTACTGGACTATGCCACAACATTGTTTCGATACAGCGATATCAGCAAGTAGGGGAAGGTGCAAACTTAGAGGCCAGGTAACAAGAAGGTCCCTCTGCACAGCAGGGAGTCCCACGGGACGCTCCACTTTTGTTATGAGACTAATTGCCCCATAGCTGGTCCTTCCAGGGGGTGTGGGATTGGTCACGATTGGGCCTCAAGGTGTGGGGTACACTGGGGGGACGACTCCTGCTGACAAGGTGTAGGACAGCTACCCCTTTTCCTCTCCGGCACCCAAGCAATACTTCTAAGCTGCGTGCTTGGTAATCCCACCAGGGTGGGTGCACCGGACGGCTATACAGCATCCAGTCATAGTCCAGAGTTAGACTGGGATGGGATTCTTTTCAGACTGTCCGCCCGTTCTGACTCCCCACTGACTGAGCCATGGTATACATTATGGTATACATTATTACAGGCCCGAGGCCAGGGTACAAGTGGCTTCATTTACTGACATCCCCTGCCCGAATAGCCAGCCCAGCTTGGCCGGTTTAGGAAGAAGACATCTAATATTTTGGGGCTGTACCATGTTAGGAAACATATTGCAATGGTACTCCCGCCAGGGTAGTGACCGGAGGATAGGCTCAGTGAGTTGTGTACAGGGTGAATTTTGAGTTTGCCGAAGGCAACCCTGTGAGGCATCACAGGTTTGGTGGGGTTTAGTGTGATTGTGTGAAATTATGGGAAACCTTGAGTAGCGGGATAGAAGGGGGTGCAGTGCTTCTGTTGAATGTGTTTGGCAACCCAGCATTTCTTTTGCCGGGATCAAAGGTCTATCTGAATGGCTTTCCTGCCCCTTCGGAGCGGCATGGGAATGGAGGCATGGGTATTTTCACCACTGAGTTAATTTGGTTGGGGGTCCCTGGCATGCGCTGGAACAGCTTGCTGGGAAAGAGGCCGCACAGGCTAGGGGGTGGTTCTCCCCTCCCAGCATTTTGGTCACAAACCTGGGAAGCAAGGAATTGAATTTCCTGGGTAGGAGGGCACAGCTGTAAGGAATGATTTCCTCCAAGTGTAAGTTTAGTGGTATGGGTTGGTTACAATGAGTCAAGAAAGGTGTTTGGCAACTGTACGTTGCTTTCCTGCCAGGATCTTAGATCTGGGTGACTGGCCATTTGGGCGTCTTGTGAGTGGCCCGATGGGCGGAAAGCAGGGAATGGAGGCATGGCTTTTCCACCACCAGGTTAACTGGGTGGGGTCCCCTGGCAGGCGCTGGGACAGCTTGCTGAATAAGCTGCAGCACAGACTAGGGGGTGGGGGTCTACCCTGGTCCGACACCTGGGAGGCAATGATCTGTTGCAAGAATTGAAGTCCTCAAGGTGTAAGTGGCACCCACTTGGGGGCATGTGAGTTAGGGGGTCAGAAATAACCCCTCATTGAGGGTGGTGAGGAGCCTGGTCTGGGGAGGCCGTGGTCACCTTGCGTAGGAGAGTTAACAGTGCCATTTGTAAATACCTTGAACAGAGAGGGTTTGGGTTTTCAGACATGGCTTGCTGCATGCCAAGTCCACAGGGTGTTTTTCAAGTAGATGGGGAGTCCACCTGGTTAAGAGGGTACTGCTTCAAGAAATGAAGGCCACAATATGTAAGTTAGCAACCAGTGAGGTACAGGTGAACTATGGTGGTTGGAGGTAACCCCTCCGGCGGGTGTGGCGAGGAGCACGGTCAGGGAAGGCCGTGGTGGCCTCGCGCACAAGAGTTAACAGCGCTATGTGTAAGTTCACAAAGGAGAGTGGTTTTGGCTTTATCAGATATGGGTTGCTGAATGCCAAATACACAGGGTGTTTTGAAGAGGATGGGGTACACATTTCTAGAATGGGTATGGACTTGTTCTCGCTGGATCTGGGGGGAGGCCCTAGAAGCAGCAGGATATAGGTAAAGATGCCTACCTTGGTGGGGGGCCCTGGTTGTGACAGTGGTCACACCCAGAGCTGTGGAGGAGTTACAGGGCGAGCCAGATGGAGTAGGGCAGGGGGGAGTCTCATATCCCTCTGGGTATTCCAGAGCCGGGTACGATCAATGGAGTCGAAGACGGTTTCGAGATCAACAAATACTACGTAGGTGGTCCTTTCTTAAGTGTGACCTCTTTCCATATAAGCATTAAAATTCGAAACACTTGGTCTAGAGTGCTGGTGGCAGTTCAGAACCCCGCCTGCAAGTGTGAGATTATATTATTGTCCTCTGCCCAAATTTAAATATGAGCTAAAATTATTTTACAAAACATTTTTAGGGGCACGTCTATGAGGCTGATAGGCCTATAATTAGCAGGGTCCCCATTGTCCCCTTTTTTATATATTGGGATTATTTTGGCACCCAACCACGTGCCCGGGATAGTGCCTCCTCGCATAATAGCATTAAAAACAACATGAAGCAGAGGGCCCCAGATATTGGGTTCAAATTTATAAAGATCTCCCGGGAGTCTATCCAGCCCACGGGCTTTGCTAGTTTGAAGGGAAATGATTGCATTCTTTACTTCCATAAGGGAAAAACTCACTTCCTCATATCGGTCAAACTCCACATTTCGGCCCCTGCGGCACCCACAGCCTCATCAAACTCCATGGAATATAGCGCCTGGAAATACCCTTCCCAGATGTGCGGCTGTTTATAAAAATCATTTTCGGCAACCTGATGGGTTACCCCCTTGGAAAGGAGATGCCAGAATAAGTGGCAATCATTTTGCCTAGATGCCTTCACTAGGTGCACCAACTCTCAGTTTCCCAATTGCGTTTGGCCTCACTTTGTGTACTCTTGTAGTTCTTCCGTTTATTGAGTATGTTAGATCTGGTCCCCTCCTTTACTGCCTCCTTAAGTTCTACTCTTGCCAGCCTTCATTCCTTGTTATACCAGGCTTCATTTTTCTGTTTGCATGGGAGCGACCTACACTGACTTTTAAAAAAGGTAGAAATATTATTCAGAAGGTCTAGGTAGCTGACTGAAATGGTATCATCGTTTATGTTGGCATTAGACAACTTCAATAGGAATTGCATCACCTCTTTATAGATTCCAGTGAGAAGCTTCCCATCAGCAACTACATTTGGCCACTAAGTTCGCTTGTTGTTATTAGTTGTTACTATCTGTGCCTGCGTTGGATTTGCTGAGAATTTAAAACCGGTAACCTGGAAACACTTAGAAGTAGGCATTGTGGTCACTATCATTTTGGTCAAGAATGGCCATATCAATTACTTGTGTCCAACGATCAAGAGATAAAATGTAGTCTATTCCACTTCTAGTGTTCCCCCCTCTTGAAGGTGTAATCTGACCTAGGGTTTGAGAGGGTCCTCCCATTACATGCCCGCACCCCATAACTAAGTGTGAACGATAAAACTTGCTGTGCTACACAGGAACACTTCTTAAGTGGTGGAATTTGGAGCCTTGTGAAACCTCTTGCAGCTTACTCTTCCAGTACTAATTCCTGCACTTAATCCACAGGCTCAAACGCAGTGTTAAGGTCTCCAGCGGTAATGAGGGGGCAGTCCCTACTGTCGGATTCCAGAAAATTGACAAACGTCATGGTGTTAGAGGGTTTTTGAGGGCTAGTAAACCTATTGTAAATGTTGAAAATCTTAACATGTGTGTCATTGTTAGAAATGGGATTTTGGGTTGGCTAAGGTTTGCACCGAAGTCAGGCCGGAACCACCACTCTAGTCTGGATAAGGGAGTTACACTTCTAAAATAACCTCTGCTCACCCCCTTGGTAGCTTGGCACGAGCAGTCAGGCTTATCTCAGAGGCAGTGTGTAAAGCATTTGCACATAACCAACAGTAATACAGTGTAAGCACTACAAACGGACACCACACGAGTTTAGAAAAATATCCAATATTTGTATATACTCAAACAAGACCAATCACAGTGTCTTGAACAAGCAAGTCCAAACAGTTCTGTCTGGCCGCGGCATCGCGGGTCAGCCTGTTTTTCGGGAAGACCCGCCAACAGTACCTTTTAGAGATGCAGGGCGTCAATGACCTCTCGTTGTCACACCCGTTGCAGGTTGATCTCCTCACTGATGGAATAAGGAGCACTGGCGTTGGCAGGCATCGGGTGCTGTGGTGCAAAGTGCAGCGGTGCGGCCTGCCGTGACCTCAGGTCGCAGTGCAAGCGTGTGAGGTGAGGGCGGGGCTCGTCGCGCGTGGTGCCAGGTCACGGTGCAGCAGCGGCCTCGCTGTCGCTGAAGCGCTGTCATCGGATGACAACTGGAGTCAATGGTACCGGCGTCAGTAGGCCAAGGCTGCGGTGCGGAATGAGGGTGGTGCGCCGTATAGCTTTACGAGCGGTGCCCCCAAACCAAGGTGCAAGTAGCGGCGTCGAGTCCGGCGAGGAGCGGTGTAGTCGGGGATACCAAGGGGTCATAATGAAGTGAGACGGTGCGGAGTGCGGTTCCCACAGATCGCGGTGCGAGCAGCGGCTCGGTGGCGGCGTCAGCAGGGGTCGTCAGTGAGACCAGGGTCACAGTGCAGCGTTTAGGCAGTGCTCTCTGCGGTGCCTTCAGGACCCGGTGTCGGCAGCGGCGTCGTAGATGGCGTCAGGCTTGAAGTCTTGATGTTCCTGAGACTTCGTGAACAGGGGGCATGCTCTACCTCAAGCCCTTGGAGATACTAAGCACAAGTAGAGAAAGTTCAGTGCAGTCCTTTCACTGCCCAAGGCAGAAGCAGCAACTGCAGGCCAACCCAACAAAGCAACAACTCAGCAAAGGGGCAGTACTCCTCCTGGCAGCTCTTCCAGCTCTTCTTCTTGGCAGGTTCCTTAATTCAAGCGAGTTCTAAAGTCTTGAGGTCTGAGCCCCAATATTTATACCAGCAAATCCATTGTCCTCTGAAGGCAGAGGGGCCTGGACCTAGATAAATCAGTTTGGGGTGCACATGCACTTTACCACTGGACCGCAGTGAGGAAAGTGCGCAGATTCATTACACCAGCAAAAACAGAGTCAAATCCGGGAGGTCAGAAAGCAAAAAGTCAGGGGAAACACGCCAAAAGATGCCAAGTCTAACAGTCCCCTTTGAGCGAGCCCGTTGCAATGGCCAATATCTCCTGAGAATCTATTTTGAGGCGCTTAATTTTACAAGTGAATGTGGTTTTGGTCCAAATCATCATTCCTCCAGCAGGTCTGCCCAAAAGGGATTGTTTGCCTGAATGCTAAAAGAAACAAAGCCCACCCTATGGATCGGTTCGGCAGCCCACGTTTCTTGAAAGAGGCACAGATGGAAGTTGTTCACAAGTGTACCTATTGGCATCCCCCCGGGCGGCCCCTCCCAGCCTGGGCTGAGCCGCTGGTGAATCCACATTATTCTCATTCCCCAGCCTGTTAAGGGTATCTATTGGAGCATAATACCCCCGTGTTAGGACTACCCTGATGTTGTCCTGGATTTTTCCCTCCCCCTTCCAGAACACCTGTAACAGATTTAATTGAAAGATCCACGTTTTGCTCTAGCTTGTCAAGTCTAGACAAGATTGGCATGAAATTTTTGGTTAAAAGTTCTTGCAACCGATTTAAGAAAATGTCTGTGTCTTGTGAAGGACTAGGTAAAGTGAGTAAATTCGGTTCTTGCACAGTGTTTGAGGCTGAGCAATTACTGGAACACCCTTGCAATAGGTCCTGCAACTTTATCTTGGCCTTTGTCTTAGCTCCAACTGTGGCTTCCAGGTGTTTTGGCTTCTTCCTTTTTACTGGAAGACCAGGGACCATAGGAACTAAAAAGGAGTGTCAGAATTTTGAGGGGGAGAGGATGGCTCCATTTGGGAAGTAGCTTGAATCAGCACACCTCCTGAAGCTCCGTGATAATTTAGCTCATGCACCCTACTAGACTGTGGATCTTGATTTAGTGTTGCAAAGGAACGCCCCCTGAACGATAGCCGTCATTCGACTGCCAAAATGTCCTTGTCAATAGCAGAGGCAGCCTTAAGTCGACTGTAGAATTTTGAAGCGTCTTTGGTGTCCCCTCCCTGGTCACCTGTTGCTTCCCTTTGGCCATTTTATATGCAATAGCAGAATAACCTTGGCTTGTCTTGGGGATCAAATGCCACCGTCACACCGAGTAACAGTACTGTACATAAGAAAAGCTCAGGCAACCCCAAGTAAGTATTAAATTATTTAAAAGAACAACTTTCTTCACTTGGAGCTACCACGCAGAACAGCAAAATACAGCAGCCCCAAGAGAATGGGCCCTGCCCAGTCTCATACGGGCTCTGACGGGCTAGAACGGGCCCGCCCTTGGCCTGGGCTTAGCCCGGGCGCTTGCACTGACGGAGCCCATAAAGGTTTTTAAAGCGCCTCCAGGCGCTGCGGGTGATGCGATGGGGCCGCAGTGCAGGCTGGTACTTGCGCTGCTGGCCCTAGAGCAGAGTGAGCTGAGGCCGTACTGGAATGAGCAAGACGGGCCCTGGCAGCCAGCTCAGCTGTGACCCACCTATGTCACTGTGTGCCTCAGCCTTGCCCAATGTCTGACTGCCTTTGTGTGCCGAGTCAGCCGACTGTGTTGATTCATAATTTTAATTTAAGCACTGCAGCTGAGAAGACAGAGAGATCTGTGTTGTTGGGGCCTCACATCCTGCTCTACCTGGAGGTCACTGATGCTTTGCATCAATTTGTTGAAATTGCCAGGGGAGATCCAGAGGCTGTCTAAGGTAGGAATCAATTCGTTTTTCTGCCAGCCCGCCTGGCAACACTACTGAAGGCTGACATGAGAATGTTGTTAGGGCATTGCATCCTGTTTGGCCCGGGCAACACGGGTGACAGACAGGCCCTGGAGTCCACACTGTGATGCTCTGCAGCTATGCATCATTAATTGCCAGGGAGGAGTCAGGAGACCCAGTCTGCAAAGCCTGTCTATGGCAATCTGTTGGTAATTGTCTCTTCTGCCCATCAGCCAGCAACACATCTGTACGTCCAACCAAGCTCTGGCAGCACAGCTCCGATGTTTTCCTACCTCAGCCTGTGCCCCTGCCCGACCCAGAGGTGTGTCTACCATATGTGCACAGAACTTTAATAAAGCACTGCCTCTGAAAGACTTGGTTACTATCATGGTCACACATTTGTTTACAGTCGTGGCCACTGGTACTATTGTAATTGTAATTGTAAAATAGTTTTTATAGAGCGCATTCTATCGCTCCAAGGAGCATCTTGGCGCTGTAGTCCGTAGCCTAGAATGGTGGGCCGGAAACACTACTCACATCAATTTCATAGTCCCTGAGAGATATTTAGAGCCTAGACTAGCTGTTTGCTAACCGTGTCTGGTAAATTAAAAATCCAGGTTTTCAGGGCTTTCCTGAATTCGATTTCAGTGGGGATTAGCCGTAGGCTTTGTGGGAGTTTATTCCAGGCCTTAGTACCAAGGACGGCCAGGGATTTTCCTCCTTTGGTGGCTAATCTAAATCTGGGGACTGTTAGAAGACACATATCTGATGACCTCAGGTTCCGAACTGGTATGTATGGCTTGAACCGTGAGAGCATGTGGAAATTAGAAAAATTGATGTACATAAGCGGCGTTCATTTGCCTTTTCCCACTCCCCTCCCTGTAAGCACCATGTATACCGTGAAATATTGACCGCATCATTCCGCCAGTAAAAGCCCGTGCCCATATGTACATGACAGCCATTTTAGGCACCATGGCCTCTTTGCCCGCTCATTGAAATCCCCGGCTTCCCTCCTGCGCGCATTTGAACACCCCCCCCCCCTCTCGAATAACCCTCTCCCTCCGCGCACTCTGGCCGCCCTTCCCTCACATGCACAGGTCCGCATGACCCTGTCCTTGGGAGTCACGGCCACGCCTGACCAACACCTCCTTTCCTTTTATGAATAACCCCTCTGTTAGTAAACCCTCCCTCCGCGATTGACTGACCACACATGTCCGAGGCCATCGCCTAAGCCGGGGGATACTGTTTACTGCCCCTTATTGCATGGAGTCACTCCTCTTCAAAGGACCCACTATTGATCCTGGCTTCCCCGCCCCTTGGGATACGATCAGGCGCACACATCCTAATAATCAGCGGAACACTCAGCTGCGTGATTGCCCTCCTCTTATCGGCAGTTCAAGGGTCTCTATTGTGGTTACATGTGGGGTGGGATTGACACGAGGATTACGGGAATGTCTTTTCCTTGTTTCACAATGTCATTATTGTAATAA
This sequence comes from Lissotriton vulgaris, assembly GCF_964263255.1. NCBI lineage: Eukaryota > Metazoa > Chordata > Amphibia > Caudata > Salamandridae > Lissotriton > Lissotriton vulgaris. The sequence continues at coordinate 1,762,675,701 of NC_141687.1, forward strand.
GGAGTGTTTTGTAAGGTATAAAAGGCGATGTCTCAGAGCACTTGTTAGAGCACCTCCCGAAAGACACTGTGTTTCGTGTCCGAAATGACAGGCTCTCCTCATGAGTAATAAATCCTGTTCTTGTGATTCCTGCTCCCAGCGCCCGTCTCTTTATTTGGTAACTATTCAGAATGGGAACTAAGAGGCGACTTGCGCCAGCAGCCCGGGCATAGATAGTAATGCGGGCTCATTTTCTACAATTGGCGTCCCAACGCGGGGTCCATCAGTTACATAAGGTCCAGTAAGAGAGATCCAGACGATGAGGTGAACATCTAAATGATCGGAGTATACCTGCCTTGAGAGGGCCCTCGTCCGGCTGCCGATTGAATGAACTTCACCGATTCTGAACGGACCTCTCTCGAGTGACCTACTGTCCTGACTGGAATCCCACAGGAATGCTGCATAGAGTAAGAGAACGATCGGGCGCTGGAGGGGGAGACGAAGAACTATCCGTATGGTCCGGTCCGGGTAAGATTAAGTAGGGTGTTTTTATGCCTGATTGGTAGGGTGGTTTTATTCATCTGATTGATTGATTGATTGTATTGGAATCGGTATTTAAATACTGATATTGTTGTTATTGGTTCATTTAGCTTTGGTGGCTACTTGAAATATTGGTTCTCTTCTTGAGAACGAGACATTCTCTGTTTGCAAACAGCGGCGAATAGGAACGTTCGTCTCTCTTTGCAGATGGAGAAGGGTAGGTTATGCCCCTTTATGATTCGTCAGGCCTACCTTTCTCCCCACTGATTGTTTGATATCGATTAATAATTGATTGTTGCTCTTTGAGATCTTCCCTGTCCACAAACAGAGACGAATAGGAATATTCTGTCTCCCTTTGCAGATAGCGAAGGGCAGGTAATGCAGACGTTTGTCCCCATTGTAATCCGTCATGCCTGTTTTTCTCCCCACTGATTGATTGATTGACTGGACATTGTTGTCCAAGGAATTGTTTGTTTGAGGTATTTTCTGTTTGCAAACAACGTGGAATAGAAATATTCTGTCTAGTCTTTGCAAGTAGTAAATGGTAGGTTATGCCCCTTTATGATTCGTCAGGCCTACCCACTCCCCACTGATTGACTATTTATTGGGGGTAGCTCACCTGGTCCGCCCAGGAGGCTACCCTAATGGAGGGACATATGCTCCCCACTCATTGACCATTTATTGGAGGTAGCCCATCTGGTCCGTCCAGGAGGCTACCCTAGTAATTGGAGGTACATCATTTGGTCCGTCCAGGATGATACCCTAATGAAGGGACATGTGTCCCCCACTGATTGATAATCTAGTTCCACCCCGGACCATTTATTGGAGGGAACTCATCTGGTCCGTCCAGGAGTACCCCTAATGAAAAGGACACGGAAAAAAAAAAAATATGAAGTGATAACCGTACCCTGTTACCAGAAACTTTGGCTTGAAACACGCTAAGGAAAAGAAGGAAAAATAAAAGAAATCGGGCTAAGTCAGTAACCCCCTGATGAGCTTTCGACTTCACTAAAATAAGAAACATTAGGAATAGTTCGCAATAAGAAATATAAAATAGTGAAAGCTTGACAGCAAGACAGCCACGAGGTAGCTAGGTTCCATTGCCTATTCCTGCCCCAAACATGTCTGCCTCATTACCCACCACGCCCAAATAACGGTAACCTGGAATAGATACAAATCAATAGACACCTACCCCCATTCCGGAAACTCCCGAGGTGCAACCGGTCCGCGGTTGCGCCCATCCAGAAGGCGGGGCCTCGGCGCGTGCAGAGCAGGGCCTGGCTGGCCGCCATCGGAGGGGGAGGCTGTGGGGCAGACGGCCCGAAGGTCGTGATGGTCTCCCCATTCCCTTCCTTCCTTCTGTCCTGCAGGCCACGGGGGGGGGGGATGTCTTGCCTCAGCCGCCGACCCCCCCCCCCTTTTTCGCTTGCCTGATCCGGCCAACATCAAAGTCCGAAGCCAAGGCGAGGTCGGCAGCGCTTCTTTCAGCTATAATGGCTGCAACAACACTTCTTTCTTTTCACTTATGTCCTGAACGGCCCTGGATAGTTGCAGGTAGCCCCGCCGTCGCCAACCCTTGAGAGTGACAGGTAGTCCCGCCACATGACAACGCTTGAGTTGCAGGTAGTCCCGCCACATGACAAAGGGGGGGGATGTCTTGCTGCCTCCGACCCCCCCCCATCTTCATTGCCTGGCACGGCCGTACCAAAGCGCTGGAGCCGGAGAACGGCACGGGGTCGCTGGAAGGGGGAGGCGGCGCGAACAAGCCTCCCCCACCTCCCTCCAGGTGGAGGCTTCCAGCGACACCCCAACGCTCCTGCTTGAAGAGGGTCCATATCAAAACGCGGGTTTCCTTGCCCGGGACGGGCACACGCCCTGTACTCCTCAACCTTGAAGATTCTAAAAGAACCGGGGGGGCCGACCTCTCCACGAGGTGCCCCCCGCCCTGTCCTCCGATGGAGCCACGAGACGTCGGTGCATTCCTGCCGGCGCCAGCCTCAGTTTGGAAATGACTAAAATCCTGCAAAGATACAGATTTGTTCAGTTCCGGTGGAACACCAGAATGACCCGGTAGGAAAGATTATTGCCTCCCTTCCCACTTTTGACTGATGGTTCATATCGCTAGTCTGTTACCCCATTGCGAAAACATTTTTGAACTACCAAAAGAGGTTCTGATCCAACCACGAGTCAGTGAAGGCATTCTGACTATACTGGGACCTGCCTGACCTCGCCCAAAATGGCGCCGATACAAAATGAAACTTTCAAACTCCCTGTTCACCCTGATTGCTCAAACCGTGATGCTCCGAGATATGTATGCATTTTTGGACAATGAACGTCGATAAGATGGATAGTGATTATGTGCTGAGACAGTGAACTGATTTAGGGTGGGTACTAATTATGTTTGGAAGCAATGAATTGGTATGAAATAAGAACTGATTGAGCATTTGGACAATGAATTGATAAACGTTAGGTCTTGAGTAAATAGTTAGATAATGAGGTAATATTATTGAAAGCTTGAATTCTTGACATGCATCATACTCGCCCTGTAGGAAAGTTCAATACGATTTTATTGCACTGCTGCACTTTATGAAATAAATGATCACCGACTTCGTTCCACATATGCACGATTCCAGTCTGCTCCGTGGCCGGCCCACTGGGTTGTAGGCCCATATTTGTGCGCCAACATTATAAATTAAAGGTATTTTGAAAAGGAAAGTATAATTGTAGCGGTTGCATTAATGAGTTTTTGAATGTGTTACTACTGTCTCCAATATAAGTGAAAAATGAGCAGCTTTATTAAGGTTGGAGGGTAAAAAGGCCCGATATTTAGCAGCTACATTATGTGTCACAGGCAGCCGGAAAAGTGTTTTAGACGCCCTTGAGCGACACCACAGAAATACCACCTGACCACCACCCTTGCACACGACCGAAAAGGCCACGATCGAGTGATTTGTGTAGATACGCAGACCATCGATGATTATCTATCTAACACTACTGGTCCCTCTGGGCTTAAACGCCGAGATGGTAGAGAATGCGCCCCGTGGAGATAGGTCGAGTATGTGGTAGGTAAAAACATTTTCGGATTTATGCGCGTTGATGTGTTTTGAATGCTGCCCCCCACCCCCTTCTTTCTCCTCCCTTCTGCAGGTTGCGCCGGAACATCGGCTGAAGTATGGAGGAGTGATGATCGAACGACCGACGAAAGGGGAAGGAGGAGCATAGTACTTATGCTAGCGGATTTTTTAAAGACGTAGACTTAGATATGACTGTTCCTCCTCAGAACGTAGCGACTGGGAGGATGGACTGACATAGAAACTTGACGGGTTAGTACTGTATGACGGAATTTGACTCGAACTAGCACGTTAGATAATGCAACTATGACGTTTAACTAGATAGGGAAAGGACAAGGAAAAGTCCCGGGGTAAGGGTTACCCAGGCACCACCCGTCTGGGAAGGTAGGAATATTGTTGATGTTATGTTTTGTCGTAAATATCTTTGTATGTAATACATGTACTGTCTTCCTTCGTCTGAGTTTGTGCGTATGTACTGTATGGGTTTATGTCTCCCCTCTGTTCGCGTCTCTTTGTTAACTGACCCCTGCTGTTCTGTGTTGTGAGCGCACTAAATGACCTATTTTCGTACACGCCTCTCTCTCTCTCTCTCTCTCTCTCTCCCCCTCTATCTATATCTCTCTCTCTCCCTGCATGTCATACGTGTACCGAATGGCTCGTTTAGACTGCGGACGACTCTCACTCTCTACGAGAGTCCCCCTGTTCCATCTTCCTTTTTGTGGTAAAATTGCGCCTCGCTGGCACCTGTCTGATTGGATACTTATTGGACGCGAAGGTGTTCAGCGAAATTGACAGAAACTAAAACGATTGTAACTTGCCATATTACTACCTCTCCTTTCTGCAAAATGAATGAACTCGAATTGGCTAAGGCAGAAAGGACAGGTAAGACGACTAAGGTCCCCTAATCTGGCCTTTTATAGGGGAACTATAAGTCAATGGCACCCTATTTTTTTCAGTTCATCAGAGATAAGCGCCAACGTCTAGATTGACCCCTAATGCCCAGATTGCCCCACCCCCTTTTCACCCAAGCGCGAATGCCCGAAGCGTCCCCGCCCCACTTGATTGACCCCAACTGCTGTCCCCGATGTATAACTAATGACCATGAGTAACTGTCACCCCTCGAGAAAAACCTGTTTTACTCTGTCTTTCAATGATTGCATCCCCCGCTCTGTTTGAAAGAGTTAGCCAGCTCTAAAGGGAAATGTAAGACTGTTAAGGCTCGGGTTAGAAGGACGAGTCTCCCCTGAATGTTGCCAATCTTGGAGTTTTTGATGAAATATGGAAGTGATAAGAGTCTGACTTCTGTCCATATGTGTCATGAATGAACGCCGATTAGGCTTGGTACGAACACCGTAGAAATACCCACATGCTTACTTCATGGTAATAGACTTCTGACTATGACCAATGAGCATAACACCCAGGTGTTAGGATTGCGAGTGGAATTCAAATGTAAAAATCTCTTCTCCTGTCAGTTCTCTAAAACTTGTTTTTACCCATTCAAAGATATACGATCACCGGAGGAGAAGGGTCGGACGTGACGCACAGCCTGGCTGCAGATCATGAGACACATGTGACCTCGACCAAAGGTGGAGCCGCAGCGCAACAAGATACGGGACGAGGCAGCACTCTCAAACGCGGTAAACGAAAGGATGAAGGGCTGTCCTGAAGCTCTCTGTCCGCTAACCCACGTGTGCCTGAAGCCTCCGTCCCCCTTTTCAAGCCCGATTGATGGGCCTGCTTGCTTGTTATCCTTTGCTCCCTTGGTCCCTTTGGTGTGTCCCAGGAAATCTGACCCCACTCCGATCTCTCTCCTATCGACTATTGAACCACACACCCTCTTTTTCACGTGACTTCTTGCCAGAAGGAAGAACAGCATTTAGGTGGAAATAGGGTTGTGCCACGGAAATATAGGTGCTGAGCATAAGGCGCCACTAAAAGGATTGGTTAGGGAACAGGACTGTGGTCTAACAGCAGAGGACAGATCGCACCTTGCAACGCGAAAGGTTAAATCCGAGCTGGACCTATAGCTCCACCGCCGGTGCTCAACAGCGCCAACTAAAGGACACGGACTAGAGCCTACCAGTGATGGCTCACTGCTAAAAAGACACTGTGACGAAGAGATCTTATGTATTGGACTGAATTCCTCCCTCAAACTACTTGGTCAAAATGTTCATTGGTCACATTTTTTGAGAAAGTCAGAAGCATTTATGCTATGTAGTACGTTTGCAAATGCAATTTCCTATGTGCCGCATTCTGCCAATCGCGTCGACTGTTCATGGTTATATGCAATATGTTAGTATTGACAAATGCTATTCCATCAACCACACATGTTTATATGTACACCCGTTGACTAGGAAATGAACTTTCTTATGTAAAAAGCGGCGACTGTGGAAATTGGAAAATTGATGTACATAAGCGGCGTTCATTTGCCTTTTCCCACTCCCCTCCCTGTAAGCACCATGTATACCGTGAAATATTGACCGCATCATTCCGCCAGTAAAAGCCCGTGCCCATATGTACATGACAGCCATTTTAGGCACCATGGCCTCTTTGCCCGCTCATTGAAATCCCCGGCTTCCCTCCTGCGTGCATTTGAACACCCCCCCCCCTCTCGAATAACCCTCTCCCTCCGCGCACTCTGGCCGCCCTTCCCTCACATGCACAGGTCCGCATGACCCTGTCCTTGGGAGTCACGGCCACGCCTGACCAACACCTCCTTTCCTTTTATGAATAACCCCTCTGTTAGTAAACCCTCCCTCCGCGATTGACTGACCACACATGTCCGAGGCCATCGCCTAAGCCGGGGGATACTGTTTACTGCCCCTTATTGCATGGAGTCACTCCTCTTCAAAGGACCCACTATTGATCCTGGCTTCCCCGCCCCTTGGGATACGATCAGGCGCACACATCCTAATAATCAGCGGAACACTCAGCTGCGTGATTGCCCCTCCTCTTATCGGCAGTTCAAGGGTCTCTATTGTGGTTACATGTGGGGTGGGATTGACACGAGGATTACGGGAATGTCTTTTCCTTGTTTCACAATGTCATTATTGTAATAAGGAGTGTTTTGTAAGGTATAAAAGGCGATGTCTCAGAGCACTTGTTAGAGCACCTCCCGAAAGACACTGTGTTTCGTGTCCGAAATGACAGGCTCTCCTCATGAGTAATAAATCCTGTTCTTGTGATTCCTGCTCCCAGCGCCCGTCTCTTTATTTGGTAACTATTCAGAATGGGAACTAAAAGGCGACTTGCGCCAGCAGCCCGGGCATCGATAGTAATGCGGGCTCATTTTCTACAAGCAGATATTTAGAAGTGGTGGGGTGAGGGAGAAGAGGAGGGAACGCAAAAAAACGAAACAGGTAGAAATAGAAAAATTAAAACTTGCCTGCTCTGATGGCCGCCGCCTCGCTCCCTGTCCTCGCATCCTTGACAGGAGCCAGGAGCCTGCTGCATACGGCGCAGGCTCCCAGCTCCCATACCAGCGCTGCTCACATGCTGGGAATGCTAGTCCTCGGTTTGGCGCTCAGACATAGACTGGGAGCCTGTGTTAGTTTCCCCACCCAGCAGTACACTGCAGTCAAGTAGAGAAAGCCTAAGTGCGCATGACAGCTTGGCTGGCACCAGACTGCCGGCCAAACTGTCATGAGCACTTGGCATTGCCCTCCACTCCACCTCCTTCCTGGTGCTGCAGTTGCAGCGTCAGGATTGGAGACCACGCCCCTCCCTCTGCTAAAAGACTGCAGGGATAAAAATAAAAGAATACAACTTTTTATTATCATTTTATTTTTGTCCTTTGCCTATGCTGGCTTTGAGCAGGAGGGGGAGGGGCAGGTTGGAGGTTGGGGGCCGACGCTCCTCCGCCATAATGGAGGAACAGCCTCTGTTCATTTAAAAGTATCATGATGTTACAACTTACAAGGGAACAAGTGCTCTCCAATTTATGGTGCTTTGCAACAGTTTTAAAACCTTCTTAGAGTGTCTTCTTGTTCAAATGTGTGTAATTTTTTAGATTTATATGTTTCCCTTGTCTTCATTGCCTCATTTTGCTAACTAGAAAGTGTCACTCATAGTCTTGAAATATCACTCATAATAACACTAAAATTATAAAAATGTCACACATAAGCAACCTTGCCAGCTCAGCCTGACATGATGCTAAGCCGAAGCCGAGACTTAAACCTGCTTCCCTAATTACAAAGCCGACAGCTCTGGCCGTTACGCCACACCAATGAGCCTCTCCTGTTTGTTGCTGTGTTATTTGAAAAACGTGGGGTTGACAGAAATCAACTACCCTTGGCAGGACAAGGCAAAATCGTTGCTTGATGCTTTTAATGAAATTATCCAATTCGACCAGGGGAATGTAGCGTTTTGACGCCATCTTTTGCACACAAGTGGTACTACAAGTCAACGAGTCCTCTTCGGGAACAATTGACTGCCGTGAGATGATCAACACTGTACGATCATGCTCAGCTTCCAGCAACCTTCGTACTAAACGAAGGGTTTACTGGAGTGAGAATGTATTTTCCAATGCTTAGTGTTATGATTAAAAAGACAATAACGTTCCTGAAGAATGGCATACTAGGTTGACGTTCTTCATGTACTTTATTGCTCGTTTGTATATAATAATAACACACAATACCAGCACTTAAAACTATAGAATATGTATATTTTTGGCAATATATGTTTCGGTCTGAGCACGGCTTTTGAAGATGCCTAACATCCTCATGCAGACAAATCACCAAATGGTGAATATCCGTTTTTTGGGGGAGAAAAAGGGAACTATTTACATCTTATAAAGTCCTCTGAAAAATATTCAAGATACAGGCAAACAGTTTTAGAGCTTGGATGAGTTGTATTTAGGGGTGAAGATCCTGATTCATGTTTTCTAAGGGTACTAATAATTTTATGGCAAGACCGGAGGCTCCTATTATGTTTTCTTATCTTGCTTTATTATAACTGCAGCCAAGATAAGTAAAAAACTACAGTTCCCAGGGGCCCAGATAAACAAACTAGCCAATGGGAACACATAAAAAACGAAACCTTATAGCCAATCAGCGCATATCAGCCTAGATAACGCCACTACTGATTACGGAGCTCCCTCTTTTCTTGCTGCTTGCAGTCAGATAAGTGACTTATCTTCGTTGCTCCCATTGTTTTATGCTTTTCTACCTCTTGGTTTTATTTATACAGTATATTTGCAATGTTTACACTGTTATTATTGTTCTCAGATTAGCACTTCGCTTTTTCGGCGTTTTTGCCGATTTGACCTGCTCTGCCTGTGGAGAATGCTTTGGAGGTGTCCATGAAGTGCCTGTCTAACGGAATGGAAAATTCTTTGTTGAGTCTCTTGTCCAAAGCACTGGCCCAGTCTGTGGGGGATAGCAGAAAAAGAAAGGTGGTTTCCTCTGCTTCTTTACATGCTTCCAATACTGGGTCACTTTTGAATAGCAAGGTCTCCTCGCACTTGATTGAGGACCAAGTGCCTTCCAGGTCTCCTTCCAAAGAGGGGATATTAGATTCTGAGGGCAAATGCAAATCTAAGTCGAAGCATGCAGAGGTACCAAAAAAATGTGTTATTTCCACCATCATGGACACAGATGACGACATGGATGACGCAGCAGCCCATTTTGACCTTTTTGATGTATCTGACCCTCCCTCCCCTCCTTCCAAAAAATCCAAGTCGGATTCTTTTTTGAGCCAGTCATAGATTTAGAAGGTGTACCTATGTTTGGTCCTTCCTCCATTAGCCACCCTAATTCCACGAATGGTTTCCGGCCCCTCATGTTGGCGATTATATATCGGCCAGACTGCGCCTTTCCTTGGATTCTTCTGTCAGGTCGAGGTTGAAGTCCGAGTGTCATAAACCCTCTTTGGCTGCGAAGGTTGCCATGGTTCCTTCCATCGATCAACCCTTACTTACCTTTTTCTCTAAATTTGGCAAAGACCCTCGTAAGGGGTTGGACAAGTCTTGGTCCACCTGTCAGGATAAACTGCTTGATGTGGTGGGTCCATTGGCACGTATTTTTGACTTGGCAGAATCTGCCCGTCTGGATGTTTCTGAGCTGTCAGTGGAAGACATCTCGATGTGGGTCCAACAAGCTTTTTGTCTTCTTGGGAACGCCAATGCCGCCATCACACATGAGCGCCACAAAGGGCTTCTTATCAAGCTAGACCCCAAGTTGCCTAATTTAGCCCCACAGGATCCGGGGCATTAAGGCTAATGGACTTCTCTTCGGCGATTCTCTTGTCGAAGACCTCAGCAGGTTTGTGTCTACCTTCACCTCATTGGATAAGGCACAACAATCAATCAAAAAAGTGTTTTGGCCCCGAGTTTTTGGGCGGGCCGGCAGAGGCAGGGGTCGCTCTTCCGGCCGTCCCTATCACAACCAAGGCTCCAGAGGGTCCTTCAACTCCAACTCCGAAGACTACAAGCCTCAATTCAAACCACAAAGGGATCGGAAATTCAGAGGTTGAGGCCAAAAGAACTACCACAACAACAACAACCAACAAGGTATGTCCATCTCCCCCTTTCCCAGTAGGAGGACATCTAAAACTGCTTCTTCCAAAATGGCAAACTATCAGTACAGATCCTTGGGTCCTAAATACAGTTTAAGGTTATCTTATAGAGCTTTATTTGCCACCTTCCCAAACTGTGTTCCCTCCTCCTCTGGTTTTTTCAAACGAAATGTCTCAACTGATCTTGTTGGAGGTCCAGAACCTTCTATGAAAACAGCCCATTCAAATTGCTCCCTTCGATCCTACAGGGTTTATAAGTTCCTTTTTCCGAGTTCAGAAAAAGAACAAAAATATGCGTCCTGTGATAAATCTAAAATGATTCAACCAGTTCGGGGTGGATTGCTACTTCAAAATGGAGACTATTCTTCACTTAAGAGATACCCTTGGTCCAAATGATTGGATGATAAGATTGGATTTACAGGACACATACCTCACCGCTCCCATTCATCCTTCTTATTCCAAATTTCTTCAATTCCAGTGGTTGGGCGTGACTTATCGCTTCACCTCTCTTTCTTTCGGCCTTTCTTCAGCACCTTGGTGCTTTACGAAACTCATGAAACCAGTAATGGCTTTTCTGCGATCCCTCAGGATCAGACTTATCATCTACTTGGATGACATTTTGATCATGAACACAGACAAACAGCTCCTTCTGTCCGATCTCAACACCACTCAATCCCTGCTTCTGGAGCTAGGTTTCCTTCTCAATCTCGAACAGTCGATGCTTCTTCCTTCCCAGAGCATCGAGTTCTTGGGCCTCCTAGTGGATTCTTCCACGGCTTCCCTTCTACTCTCTCAATCAAAGGTCTCGACCATCAAGTCAGAGATTTCGCACATCCTTCGGACCTCCCTAATTTCTCTCAGATCTCTTGCAAGAATAGCCGGCCTTCTCTCCGCTTCCATTCAAGCTATCTTTCCAGGTCTCCTCCACCATCGGGCCCTTCAATGCCTAAAAATCAGGCATTTGCGTCAAGGTTTGGCCTACGCCGACCTTATCTCCTTGAACCAGGAATCTTGCAATGAACTTCAATAGTGGATCGACCATTTAGATGCTTGGAACGGGCGAACTATCTTCGCTTCTGCCCCAGATCTTGTATTAGAATCAGTTGCAAGCCTGTCGGGTTGGGGCGCCCATTGTGGACCAATATCGACTGGCGGTATATGGTTTCGCAAGTAGTCGAAAATGCACATCAATTGTTTAGAGATGCTTGCAGGTTCCTTTGCGATCCAAAGCCTTTCAAAGAACAGAGTGAGATGTTCCATTCTTCTTCGTATGGACAATGTTGCTGCGGTCCGCTACATCAACCATCTCGGCGGTACCAAAACCAAACCCCTGGCAGAATTGGCAAAGAGCCTTTGGGAATATTGTCTGTCAAACAAACTATTCCTGACAGTGGAATATCTTCCGGGAGATCTCAATTCTGTGTCAGATTGGCATTCTCGCTATCTTCGAGACTCCAGTGACTGGAAGCTTCTTCCATCCGTCTTCCAATCCCTTTCTCAAAAATTGGGTCCTTTTTATATCGATCTCTTTGCTTCCCGCCTTAACGCTCAATTGCCTCGTTTCTTCAGTTGGTGCCCAGATCCTTCGGCCATGGCAACGGATGCTTTCCTCCAGGATTGGTCCCTTCACCTCAACCATGCATTTCCTCCTTTTCTCATGATCAACAGGGTGCTTTCCCAGGTTCGTCATCAGTCAACGTCCCTGGTCATTGTGGTCCCCTTTTGGCAATCTCAAATTTGGTTTCTGTCCCTGTTGGAAATGGTGGTGCATTTCCCGGTGCTTCTCCCGGCACGCGGGGACTTACTTCTGAACTCACTAGGCCTCCCACACAATCTCATCCTGAACAATTCCCTGGTCCTGTCTGCTTGGAAAGTTTCCAGCCTATCCCTCCTGACCTCCTCCTTTCACAAGAGGCTTCTCTCTTTATCAGCAAGGCCTGGGCCCCAGGACCTCAAAAGCTTACAAATCCGCTTGGTCTCTATGGGCAAGCTGGTGTATGGAAAGATATATCGATCCCTCTTCAGACCCTCTGAATTTTGTGGTCAATTTCTTGGCCTCTGAAGCTAGTGCAGGTAATTCATACAGGACAGTCAACTTGTACAGGTCCGCCATTTCTCTTAACCATTCACTAATCGACGACAAGCCAGTGGGCGTTCATCCTTTGATCTGCCGTCTTCTGAGAGGAGTTTGGTTTTCCAAACCTCCGTTGGCTAAGTATTCACGTTTATGGGATGTTAATGTTGTTCTCAAATTGTTTTCTGATTGGCCAGATAATTGCGCTCCTTCTCTAAAGATGTTGTCTGCTAAGTTTACCATGCTTTTGTGTCTGGTTTCTATTAAACGTGTTTCAGACGTTAAAACGTTAGATATTTCCTCTCGTCAATTTTCCCCTACAGATGTTTTGTTTCAAACTTATAGGCGAACTATAACAAATTTGGATTCTGCGTTTTATCCTTATTTTCCCTCACATCTTAAATTATGTGTAGGCCAAATGTTTAAAAATGTATGAACAAAGGACTTCTGATCTCAGAGCGCCCTCTCATTCCCAGCTCCTCATTTCTTTCCGTAAGCCCCACCTTCCTGTCTCTTCCGCTACCCTGGCCCGTTGGATTTGTTGGGTTATGTCACTTGCGGGCATTGATGTTTCAGTTTTCGGAGCTCATTCCACCAGGAGAGTCATGGATTCTAAAGCCTTTTGGGCTTTAGAATCCCGTCTAGAGGACATTCTGAGATCAGCAGACTGGACTAATGACAATATTTTTCGTATGTTTTACTGCAAACCTGTTGATACTGTGGCTTCTTTGGTGGTTGATATGCTTTAAACAAGCATGATAGGAGCCTCCGGTCTTGCCATAAAATGTAGATTTTCCCAGTAGTTATGACGGAAAGTCTTAATTTTATTAAAGACACGGAGGCGAGTATTATCCCACCTCTACACTTCTAATCTGTGTTCTCCCTCCCTTCAGCGACTCTGGCTTTGCCGCCTCCATCTTCGTGATGGTCCTGCTCAACAACAGATATGGTCTTCTCCTCGTCCAATCATCTCACCTTCCTGTTTGGAGTCTTGTATGGCGAATCCTGCTGTTCGTTTCTCCTGGATGTATTTGACTCAAAAAGTTTGTTCCTGGACATTGGTTCTTTCCATTGATTTCGCGATTGTTCTTTAATAAAATTAAGACTTTCCATCGTAACTACTAGGAAAATCTACATTAAACTTTTTGCGATGATTTAAAAATAGCACTGTGTTTTGACTCATATGCCGCAGTAGTGACAATTCAAGGGTTTTTGGGGCCCCACCAAGGCATATTTGGCCCCAGAACCAATTTTCAACTTGATAAAAGCCCATGGAGGTCTAAGGAAAAACGTTGGCGGGTGAGTGATTGGTATAACCCTGGGCGTAGTTTGCGTAGTAGCGTTTCGCGTAGCTACGTGAAGTGCACTTCGCGCTACGCATAGCTACGCAAACTGCGTAGTGCGGAAAGTAAATGCTGTTCGCAGTGATTGCACAGTGCCGGATGCTTGTCCACACTGAGCAATCATTACGAACGGCATCATGCACAGTGCAGGCGGTCGTTTTCTGCCGCTCAAGTAAATTTATACTTGAGCTGCAGCTTTCTCAACGCGGACCGACCCCCCGTTGAGATTGTCACTGGGAGGTTTTTTTCCCACGCTCGCGATCGGCAACTTGGTGTTGACGATCGCGAACGAGGGAAAGGTCTCACCGGGAGGTTGAATTTGCTCATTCGTGGTTGCCACCTTGACCGCGAGCGAGCAAATAATGCCTGATATGCTACGCTATGTGTTTTTGCACTGTGCTACCTGCGATTCGCATAGCGCGTAATTACGCAAACTATGCACACTCCGCAAGCATAGTGTAGTTTTCCGCCCAGGGTTAATTTGTACCCACGCACCAGCCGCGGCCCGTGGAGGGAGTTGCGGTGGGGCAAAAGGCGGGGCGGGGTAGGGGCAGGATGGGGGATGCTTAAAACCGGAGTTTCCTCCACCTCCCCTCACCCCTAAACTAAACTCCCGCCCCCCTTCCTGTGCGTATCTACCCCACCGCTATTGTACTCTTTGAGCCTTTCATAACTCTACAAGATGGCCGCCAAAATTTACTTTTAGTACTTTGCTTTCTATGGAAACGATCTTCATACTGTGAGGCACGTATGCACACTATTTCGCGCGTATTCCTACTATATTTAAATGGCCCTATGACCGGCTTAGTTTTCCTCTCGTTTCCTTTCGAGACAAACCAGGTACGGTGCAGATCAGCCCCGCGATCTTCCCTATGAGGACGACGTTTATGTATATCACACACGGTGAGTGTTGGGGGTCCCCTAGCAACCTCTTGGGGATAACGAATAGGTCAGTTTTTCGTAAATGGGATCACTTGTCTCCGGGCCCACGGGAGGGTTCTTTATCAGTTAACTTGTGATACTATTAATCGGCTATGTTTTCCCTTGTGGAATGCCCATCACCAGATAGACCGATGCAATCTACCGGTACTGGTCCTTGTGCTTTCTCCCGTGCGGCACCGAAGTATCCAGCCAACTTTGTCTTCTGACGTGGCAGGGCTAGCGGTGAGGCCTTGATTAATACCCAAAAACAACAGGTGATGGACCGAATGTGGATCAATGTCACACACTCAACCCAGTCCAAAGATCTGGGCCCAAATTCATCGTTTTTTTGCACTCCACACCACCCCGGGTTAGACAATGGCGATATGCAAATCAGCTCTGACCCTGTGCCCCATGGGAACAGTCCAGTATGAACTACAAAAGCCATGTCCTTCCCAGAACGGAATCAAGCATCCGAGGACCGGACCGGTTTCGAGGTAACACCTCTCATCAGCCCGGCTAGCTTGACTCCAGTGGTGTGGAGTGCCTGGGACCCACGTCTGGGCATCCCCAGCGCACTTAGGGCGGAATTTGCAAAAACAACAGGTGATGGACCGAATGTGGATCAATGTCACACACTCAACCCGGTCCAAAGATCTGGGCCCAAATCCATCGTTTTTTTGCACTCCACACCACCCCGGGTTAGACAATGGCGATATGCAAATCAGCTCTGACCCTGTGCCCCATGGGAACAGTCCAGTCCGAACTACAAAAGCCATGTCCTTCCCAGAACGGAATCAAGCATCCGAGGACCGGACCCGTTTCGAGGTAACACCTCTCATCAGCCCGGCTAGCTTGACTCCAGTGGTGTGGAGTGCCTGGGACCCACGTCTGGGCATCCCCAGCGCACTTAGGGCGGAATTTGCAAAAACAACGGGTGATGGACCGAATGTGGATCAATGTCACACACTCAACCCAGTCCAAAGATCTGGGCCCAAATCCATCGTTTTTTTGCACTCCACACCACCCCGGGTTAGACAATGGCGATATGCAAATCAGCTCTGACCCTGTGCCCCATGGGAACAGTCCAGTCCGAACTACAAAAGCCATGTCCTTCCCAGAATGGAATCAAGCATCCGAGGACCGGACCGGTTTCGAGGTAACACCTCTCATCAGCCCGGCTAGCTTGACTCCAGTGGTGTGGAGTGCCTGGGACCCACGTCTGGGCATCCCCAGCGCACTTAGGGCAGAATTTGCAAAAACAACGGGTGATGGACCGAATGTGGATCAATGTCACACACTCAACCCAGTCCAAAGATCTGGGCCCAAATCCATCGTTTTTTTGCACTCCACACCACCCCGGGTTAGACAATGGCGATATGCAAATCAGCTCTGACCCTGTGCCCCATGGGAACAGTCCAGTCCGAACTACAAAAGCCATGTCCTTCCCAGAACGGAATCAAGCATCCGAGGACCGGACCGGTTTCGAGGTAACACCTCTCATCAGCCCGGCTAGCTTGACTCCAGTGGTGTGGAGTGCCTGGGACCCACGTCTGGGCATCCCCAGCGCACTTAGGGCGGAATTTGCAAAAACAACAGGTGATGGACCGAATGTGGATCAATGTCACACACTCAACCCAGTCCAAAGATCTGGGCCCAAATCCATCGTTTTTTTGCACTCCACACCACCCCGGGTTAGACAATGGCGATATGCAAATCAGCTCTGACCCTGTGCCCCATGGGAACAGTCCAGTCCGAACTACAAAAGCCATGTCCTTCCCAGAACGGAATCAAGCATCCGAGGACCGGACCGGTTTCGAGGACACACCTCTCATCAGCCCGGCTAGCTTGACTCCAGTGGTGTGGAGTGCCTGGGACCCACGTCTGGGCATCCCCAGCGCACTTAGGGCGGAATTTGCAAAAACAACAGGTGATGGACCGAATGTGGATCAATGTCACACACTCAACCCAGTCCAAAGATCTGGGCCCAAATCCATCGTTTTTTTGCACTCCACACCACCCCGGGTTAGACAATGGCGATATGCAAATCAGCTCTGACCCTGTGCCCCATGGGAACAGTCCAGTCCGAACTACAAAAGCCATGTCCTTCCCAGAACGGAATCAAGCATCCGAGGACCGGACCGGTTTCGAGGTAACACCTCTCATCAGCCCGGCTAGCTTGACTCCAGTGGTGTGGAGTGCCTGGGACCCACGTCTGGGCATCCCCAGCGCACTTAGGGCGGAATTTGCAAAAACAACAGGTGATGGACCGAATGTGGATCAATGTCACACACTCAACCCAGTCCAAAGATCTGGGCCCAAATCCATCGTTTATTTGCACTCCACACCACCCCGGGTTAGACAATGGCGATATGCAAATCAGCTCTGACCCTGTGCCCCATGGGAACAGTCCAGTCCGAACTACAAAAGCCATGTCCTTCCCAGAACGGAATCAAGCATCCGAGGACCGGACCGGTTTCGAGGTAACACCTCTCATCAGCCCGGCTAGCTTGACTCCAGTGGTGTGGAGTGCCTGGGACCCACGTCTGGGCATCCCCAGCGCACTTAGGGCGGAATTTGCAAAAACAACAGGTGATGGACCGAATGTGGATCAATGTCACACACTCAACTCAGTCCAAAGATCTGGGCCCAAATCCATCGTTTTTTTGCACTCCACACCACCCCGGGTTAGACAATGGCGATATGCAAATCAGCTCTGACCCTGTGCCCCATGGGAACAGTCCAGTCCGAACTACAAAAGCCATGTCCTTCCCAGAACGGAATCAAGCATCCGAGGACCAGACCGGTTTCGAGGTAACACCTCTCATCAGCCCGGCTAGCTTGACTCCAGTGGTGTGGAGTGCCTGGGACCCACGTCTGGGCATCCCCAGCGCACTTAGGGCGGAATTTGCAAAAACAACAGGTGATGGACCGAATGTGGATCAATGTCACACACTCAACCCAGTCCAAAGATCTGGGCCCAAATCCATCGTTTTTTTGCACTCCACACCACCCCGGGTTAGACAATGGCGATATGCAAATCAGCTCTGACCCTGTGCCCCATGGGAACAGTCCAGTCCGAACTACAAAAGCCATGTCCTTCCCAGAACGGAATCAAGCATCCGAGGACCGGACCGGTTTCGAGGTAACACCTCTCATCAGCCCGGCTAGCTTGACTCCAGTGGTGTGGAGTGCCTGGGACCCACGTCTGGGCATCTCCAGCGCACTTAGGGCGGAATTTGCAAAAACAACAGGTGATGGACCGAATGTGGATCAATGTCACACACTCAACCCAGTCCAAAGATCTGGGCCCAAATCCATCGTTTTTTTGCACTCCACACCACCCCTGGTTAGACAATGGCGATATGCAAATCAGCTCTGACCCTGTGCCCCATGGGAACAGTCCAGTCCGAACTACAAAAGCCATGTCCTTCCCAGAACGGAATCAAGCATCCGAGGACCGGACCGGTTTCGAGGTAACACCTCTCATCAGCCCGGCTAGCTTGACTCCAGTGGTGTGGAGTGCCTCGAAACTGGTCCGGTCCTCGGATGCTTGATTCCGTTCTGGGAAGGACATGGCTTTTGTAGTTCGGACTGGACTGTTCCCATGGGGCACAGGGTCAGAGCTGATTTGCATATCGCCATTGTCTAACCCGGGGTGGTGTGGAGTGCAAAAAAACGATGGATTTTGGCCCAGATCCTTGGACTGGGTTGAGTGTGTGACATTGATCCACATTCGGTCCATCACCTGTTGTTTTTGCAAATTCCGCCCTAAGTGCGCTGGGGATGCCCAGACGTGGGTCCCAGGCACTCCACACCACTGGAGTCAAGCTAGCCGGGCTGATGAGAGGTGTTACCTCGAAACCGGTCCGGTCCTCGGATGCTTGATTCCGTTCTGGGAAGGACATGGCTTTTGTAGTTCGGACTGGACTGTTCCCATGGGGCACAGGGTCAGAGCTGATTTGCATATCGCCATTGTCTAACCCTGGGTGGTGTGGAGTGCAAAAAAACGATGGATTTGGGCCCAGATCCGTGGACTGGGTTGAGTGTGTGACATTGATCCACATTCGGTCCATCACCTGTTGTTTTTGCAAATTCCGCCCTAAGTGCACTGGGGATGCCCAGACGTGGGTCCCAGGCACTCCACACCACTGGAGTCAAGCTAGCCGGGCTGATGAGAGGTGTTACCTCGAAATCGGTCCGGTCCTCGGATGCTTGATTCCGTTCTGGGAAGGACATGGCTTTTGTAGTTCGGACTGGACTGTTCCCATGGGGCACAGGGTCAGAGCTGATTTGCATATCGCCATTGTCTAACCCGGGGTGGTGTGGAGTGCAAAAAAACGATGGATTTGGGCCCAGATCCTTGGACCGGGTTGAGTGTGTGACATTGATCCACATTCGGTCCATCACCTGTTGTTTTTGCAAATTCCGCCCTAAGTGCGCTGGGGATGCCCAGACGTGGGTCCCAGGCACTCCACACCACTGGAGTCAAGCTAGCCAGGCTGATGAGAGGTGTTACCTCGAAACCGGTCCGGTCCTCGGATGCTTGATTCCGTTCTGGGAAGGACATGGCTTTTGTAGTTCGGACTGGACTGTTCCCATGGGGCACAGGGTCAGAGCTGATTTGCATATCGCCATTGTCTAACCCGGGGTGGTGTGGAGTGCAAAAAAACGATGGATTTGGGCCCAGATCCTTGGACTGGGTTGAGTGTGTGACATTGATCCACATTCGGTCCATCACCTGTTGTTTTTGCAAATTCCGCCCTAAGTGCGCTGGGGATGCCCAGACGTGGGTCCCAGGCACTCCACACCACTGGAGTCAAGCTAGCCGGGCTGATGAGAGGTGTTACCTCGAAACCGGTCCGGTCCTCGGATGCTTGATTCCGTTCTGGGAAGGACATGGCTTTTGTCGTTCGGACTGGACTGTTCCCATGGGGCACAGGGTCAGAGCTGATTTGCATATCGCCATTGTCTAACCCGGGGTGGTGTGGAGTGCAAAAAAACGATGGATTTGGGCCCAGATCCTTGGACTGGGTTGAGTGTGTGACATTGATTCACATTCGGTCCATCACCTGTTGTTTTTGCAAATTCCGCCCTAAGTGCGCTGGGGATGCCCAGACGTGGGTCCCAGGCACTCCACACCACTGGAGTCAAGCTAGCCGGGCTGATGAGAGGTGTTACCTCGAAACCGGTCCGGTCCTCGGATGCTTGATTCCGTTCTGGGAAGGACATGGCTTTTGTAGTTCGGACTGGACTGTTCCCATGGGGCACAGGGTCAGAGCTGATTTGCATATCGCCATTGTCTAACCCGGGGTGGTCTGGAGTGCAAAAAAACGATGGATTTGGGCCCAGATCCTTGGACTGGGTTGAGTGTGTGACATTGATCCACATTCGGTCCATCACCTGTTGTTTTTGCAAATTCCGCCCTAAGTGCGCTGGGGATGCCCAGACGTGGGTCCCAGGCACTCCACACCACTGGAGTCAAGATAGCCGGGCTGATGAGAGGTGTTACCTCGAAACCGGTCCGGTCCTCGGATGCTTGATTCCGTTCTGGGAAGGACATGGCTTTTGTAGTTCGGACTGGACTGTTCCCATGGGGCACAGGGTCAGAGCTGATTTGCATATCGCCATTGTCTAACCCGGGGTGGTGTGGAGTGCAAAAAAACGATGGATTTGGGCCCAGATCCTTGGACTGGGTTGAGTGTGTGACATTGATCCACATTTGGTCCATCACCTGTTGTTTTTGCAAATTCCGCCCTAAGTGCGCTGGGGATGCCCAGACGTGGGTCCCAGGCACTCCACACCACTGGAGTCAAGCTAGCCGGGCTGATGAGAGGTGTTACCTCGAAACCGGTCCGGTCCTCGGATGCTTGATTCCGTTCTGGGAAGGACATGGCTTTTGTAGTTTGGACTGGACTGTTCCCATGGGGCACAGGGTCAGAGCTGATTTGCATATCGCCATTGTCTAACCCGGGGTGGTGTGGAGTGCAAAAAAACGATGGATTTGGGCCCAGATCCTTGGACTGGGTTGAGTGTGTGACATTGATCCACATTCGGTCCATCACCTGTTGTTTTTGCAAATTCCGCCCTAAGTGCGCTGGGGATGCCCAGACGTGGGTCCCAGGCACTCCACACCACTGGAGTCAAGCTAGCCGGGCTGATGAGAGGTGTTACCTCGAAACCAGTCCGGTCCTCGGATGCTTCATTCCGTTCTGGGAAGGACATGGCTTTTGTAGTTCGGACTGGACTGTTCCCATGGGGCACAGGGTCAGAGCTGATTTGCATATCGCCATTGTCTAACCCGGGGTGGTGTGGAGTGCAAAAAAACGATGGATTTGGGCCCGGATCCTTGGACTGGGTTGAGTGTGTGACATTGATCCACATTCGGTCCATCACCTGTTGTTTATTGCAAATTCCGCCCTAAGTGCACTGGGGATGCCCAGACGTGGGTCCCAGGCACTCCACACCACTGGAATCAAGCTAGCCGGGCTGATGAGAGGTGTTACCTCGAAACCGGTCCGGTCCTCGGATGCTTGATTCCGTTCTGGGAAGGACATGGCTTTTGTAGTTCGGACTGGACTGTTCCCATGGGGCACAGGGTCAGAGCTGATTTGCATATCGCCATTGTCTAACCCGGGGTGGTGTGGAGTGCAAAAAAACGATGGATTTGGGCCCAGATCCTTGGACTGGGTTGAGTGTGTGACATTGATCCACATTCGGTCCATCACCTGTTGTTTTTGCAAATTCCGCCCTAAGTGCGCTGGGGATGCCCAGACGTGGGTCCCAGGCACTCCACACCACTGGAGTCAAGCTAGCCGGGCTGATGAGAGGTGTTACCTCGAAACCGGTCCAGTCCTCGGATGCTTGATTCCGTTCTGGGAAGGACATGGCTTTTTTAGTTCGGACTGGACTGTTCCCATGGGGCACAGGGTCAGAGCTGATTTGCATATCGCCATTGTCTAACGCGGGGTGGTGTGGAGTGCAAAAAAACGATGGATTTGGGCCCAGATCCTTGGACTGGGTTGAGTGTGTGACATTGATCCACATTCGGTCCATCACCTGTTGTTTTTGCAAATTCCGCCCTAAGTGCGCTGGGGATGCCCAGACGTGGGTCCCAGGCACTCCACACCACTGGAGTCAAGCTAGCCGGGCTGATGAGAGGTGTTACCTCGAAACCGGTCAGGTCCTCGGATGCTTGATTCCGTTCTGGGAAGGACATGGCTTTTGTAGTTCGGACTGGACTGTTCCCATGGGGCACAGGGTCAGAGCTGATTTGCATATCGCCATTGTCTAACCCGGGGTGGTGTGGAGTGCAAAAAAACGATGGATTTGGGCCCAGATCCTTGGACTGGGTTGAGTGTGTGACATTGATCCACATTCGGTCCATCACCTGTTGTTTTTGCAAATTCCGCCCTAAGTGCGCTGGGGATGCCCAGACGTGGGTCCCAGGCACTCCACACCACTGGAGTCAAGCTAGCCGGGCTGATGAGAGGTGTTACCTCGAAACCGGTCCGGTCCTCGGATGCTTGATTCCGTTCTGGGAAGGACATGGCTTTTGTAGTTCGGACTGGACTGTTCCCATGGGGCACAGGGTCAGAGCTGATTTGCATATCGCCATTGTCTAACCCGGGGTGGTGTGGAGTGCAAAAAAACGATGGATTTGGGCCCAGATCCTTGGACTGGGTTGAGTGTGTGACATTGATCCACATTCGGTCCATCACCTGTTGTTTTTGCAAATTCCGCCCTAAGTGCGCTGGGGATGCCCAGACGTGGGTCCCAGGCACTCCACACCACTGGAGTCAAGCTAGCCGGGCTGATGAGAGGTGTTACCTCGAAACCGGTCCGGTCCTCGGATGCTTGATTCCGTTCTGGGAAGGACATGGCTTTTGTAGTTCGGACTGGACTGTTCCCATGGGGCACAGGGTCAGAGCTGATTTGCATATCGCCATTGTCTAACCCGGGTTGGTGTGGAGTGCAAAAAACGATGGATTTGGGCCCAGATCCTTGGACTGGGTTGAGTGTGTGACATTGATTCACATTCGGTCCATCACCTGTTGTTTTTGCAAATTCCGCCCTAAGTGCGCTGGGGATGCCCAGACGTGGGTCCCAGGCACTCCACACCACTGGAGTCAAGCTAGCCGGGCTGATGAGAGGTGTTACCTCGAAACCGGTCCGGTCCTCGGATGCTTGATTCCGTTCTGGGAAGGACATGGCTTTTGTAGTTCGGACTGGACTGTTCCCATGGGGCACAGGGTCAGAGCTGATTTGCATATCGCCATTGTCTAACCCGGGGTGGTCTGGAGTGCAAAAAAACGATGGATTTGGGCCCAGATCCTTGGACTGGGTTGAGTGTGTGACATTGATCCACATTCGGTCCATCACCTGTTGTTTTTGCAAATTCCGCCCTAAGTGCGCTGGGGATGCCCAGACGTGGGTCCCAGGCACTCCACACCACTGGAGTCAAGCTAGCCGGGCTGATGAGAGGTGTTACCTCGAAACCGGTCCGGTCCTCGGATGCTTGATTCCGTTCTGGGAAGGACATGGCTTTTGTAGTTCGGACTGGACTGTTCCCATGGGGCACAGGGTCAGAGCTGATTTGCATATCGCCATTGTCTAACCCGGGGTGGTGTGGAGTCCAAAAAAACGATGGATTTGGGCCCAGATCCTTGGACTGGGTTGAGTGTGTGACATTGATCCACATTCGGTCCATCACCTGTTGTTTTTGCAAATTCCGCCCTAAGTGCGCTGGGGATGCCCAGACGTGGGTCCCAGGCACTCCACACCACTGGAGTCAAGCTAGCCGGGCTGATGAGAGGTGTTACCTCGAAACCAGTCCGGTCCTCGGATGCTTGATTCCGTTCTGGGAAGGACATGGCTTTTGTAGTTCGGACTGAACTGTTCCCATGGGGCACAGGGTCAGAGCTGATTTGCATATCGCCATTGTCTAACCCGGGGTGGTGTGGAGTGCAAAAAAACGATGGATTTGGGCCCGGATCCTTGGACTGGGTTGAGTGTGTGACATTGATCCACATTCGGTCCATCACCTGTTGTTTATTGCAAATTCCGCCCTAAGTGTGCTGGGGATGCCCAGACGTGGGTCCCAGGCACTCCACACCACTGGAATCAAGCTAGCCGGGCTGATGAGAGGTGTTACCTCGAAACCGGTCCGGTCCTCGGATGCTTGATTCCGTTCTGGGAAGGACATGGCTTTTGTAGTTCGGACTGGACTGTTCCCATGGGGCACAGGGTCAGAGCTGATTTGCATATCGCCATTGTCTAACCCGGGGTGGTGTGGAGTCCAAAAAAACGATGGATTTGGGCCCAGATCCTTGGACTGGGTTGAGTGTGTGACATTGATCCACATTCGGTCCATCACCTGTTGTTTTTGCAAATTCCGCCCTAAGTGCGCTGGGGATGCCCAGACGTGGGTCCCAGGCACTCCACACCACTGGAGTCAAGCTAGCCGGGCTGATGAGAGGTGTTACCTCGAAACCAGTCCGGTCCTCGGATGCTTGATTCCGTTCTGGGAAGGACATGGCTTTTGTAGTTCGGACTGAACTGTTCCCATGGGGCACAGGGTCAGAGCTGATTTGCATATCGCCATTGTCTAACCCGGGGTGGTGTGGAGTGCAAAAAAACGATGGATTTGGGCCCGGATCCTTGGACTGGGTTGAGTGTGTGACATTGATCCACATTCGGTCCATCACCTGTTGTTTATTGCAAATTCCGCCCTAAGTGCGCTGGGGATGCCCAGACGTGGGTCCCAGGCACTCCACACCACTGGAATCAAGCTAGCCGGGCTGATGAGAGGTGTTACCTCGAAACCGGTCCGGTCCTCGGATGCTTGATTCCGTTCTGGGAAGGACATGGCTTTTGTAGTTCGGACTGGACTGTTCCCATGGGGCACAGGGTCAGAGCTGATTTGCATATCGCCATTGTCTAACCCGGGGTGGTGTGGAGTGCAAAAAAACGATGGATTTGGGCCCAGATCCTTGGACTGGGTTGAGTGTGTGACATTGATCCACATTCGGTCCATCACCTGTTGTTTTTGCAAATTCCGCCCTAAGTGCGCTGGGGATGCCCAGACGTGGGTCCCAGGCACTCCACACCACTGGAGTCAAGCTAGCCGGGCTGATGAGAGGTGTTACCTCGAAACCGGTCCGGTCCTCGGATGCTTGATTCCGTTCTGGGAAGGACATGGCTTTTGTAGTTCGGACTGGACTGTTCCCATGGGGCACAGGGTCAGAGCTGATTTGCATATCGCCATTGTCTAACGCGGGGTGGTGTGGAGTGCAAAAAAACGATGGATTTGGGCCCAGATCCTTGGACTGGGTTGAGTGTGTGACATTGATCCACATTCGGTCCATCACCTGTTGTTTTTGCAAATTCCGCCCTAAGTGCGCTGGGGATGCCCAGACGTGGGTCCCAGGCACTCCACACCACTGGAGTCAAGCTAGCTGGGCTGATGAGAGGTGTTACCTCGAAACCGGTCCGGTCCTCGGATGCTTGATTCCGTTCTGGGAAGGACATGGCTTTTGTAGTTCGGACTGGACTGTTCCCATGGGGCACAGGGTCAGAGCTGATTTGCATATCGCCATTGTCTAACCCGGGGTGGTGTGGAGTGCAAAAAAACGATGGATTTGGGCCCAGATCCTTGGACTGGGTTGAGTGTGTGACATTGATCCACATTCGGTCCATCACCTGTTGTTTTTGCAAATTCCGCCCTAAGTGCGCTGGGGATGCCCAGACGTGGGTCCCAGGCACTCCACACCACTGGAGTCAAGCTAGCCGGGCTGATGAGAGGTGTTACCTCGAAACCGGTCCGGTCCTCGGATGCTTGATTCCGTTCTGGGAAGGACATGGCTTTTGTAGTTCGGACTGGACTGTTCCCATGGGGCACAGGGTCAGAGCTGATTTGCATATCGCCATTGTCTAACCCGGGGTGGTGTGGAGTGCAAAAAAACGATGGATTTGGGCCCAGATCCTTGGACTGGGTTGAGTGTGTGACATTGATCCACATTCGGTCCATCACCTGTTGTTTTTGCAAATTCCGCCCTAAGTGCGCTGGGGATGCCCAGACGTGGGTCCCAGGCACTCCACACCACTGGAGTCAAGCTAGCCGGGCTGATGAGAGGTGTTACCTCGAAACCGGTCCGGTCCTCGGATGCTTGATTCCGTTCTGGGAAGGACATGGCTTTTGTAGTTCGGACTGGACTGTTCCCATGGGGCACAGGGTCAGAGCTGATTTGCATATCGCCATTGTCTAACCCGGGGTGGTGTGGAGTGCAAAAAAACGATGGATTTGGGCCCAGATCCTTGGACTGGGTTGAGTGTGTGACATTGATCCACATTCGGTCCATCACCTGTTGTTTTTGCAAATTCCGCCCTAAGTGCGCTGGGGATGGCCAGACGTGGGTCCCAGGCACTCCACACCACTGGAGTCAAGCTAGCCGGGCTGATGAGAGGTGTTACCTCGAAACCGGTCCGGTCCTCGGATGCTTGATTCCGTTCTGGGAAGGACATGGCTTTTGTAGTTCGGACTGGACTGTTCCCATGGGGCACAGGGTCAGAGCTGATTTGCATATCGCCATTGTCTAACCCGGGGTGGTGTGGAGTGCAAAAAAACGATGGATTTGGGCCCAGATCCTTGGACTGGGTTGAGTGTGTGACATTGATTCACATTCGGTCCATCACCTGTTGTTTTTGCAAATTCCGCCCTAAGTGCGCTGGGGATGCCCAGACGTGGATCCCAGGCACTCCACACCACTGGAGTCAAGCTAGCCGGGCTGATGAGAGGTGTTACCTCGAAACCGGTCCGGTCCTCGGATGCTTGATTCCGTTCTGGGAAGGACATGGCTTTTGTAGTTCGGCCTGGACTGTTCCCATGGGGCACAGGGTCAGAGCTGATTTGCATATCGCCATTGTCTAACCCGGGGTGGTCTGGAGTGCAAAAAAACGATGGATTTGGGCCCAGATCCTTGGACTGGGTTGAGTGTGTGACATTGATCCACATTCGGTCCATCACCTGTTGTTTTTGCAAATTCCGCCCTAAGTGCGCTGGGGATGCCCAGACGTGGGTCCCAGGCACTCCACACCACTGGAGTCAAGCTAGCCGGGCTGATGAGAGGTGTTACCTCGAAACCGGTCCGGTCCTCGGATGCTTGATTCCGTTCTGGGAAGGACATGGCTTTTGTAGTTCGGACTGGACTGTTCCCATGGGGCACAGGGTCAGAGCTGATTTGCATATCGCCATTGTCTAACCCGGGGTGGTGTGGAGTGCAAAAAAACGATGGATTTGGGCCCAGATCCTTGGACTGGGTTGAGTGTGTGACATTGATCCACATTCGGTCCATCACCTGTTGTTTTTGCAAATTCCGCCCTAAGTGCGCTGGGGATGCCCAGACGTGGGTCCCAGGCACTCCACACCACTGGAGTCAAGCTAGCCGGGCTGATGAGGGGTGTTACCTCGAAACCGGTCCGGTCCTCGGATGCTTGATTCCGTTCTGGGAAGGACATGGCTTTTGTAGTTCGGACTGGACTGTTCCCATGGGGCACAGGGTCAGAGCTGATTTGCATATCGCCATTGTCTAACCCGGGGTGGTGTGGAGTCCAAAAAAATGATGGATTTGGGCCCAGATCCTTGGACTGGGTTGAGTGTGTGACATTGATCCACATTCGGTCCATCACCTGTTGTTTTTGCAAATTCCGCCCTAAGTGCGCTGGGGATGCCCAGACGTGGGTCCCAGGCACTCCACACCACTGGAGTCAAGCTAGCCGGGCTGATGAGAGGTGTTACCTCGAAACCAGTCCGGTCCTCGGATGCTTGATTCCGTTCTGGGAAGGACATGGCTTTTGTAGTTCGGACTGGACTGTTCCCATGGGGCACAGGGTCAGAGCTGATTTGCATATCGCCATTGTCTAACCCGGGGTGGTGTGGAGTGCAAAAAAACGATGGATTTGGGCCCAGATCCTTGGACTGGGTTGAGTGTGTGACATTGATCCACATTCGGTCCATCACCTGTTGTTTTTGCAAATTCCGCCCTAAGTGCGCTGGGGATGCCCAGACGTGGGTCCCAGGCACTCCACACCACTGGAGTCAAGCTAGCCGGGCTGATGAGAGGTGTTACCTCGAAACCGGTCCGGTCCTCGGATGCTTGATTCCGTTCTGGGAAGGACATGGCTTTTGTAGTTCGGACTGGACTGTTCCCATGGGGCACAGGGTCAGAGCTGATTTGCATATCGCCATTGTCTAACCCGGGGTGGTGTGGAGTGTAAAAAAACGATGGATTTGGGCCCAGATCCTTGGACTGGGTTGAGTGTGTGACATTGATCCACATTCGGTCCATCACCTGTTGTTTTTGCAAATTCCGCCCTAAGTGCGCTGGAGATGCCCAGACGTGGGTCCCAGGCACTCCACACCACTGGAGTCAAGCTAGCCGGGCTGATGAGAGGTGTTACCTCGAAACCGGTCCGGTCCTCGGATGCTTGATTCCGTTCTGGGAAGGACATGGCTTTTGTAGTTCGGACTGGACTGTTCCCATGGGGCACAGGGTCAGAGCTGATTTGCATATCGCCAATGTCTAACCCGGGGTGGTGTGGAGTGCAAAAAAACGATGGATTTGGGCCCAGATCCTTGGACTAGGTTGAGTGTGTGACATTGATCCACATTCGGTCCATCACCTGTTGTTTTTGCAAATTCCGCCCTAAGTGCGCTGGGGATGCCCAGACGTGGGTCCCAGGCACTCCACACCACTGGAGTCAAGCTAGCCGGGCTGATGAGAGGTGTTACCTCGAAACCGGTCCGGTCCTCGGATGCTTGATTCCGTTCTGGGAAGGACATGGCTTTTGTAGTTCGGACTGGACTGTTCCCATGGGGCACAGGGTCAGAGCTGATTTGCATATCGCCATTGTCTAACCCGGGGTGGTGTGGAGTGTAAAAAAACGATGGATTTGGGCCCAGATCCTTGGACTGGGTTGAGTGTGTGACATTGATCCACATTCGGTCCATCACCTGTTGTTTTTGCAAATTCCGCCCTAAGTGCGCTGGGGATGCCCAGACGTGGGTCCCAGGCACTCCACACCACTGGAGTCAAGCTAGCCGGGCTGATGAGAGGTGTTACCTCGAAACCGGTCCGGTCCTCGGATGCTTGATTCCGTTCTGGGAAGGACATGGCTTTTGTAGTTCGGACTGGACTGTTCCCATGGGGCACAGGGTCAGAGCTGATTTGCATATCGCCAATGTCTAACCCGGGGTGGTGTGGAGTGCAAAAAAACGATGGATTTGGGCCCAGATCCTTGGACTAGGTTGAGTGTGTGACATTGATCCACATTCGGTCCATCACCTGTTGTTTTTGCAAATTCCGCCCTAAGTGCGCTGGGGATGCCCAGACGTGGGTCCCAGGCACTCCACACCACTGGAGTCAAGCTAGCCGGGCTGATGAGAGGTGTTACCTCGAAACCGGTCCGGTCCTCGGATGCTTGATTCCGTTCTGGGAAGGACATGGCTTTTGTAGTTCGGACTGGACTGTTCCCATGGGGCACAGGGTCAGAGCTGATTTGCATATCGCCATTGTCTAACCCGGGGTGGTGTGGAGTGCAAAAAAACGATGGATTTGGGCCCAGATCCTTGGACTGGGTTGAGTGTGTGACATTAATCCACATTCGGTCCATCACCTGTTGTTTTTGCAAATTCCGCCCTAAGTGCGCTGGGGATGCCCAGACGTGGGTCCCAGGCACTCCACACCACTGGAGTCAAGCTAGCCGGGCTGATGAGAGGTGTTACCTCGAAACCGGTCCGGTCCTCGGATGCTTGATTCCGTTCTGGGAAGGACATGGCTTTTGTAGTTCGGACTGGACTGTTCCCATGGGGCACAGGGTCAGAGCTGATTTGCATATCGCCATTGTCTAACCCGGGGTGGTGTGGAGTGCAAAAAAACGATGGATTTGGGCCCAGATCCTTGGACTGGGTTGAGTGTGTGACATTGATCCACATTCGGTCCATCACCTGTTGTTTTTGCAAATTCCGCCCTAAGTGCGCTGGGGATGCCCAGACGTGGGTCCCAGGCACTCCACACCACTGGAGTCAAGCTAGCCGGGCTGATGAGAGGTGTTACCTCGAAACCGGTCCGGTCCTCGGATGCTTGATTCCGTTCTGGGAAGGACATGGCTTTTGTAGTTCGGACTGGACTGTTCCCATGGGGCACAGGGTCAGAGCTGATTTGCATATCGCCATTGTCTAACCCAGGGTGGTGTGGAGTGCAAAAAAACGATGGATTTGGGCCCAGATCCTTGGACTGGGTTGAGTGTGTGACATTGATCCACATTCGGTCCATCACCTGTTGTTTTTGCAAATTCCGCCCTAAGTGCGCTGGGGATGCCCAGACGTGGGTCCCAGGCACTCCACACCACTGGAGTCAAGCTAGCCGGGCTGATGAGAGGTGTTACCTCGAAACCGGTCCGGTCCTCGGATGCTTGATTCCGTTCTGGGAAGGACATGGCTTTTGTAGTTCGGACTGGACTGTTCCCATGGGGCACAGGGTCAGAGCTGATTTGCATATCGCCATTGTCTAACCCGGGGTGGTGTGGAGTGCAAAAAAACGATGGATTTGGGCCCAGATCCGTGGACTGGGTTGAGTGTGTGACATTGATCCACATTCGGTCCATCACCTGTTGTTTTTGCAAATTCCGCCCTAAGTGCACTGGGGATGCCCAGACGTGGGTCCCAGGCACTCCACACCACTGGAGTCAAGCTAGCCGGGCTGATGAGAGGTGTTACCTCGAAATCGGTCCGGTCCTCGGATGCTTGATTCCGTTCTGGGAAGGACATGGCTTTTGTAGTTCGGACTGAACTGTTCCCATGGGGCACAGGGTCAGAGCTGATTTGCATATCGCCATTGTCTAACCCGGGGTGGTGTGGAGTGCAAAAAAACGATGGATTTGGGCCCAGATCCTTGGACCGGGTTGAGTGTGTGACATTGATCCACATTCGGTCCATCACCTGTTGTTTTTGCAAATTCCGCCCTAAGTGCGCTGGGGATGCCCAGACGTGGGTCCCAGGCACTCCACACCACTGGAGTCAAGCTAGCCAGGCTGATGAGAGGTGTTACCTCGAAACCGGTCCGGTCCTCGGATGCTTGATTCCGTTCTGGGAAGGACATGGCTTTTGTAGTTCGGACTGGACTGTTCCCATGGGGCACAGGGTCAGAGCTGATTTGCATATCGCCATTGTCTAACCCGGGGTGGTGTGGAGTGCAAAAAAACGATGGATTTGGGCCCAGATCCTTGGACTGGGTTGAGTGTGTGACATTGATCCACATTCGGTCCATCACCTGTTGTTTTTGCAAATTCCGCCCTAAGTGCGCTGGGGATGCCCAGACGTGGGTCCCAGGCACTCCACACCACTGGAGTCAAGCTAGCCGGGCTGATGAGAGGTGTTACCTCGAAACCGGTCCGGTCCTCGGATGCTTGATTCCGTTCTGGGAAGGACATGGCTTTTGTCGTTCGGACTGGACTGTTCCCATGGGGCACAGGGTCAGAGCTGATTTGCATATCGCCATTGTCTAACCCGGGGTGGTGTGGAGTGCAAAAAAACGATGGATTTGGGCCCAGATCCTTGGACTGGGTTGAGTGTGTGACATTGATTCACATTCGGTCCATCACCTGTTGTTTTTGCAAATTCTGCCCTAAGTGCGCTGGGGATGCCCAGACGTGGGTCCCAGGCACTCCACACCACTGGAGTCAAGCTAGCCGGGCTGATGAGAGGTGTTACCTCGAAACCGGTCCGGTCCTCGGATGCTTGATTCCGTTCTGGGAAGGACATGGCTTTTGTAGTTCGGACTGGACTGTTCCCATGGGGCACAGGGTCAGAGCTGATTTGCATATCGCCATTGTCTAACCCGGGGTGGTCTGGAGTGCAAAAAAACGATGGATTTGGGCCCAGATCCTTGGACTGGGTTGAGTGTGTGACATTGATCCACATTCGGTCCATCACCTGTTGTTTTTGCAAATTCCGCCCTAAGTGCGCTGGGGATGCCCAGACGTGGGTCCCAGGCACTCCACACCACTGGAGTCAAGATAGCCGGGCTGATGAGAGGTGTTACCTCGAAACCGGTCCGGTCCTCGGATGCTTGATTCCGTTCTGGGAAGGACATGGCTTTTGTAGTTCGGACTGGACTGTTCCCATGGGTCACAGGGTCAGAGCTGATTTGCATATCGCCATTGTCTAACCCGGGGTGGTGTGGAGTGCAAAAAAACGATGGATTTGGGCCCAGATCCTTGGACTGGGTTGAGTGTGTGACATTGATCCACATTTGGTCCATCACCTGTTGTTTTTGCAAATTCCGCCCTAAGTGCGCTGGGGATGCCCAGACGTGGGTCCCAGGCACTCCACACCACTGGAGTCAAGCTAGCCGGGCTGATGAGAGGTGTTACCTCGAAACCGGTCCGGTCCTCGGATGCTTGATTCCGTTCTGGGAAGGACATGGCTTTTGTAGTTCGGACTGGACTGTTCCCATGGGGCACAGGGTCAGAGCTGATTTGCATATCGCCATTGTCTAACCCGGGGTGGTGTGGAGTGCAAAAAAACGATGGATTTGGGCCCGGATCCTTGGACTGGGTTGAGTGTGTGACATTGATCCACATTCGGTCCATCACCTGTTGTTTATTGCAAATTCCGCCCTAAGTGCGCTGGGGATGCCCAGACGTGGGTCCCAGGCACTCCACACCACTGGAATCAAGCTAGCCGGGCTGATGAGAGGTGTTACCTCGAAACCGGTCCGGTCCTCGGATGCTTGATTCCGTTCTGGGAAGGACATGGCTTTTGTAGTTCGGACTGGACTGTTCCCATGGGGCACAGGGTCAGAGCTGATTTGCATATCGCCATTGTCTAACCCGGGGTGGTGTGGAGTGCAAAAAAACGATGGATTTGGGCCCAGATCCTTGGACTGGGTTGAGTGTGTGACATTGATCCACATTCGGTCCATCACCTGTTGTTTTTGCAAATTCCGCCCTAAGTGCGCTGGGGATGCCCAGACGTGGGTCCCAGGCACTCCACACCACTGGAGTCAAGCTAGCCGGGCTGATGAGAGGTGTTACCTCGAAACCGGTCCAGTCCTCGGATGCTTGATTCCGTTCTGGGAAGGACATGGCTTTTTTAGTTCGGACTGGACTGTTCCCATGGGGCACAGGGTCAGAGCTGATTTGCATATCGCCATTGTCTAACGCGGGGTGGTGTGGAGTGCAAAAAAACGATGGATTTGGGCCCAGATCCTTGGACTGGGTTGAGTGTGTGACATTGATCCACATTCGGTCCATCACCTGTTGTTTTTGCAAATTCCGCCCTAAGTGCGCTGGGGATGCCCAGACGTGGGTCCCAGGCACTCCACACCACTGGAGTCAAGCTAGCCGGGCTGATGAGAGGTGTTACCTCGAAACCGGTCCGGTCCTCGGATGCTTGATTCCGTTCTGGGAAGGACATGGCTTTTGTAGTTCGGACTGGACTGTTCCCATGGGGCACAGGGTCAGAGCTGATTTGCATATCGCCATTGTCTAACCCGGGGTGGTGTGGAGTGCAAAAAAACGATGGATTTGGGCCCAGATCCTTGGACTGGGTTGAGTGTGTGACATTGATCCACATTCGGTCCATCACCTGTTGTTTTTGCAAATTCCGCCCTAAGTGCGCTGGGGATGCCCAGACGTGGGTCCCAGGCACTCCACACCACTGGAGTCAAGCTAGCCGGGCTGATGAGAGGTGTTACCTCGAAACCGGTCCGGTCCTCGGATGCTTGATTCCGTTCTGGGAAGGACATGGCTTTTGTAGTTCGGACTGGACTGTTCCCATGGGGCACAGGGTCAGAGCTGATTTGCATATCGCCATTGTCTAACCCGGGGTGGTGTGGAGTGCAAAAAAACGATGGATTTGGGCCCAGATCCTTGGACTGGGTTGAGTGTGTGACATTGATCCACATTCGGTCCATCACCTGTTGTTTTTGCAAATTCCGCCCTAAGTGCGCTGGGGATGCCCAGACGTGGGTCCCAGGCACTCCACACCACTGGAGTCAAGCTAGCCGGGCTGATGAGAGGTGTTACCTCGAAACCGGTCCGGTCCTCGGATGCTTGATTCCGTTCTGGGAAGGACATGGCTTTTGTAGTTTGGACTGGACTGTTCCCATGGGGCACAGGGTCAGAGCTGATTTGCATATCGCCATTGTCTAACCCGGGTTGGTGTGGAGTGCAAAAAACGATGGATTTGGGCCCAGATCCTTGGACTGGGTTGAGTGTGTGACATTGATTCACATTCGGTCCATCACCTGTTGTTTTTGCAAATTCCGCCCTAAGTGCGCTGGGGATGCCCAGACGTGGGTCCCAGGCACTCCACACCACTGGAGTCAAGCTAGCCGGGCTGATGAGAGGTGTTACCTCGAAACCGGTCCGGTCCTCGGATGCTTGATTCCGTTCTGGGAAGGACATGGCTTTTGTAGTTCGGACTGGACTGTTCCCATGGGGCACAGGGTCAGAGCTGATTTGCATATCGCCATTGTCTAACCCGGGGTGGTCTGGAGTGCAAAAAAACGATGGATTTGGGCCCAGATCCTTGGACTGGGTTGAGTGTGTGACATTGATCCACATTCGGTCCATCACCTGTTGTTTTTGCAAATTCCGCCCTAAGTGCGCTGGGGATGCCCAGACGTGGGTCCCAGGCACTCCACACCACTGGAGTCAAGCTAGCCGGGCTGATGAGAGGTGTTACCTCGAAACCGGTCCGGTCCTCGGATGCTTGATTCCGTTCTGGGAAGGACATGGCTTTTGTAGTTCGGACTGGACTGTTCCCATGGGGCACAGGGTCAGAGCTGATTTGCATATCGCCATTGTCTAACCCGGGGTGGTGTGGAGTCCAAAAAAACGATGGATTTGGGCCCAGATCCTTGGACTGGGTTGAGTGTGTGACATTGATCCACATTCGGTCCATCACCTGTTGTTTTTGCAAATTCCGCCCTAAGTGCGCTGGGGATGCCCAGACGTGGGTCCCAGGCACTCCACACCACTGGAGTCAAGCTAGCCGGGCTGATGAGAGGTGTTACCTCGAAACCAGTCCGGTCCTCGGATGCTTGATTCCGTTCTGGGAAGGACATGGCTTTTGTAGTTCGGACTGAACTGTTCCCATGGGGCACAGGGTCAGAGCTGATTTGCATATCGCCATTGTCTAACCCGGGGTGGTGTGGAGTGCAAAAAAACGATGGATTTGGGCCCGGATCCTTGGACTGGGTTGAGTGTGTGACATTGATCCACATTCGGTCCATCACCTGTTGTTTATTGCAAATTCCGCCCTAAGTGCGCTGGGGATGCCCAGACGTGGGTCCCAGGCACTCCACACCACTGGAATCAAGCTAGCCGGGCTGATGAGAGGTGTTACCTCGAAACCGGTCCGGTCCTCGGATGCTTGATTCCGTTCTGGGAAGGACATGGCTTTTGTAGTTCGGACTGGACTGTTCCCATGGGGCACAGGGTCAGAGCTGATTTGCATATCGCCATTGTCTAACCCGGGGTGGTGTGGAGTGCAAAAAAACGATGGATTTGGGCCCAGATCCTTGGACTGGGTTGAGTGTGTGACATTGATCCACATTCGGTCCATCACCTGTTGTTTTTGCAAATTCCGCCCTAAGTGCGCTGGGGATGCCCAGACGTGGGTCCCAGGCACTCCACACCACTGGAGTCAAGCTAGCCGGGCTGATGAGAGGTGTTACCTCGAAACCGGTCCGGTCCTCGGATGCTTGATTCCGTTCTGGGAAGGACATGGCTTTTGTAGTTCGGACTGGACTGTTCCCATGGGGCACAGGGTCAGAGCTGATTTGCATATCGCCATTGTCTAACGCGGGGTGGTGTGGAGTGCAAAAAAACGATGGATTTGGGCCCAGATCCTTGGACTGGGTTGAGTGTGTGACATTGATCCACATTCGGTCCATCACCTGTTGTTTTTGCAAATTCCGCCTTAGTGCGCTGGGGATGCCCAGACGTGGGTCCCAGGCACTCCACACCACTGGAGTCAAGCTAGCTGGGCTGATGAGAGGTGTTACCTCGAAACCGGTCCGGTCCTCGGATGCTTGATTCCGTTCTGGGAAGGACATGGCTTTTGTAGTTCGGACTGGACTGTTCCCATGGGGCACAGGGTCAGAGCTGATTTGCATATCGCCATTGTCTAACCCGGGGTGGTGTGGAGTGCAAAAAAACGATGGATTTGGGCCCAGATCCTTGGACTGGGTTGAGTGTGTGACATTGATCCA
Organism: Lissotriton vulgaris; assembly: GCF_964263255.1. NCBI lineage: Eukaryota > Metazoa > Chordata > Amphibia > Caudata > Salamandridae > Lissotriton > Lissotriton vulgaris. Next base: position 1,762,711,420 of record NC_141687.1, read on the forward strand.
CATTCGGTCCATCACCTGTTGTTTTTGCAAATTCCGCCCTAAGTGCGCTGGGGATGCCCAGACGTGGGTCCCAGGCACTCCACACCACTGGAGTCAAGCTAGCCGGGCTGATGAGAGGTGTTACCTCAAAACCGGTCCGGTCCTCGGATGCTTGATTCCGTTCTGGGAAGGACATGGCTTTTGTAGTTCGGACTGGACTGTTCCCATGGGGCACAGGGTCAGAGCTGATTTGCATATCGCCATTGTCTAACCCGGGGTGGTGTGGAGTGCAAAAAAACGATGGATTTGGGCCCAGATCCTTGGACTGGGTTGAGTGTGTGACATTGATCCACATTCGGTCCATCACCTGTTGTTTTTGCAAATTCCGCCCTAAGTGCGCTGGGGATGCCCAGACGTGGGTCCCAGGCACTCCACACCACTGGAGTCAAGCTAGCCGGGCTGATGAGAGGTGTTACCTCGAAACCGGTCCGGTCCTCGGATGCTTGATTCCGTTCTGGGAAGGACATGGCTTTTGTAGTTCGGACTGGACTGTTCCCTTGGGGCACAGGGTCAGAGCTGATTTGCATATCGCCATTGTCTAACCCGGGGTGGTGTGGAGTGCAAAAAAACGATGGATTTGGGCCCAGATCCTTGGACTGGGTTGAGTGTGTGACATTGATCCACATTCGGTCCATCACCTGTTGTTTTTGCAAATTCCGCCCTAAGTGCGCTGGGGATGCCCAGACGTGGGTCCCAGGCACTCCACACCACTGGAGTCAAGCTAGCCGGGCTGATGAGAGGTGTTACCTCGAAACCGGTCCGGTCCTCGGATGCTTGATTCCGTTCTGGGAAGGACATGGCTTTTGTAGTTCGGACTGGACTGTTCCCATGGGGCACAGGGTCAGAGCTGATTTGCATATCGCCATTGTCTAACCCGGGGTGGTGTGGAGTGCAAAAAAACGATGGATTTGGGCCCAGATCCTTGGACTGGGTTGAGTGTGTGACATTGATTCACATTCGGTCCATCACCTGTTGTTTTTGCAAATTCCGCCCTAAGTGCGCTGGGGATGCCCAGACGTGGATCCCAGGCACTCCACACCACTGGAGTCAAGCTAGCCGGGCTGATGAGAGGTGTTACCTCGAAACCGGTCCGGTCCTCGGATGCTTGATTCCGTTCTGGGAAGGACATGGCTTTTGTAGTTCGGACTGGACTGTTCCCATGGGGCACAGGGTCAGAGCTGATTTGCATATCGCCATTGTCTAACCCGGGGTGGTCTGGAGTGCAAAAAAACGATGGATTTGGGCCCAGATCCTTGGACTGGGTTGAGTGTGTGACATTGATCCACATTCGGTCCATCACCTGTTGTTTTTGCAAATTCCGCCCTAAGTGCGCTGGGGATGCCCAGACGTGGGTCCCAGGCACTCCACACCACTGGAGTCAAGCTAGCCGGGCTGATGAGAGGTGTTACCTCGAAACCGGTCCGGTCCTCGGATGCTTGATTCCGTTCTGGGAAGGACATGGCTTTTGTAGTTCGGACTGGACTGTTCCCATGGGGCACAGGGTCAGAGCTGATTTGCATATCGCCATTGTTTAACCCGGGGTGGTGTGGAGTGCAAAAAAACGATGGATTTGGGCCCAGATCCTTGGACTGGGTTGAGTGTGTGACATTGATCCACATTCGGTCCATCACCTGTTGTTTTTGCAAATTCCGCCCTAAGTGCGCTGGGGATGCCCAGACGTGGGTCCCAGGCACTCCACACCACTGGAGTCAAGCTAGCCGGGCTGATGAGGGGTGTTACCTCGAAACCGGTCCGGTCCTCGGATGCTTGATTCCGTTCTGGGAAGGACATGGCTTTTGTAGTTCGGACTGGACTGTTCCCATGGGGCACAGGGTCAGAGCTGATTTGCATATCGCCATTGTCTAACCCGGGGTGGTGTGGAGTCCAAAAAAATGATGGATTTGGGCCCAGATCCTTGGACTGGGTTGAGTGTGTGACATTGATCCACATTCGGTCCATCACCTGTTGTTTTTGCAAATTCCGCCCTAAGTGCGCTGGGGATGCCCAGACGTGGGTCCCAGGCACTCCACACCACTGGAGTCAAGCTAGCCGGGCTGATGAGAGGTGTTACCTCGAAACCAGTCCGGTCCTCGGATGCTTGATTCCGTTCTGGGAAGGACATGGCTTTTGTAGTTCGGACTGGACTGTTCCCATGGGGCACAGGGTCAGAGCTGATTTGCATATCGCCATTGTCTAACCCGGGGTGGTCTGGAGTGCAAAAAAACGATGGATTTGGGCCCAGATCCTTGGACTGGGTTGAGTGTGTGACATTGATCCACATTCGGTCCATCACCTGTTGTTTTTGCAAATTCCGCCCTAAGTGCGCTGGGGATGCCCAGACGTGGGTCCCAGGCACTCCACACCACTGGAGTCAAGCTAGCCGGGCTGATGAGAGGTGTTACCTCGAAACCGGTCCGGTCCTCGGATGCTTGATTCCGTTCTGGGAAGGACATGGCTTTTGTAGTTCGGACTGGACTGTTCCCATGGGGCACAGGGTCAGAGCTGATTTGCATATCGCCATTGTCTAACCCGGGGTGGTGTGGAGTGTAAAAAAACGATGGATTTGGGCCCAGATCCTTGGACTGGGTTGAGTGTGTGACATTGATCCACATTCGGTCCATCACCTGTTGTTTTTGCAAATTCCGCCCTAAGTGCGCTGGGGATGCCCAGACGTGGGTCCCAGGCACTCCACACCACTGGAGTCAAGCTAGCCGGGCTGATGAGAGGTGTTACCTCGAAATCGGTCCGGTCCTCGGATGCTTGATTCCGTTCTGGGAAGGACATGGCTTTTGTAGTTCGGACTGGACTGTTCCCATGGGGCACAGGGTCAGAGCTGATTTGCATATCGCCAATGTCTAACCCGGGGTGGTGTGGAGTGCAAAAAAACGATGGATTTGGGCCCAGATCCTTGGACTAGGTTGAGTGTGTGACATTGATCCACATTCGGTCCATCACCTGTTGTTTTTGCAAATTCCGCCCTAAGTGCGCTGGGGATGCCCAGACGTGGGTCCCAGGCACTCCACACCACTGGAGTCAAGCTAGCCGGGCTGATGAGAGGTGTTACCTCGAAACCGGTCCGGTCCTCGGATGCTTGATTCCGTTCTGGGAAGGACATGGCTTTTGTAGTTCGGACTGGACTGTTCCCATGGGGCACAGGGTCAGAGCTGATTTGCATATCGCCATTGTCTAACCCGGGGTGGTGTGGAGTGCAAAAAAACGATGGATTTGGGCCCAGATCCTTGGACTGGGTTGAGTGTGTGACATTGATCCACATTCGGTCCATCACCTGTTGTTTTTGCAAATTCCGCCCTAAGTGCGCTGGGGATGCCCAGACGTGGGTCCCAGGCACTCCACACCACTGGAGTCAAGCTAGCCGGGCTGATGAGAGGTGTTACCTCGAAACCGGTCCGGTCCTCGGATGCTTGATTCCGTTCTGGGAAGGACATGGCTTTTGTAGTTCGGACTGGACTGTTCCCATGGGGCACAGGGTCAGAGCTGATTTGCATATCGCCATTGTCTAACCCGGGGTGGTGTGGAGTGCAAAAAAACGATGGATTTGGGCCCAGATCCTTGGACTGGGTTGAGTGTGTGACATTGATCCACATTCGGTCCATCACCTGTTGTTTTTGCAAATTCCGCCCTAAGTGCGCTGGGGATGCCCAGACGTGGGTCCCAGGCACTCCACACCACTGGAGTCAAGCTAGCCGGGCTGATGAGAGGTGTTACCTCGAAACCGGTCCGGTCCTCGGATGCTTGATTCCGTTCTGGGAAGGACATGGCTTTTGTAGTTCGGACTGGACTGTTCCCATGGGGCACAGGGTCAGAGCTGATTTGCATATCGCCATTGTCTAACCCAGGGTGGTGTGGAGTGCAAAAAAACGATGGATTTGGGCCCAGATCCTTGGACTGGGTTGAGTGTGTGACATTGATCCACATTCGGTCCATCACCTGTTGTTTTTGCAAATTCCGCCCTAAGTGCGCTGGGGATCCCCAGACGTGGGTCCCAGGCACTCCACACCACTGGAGTCAAGCTAGCCGGGCTGATGAGAGGTGTTACCTCGAAACCGGTCCGGTCCTCGGATGCTTGATTCCGTTCTGGGAAGGACATGGCTTTTGTAGTTCGGACTGGACTGTTCCCATGGGGCACAGGGTCAGAGCTGATTTGCATATCGCCATTGTCTAACCCGGGGTGGTGTGGAGTGCAAAAAAACGATGGATTTGGGCCCAGATCCTTGGACTGGGTTGAGTGTGTGACATTGATCCACATTCGGTCCATCACCTGTTGTTTTTGCAAATTCCGCCCTAAGTGCGCTGGGGATGCCCAGACGTGGGTCCCAGGCACTCCACACCACTGGAGTCAAGCTAGCCGGGCTGATGAGAGGTGTTACCTTGAAACCGGTCCGGTCCTCGGATGCTTGATTCCGTTCTGGGAAGGACATGGCTTTTGTAGTTCGGACTGGACTGTTCCCATGGGGCACAGGGTCAGAGCTGATTTGCATATCGCCATTGTCTAACCCGGGGTGGTGTGGAGTGCAAAAAAACGATGGATTTGGGCCCAGATCCTTGGACTGGGTTGAGTGTGTGACATTGATCCACATTCGGTCCATCACCTGTTGTTTTTGCAAATTCCGCCCTAAGTGCGCTGGGGATGCCCAGACGAGGGTCCCAGGCACTCCACACCACTGGAGTCAAGCTAGCCGGGCTGATGAGAGGTGTTACCTCGAAACCGGTCCGGTCCTCGGATGCTTGATTCCGTTCTGGGAAGGACATGGCTTTTGTAGTTTGGACTGGACTGTTCCCATGGGGCACAGGGTCAGAGCTGATTTGCATATCGCCATTGTCTAACCCGGGGTGGTGTGGAGTGCAAAAAAACGATGGATTTGGGCCCAGATCCTTGGACTGGGTTGAGTGTGTGACATTGATCCACATTCGGTCCATCACCTGTTGTTTTTGCAAATTCCGCCCTAAGTGCGCTGGGGATGCCCAGACGTGGGTCCCAGGCACTCCACACCACTGGAGTCAAGCTAGCCGGGCTGATGAGAGGTGTTACCTCGAAACCGGTCCGGTCCTCGGATGCTTGATTCCGTTCTGGGAAGGACATGGCTTTTGTAGTTCGGACTGGACTGTTCCCATGGGGCACAGGGTCAGAGCTGATTTGCATATCGCCATTGTCTAACCCGGGGTGGTGTGGAGTGCAAAAAAACGATGGATATGGGCCCAGATCCTTGGACTGGGTTGAGTGTGTGACATTGATTCACATTCGGTCCATCACCTGTTGTTTTTGCAAATTCCGCCCTAAGTGCGCTGGGGATGCCCAGACGTGGGTCCCAGGCACTCCACACCACTGGAGTCAAGCTAGCCGGGCTGATGAGAGGTGTTACCTCGAAACCGGTCCGGTCCTCGGATGCTTGATTCCGTTCTGGGAAGGACATGGCTTTTGTAGTTCGGACTGGACTGTTCCCATGGGGCACAGGGTCAGAGCTGATTTGCATATCGCCATTGTCTAACCCGGGGTGGTCTGGAGTGCAAAAAAACGATGGATTTGGGCCCAGATCCTTGGACTGGGTTGAGTGTGTGACATTGATCCACATTCGGTCCATTACCTGTTGTTTTTGCAAATTCCGCCCTAAGTGCGCTGGGGATGCCCAGACGTGGGTCCCAGGCACTCCACACCACTGGAGTCAAGCTAGCCGGGCTGATGAGAGGTGTTACCTCGAAACCGGTCCAGTCCTCGGATGCTTGATTCCGTTCTGGGAAGGACATGGCTTTTGTAGTTCGGACTGGACTGTTCCCATGGGGCACAGGGTCAGAGCTGATTTGCATATCGCCATTGTCTAACCCGGGGTGGTGTGGAGTGCAAAAAAACGATGGATTTGGGCCCAGATCCTTGGACTGGGTTGAGTGTGTGACATTGATCCACATTCGGTCCATCACCTGTTGTTTTTGCAAATTCCGCCCTAAGTGCGCTGGGGATGCCCAGACGTGGGTCCCAGGCACTCCACACCACTGGAGTCAAGCTAGCCGGGCTGATGAGAGGTGTTACCTCGAAACCGGTCCGGTCCTCGGATGCTTGATTCCGTTCTGGGAAGGACATGGCTTTTGTAGTTCGGACTGGACTGTTCCCATGGGGCACAGGGTCAGAGCTGATTTGCATATCGCCATTGTCTAACCCGGGGTGGTGTGGAGTCCAAAAAAACGATGGATTTGGGCCCAGATCCTTGGACTGGGTTGAGTGTGTGACATTGATCCACATTCGGTCCATCACCTGTTGTTTTTGCAAATTCCGCCCTAAGTGCGCTGGGGATGCCCAGACGTGGGTCCCAGGCACTCCACACCACTGGAGTCAAGCTAGCCGGGCTGATGAGAGGTGTTACCTCGAAACCAGTCCGGTCCTCGGATGCTTGATTCCGTTCTGGGAAGGACATGGCTTTTGTAGTTCGGACTGGACTGTTCCCATGGGGCACAGGGTCAGAGCTGATTTGCATATCGCCATTGTCTAACCCGGGGTGGTGTGGAGTGCAAAAAAACGATGGATTTGGGCCCAGATCCTTGGACTGGGTTGAGTGTGTGACATTGATCCACATTCGGTCCATCACCTGTTGTTTTTGCAAATTCCGCCCTAAGTGCGCTGGGGATGCCCAGACGTGGGTCCCAGGCACTCCACACCACTGGAGTCAAGCTAGCCGGGCTGATGAGAGGTGTTACCTCGAAACCGGTCCGGTCCTCGGATGCTTGATTCCGTTCTGGGAAGGACATGGCTTTTGTAGTTCGGACTGGACTGTTCCCATGGGGCACAGGGTCAGAGCTGATTTGCATATCGCCATTGTCTAACCCGGGGTGGTGTGGAGTGTAAAAAAACGATGGATTTGGGCCCAGATCCTTGGACTGGGTTGAGTGTGTGACATTGATCCACATTCGGTCCATCACCTGTTGTTTTTGCAAATTCCGCCCTAAGTGCGCTGGGGATGCCCAGACGTGGGTCCCAGGCACTCCACACCACTGGAGTCAAGCTAGCCGGGCTGATGAGAGGTGTTACCTCGAAACCGGTCCGGTCCTCGGATGCTTGATTCCGTTCAGGGAAGGACATGGCTTTTGTAGTTCGGACTGGACTGTTCCCATGGGGCACAGGGTCAGAGCTGATTTGCATATCGCCATTGTCTAACCCGGGGTGGTGTGGAGTGCAAAAAAACGATGGATTTGGGCCCAGATCCTTGGACTAGGTTGAGTGTGTGACATTGATCCACATTCGGTCCATCACCTGTTGTTTTTGCAAATTCCGCCCTAAGTGCGCTTGGGATGCCCAGACGTGGGTCCCAGGCACTCCACACCACTGGAGTCAAGCTAGCCGGGCTGATGAGAGGTGTTACCTCGAAACCGGTCCGGTCCTCGGATGCTTGATTCCGTTCTGGGAAGGACATGGCTTTTGTAGTTCGGACTGGACTGTTCCCATGGGGCACAGGGTCAGAGCTGATTTGCATATCGCCATTGTCTAACCCGGGGTGGTGTGGAGTGCAAAAAAACGATGGATTTGGGCCCAGATCCTTGGACTGGGTTGAGTGTGTGACATTGATCCACATTCGGTCCATCACCTGTTGTTTTTGCAAATTCCGCCCTAAGTGCGCTGGGGATGCCCAGACGTGGGTCCCAGGCACTCCACACCACTGGAGTCAAGCTAGCCGGGCTGATGAGAGGTGTTACCTCGAAACCGGTCCGGTCCTCGGATGCTTGATTCTGTTCTGGGAAGGACATGGCTTTTGTAGTTCGGACTGGACTGTTCCCATGGGGCACAGGGTCAGAGCTGATTTGCATATCGCCATTGTCTAACCCGGGGTGGTGTGGAGTGCAAAAAAACGATGGATTTGGGCCCAGATCCTTGGACTGGGTTGAGTGTGTGACATTGATCCACATTTGGTCCATCACCTGTTGTTTTTGCAAATTCCGCCCTAAGTGCGCTGGGGATGCCCAGACGTGGGTCCCAGGCACTCCACACCACTGGAGTCAAGCTAGCCGGGCTGATGAGAGGTGTTACCTCGAAACCGGTCCGGTCCTCGGATGCTTGATTCCGTTCTGGGAAGGACATGGCTTTTGTAGTTTGGACTGGACTGTTCCCATGGGGCACAGGGTCAGAGCTGATTTGCATATCGCCATTGTCTAACCCGGGGTGGTGTGGAGTGCAAAAAAACGATGGATTTGGGCCCAGATCCTTGGACTGGGTTGAGTGTGTGACATTGATCCACATTCGGTCCATCACCTGTTGTTTTTGCAAATTCCGCCCTAAGTGCGCTGGGGATGCCCAGACGTGGGTCCCAGGCACTCCACACCACTGGAGTCAAGCTAGCCGGGCTGATGAGAGGTGTTACCTCGAAACCAGTCCGGTCCTCGGATGCTTCATTCCGTTCTGGGAAGGACATGGCTTTTGTAGTTCGGACTGGACTGTTCCCATGGGGCACAGGGTCAGAGCTGATTTGCATATCGCCATTGTCTAACCCGGGGTGGTGTGGAGTGCAAAAAAACGATGGATTTGGGCCCGGATCCTTGGACTGGGTTGAGTGTGTGACATTGATCCACATTCGGTCCATCACCTGTTGTTTATTGCAAATTCCGCCCTAAGTGCGCTGGGGATGCCCAGACGTGGGTCCCAGGCACTCCACACCACTGGAATCAAGCTAGCCGGGCTGATGAGAGGTGTTACCTCGAAACCGGTCCGGTCCTCGGATGCTTGATTCCGTTCTGGGAAGGACATGGCTTTTGTAGTTCGGACTGGACTGTTCCCATGGGGCACAGGGTCAGAGCTGATTTGCATATCGCCATTGTCTAACCCGGGGTGGTGTGGAGTGCAAAAAAACGATGGATTTGGGCCCAGATCCTTGGACTGGGTTGAGTGTGTGACATTGATCCACATTCGGTCCATCACCTGTTGTTTTTGCAAATTCCGCCCTAAGTGCGCTGGGGATGCCCAGACGTGGGTCCCAGGCACTCCACACCACTGGAGTCAAGCTAGCCGGGCTGATGAGAGGTGTTACCTCGAAACCGGTCCAGTCCTCGGATGCTTGATTCCGTTCTGGGAAGGACATGGCTTTTTTAGTTCGGACTGGACTGTTCCCATGGGGCACAGGGTCAGAGCTGATTTGCATATCGCCATTGTCTAACGCGGGGTGGTGTGGAGTGCAAAAAAACGATGGATTTGGGCCCAGATCCTTGGACTGGGTTGAGTGTGTGACATTGATCCACATTCGGTCCATCACCTGTTGTTTTTGCAAATTCCGCCCTAAGTGCGCTGGGGATGCCCAGACGTGGGTCCCAGGCACTCCACACCACTGGAGTCAAGCTAGCCGGGCTGATGAGAGGTGTTACCTCGAAACCGGTCCGGTCCTCGGATGCTTGATTCCGTTCTGGGAAGGACATGGCTTTTGTAGTTCGGACTGGACTGTTCCCATGGGGCACAGGGTCAGAGCTGATTTGCATATCGCCATTGTCTAACCCGGGGTGGTGTGGAGTGCAAAAAAACGATGGATTTGGGCCCAGATCCTTGGACTGGGTTGAGTGTGTGACATTGATCCACATTCGGTCCATCACCTGTTGTTTTTGCAAATTCCGCCCTAAGTGCGCTGGGGATGCCCAGACGTGGGTCCCAGGCACTCCACACCACTGGAGTCAAGCTAGCCGGGCTGATGAGAGGTGTTACCTCGAAACCGGTCCGGTCCTCGGATCCTTGATTCCGTTCTGGGAAGGACATGGCTTTTGTAGTTCGGACTGGACTGTTCCCATGGGGCACAGGGTCAGAGCTGATTTGCATATCGCCATTGTCTAACCCGGGGTGGTGTGGAGTGCAAAAAAACGATGGATTTGGGCCCAGATCCTTGGACTGGGTTGAGTGTGTGACATTGATCCACATTCGGTCCATCACCTGTTGTTTTTGCAAATTCCGCCCTAAGTGCGCTGGGGATGCCCAGACGTGGGTCCCAGGCACTCCACACCACTGGAGTCAAGCTAGCCGGGCTGATGAGAGGTGTTACCTCGAAACCGGTCCGGTCCTCGGATGCTTGATTCCGTTCTGGGAAGGACATGGCTTTTGTAGTTCGGACTGGACTGTTCCCATGGGGCACAGGGTCAGAGCTGATTTGCATATCGCCATTGTCTAACCCGGGTTGGTGTGGAGTGCAAAAAACGATGGATTTGGGCCCAGATCCTTGGACTGGGTTGAGTGTGTGACATTGATTCACATTCGGTCCATCACCTGTTGTTTTTGCAAATTCCGCCCTAAGTGCGCTGGGGATGCCCAGACGTGGGTCCCAGGCACTCCACACCACTGGAGTCAAGCTAGCCGGGCTGATGAGAGGTGTTACCTCGAAACCGGTCCGGTCCTCGGATGCTTGATTCCGTTCTGGGAAGGACATGGCTTTTGTAGTTCGGACTGGACTGTTCCCATGGGGCACAGGGTCAGAGCTGATTTGCATATCGCCATTGTCTAACCCGGGGTGGTCTGGAGTGCAAAAAAACGATGGATTTGGGCCCAGATCCTTGGACTGGGTTGAGTGTGTGACATTGATCCACATTCGGTCCATCACCTGTTGTTTTTGCAAATTCCGCCCTAAGTGCGCTGGGGATGCCCAGACGTGGGTCCCAGGCACTCCACACCACTGGAGTCAAGCTAGCCGGGCTGATGAGAGGTGTTACCTCGAAACCGGTCCGGTCCTCGGATGCTTGATTCCGTTCTGGGAAGGACATGGCTTTTGTAGTTCGGACTGGACTGTTCCCATGGGGCACAGGGTCAGAGCTGATTTGCATATCGCCATTGTCTAACCCGGGGTGGTGTGGAGTCCAAAAAAACGATGGATTTGGGCCCAGATCCTTGGACTGGGTTGAGTGTGTGACATTGATCCACATTCGGTCCATCACCTGTTGTTTTTGCAAATTCCGCCCTAAGTGCGCTGGGGATGCCCAGACGTGGGTCCCAGGCACTCCACACCACTGGAGTCAAGCTAGCCGGGCTGATGAGAGGTGTTACCTCGAAACCAGTCCGGTCCTCGGATGCTTGATTCCGTTCTGGGAAGGACATGGCTTTTGTAGTTCGGACTGAACTGTTCCCATGGGGCACAGGGTCAGAGCTGATTTGCATATCGCCATTGTCTAACCCGGGGTGGTGTGGAGTGCAAAAAAACGATGGATTTGGGCCCGGATCCTTGGACTGGGTTGAGTGTGTGACATTGATCCACATTCGGTCCATCACCTGTTGTTTATTGCAAATTCCGCCCTAAGTGCGCTGGGGATGCCCAGACGTGGGTCCCAGGCACTCCACACCACTGGAATCAAGCTAGCCGGGCTGATGAGAGGTGTTACCTCGAAACCGGTCCGGTCCTCGGATGCTTGATTCCGTTCTGGGAAGGACATGGCTTTTGTAGTTCGGACTGGACTGTTCCCATGGGGCACAGGGTCAGAGCTGATTTGCATATCGCCATTGTCTAACCCGGGGTGGTGTGGAGTGCAAAAAAACGATGGATTTGGGCCCAGATCCTTGGACTGGGTTGAGTGTGTGACATTGATCCACATTCGGTCCATCACCTGTTGTTTTTGCAAATTCCGCCCTAAGTGCGCGGGGGATGCCCAGACGTGGGTCCCAGGCACTCCACACCACTGGAGTCAAGCTAGCCGGGCTGATGAGAGGTGTTACCTCGAAACCGGTCCGGTCCTCGGATGCTTGATTCCATTCTGGGAAGGACATGGCTTTTGTAGTTCGGACTGGACTGTTCCCATGGGGCACAGGGTCAGAGCTGATTTGCATATCGCCATTGTCTAACGCGGGGTGGTGTGGAGTGCAAAAAAACGATGGATTTGGGCCCAGATCCTTGGACTGGGTTGAGTGTGTGACATTGATCCACATTCGGTCCATCACCTGTTGTTTTTGCAAATTCCGCCCTAAGTGCGCTGGGGATGCCCAGACGTGGGTCCCAGGCACTCCACACCACTGGAGTCAAGCTAGCTGGGCTGATGAGAGGTGTTACCTCGAAACCGGTCCGGTCCTCGGATGCTTGATTCCGTTCTGGGAAGGACATGGCTTTTGTAGTTCGGACTGGACTGTTCCCATGGGGCACAGGGTCAGAGCTGATTTGCATATCGCCATTGTCTAACCCGGGGTGGTGTGGAGTGCAAAAAAACGATGGATTTGGGCCCAGATCCTTGGACTGGGTTGAGTGTGTGACATTGATCCACATTCGGTCCATCACCTGTTGTTTTTGCAAATTCCGCCCTAAGTGCGCTGGGGATGCCCAGACGTGGGTCCCAGGCACTCCACACCACTGGAGTCAAGCTAGCCGGGCTGATGAGAGGTGTTACCTCAAAACCGGTCCGGTCCTCGGATGCTTGATTCCGTTCTGGGAAGGACATGGCTTTTGTAGTTCGGACTGGACTGTTCCCATGGGGCACAGGGTCAGAGCTGATTTGCATATCGCCATTGTCTAACCCGGGGTGGTGTGGAGTGCAAAAAAACGATGGATTTGGGCCCAGATCCTTGGACTGGGTTGAGTGTGTGACATTGATCCACATTCGGTCCATCACCTGTTGTTTTTGCAAATTCCGCCCTAAGTGCGCTGGGGATGCCCAGACGTGGGTCCCAGGCACTCCACACCACTGGAGTCAAGCTAGCCGGGCTGATGAGAGGTGTTACCTCGAAACCGGTCCGGTCCTCGGATGCTTGATTCCGTTCTGGGAAGGACATGGCTTTTGTAGTTCGGACTGGACTGTTCCCATGGGGCACAGGGTCAGAGCTGATTTGCATATCGCCATTGTCTAACCCGGGGTGGTGTGGAGTGCAAAAAAACGATGGATTTGGGCCCAGATCCTTGGACTGGGTTGAGTGTGTGACATTGATCCACATTCGGTCCATCACCTGTTGTTTTTGCAAATTCCGCCCTAAGTGCGCTGGGGATGCCCAGACGTGGGTCCCAGGCACTCCACACCACTGGAGTCAAGCTAGCCGGGCTGATGAGAGGTGTTACCTCGAAACCGGTCCGGTCCTCGGATGCTTGATTCCGTTCTGGGAAGGACATGGCTTTTGTAGTTCGGACTGGACTGTTCCCATGGGGCACAGGGTCAGAGCTGATTTGCATATCGCCATTGTCTAACCCGGGGTGGTGTGGAGTGCAAAAAAACGATGGATTTGGGCCCAGATCCTTGGACTGGGTTGAGTGTGTGACATTGATTCACATTCGGTCCATCACCTGTTGTTTTTGCAAATTCCGCCCTAAGTGCGCTGGGGATGCCCAGACGTGGATCCCAGGCACTCCACACCACTGGAGTCAAGCTAGCCGGGCTGATGAGAGGTGTTACCTCGAAACCGGTCCGGTCCTCGGATGCTTGATTCCGTTCTGGGAAGGACATGGCTTTTGTAGTTCGGACTGGACTGTTCCCATGGGGCACAGGGTCAGAGCTGATTTGCATATCGCCATTGTCTAACCCGGGGTGGTCTGGAGTGCAAAAAAACGATGGATTTGGGCCCAGATCCTTGGACTGGGTTGAGTGTGTGACATTGATCCACATTCGGTCCATCACCTGTTGTTTTTGCAAATTCCGCCCTAAGTGCGCTGGGGATGCCCAGACGTGGGTCCCAGGCACTCCACACCACTGGAGTCAAGCTAGCCGGGCTGATGAGAGGTGTTACCTCGAAACCGGTCCGGTCCTCGGATGCTTGATTCCGTTCTGGGAAGGACATGGCTTTTGTAGTTCGGACTGGACTGTTCCCATGGGGCACAGGGTCAGAGCTGATTTGCATATCGCCATTGTTTAACCCGGGGTGGTGTGGAGTGCAAAAAAACGATGGATTTGGGCCCAGATCCTTGGACTGGGTTGAGTGTGTGACATTGATCCACATTCGGTCCATCACCTGTTGTTTTTGCAAATTCCGCCCTAAGTGCGCTGGGGATGCCCAGACGTGGGTCCCAGGCACTCCACACCACTGGAGTCAAGCTAGCCGGGCTGATGAGGGGTGTTACCTCGAAACCGGTCCGGTCCTCGGATGCTTGATTCCGTTCTGGGAAGGACATGGCTTTTGTAGTTCGGACTGGACTGTTCCCATGGGGCACAGGGTCAGAGCTGATTTGCATATCGCCATTGTCTAACCCGGGGTGGTGTGGAGTCCAAAAAAATGATGGATTTGGGCCCAGATCCTTGGACTGGGTTGAGTGTGTGACATTGATCCACATTCGGTCCATCACCTGTTGTTTTTGCAAATTCCGCCCTAAGTGCGCTGGGGATGCCCAGACGTGGGTCCCAGGCACTCCACACCACTGGAGTCAAGCTAGCCGGGCTGATGAGAGGTGTTACCTCGAAACCAGTCCGGTCCTCGGATGCTTGATTCCGTTCTGGGAAGGACATGGCTTTTGTAGTTCGGACTGGACTGTTCCCATGGGGCACAGGGTCAGAGCTGATTTGCATATCGCCATTGTCTAACCCGGGGTGGTGTGGAGTGCAAAAAAACGATGGATTTGGGCCCAGATCCTTGGACTGGGTTGAGTGTGTGACATTGATCCACATTCGGTCCATCACCTGTTGTTTTTGCAAATTCCGCCCTAAGTGCGCTGGGGATGCCCAGACGTGGGTCCCAGGCACTCCACACCACTGGAGTCAAGCTAGCCGGGCTGATGAGAGGTGTTACCTCGAAACCGGTCCGGTCCTCGGATGCTTGATTCCGTTCTGGGAAGGACATGGCTTTTGTAGTTCGGACTGGACTGTTCCCATGGGGCACAGGGTCAGAGCTGATTTGCATATCGCCATTGTCTAACCCGGGGTGGTGTGGAGTGTAAAAAAACGATGGATTTGGGCCCAGATCCTTGGACTGGGTTGAGTGTGTGACATTGATCCACATTCGGTCCATCACCTGTTGTTTTTGCAAATTCCGCCCTAAGTGCGCTGGGGATGCCCAGACGTGGGTCCCAGGCACTCCACACCACTGGAGTCAAGCTAGCCGGGCTGATGAGAGGTGTTACCTCGAAATCGGTCCGGTCCTCGGATGCTTGATTCCGTTCTGGGAAGGACATGGCTTTTGTAGTTCGGACTGGACTGTTCCCATGGGGCACAGGGTCAGAGCTGATTTGCATATCGCCAATGTCTAACCCGGGGTGGTGTGGAGTGCAAAAAAACGATGGATTTGGGCCCAGATCCTTGGACTAGGTTGAGTGTGTGACATTGATCCACATTCGGTCCATCACCTGTTGTTTTTGCAAATTCCGCCCTAAGTGCGCTGGGGATGCCCAGACGTGGGTCCCAGGCACTCCACACCACTGGAGTCAAGCTAGCCGGGCTGATGAGAGGTGTTACCTCGAAACCGGTCCGGTCCTCGGATGCTTGATTCCGTTCTGGGAAGGACATGGCTTTTGTAGTTCGGACTGGACTGTTCCCATGGGGCACAGGGTCAGAGCTGATTTGCATATCGCCATTGTCTAACCCGGGGTGGTGTGGAGTGCAAAAAAACGATGGATTTGGGCCCAGATCCTTGGACTGGGTTGAGTGTGTGACATTGATCCACATTCGGTCCATCACCTGTTGTTTTTGCAAATTCCGCCCTAAGTGCGCTGGGGATGCCCAGACGTGGGTCCCAGGCACTCCACACCACTGGAGTCAAGCTAGCCGGGCTGATGAGAGGTGTTACCTCGAAACCGGTCCGGTCCTCGGATGCTTGATTCCGTTCTGGGAAGGACATGGCTTTTGTAGTTCGGACTGGACTGTTCCCATGGGGCACAGGGTCAGAGCTGATTTGCATATCGCCATTGTCTAACCCGGGGTGGTGTGGAGTGCAAAAAAACGATGGATTTGGGCCCAGATCCTTGGACTGGGTTGAGTGTGTGACATTGATCCACATTCGGTCCATCACCTGTTGTTTTTGCAAATTCCGCCCTAAGTGCGCTGGGGATGCCCAGACGTGGGTCCCAGGCACTCCACACCACTGGAGTCAAGCTAGCCGGGCTGATGAGAGGTGTTACCTCGAAACCGGTCCGGTCCTCGGATGCTTGATTCCGTTCTGGGAAGGACATGGCTTTTGTAGTTCGGACTGGACTGTTCCCATGGGGCACAGGGTCAGAGCTGATTTGCATATCGCCATTGTCTAACCCAGGGTGGTGTGGAGTGCAAAAAAACGATGGATTTGGGCCCAGATCCTTGGACTGGGTTGAGTGTGTGACATTGATCCACATTCGGTCCATCACCTGTTGTTTTTGCAAATTCCGCCCTAAGTGCGCTGGGGATGCCCAGACGTGGGTCCCAGGCACTCCACACCACTGGAGTCAAGCTAGCCGGGCTGATGAGAGGTGTTACCTCGAAACCGGTCCGGTCCTCGGATGCTTGATTCCGTTCTGGGAAGGACATGGCTTTTGTAGTTCGGACTGGACTGTTCCCATGGGGCACAGGGTCAGAGCTGATTTGCATATCGCCATTGTCTAACCCGGGGTGGTGTGGAGTGCAAAAAAACGATGGATTTGGGCCCAGATCCTTGGACTGGGTTGAGTGTGTGACATTGATCCACATTCGGTCCATCACCTGTTGTTTTTGCAAATTCCGCCCTAAGTGCGCTGGGGATGCCCAGACGTGGGTCCCAGGCACTCCACACCACTGGAGTCAAGCTAGCCGGGCTGATGAGAGGTGTTACCTTGAAACCGGTCCGGTCCTCGGATGCTTGATTCCGTTCTGGGAAGGACATGGCTTTTGTAGTTCGGACTGGACTGTTCCCATGGGGCACAGGGTCAGAGCTGATTTGCATATCGCCATTGTCTAACCCGGGGTGGTGTGGAGTGCAAAAAAACGATGGATTTGGGCCCAGATCCTTGGACTGGGTTGAGTGTGTGACATTGATCCACATTCGGTCCATCACCTGTTGTTTTTGCAAATTCCGCCCTAAGTGCGCTGGGGATGCCCAGACGTGGGTCCCAGGCACTCCACACCACTGGAGTCAAGCTAGCCGGGCTGATGAGAGGTGTTACCTCGAAACCGGTCCGGTCCTCGGATGCTTGATTCCGTTCTGGGAAGGACATGGCTTTTGTAGTTTGGACTGGACTGTTCCCATGGGGCACAGGGTCAGAGCTGATTTGCATATCGCCATTGTCTAACCCGGGGTGGTGTGGAGTGCAAAAAAACGATGGATTTGGGCCCAGATCCTTGGACTGGGTTGAGTGTGTGACATTGATCCACATTCGGTCCATCACCTGTTGTTTTTGCAAATTCCGCCCTAAGTGCGCTGGGGATGCCCAGACGTGGGTCCCAGGCACTCCACACCACTGGAGTCAAGCTAGCCGGGCTGATGAGAGGTGTTACCTCGAAACCGGTCCGGTCCTCGGATGCTTGATTCCGTTCTGGGAAGGACATGGCTTTTGTAGTTCGGACTGGACTGTTCCCATGGGGCACAGGGTCAGAGCTGATTTGCATATCGCCATTGTCTAACCCGGGGTGGTGTGGAGTGCAAAAAAACGATGGATTTGGGCCCAGATCCTTGGACTGGGTTGAGTGTGTGACATTGATTCACATTCGGTCCATCACCTGTTGTTTTTGCAAATTCCGCCCTAAGTGCGCTGGGGATGCCCAGACGTGGGTCCCAGGCACTCCACACCACTGGAGTCAAGCTAGCCGGGCTGATGAGAGGTGTTACCTCGAAACCGGTCCGGTCCTCGGATGCTTGATTCCGTTCTGGGAAGGACATGGCTTTTGTAGTTCGGACTGGACTGTTCCCATGGGGCACAGGGTCAGAGCTGATTTGCATATCGCCATTGTCTAACCCGGGGTGGTCTGGAGTGCAAAAAAACGATGGATTTGGGCCCAGATCCTTGGACTGGGTTGAGTGTGTGACATTGATCCACATTCGGTCCATTACCTGTTGTTTTTGCAAATTCCGCCCTAAGTGCGCTGGGGATGCCCAGACGTGGGTCCCAGGCACTCCACACCACTGGAGT
This sequence comes from Lissotriton vulgaris, assembly GCF_964263255.1. NCBI lineage: Eukaryota > Metazoa > Chordata > Amphibia > Caudata > Salamandridae > Lissotriton > Lissotriton vulgaris. The sequence goes on from NC_141687.1 coordinate 1,762,729,389, forward strand.
CAAGCTAGCCGGGCTGATGAGAGGTGTTACCTCGAAACCGGTCCGGTCCTCGGATGCTTGATTCCGTTCTGGGAAGGACATGGCTTTTGTAGTTCGGACTGGACTGTTCCCATGGGGCACAGGGTCAGAGCTGATTTGCATATCGCCATTGTCTAACCCGGGGTGGTGTGGAGTGCAAAAAAACGATGGATTTGGGCCCAGATCCTTGGACTGGGTTGAGTGTGTGACATTGATCCACATTCGGTCCATCACCTGTTGTTTTTGCAAATTCCGCCCTAAGTGCGCTGGGGATGCCCAGACGTGGGTCCCAGGCACTCCACACCACTGGAGTCAAGCTAGCCGGGCTGATGAGAGGTGTTACCTCGAAACCGGTCCGGTCCTCGGATGCTTGATTCCGTTCTGGGAAGGACATGGCTTTTGTAGTTCGGACTGGACTGTTCCCATGGGGCACAGGGTCAGAGCTGATTTGCATATCGCCATTGTCTAACCCGGGGTGGTGTGGAGTCCAAAAAAACGATGGATTTGGGCCCAGATCCTTGGACTGGGTTGAGTGTGTGACATTGATCCACATTCGGTCCATCACCTGTTGTTTTTGCAAATTCCGCCCTAAGTGCGCTGGGGATGCCCAGACGTGGGTCCCAGGCACTCCACACCACTGGAGTCAAGCTAGCCGGGCTGATGAGAGGTGTTACCTCGAAACCAGTCCGGTCCTCGGATGCTTGATTCCGTTCTGGGAAGGACATGGCTTTTGTAGTTCGGACTGGACTGTTCCCATGGGGCACAGGGTCAGAGCTGATTTGCATATCGCCATTGTCTAACCCGGGGTGGTGTGGAGTGCAAAAAAACGATGGATTTGGGCCCAGATCCTTGGACTGGGTTGAGTGTGTGACATTGATCCACATTCGGTCCATCACCTGTTGTTTTTGCAAATTCCGCCCTAAGTGCGCTGGGGATGCCCAGACGTGGGTCCCAGGCACTCCACACCACTGGAGTCAAGCTAGCCGGGCTGATGAGAGGTGTTACCTCGAAACCGGTCCGGTCCTCGGATGCTTGATTCCGTTCTGGGAAGGACATGGCTTTTGTAGTTCGGACTGGACTGTTCCCATGGGGCACAGGGTCAGAGCTGATTTGCATATCGCCATTGTCTAACCCGGGGTGGTGTGGAGTGTAAAAAAACGATGGATTTGGGCCCAGATCCTTGGACTGGGTTGAGTGTGTGACATTGATCCACATTCGGTCCATCACCTGTTGTTTTTGCAAATTCCGCCCTAAGTGCGCTGGGGATGCCCAGACGTGGGTCCCAGGCACTCCACACCACTGGAGTCAAGCTAGCCGGGCTGATGAGAGGTGTTACCTCGAAACCGGTCCGGTCCTCGGATGCTTGATTCCGTTCTGGGAAGGACATGGCTTTTGTAGTTCGGACTGGACTGTTCCCATGGGGCACAGGGTCAGAGCTGATTTGCATATCGCCATTGTCTAACCCGGGGTGGTGTGGAGTGCAAAAAAACGATGGATTTGGGCCCAGATCCTTGGACTAGGTTGAGTGTGTGACATTGATCCACATTCGGTCCATCACCTGTTGTTTTTGCAAATTCCGCCCTAAGTGCGCTTGGGATGCCCAGACGTGGGTCCCAGGCACTCCACACCACTGGAGTCAAGCTAGCCGGGCTGATGAGAGGTGTTACCTCGAAACCGGTCCGGTCCTCGGATGCTTGATTCCGTTCTGGGAAGGACATGGCTTTTGTAGTTCGGACTGGACTGTTCCCATGGGGCACAGGGTCAGAGCTGATTTGCATATCGCCATTGTCTAACCCGGGGTGGTGTGGAGTGCAAAAAAACGATGGATTTGGGCCCAGATCCTTGGACTGGGTTGAGTGTGTGACATTGATCCACATTCGGTCCATCACCTGTTGTTTTTGCAAATTCCGCCCTAAGTGCGCTGGGGATGCCCAGACGTGGGTCCCAGGCACTCCACACCACTGGAGTCAAGCTAGCCGGGCTGATGAGAGGTGTTACCTCGAAACCGGTCCGGTCCTCGGATGCTTGATTCTGTTCTGGGAAGGACATGGCTTTTGTAGTTCGGACTGGACTGTTCCCATGGGGCACAGGGTCAGAGCTGATTTGCATATCGCCATTGTCTAACCCGGGGTGGTGTGGAGTGCAAAAAAACGATGGATTTGGGCCCAGATCCTTGGACTGGGTTGAGTGTGTGACATTGATCCACATTCGGTCCATCACCTGTTGTTTTTGCAAATTCCGCCCTAAGTGCGCTGGGGATGCCCAGACGTGGGTCCCAGGCACTCCACACCACTGGAGTCAAGCTAGCCGGGCTGATGAGAGGTGTTACCTCGAAACCGGTCCGGTCCTCGGATGCTTGATTCCGTTCTGGGAAGGACATGGCTTTTGTAGTTCGGACTGGACTGTTCCCATGGGGCACAGGGTCAGAGCTGATTTGCATATCGCCATTGTCTAACCCAGGGTGGTGTGGAGTGCAAAAAAACGATGGATTTGGGCCCAGATCCTTGGACTGGGTTGAGTGTGTGACATTGATCCACATTCGGTCCATCACCTGTTGTTTTTGCTTGATTAATACCCAGACATCAGAATATTTTAAATTGTTATCTATCATACCTTGTATGTTCCCCGTGTCGTTCTCATTTGCTAACTTGCTAGCTTGAACCCTTACCCCTCCGTATTTGTTGGTCATTTTTTAGACGAATATGCTTGTCCTGCTGATTTCAGTTTACCATCCCCTGGCCTTGCAGTGTCGTCTGCCTTCACTGGTTTGGATGTATCTAAGATATAGTTCCTTTCCTTTTAGAACCTTGAAATTCCATCCTTGGATCCAATTGAAGGTTGGCTCGTGCTAGGCCTCCTCCAGTTTCCTAACGTTTTATGGCATCCATCTCCTGAATAGGACTTTAACCGAACCCGATACTTGGCTGCATATTTTGAACACTATTGGTAGGTATCTGCACCTAACAATCAGCCAGGGGATTCTACTTTAGTGAATATTCATCGAGATAGATCCTTGTCATTTAATTGCGTCATTCCCTTTTAGACACCGCCCATTGAAGTACCTGTGGTGGGCCTGACAGCTATTTGGCCCTGTGAAGATTATTCTATACCCCTGGAATACCTAGGGTTTCCTTCGTTCTTAACTGGTATGATGCCCCTGTGACTGCCATATCCTTATCTGACCACCACTATGTGGCATGCGGGAAGTTATGTCGCACGTTAGTCTTTGAATGAGGAGTCACTCAGTATGTGGACTTGGGGCCTATGTGATCACACATCTATATCTTTGTTGATTCTTCTTTCACTTTGAATCTCATTTTCTTTTCTGCTCACTTGGGTGTATTTGGACCTTTTCTTTTCATTTTATTAAATCCTTAATATATCTTACTATTGGATTGACTTGATGCATGGTTGTGTTGCAGCATATCCCTGGCATGCATACATACATATATATATATATGTATATATATATATATATATATATATATATATATATATATATATATATATATATATATATATATATATATATATATATATATATATATATATATATATATATATATATATATATATATATATATATATATATATATATATGTTAGAAACGGTTCCCCACTCAGTAAGTCACAGGAAACACAAAAGACTCGCACTCCAGGGTCCGTGTTCGTAAATCGTTTATTGGGGACGTGTTTCGACCAGGCGGTCTTCTTCGTTAGCCAGCCACATAAACACACAGTCACCATTTTAAAGTGCACCAAGGGAGTAGTAGAAACTGACATAGGACCACAACCCAAATTGAACTACAGTGATAGTAGGAACTACAAATGAAGTGGAGGAAAGACTTAGCGGTGCAATGTCATGTAGACGCTAGTGCTTAAAGTTAAATACAGGTCACATTTCAATGTTTAAATAAACAAACCAATAAATGTATGATAAGGTAGCCACACAGAATAAATAAAACCAACTTTACTCAGGCCAAGTGGCCAAGGTTCTAAGCACTAGATACATATATATATATCTCTTGGCACCACATTGAGTCCAAAACAACAACCACATTAAAGATAGAGGCCAAGTGGCCATCAGTTACTTCTTGGCACGAAGAATATATTACATATCTGACATTTGGTCAATACATTATCATTGAGAAAGGAGTGAGGAAAGAAATTAAATTAAATGGAAAGACAATATCTTTGCCTATGTGATCACACATCTATATCTTTGTTGATTCTTCTTTCACTTTGAATCTAATTTTCTTTTCTGCATCACTTGGGTGTATTTGGACCTTTTCTTTTCATTTTATTAAATCCTTAATATATCTTACTAATGGATTGACTCCATGCATGGTTGTGTTGCAGCATATCCCTGGCATATGTATATATATATATATATATATAAATATGCCCGAGATGCCTCTGACTACGCAAATGGTCAAATATTCACCTTTGCCAGAAAATACAATGCGACTAAAAGGCAACAATTCAGAGGTGCATCTAATCCCACACCTAATGCACAACCTACAACATCTGAAACAAATACTCATGAGGAAGCTGCGGGTGGCGCTAGTAGTGATTCGCTGTCCAGCTATAGCGGATCTAGTGGATCTAGCACAGATCTCAGTGTCAACAACCAACCTCTGCCTGTTTTGGAAATTGATGAGGAGCTGGGTTTTTTAGTGGAAGAAAAACTGCGCACATTGAGGCCACGCCAAAAAGCAACGGCAAAACCCGCCGCAACCAAAAGCGCCGGGAAAGGCGAAGAAGAAGAAAACAAAGGGTCCAAGAAACCACAGAAAAACAACCAGCAATGGAAGAAAAAGAAACAATAATGGACAATTCAATTATCAACCTGTCCAATGTAGTTCTGACCAAGGCGGAGCAACAACTTCTCGCGTTGGGTTTAAACTACTGTCCTAAACAAAAATTTAACTATGCTTCCACCAGGGTGGATGTTTATTGTTACATCCGAAAATTAAAACTGCAGAAATTTTTTGCTCTACAACGACTTAAAACTCCGATTGGCACCAACAGCTCTGCCAACTCAAATACTGCTGACACAAATCAACCTTTTGTAGTGTCGGATGCCCCGGCGCTTCTTGCAATACATGGTTTGATAAATGATGATAATGTGGAAGTAACTGGAGAAAGTGAAATGGAGAGTACACAAATCCAATTAGAAAGAATCAACATCGCTAAATCAGGAGCAGGCATTACTCCTTTTAAGCGCAAATCGGATTTTGTACCCATTATGACTCGTGATGCAGTTGATGTTTTCCAGGATTGTGTCATTACTGAAATGAAGGAACTGCATAAAACCACCAACATCCACAAACAAAGAAAGAAATTTGATGCCAAACAAGCGCAATACTCTGCATTAATGAAGAAATTGAAAGATAATCCGGACATTGTTGTAAAAACGGCAGATAAGGGTGGCAACCTTGTCATTTGGCCAAAGGCAGCATATATTCAAGAGGCTCAAAGACAGCTATCGGATCCAGTTTGTTATAAGAAATCCACAAACAAAGAATACATTAAGGCTAATGAGAATTTGAACAAATTGCTACAAAAACATCGAAGAGAGGGCCTGATCTCAGAGGAAGAATATTTATTCATGCTCAATGAACATCCAACTCTACCTACTATGTACCTGATCCCGAAAGTGCATAAAGGACAATCACCAATACCCGGGAGGCCAATAATCTCGGCAATCAACAGCTGTGGTGAAAGAGTTGGTCAATACGTGGATTTCTTTCTGCAAAAGTGGGTAAGCGGACTGCCTAGTTTTGTACGCGACACTGGAGACTTTCTTGCCAAAATAGAGGATCTAGAATGGCAGAATGATATGCTCCTTATAACTTTGGATGTTGAACAATTGTATACCAGCATTGCACATACAGATGGTATAAATGCAGTTTCTCACTTTCTAGGCCAACGGCCAATTGATTTCTATGAGCATAACAAGGTGATTCTGGGCTTAATAGAATGGTGTTTGTATAATAACTATTTTTTATTTGGCAAAGAGATTTGGAAGCAATTGAGAGGCGTGGCTATGGGGGCCTGCTTCTCCCCCAGCTATGCGTGCTTGCACGTTGGCTGGTGGGAGGAGCGGGTCCTCAATGTCACGCATCAGGTGTGGGTACGTGAGAAAATTGTCCGTTACCTTCGCTACATTGATGATATCTTTTTAGTGTGGCAAGGTGATGAAACTGAAGCATGTGCGTTTATAAAAGCCATCAATGATAATCCATACAACCTTAAGTTTACCTCCAAAATAAGCAACAAACAAACAGAATTTTTGGATGTGACTGTATACATTGATGAACATGATAGAGTGCAAACTACTCTCCACCGCAAAGCTACTGCAGGCAACACTACCCTTCATGCCTCTAGTTTACACCCTAGGCACACGATCCAGAGTATTCCCTATGGGGAAATACTTAGGCTGAAAAGAATCTGCAGTAGTACAAATGATTTTGAGAGCAGTGTCAAAGACTTACGCATTCGCATGCAAGCCCGAGGATACACTGAAAAAATGTTCAACCAAGCATTAGCTAAATCAAAAAATAGAACCCGGGCAAGTCTTTTAAGCACATCTTCTGAAATAACTAACTCACCTGACGAGACAATTGATACCACCAAACAGGAATGTCCCAGGTTCATCACCAATTACAGTAGCCAACAAAATAAAATAAGACAAATCATCAACCATAATTGGCCCATTGTACTAACGGACAACGTACTAGGCAATATGCTTCCTAATAAACCTATGGTTACTTTTCGACGTGCTCACACTATGGGCGCTGTGCTTGACCAAAGCAGCCCTGAACTCAAGTGCAAACAGAACTGGCTAATCAAGGAGGGATTCCGAAAATGCTCTACTTGTAGAGCATGTAAATTCGGAATAAATAAGACCCATTACACAACTCCCTTCAGTGATACAGAGATCCCAATTAAAGGCCAGCATACTTGCAAAACAGAATATGCAGTATACGTCCTGACATGTACGTGTGGCCTCAATTATGTAGGCAGCACCATTCAACCTGTACATGTCAGAATTTTACAGCATATACGCGCAATTTTGCACTCGGACCCAGCATACCCAGTAGCACGTCATTTTTTGAGCACTCACAGTAAAGATATTAATTGCTTATCTTACTATGTAATAGCCTCGATTCCCAAGCCAAGACGGGGGGGCAACCGTGAGCTTAAACTAAGGCAATTGGAATCACGAATGACAGTAAATGGCCTAACGGGCTTAACATTACTGAGGATCTTCGTCACTTTTTATGAGATGCTCTTGGGAATACTATACCTAGGTTTCCTTTCCACCAGATAGTCAGGTTCCCTGTTATCTAGTGGGCCAAATTTTCTAAGTGCTAGCAATGTATTATGGTGTCGTACTCACTAACCGTACAGTTGACCAGTCAAGTTCCTTGTTGGTCAACCTACCATTGACAAATGTAACTCCTTACCTTTTTCTAAAATTGTAAATATTGTTATATAATAATTTTGATACACGGGTTTTATCAAAAAAATGAAAAAATATTTTTGTACACCTTTTATCACTGTATTTTACACCGGGTATTTTTTAACAACTATGAATTCTATACATGGTGGTTTTATTAAGTATGAATTGTTTTAACTTTTGTATGAGATTTATATGGGTTTATGTTCCCATCTCTGACTTTATGCATTTATGCAATGATAACAAAAGGTACTTAATAACCTGTGAATTCAGCACTTTATTCTCACCTACCTCTCCTCCTTATGCACTTTATCACTCTCCACCACTCGCAGACTTGGAACCAGGTTAAAATGTAAATATTGGCACCTTTAGCAATCCCACAATTCCCCAGTCACTACAATACTGTATATAGACATTTTTTATGGTTATTTATATAAGGATTTATCCTGTTATGAAATCTGAGTACCGTATTTTTCTAATCTGTTTACTGACTTGATTTTACATCCCATTGTTTTTATATTAATTTGTATGCAAATAATATGTATAATATTGAAAAAATGGTTTGTTTAAAGACAAGGGAAAACTATAGATTAGACAGTACCTTTTTCCTCATAATGTGGAAGTAAAATGTGTTTTTTATGTCTATGCAGTTGTTTACCATGTGACAGGGCGGGCCAATTGGGTGTGCACAGCAGTATAAAATTAGAAAGTTGAAACTGGCTCATTTGCATGTGAACAAGGGCTTTTCCAGCCCGAAACGCGTAGTGCCCTCTGGCTTACCGGCTTCTCTGCAAAATAAAAGAACCTGTGCAGCGCATTCTGTGGTCCGTCTCCTCTGTTGCCTCGCCGGTTCGACGTTTGTTGACCAGGAAGTGGTATTTGGAGCTTTGTTGGATATATATATATATATATATATATATATATATATATATATATATATATATATATATATATATATATATATATATATATATATATATATATATATTCTTTTACCCACTTGGGGTGGTTGACTGATGAAATAGTGGACAAAATCTACTTGTGTCATCTGGTGATATATAAATGGTGATAAGCCCACTTGGGCAGAACCTTCCCATTTCTCTGTGATACAGGAGATGTCGAAAATGGTGCATTTGTGTACAGATGGACTATCACTGTAATTATCATGTTTGATTATGTAATTGCACCGTTTTTGCAGAAATCTTTCCACTGATTGCATGTTATTATACATTGGTTTTGGTATTTTACCACACTCTAAAATGGCCGACATATTTACTTTCTTTAGCACGGCACCTTCGAAAATGTCCTTTGTTTATGTTTTTTAAACCTATGGATTTAAATTTGATTCTGTGTCCGGAGATTCACAAGCGTGATCAATGCTGAACCGCCGAAACGCGTTGTTTGTTGCTGAAACAAATCTATACCTATTTGCATAAGTAAGGTGTCCGAGTAATCTTTTTTGAAACAAAGGAGATCGTGGAGAATGCGTTTTGGGACTTCCGGTGTCCCTGCTCGGAACGCCCGACGACAGCATTTCCAATTATACCGGATATTGGTGGGAGAATATATATATATATATATATATATATATATATATATATATATATACATATATATATATATATATATATATATATATATATATATTTGGAAATGTTTATATCCATATAATATTGATTTGCTCCTTGGACAGTTATATGTTCTTTTGATTATCTATGTAGCAGGATGTGTTTTCGTTGAAATATTCATATGTTCTCATTTCAGAGCATTGTGTCCCACATTGATTGGTACATCCCAGCACTGATGAAGGTGTAGCCCCGGCTGGGGCCGCACACCGAAACGCGCGTCAGCTTTTTTTCTCTTGGGGATACCTTGACTGATCCTATTCCATCTCCCCGAGAATTTATGTCCACTCTGTAATATATAGATCAGCCAGTTGCAGTTATGTACTTTGATATGCTGTGTGTTTGTGGTATGGAATGTATGTTATCTTGGAATGTATGTGGAAATGGAAAAGTATGTGTGAGATTGATATGTGGGACTGTTACGACAAATTATGTTTTGAATTTTTTAAAAACATTTTCTACATTGCTTGATGTCGGAACTGGGGTCGCCAGTTCCCCGGGGGTAGCCTGGCACAAGCAGATAGGCACCCGAAATCTTAGGTGTTAAGTGACTGCACAGCACACGCAACCACTGAGACAATAAAAGGCACGCAATGTGTTTGATTAAAAATCAAATAACTTTTATATAAGATTAAGGTTCAGGAGTGGAAAATCACAGTATCAATTAGTCATTAAAGCATTTCATAGGAGGGGAGAAAAGGGAGCATTTCACTAATCAGAATAACATATCTCAATAACACATTTCATTAAGGAATTAGCATTTCATTAGTTGACCATAACATTTCATGAGATAATTAGCGTGGACAACCAGCTCATCAGGCAAGGATGAGCAAATCCTGTAGCAAAGGTCCACAGGTCTTCAGGTAAGTAACCTGTTCAGTAGGTAAAGCAATTAACCTCTCACCAAGCAAGGGTGAACATTACCTAAAACTCCTCTGCAAGAGTAAACATTTCCTTCAGCAGGAATCAACAGTGCCTTAAATGAGCATAGGACATTTCATTAAAATGTAAAACATTTCATGCAGAATAAACATATTGTCAGGCCACACTAATCATGGCATTAGGCAGGGATAAACAACCCTGTCAATATAAACCTGTAGGCAGTTAGCTAACATTTCTTTAGTCGCGAATAACTATCTCCCTGAATAGGGACAACTGTTTCAGCAGGTAAGACCCACCATCTCATTCCGCAGCACTAAACATGCATTAGGCGCTCATGACCATTTCATTACCCTGTAGTAAGCATCAACATTCCATCAAGTAAAATGAATACTCTCGTTGGACAAGAGCAAACCGGTCATTAGGCGGAAGTAACTCTGGGGTATGAGGGCGTAATCAGCATTTACCACCATGACCTTGGCAATACCACTTTGTAGGGAGTAGGCAACATTTCATTGTGAAGGGATAGACCTCTCTTTAGATCCGCATAAACTATTCCTTACTCAGGAACAACCATTAAACTATCCCCATTACCCAAGAGTAACCATTTCATTGGGCAGGGTTACAAAGCACTGGCGTAATAAGTATTCTACATGTAATCTCACCCCACTGGTATATCAATAGGTAAAGGTAATCACCACTTCAGGGTAAACTTCTGCAGTCCCACTTGAAACCACAGGCTTATTGGGCAGGAGTAATCATTCTATTAAGCACATTCTATTAACCAGTAGAGCAAAGCAATAGCAGTACTCCTGTAGAGCCTGCTCCGAGGCAGGTTGTAACCAACAGTCTCCCCCACGCGGGGTTAACTTTTTCGGATTCTGGACCTCAAAAGTCTTGTAGGGCTCTGGCCCAGATCAGAGGACTCTTCCTCGTGGCTAATTAGGGCCAACAGGGCCCACAACCGTGTTTTCCGGGCTCTCAGGGCCAGCAGGGCCCGACTTCAACTTTCCCCCGGGGAGGGGCAAACTCGGCGCCTTCTCCGGCCTCCCGCCCACCTCCCCGGGGTTTACCCCATTCTCTTCGGCCTCTCGGGCCCTTGCGTAGGCTCAGGGCAATGCGGGAGGGCTTGTGCCTATTCTGGAGCCCTCCGTCGCGCCTGGCAGGTGGGAGGGGTTAGGACCCTCTCGGAGCCCTCCCCGATGTCGCAGGGCTGTTCCCGGGGCGCAGGCACATTGATGAAGGCGGGGTGGGGCTCCGGACTCCTCTGAGCCCACCCCGCGTACTGAGGCAGCCCCCTGCGTAGGGCCGGTAATAGCAGGGACTGACATGGGGCCTCCGGTGTAGCAGTGGAGGCCCTGCTCTGGCGTGGGACGGTCCCCGGGCCTCCTGAAGGCTCCTGGGGCCGGGGATCAATCAGCAGGCTTCTTTGTGGGGATGTGGCAGCAGCAGCCAATCGCTGCACGGCGCTGGACGGGGCCGGTGACGCGGCCGGCGCCCCCGTCACGTGGGGCTGGTGGACGGCTTTGGGGCCTATGCGGCCTGCTTCTAATCTCCTCAGCCACACGGGATGATCGCGGCGGCCTCCCCAAGGCTCCGGGGGCCTCCGCAAGGACTTTCTACAACCGGGCCGGGCACGGCCCACAACAAGACGGCGGCGGCCCTTTCCTGGCACCGAGGGCCGCCAGGGGCAATCACCGCGCTTCACAAGGCAGCGCCTCGTCGGACACCACAGGTGAGCGCTTGAGGGGCAACTACGGTGCTCGCAGGAACAACGCTTTGGCGGGGCACAAGCGCTTCACACAGGACTAGCGCCCAGAGACTTCATGGCGCATCAAAGGCAGTTTCAGCACTAGCGCTTTAGGAGCAGCGCAGTACCTCAGGGCCCAAGAGACTGCAGAACCTCAGCACTTCTCAAGGGGGTTGATTACCACAGCGATAGCACTTCCATGGTATGGTAGATGAGCGCTTAGCAGTTCAGTCAGCAGGTCAGGTAGTTCAGGGTGTTAGCGCTAGACAGGCAGTGTTCCAATTCAGGCAGTTCAGTCAGCAGCTCGACCAGGACAGGCCACACAGCAGTGGCACGTTAGCGCACGGGCCCAGGTCAGGACCAAGGGGGCGCTGGTGTAGCACAGTCCAGTACCTGGTTGATTCTCCAGCAGTCCTGTAGCAATTGGAAGGTCTTCTCTTTCTTGGCGCTTGATGATTTTAGCACCCTTGTAAATATCAGTTTCTTGTTACTGGAAGGGGGGTTGAGTTGGGGGCTGCAGGCAAGCTTCCTCTGCAGGTCACTGTCGATGGTCCCTGGGTTCCCCTCTCGCCGGGCCAGATCAGGGGGCTAGTCTAGGACACTTCACCCAGCTTAAGAGGCAGCACCTCAATCCTGTCACTCCCAGTAGCATAGGTTCCTAACTAGGCCCTCCCGCCTAAAACTCCTGCGTGGATTCCCCAGGTCAGTGATGCCCCAACTGACTAGAAAGTTTCCCTCCCTTTCCTTATATACCGTCAGTTGGCAGTTGGAAGTGGCAGTTGGTGTCACCTCCCCTGTTCTGGAAGGTTCCAGGAGCTTCTAGTAGGTTCTACCATTCTGGCTATGGGCAGGCTGGCAGGCTGGAATGGCAACAATGTTTGGGGTCTCTACCAGCTAGAATGCGCCTTAACCAGACACGCTGCAGTAACAGGGGCCTATGGCAGCCATGTTGAAGGAAGTCAAGCACCTGCATCTAGCATGGGTTTTAATATAACACAGGGCATTTTAACCTCACAGGGCCTATACAATTACAGTACAAGGGGGGACATCCTGAATTAGGGGAAGCAAAAAGCGAAAAATTTCCAGGAAAAGGGCCAAGTCCAACACTTGATATCTATATTTATTGAAGAACTGTGTCATGTAATAAAACCTTTATAATCTTATCAATTTTCATCTCTGTTCTGTCGCTAGGAGCTTGTTTTGTAATTATTTAATGACCTCCTTTTGAGGCTTTGATTGAAATTGACGGGCAGGCCCCTTTTTCTGATTGTTTTTTCTGTATTTTCCCTGCTTACCTGCCCATTATTCTGTGGGGGTCCCTCTTCTATTTAGTACCCACTCTGCCCCTCCCCCGCCCCACCTCAACTCCTTCCACGGGCCGCGGCTGCCACCCACTACTGCACTTTACGCACCTGCACTTTTTGAAAATGTGGCATCAATAAAACTATTTTGCCACTTATGCAATAATACGCCCATCTCATTTGTGGAGCAGGGTGATGGTGCACATAGCTTGCATGTATCTTTGTATACAGCGGTCACCTGTACTCTGCTTTCAAGGCAACTCAAGCCCTTGTGATATCAAATAGCAATTCATTATATTTCAAACTTCCGTAAGCAGGGGCACACAAAAAACAACAAAAAGCTCATACTGCCGGTGTGTGCCGGCCATATAACATACATCAAATGAAAGCCTTAATATGTGTTGATAAGTTCATTACCTGGCATTTGTAATTGCAAATAATGTCTCACTGCTGGCATTTCTGCTGCAGCAGTAATGCTCAGAGGATTATCACTGTTATAGTGGGAGAAAACTGATACTTTTCTCCTTAGTTCTCCTTCCCCGGCTCTGTCCCTCCTCTCCTCTTTCTATGTGTGCACTTCTGTGGCTAGACAGTGACCTTTGACTTGGCTGAGAAAGAGGTGGGGATAGGGGCACAAAGAAATAAAAAGAAAAGTATAGCAAGAGAGCTGAAGTAGAAGGAGGAGGGAGGTAGAAATAGAGGTGGGTTAGAGAGATAGGTGAGGTAGAGCAGACATAAGGTAACAAGAGAAATGTGAGGTAACAATAAAGAAAGATACTGATAGATTGAGGATACAGAAAAAGAGAAAGAAGTAGATGAGGTTTCAAACCAAGGTAGAGAGAGCTAGAGATAGGGAGAATTAAGGGTAGAGTGAGAGAGAGATCTTGGATACATGGAAAGGCGAGGTAGAGAAAAAGATATGGTAGAATGGTGAGTAAGAGAGGTAAAAGTAGAGGTAGAGGCTGTCAGGTAGTGAAGTGAAAGAAACAGAGATACATAAGATAGTGAGGGAACTGTGAGGCAGAGATGGAAGCAAACTGAAAAGAGGTATAGAAAGATGGATGAGGTCAAGAGAATAGCGAGGCAAAGAGGTAAGTAGAGAAAGGGTGATGAGGTGTAAAGTTAAAAGAGTATGGAGAGAGAAATGGCTATGGTGGAGAAAGTATTGAGGTACAGAGGAAGAGAGAGTGAAATAGAGAGTAGTGAATAGTTAAGTTGAGACAGAGAAGTGAAAGCAAAGAGATGTATAAAGAGTGGTAGAGAAATAGGTGAGGCAGGGTGTCTGAACTGCGAGGTACAGAGAGATGTGTGTTAGAGAAAGGGAGAGAGAAACAGTGAAATAGAGTAGGTAATGACAAAGAAAAAGAGGTAGTGGAAAATAGGTAGCTAGTAAAGAGTAATGTAGTGAAAGCGGTGAGTCAGATTGAACAGGCAGAGAGCTGGGAAATGCAGAAGAAGCAAAGGAATACTGGGGTAAAGTGACAGGTTACATAGTAAGAAAGATGATATAGTGAGAAAGATGTCAGGTAGAGATAATAACTTAGAGAGGTGAAGTGGAAGTAGTGACATAGAGAGAAGGCTGAGAGAGAGATAGGATTGGCATGGCACAGAGGCATGAAGAGAAATCGAGTTGAGATAAAAAGAGAGATGAGGTTGAAAGAGAGTTTAAGCAGATGAAAGAGAGTTACAGGGAGGTGAAATGGAAACAGTAGCAAGCTGCAGCTTGAGGTGAGTATCAGAATCCCTTTCAGAGGCTGCTGCACTGTTCCTGCACACGGCTTTGAACCTTACCACGTGGTAGTGTTTCACATGGATATCTTTACAGTGGCCCTCTCCTGGTACACAGAGGTCACTGACTTAATCCTGCATGTAGACAACAATCTGATCGGTGCAGCAGCTGTGTTACTCATGCCTCGCACAGGGAGCTTGCTCAACGAGGCTCCCAAATAGAACGTGCTCACTCCAAACACGCTCCTCTTCCTCAGAGGGCACACTGGTCTTATCAAGCAGGCAGGTGCTGGTGTTCCAGGCTCCATGGCAGGTGCTCTAGAATTCTCTGGTAATGAAAGAGAGCAGGAAGACTAGCAGTCCATGCCCCCAGTCCTTGTCAAAGGCAGAAGTCATGCAGAGCTTTCCTTTCTCACACACCCCACCTGGCTGCTTGGCAGATGACACTTTTTTGAGTCTTCTCATAGTCCATTTCCACCTACCAAATGTGATTTATGGTCTGAGTCTGCTCCCTCTTCCTCTTGAAAACAAGTCTACCATGGCAGGGATGCCTCTGAAGCAGACCGTCCCACAAAACAGGCCATGGGAGTGACTAGAATTCATACCTGGATGTCAGTCACTTTGATATATGCATCCAGATGTTAGCCCATGGCTCCCAACCCTATTCCTCATGATTCTCTTATCTGTCCCATCTCTTTCCTGGGATGTGCCCAGACCCCTTCCTTGTGACCTCTCACTGAGTCTATGAGCACCCTTTGAAGTGAACAGGGAAGGCCTGGTGCTCCCCTCCCCAGTTTGTGTCCCACCCAGCTAACATGAATGGAGCAATCCACAAATCTGCATGGGGGGATCTCTCTACCTCTATTCCAGGTTTCACCATGCAGGGCTGTGCCTCCCAAAATGGAACCAAGAGCCATTTATTATACCATCCACAGGCACACAAACGCCCAGCACATGTACTGTACCATTTAGAGGCACACATATATGGAGAAGCGTGGCTCAATGGTTAGAGCGGCAGACCCTGATGCAGAGGTCTAGCCCGGGACCAGGGTTCAATTCCCGCCTTGGCGGCTCTTGGACTCCATCTCCCCAGACCTGATAATTCTCGCCTTGGTGTCTACTCTAATCATGGGTCCCACTCTGCAACTCTGGGCAATAGCTTGCTTAATCTCCACAACAGCCCCAGCAGCGCTTGGATGCCTGGCTTCACCTTGGGGGTGCCCAGGAGTGGACATCTCACAGGAAAGCCAGGAAGGGTTCCACAGCGGTATGAATACAGTGCTACGAGACCTCTGGTTAGAAGGTGCTATATAAATACAAACACATTTACATTTACATATATCCAACAGTTCCATTCAACATGAGTGTTCTACCATTCACTGAATCCTATATGTACTCTACCACTCACAGGTATACATACATCCAGCACATGCACATGTCCTGCATGTCCTGCATCCTTCTCCTGCATCCTTCATGTTTTGTACCTCTCACCATTACAGAATATGCTGTAAACCACCGCACTCATGGCGTTTAACTCCTGGTGGGTGTAGGCAATAGTATTCCACCACTATGAGTGTAGAGCTTTGGGTGCAACTCCTGGTACAACAAGACACCAATCCAGAGACAGACCTATGTCATGGTGCACATGCATGATCCATGTTCACCCATAACAACAAAATCCACATTAGGGATTCAGACTTCAGGACTGTTGTGCACTTAAAGCAGGGTTGCACATCCATTACCATGCAAAGGTCTTTTCCATACCAAAGTGATGTATAGAGAGAATGTTAAGAACCTGGGTACAGAGAGAGATACAGCAGTAGGTACAGAGTGTGACAGAAAGGCAAGGTCAAGAGAGAGAGGTAGCAAGAGGTGCAATAGAGCTACATATTGAGATGAGAGGTAGGCGTAGGTGAGGTAGAGAATTGAGCTAGAGAGACTGGGTCTAGGGTCATCAAATGTAAAGATAGAGTGAGCTAGCTAATGAAACTGGGGTGAGGCAGAAGAGGGAATGTGAAGTAATGATAGAGACATGGCACAGAAAGATTCTTATTTAATATATCTACCTGAGAGTGTTATGGTTAAGGTTTGGAAGGTCTAAATGTCCAGCTGTCACTTTAAAAAAGATAATCTGTTTTTATGCACGCTGGCATTATGGTGGACCTTTCACTGTCCCAATTACTTATTCCCCGGGAACCTTGGAAGGTGATAGTCTTGGACAGTTGCTCACTTTCTCCATGCTTTAACATGTTCTGTGCTTCGGTGCAATCTATCACCCGTCACCACCTCTAAGAATAGGTTATCTCCTTTTGAGATAAAGACAAGGTCTGACATCCACAAATCGCACCATGATGTTGGCCCCCTACATATGTGAAATTGCGACTGATAAAGGTAGCACTGGGCCTTTTACATTTCAGTCCTATACTGCTCAGATATTCACAGCAATCAACCTCTCACCTCACCCTCTTAATCTTGTTATAGGATGGATTCAGGTGGGGTCAGTGAGATGGTGGTGGGGAAGGGAGGGACTGTGGCCCCTGTTATTCAGAGTATGAAGAGTTTAGCTTTTTATCCCTCTACCTGATTACTGTCGGATGTGGCTGTTGATAGCCATGTATAATCTGCTTGCAACTCTTTGTGCCTCTGTTGTGGCTGCGTCAACCTGGAGAGGTATGCACCTGTTACAACGCATTTTTTACAACGCACTACCACTACAACGCAGGCATTACAACGCATACCATTACAACGCATTGCGCTGGGGGGCGCTCTAGGATAAGAGGTAAGTTTAATTTACTATCCAACACCTTCCCTAGGGTCCACGGGGACTGGAGTTAGAATAGTAAATTATACTTACCACTATCCAGCACCCCAAAGCGCTATGCGTTGTAATGGTATGCGTTGTGAATACCGCGTTGTAATGGTATGCGGAGTAAAAGTATGCGTTGTAACGTCATACATCCACCTGGAGACAACCCTACTGTGAGGAGCATGACTGAAGACAAAGGCTGAGTCTGAAAGACAGTCTGAGGGCAAAAGAAAGAGGAACCACTCCAAACCAGTATTCACATACCCTGTCTATTGTACCTGTAGAATGGGTGCTGTTGACCACACAGATCACCTTGTTGAGATCAACTATCACTGTCCTCTTGGCACTTGCCCAAGTGTGCCCAAATGAACTCTGCCACTGTGTCCATGCCACTTGCCCCAAGTGTGCCTGAGCAGTCTCTGCGGCTGAACAAGAAATTAATACCAAGCCCATGAAACAACCTGTTTATGCCAGAACCAACTCTGTAGTGACTTGACCCACTACAGATGCCCAACGTATGCCAAGGCAAACTATGCTGCTGAAAATGAAGCTGCTGCCTCGAGGCACTAGACCACTATGTGCCTGGATGATTGACTAAAGCACTAACCAGAAGTTTGCCCAACCAGACTACGCTGTTGCACTGAGCTCTGGAGCACCTATAAGTGGTTTAACTATCGCCATCAGGATGTGATACCTATAGCAGACTACATTGCTGCTTTGACACCGATAAGTTGCCTGATGACTCACCCAGTTGTCCACATGGAGTAGGCCCTGCAAGACCCATGGGAACCAGCCTTCAGAAACCATGATCAGCTTGCTTGACACAGATGTTGTGTAGGTAGACTGATATTATCCACATTAATATTAGAATGGGAACCTGTCGAGGATGCCCCCTCTACTCTTTGCTCTTGCCATGGAACCCCTTGTGGCACGGCTCAGACGAGTACAACATGTGTCATGCATCCCCCTCTCCGACTGAACACAATCCCTGTCCCTGTGTGCTTGCGATATCTCCTTACATGTCAAGGATATTGATGGGGATCTGTCAAGTATTGCCAGACATTTAGAAAGTTTGGCGTTGTTGCCGGGCTGCAAGTAAACTCGTAAAAAACATTTAAACTCCCACAAAGCCCCATTAAATGAGAGAAGCTCTTCATTCGCTACTTATGTATTCAAGTACATCCCTCAGCCAGAGACCTGCTACATGGGAACCTCATGAAGACAATGACTTACCTCAGGGCATAGGTGACCTTTAGGAAAATACTTCAGCTGTCATTTATGGTACGTATGGCTCTATCTAAAAAGGTAATGCTACTTAGACTCTCTTCCTATTTCACCATCCCAATCATGCTTTCCCAAGAACTGTTTTAAAATATAGACACTACTTCAGCACCTTATTAGGTGTAATGGATGACACAGAAAGGAAATGGTTAAACTGCAGCTCTCAACAAAGCGAGGTGGACTTTGGGCTAGGAGCATTACTGTTTAGCTCACAGCTTCAGTGGCTGGAAGGTTTTCTAGCACGCTTCTTGCGTGAGGATATATGTACCAATGGCAACCAGTTACCGCGGAAGAACTACAAGGTCTCATGCTACTAGGTGCTAAACTGGGGAGAGGTAGCCCACGTTAAGTATCTGCTGCATACTGATACTACACTTGAAACCAAGCACATCATCCTGCAGGCCCAGTTTTCCCACTATTCACCCTTCTTAGTTATGGCGGGCGATATTCAGAAGGAAACCGCCATCTCTGGGAAGTTGCAGATATCACGAAACTAGGGGACCAATACCACAGCAGCCACTTATTTTTCTTCGCTTCCCTAGTAGATCAATTCGACTTTCATAGAGGACAGTTCAAAATATATGGAGTCCTTGGTCTATTATTGACTTAGAACCCAACATGCACTCCCTCATTCCACTCTTTTCGGAATGGGGAATGGCAGAAATTGCATCAGACAGCCAAATAAATCTCTCTAACGACACACACACATCGCTGCAGCCTTGGGAATCTGAAATAGAGCAGTTGAGTCATGATAAGGAATGTGACATTATAGTTGCATGCCCACATGCTGTCTCATGTTATGCTAAATTTAAGCTGATCAAAATTCTATCTTACATATGGCCTACCTATCCCCCTCAAAACTAACAATAGCTACCCCAATGCTAACGCCTCCTGTGTGCCTTGCGCTATCGTCTATGCAGACTTTCACCACATGATCTGCACCTCCCCATCGGTAATGGCCTTTCGGTCAGACGTCCTCTGCGGACTGATGAGCACTTCCAGGTTGGTCAACATGGCGTCCTGGGAAATATGAGCCCTGCAATAATGCATGAGACCCATAAAAGCAAAGTGGCAGCCTACTTCCTAGGCTCGCAATATTGGCAGCTAAAAGGGACATTGAGATGCGATGGAAGGTTTGGAGCTGGTCCCAAGCCACCATAAAATGGGCTAAGCCCGAAAGCAGGGCCTTCCATAAAGAAGAAGCCAGAGGCTTTCAGAAGCGTCCAATTGCAAGTGATTGGGACGGCCAAGTACTAGCCCAAAAATGTACCCCAAAAGCTGACAGTCTACCGGCATGAACGTCCAGGGTCAGCTGACTCATTCTGATTCAATCCTAGATCACAGTCAGTATTGAGCCTTATTTCCCACCCTCTGTAGCGTCCAGCACTTCCCCCTCATAGCATTCTCTTTACCTACTTTTCTCACTGTTATTTATGCCTTACATTGAACTTGCACCCCCGACCAAATCTCTCCTCTTGTTCACGGTTGGTTTCCTGAACAAAAACATTCTATCGCACCTCCATCAGATTTCCTAATATGCCTCATAGGGCAGAGTGTACCAATGTGAGCCAACATTCTGGAGACTCTCCCTTGAGATTACTAATCCATGTACCTTCCTCAGTGAAGCCCTATTTTTTTTAACCTGTACCTAAACGAACGTGTTCATCGGTTGGCCAGTTGTACAAATGTTTAAAAGCCAAAAAAGATAGTTTTAAAAAGCCCAGAGGATCACTGCCAACCAAAGACAACTGCAATACTGCTGCCACCTCCGGACTCTGCCAGGGGCTATGCTTCCTCTCCTAGGAGGACTGGAGCACTGGACTGACACACCTGCAATTAGAGGTCTTCCTGCCAAGAGGAGGACAACAAATGCAATGTGGTAGGCTAGATTGAGGCCTCCCATGGACTTATATGTTTGGTGAGCTATCAAGACTGAGTTCACAATACTGTGTAAAAGGAGGAGAGGCACTGCAATTGCGCCTGATACCCAAACCACGACGCCCTAACACTACCAGAGGTGGAGGGTAAAGCAGAGGGGAGCATCCTCACCAAAGGACAGTGGTCCTGCACCGGAGACTTTGAGGGCCAGATTTACCCAAGGATCATCATGCACGGTGACGCAAGGGCAACACGATTGTTAAGTCACATTTAAAAAACTATCCAAGGCCACCTTTATCTTTATAGATATGGCCCATTCCTGCCCTCGCCATTTGACGCAGTGTGGCAAGCTGTCTTTTTGCAACACATTTTGATAAATATGGGCTTGAGTATCTGAACTTTTGTACTATCTAATGTTTTAAACAGTATTGAAGTACTTCTCTTTTAGAAACAAAAGCGCAAGCTGGATATCCAAGTTATTACATTGTTGGGTGTCTGATGAGTGCTGAGATTGTTGGATGTAGGAGAGTAGGGTCTGCAATCCTATGATCACCCAGATTTTTTGCTTTTGTTTCACTGGTTTACGACTTTCTCTGGCTGTGGGCCTGCCAATCAGACCCACAGCCTGGCTGTTCTCTTTCTAAATTACGAGATGTACCCTAGGTGCATATACCAATTGGTACTGGGCCACCTTATCAGACCCTGTAACTCAGGGCGTGGGTGTACCCAGGGCCGCCAGGGGCTGCAGCATGTATTATGCCACCCCTGGCTGGCCTCCTAAATTTGACACAACTGGCTGCATGACAGCTGGGGCAAAGTCGTGTAATCACCCTTTGCTTTAGATATAGTAGCCCTATATCTAACCCTACAATGGACACCCGAGTCCCTATCAGTCACTCCTATGGCAGGCCTTGACAATCCTGAAGGCAGAGTGCATGGGCTCGTGTGAACTAAGCTCTGGCCCGAGCCGAGCCCGGTTGCAGCTTGCGGGATCAAGACCCAATGGCTGTTCCATGATAACGCGTACCATATCGGTAACTCCGGTATCGCGTTATCAAGGCATGTCGAGTAAGGTGTCATACGAATCGGGATGCTGCCCTCTCACCAACCCTGGCGACGAGGTTAGCATTCCGCCCTTCTAGAGGGACACGACATGTACGTAACTGTGAACCCCGGTTAAAAGTTAACTAAAGCCTCAGCTCCACAAAATGGATGCTGCCACCACAGACACAAGTCTGACCTCCTGCTGCTGGGAGTCCTTCCAGCGAGGAGCACTTGGACAAAGGGTTTCCTGTCGAGGGCGCTGTTCGCACCGTCCCAGACAGGGTTTGTGTATTCTGGGTAGGTAGGGCTTTTGCGAGAAGGTGACTGCGGAGTGGCACCCCGGTGCTCACTACGCATCTGCCGGTTAGAACCAGTTCCAGGGGCGACAGCCCTGGCCTGGGGAAAGTCCGGCAGGGGAGAGGGGCGTAACTACCCCCCTTCCTGGTCCCACCCTTAGGGCAGGACCTAGTCATGTACCCACCCCTTTCTTTAGGATAAAGACCGGAGCGGGGACCCTTCCAAATTAGATCATCTTTGAATCAAGAATACTTTCTACGAAAGGACTTCAAGACTCTTCTCAAGATTTCTCCCTTGTGGCTAAGGAGTAGTCACCCTGCATCAGCGGGCACCATCTAAGAACTCTGCGGTTTGCTGTAAGTCCTTCCTCAAGGAATCCGACGGCCCAGCTCGACGAGAACCGGCTTCCCTGGCACCTCTGACCTCTACCCACGTCATCAGCTCAGCTGTGATCTGTGGGTGCGACGAGACCTCGAGGGACCGGCCATCATCAGAACCTGCACGCTCTTAAAAACCAGCACGACCATCGAGGTAACTCTCTGGTGAGTGCTCTGGGGTCCGAGAAGCCCCGACCCTGAGCCGCTCCAGCACCGAAGTGCAGTCTCCCAGCATCTCCACGATCTGCGTGGGGCCCTTCTGCTCGCTGCTCAGCACGTTGTCTGGTCACTTGCCGCTGGCTCGTGCCCTTCTGTGACGACGACCAAGAATCAACACTGCCGGTCTGGTTGCTCCAGACTGGCCCCTGCTTCCATCTTTTGAGAAGCACTCCGGACCCTCCTGGTCCACCCAAGACGCCGACAGCGACATCCGTCGTGGGACAGCTCGCACCTCCACCGTGGTCGCCGACAACGCCTCCTGGTCCGAGAGACTGCAGAGCCTAGCGTCGCCCACTCACCTGGTCGAGGTGACGGCCAACCGGTGCCTTCCTGGTACCCTCTGACTACTGGCTAGTAGTACGAACTTGGTCCCCTCTGCTTTCAGGTTTCATCAATCTCCGATCCAGGCTTGGATCTCTACGAACTATTCAGCACTGGTCGCCGGCCAGCAACTCCTTTTCTTCCGGCTCCTGGCTCGTCAGCGAAGACCCCGACGCCTGTAAGACTTGTGCAGCCGCAGCCCTCGTGGCTAGGTAACTCGGCATTTCGGTGCCTGCATAGCCTCCTTACTCTAGGGTCCTGAGTCCCTCGCTTCCGACTTGCCTTAACCTTTCCGTGTCCTCGGACACTTGTCTTTAAACTGTGCACTTGAAGTATTTGCTAAAGAGATTTGGTTTGTGCTTAGTACCCTGTCCTCATAAAGAGTACAGGGCTGTTGTGATTCTTAATAAATATACTGTTTATTTTCATAACACTTGTGTGGTGTCCTTTCACTGGGTGTTCAAGGGGTACATGTGTGGTAAACAGCTGGCTTAACGCGCCCTCTCGAGTCTTTAGCCTTAGACTGCTCGTATCCATGCTACTAGGATAGCTGGTCTATAGGTTGACTTACAACCAAACACCATAAGGGTCGTTGGAACGATACATAGCGGTCGCTAGAATAGCGAACGTTGCATATCGGGCCAACTTCTCACATTGGTGAGCAGCGGTTGGGATTTGAGCTTGCTGTTGTTTTACCACACGTATCCTAAGAATATCTTGTTGAAAGATCGCACAAGTACTGTTAGTACATATAACTAAAGCTTAGAATACTCTGAGTTCTACTGAACCAGCTGTTGTAGCTCCTCAAGGCTTAGCACACCTTGGCTACAGCTCTTAGCGAGGGAAAAAGTAGGAAAACACATAGTGTAGGTAGGTGCATCACTTACACCACACTAGAAACAGTATGTCGGGCCAAGGAGGAAACTCTGAGTCTCCCCTTGTGTCAGTTGACCCTCCACAGGTCATCCCTTCAGGATATACTGTGCTGAGCTTCAAGGAGTTAAGACGATTGTGTCACTCCCGGAAGATTCAGCAGGGGTCTAACCCCACAACGTCCTTTCTGATTGGTCTCTTGGAGACTTATGATGCCAGGAGAGCTGAGAAACTTCGTAGCTCTTCTAATCCAGAAGGAGACATGCCTCCCCTCGAGGGAACCCGAGACGATCCTGACCTCATCCATCTCGCAACCGAGAACGAGGATGTGGAGGAGGATGAGGATGAGGATCTCTCTGGGGACGAGGCAGATAAGGGACAGGTAGAAGTCGTCAGACTAAGCAGGTCCAACTTAAGCAAACATGATAGCGGTACTGGGGGACCCCTGGGGCCACTATCAGGTCAGCTTAACGTGGAGAATGGACGAGCCAGATCTCTATCAAGAGACTCTGGCAGATCCCTTCATACCAACGGCTCTCACAACTCTTCTCAAAGAGGGATGACGTCCCCTCAGAGGAGAGTGTACGAAGCGAAGGAAAGGGCAGCTAATCTGCGGATCGAAAGGGAAGAACTTGCCCTGGCCAAAGAAAAGCTTGCTTTCGCTAGGGAGCAACAGTTAAGTGGGGCAGTCCCCACTGGTGGCAGCAATGTACCTAGTAATAGGGAAAAGAGTTTCGATACGAAACACCTTGGGAAGATAGTGCCCCCCTTTAAGCAAGGGGACGACATCCACAAATGGATTACTGCTTTGGAGAGGGCCTGCACTGTGCAAGGCGTTCCCCAGAGTCAGTGGGCAGCTATCTTGTGGCTCTCCTTTGAAGGTAAAGGAAGAGACAAGCTCCTCACCACAAGGGTAGAGGATGCTAACAATTACCAAGTCTTGAAGAATACACTCGTTGAAGGGTTCGGCCTAACCACTGAGCAGTACAGGGTGCTGTTCAGGGATACCCAGAAAACGCAGTCTCAAGACTGGTCTGATTTTGTCGATTGTGCCACTAAGGCTTTTGAGGGCTGGTTGCTGGGCAGTAAGGTTACTGATTACAAAGGATTGTATAATTTGATGATGAGAGAACAAATTTTAAACAATTGTCAGAACCAGTTGTTGCATCAGCATCTTGTCGACTCGGATCTGACCTCTCCTCAAGAATTGGGGCAGAAGGCGGACAAATGGGTTCGTACGAGAGTTAAACAGAACCAGGGCCAGAATCAAGGTGGTCAGAAGAAAGCAGACCAGAAGGGTAAAGATTCTAAGGGGGAACAAAATGACCAGAAGTCTTCGACAGGTCCCCAACAACCCAAAGAGGGTGGGGGTCAGGCTCCCCAAAAGAAGAAAGAAGGCCAATCCAAACGTTGGTGCCAGTACTGTAAAAGTAAGTCTCACTGGTTTAGTGAGTGCACCAAGAAAGGAGGAGGGCAGACTCCTGCCACTGCAGCCCCTAAGGCACCTGTGCCCCCTAGTACAGTCAGCAGTGGTAGTGCGCCTCCCAAGGGTTTAGTAGGGTTAACCCTGGGTTCTGAGGGGCGTGACAACTTAGTTGGCACACTCACTCAGGCTGTCCTTGTCAGTACAGGGGACGCGGACGTATCCCCTGACGTAAGCCCCAATACTTTGGGCAAATACCGACAGACGCCTTTCATAAATGGAAAGATGGCTCAGGCCTATAGGGACACTTGTGCCAGCGTCACCATGGTGACGCCTAACTTCGTGGACCCTGGACAGATCATGCCAGGTACAGAATTCCTGGTGACCAATGCAAGCAATGTCACTACCAATCACAGTATGGCAATTGTAGCTTTCTCCTGGGGAGGGGTAACTGGCCCAAAGAAGGTTGTAGTTAGTCCAGACCTCCCAGTGGATTGTTTGTTGGGCAATGATTTGGAGTCGTCACAATGGTCAGAAGTGGAGCACCGGACTCACATGGAAATGTTAGGTTTGCCAGCACATGTGTTCGCTGTGACTAGGTCACAGGTCAGGAAATGCCCCACTGAACAGGTGCTGGATCCTGGAACAACGGACCAGACACCTTCCAAGAAAAAGAGCAGTAGGGTTAAGGCTGCGCCTTCCCCCTTGCCCCAGGTCGAGGATCAAGTCTCAGAGGAGGCTGACCTACAGGAATTGAGGGAAACTGAGCCGAGAGAGTTCGAACTTGATCAAGTTGAATTCTTGGGTTCAGGGGGACCCTCAAGGGAAGATCTGGGGAAGGACCAATTAGACTGCCCTTCTCTTGAACCCCTCAGACAGCAGGCTGCTGCTGAGGCTGCTGGGAACGCCACAGGTACCCACAAGGTATACTGGGAAGATGGACTCCTGTACACTGAGGCAAGAGACCCCAAGCCTGGCATGACCAGGAGGCTGGTCGTCCCCTTGTCTCAGCGTGGTTTCCTACTTACCTTGGCCCATGAGATTCCCTTAGCAGGTCACTTAGGCCAGACGAAAACGTGGGACAGGCTTGTCTCGCACTTTCACTGGCCTCACATGAACGAGGATACCAAGGAGTTTTGCCGCTCCTGTGTCACTTGCCAAGCCAGTGGTAAGTCAGGTGGCACGACAAAGGCCCCCCTTATACCAATGCCTGTGGTGGGGGTGCCCTTTGAACGGGTGGGGATCGACATCGTCGGTCCCATGGAACCACCGACAGCATCAGGGCACAAGTTTATACTGGTGGTAGTGGATCATGCCACCAGGTATCCTGAAGCTATTCCCCTTAGGACCACTACAGCACCTGTTGTGGCAAGAGCCCTAGTTGGAGTATTCTCCAGAGTGGGCTTCCCTAAGGAGGTCGTCTCCGACAGAGGTGCAAACTTTATGTCGAGCTACTTAACTGCTATGTGGAAGGAATGTGGTGTTAACTACAAGTTCACTACCCCCTATCATCCACAATGCAATGGGCTTGTTGAGAGATTCAACAGGACCCTAAAAGGGATGATTCATGGACTACCGGAAAAGCTTCGGCGTAGATGGGACGTCCTGATCCCCTGCCTCTTGTTCGCCTACAGAGAAGTCCCACAGAAGGGGGTTGGCTACAGCCCTTTTGAACTTTTGTACGGGCATCCTGTAAGAGGACCCCTGTGTTTGGTGAAGGAAGGATGGGAGAGACCTCTCAAAAAGCCTGCAGCCAACATAGTGGACTATGTGCTCGGCCTCCGCTCGCGGATGGCTGAGTACATGGAAAAGGCATCTGAAAACCTTAAGGCCAGCCAAGAACTCCAGAAAGCTTGGCATGACCAAAAGGCTGTCTTGACTGTTTATCAGCCCGGACAGAAGGTGTGGGTGTTGGAGCCAGTGGCCCCAGCAGCACTCAAGGACAAATGGTCCGGGCCCCACACCATCCTGGAGAAAAAGGGAGAGGTCACCTACCTGGTCGACCTGGGAACTCCCCGGAGCCCCCACAGGGTGCTTCATGTCAACAGGCTAAAAGCATATGTCGACAGGAAGGACATGAGTTTGCTCATGGCCATAGATGAGGGACAGGAGGAGGAGAGTGATCCTCTCCCCGACCTGCTCTCTCAGAATCCTGACGATGGCTCGGTAGATGGCGTTGTCTTTTGCGGCAGCCTCTCCGACCATCAACAGAGCGACTGTAAACAGGTTCTTCAGTCGTTCCGACATCTGTTTTCTCTGACACCCAGTCAGACCGATTGGTGCACCCATGAGGTCGACACTGGTGACAGCCTGCCCGTAAAGAGTAAAATCTACAGGCAGCCTGATCACGTCAGAGACTGCATCAAAAGTGAAGTGCAGAAAATGTTGGAGCTGGGAGTCATTGAACCCTCGGATAGCCCTTGGGCTAGTCCCGTAGTTCTAGTGCCGAAACCTCACACCCAGGGTGGTAAGAGAGAGATGAGGTTCTGCGTAGACTACAGGGGTCTCAATGCAGTCACTAAGACTGACGCCCACCCAATACCAAGGGCAGACGAGCTTATTGATAGGCTGGCTTCGGCCAACTACTTAAGTACGTTTGACCTGACAGCTGGGTATTGGCAAATCAGGTTAGCTGAGGACGCCAAGCCTAAGACAGCATTTTCAACCCCTGGTGGGCATTATCAGTTCGTGGTGATGCCCTTTGGTCTGAAAAATGCACCTGCCACCTTCCAACGGTTGGTGAATCATGTCCTTACTGGGCTGGATGACTTCTGTGCGGCATATCTTGACGATATTGCTGTCTTTAGCTCCACCTGGGAGGATCACCTGGTCCACCTGCGGAAGACGTTAGAGGCACTGCAAGCAGCAGGTCTCACTATCAAGGCCACCAAGTGCCAGATAGGGCAGACACAGGTTGTATACCTGGGCCACCTTGTCGGTGGAGGTCAGGTTCAGCCACTGGAGAGCAAGATACAGTCAATCAGGGACTGGGCTCCTCCAACCACCCAGACTCAGGTTCGAGCTTTCTTGGGCCTGACTGGATACTACAGGAAGTTTGTCAGGAACTACGGGTCCATCGTGACACCGTTAAATGAACTGACAAGTAAGAAAATGCCAAAAAAGGTTCAGTGGACAGCGAGCTGTCAAAAAGCATTCGATGACCTAAAGCAGGCCATGTGCACGGCGCCTATCCTCAAGAGTCCGGACTACTCCAAACCATTCATTGTCCAAACAGATGCTTCTGAGTTGGGTGTGGGAGCTGTTCTTTCTCAACTGAATTTTGATGGTCAAGACCAGCCCATTGCTTTTATAAGTAGACGGCTGACCCCTAGAGAGAAGAATTGGTCAGCTATTGAGAGGGAGGCCTTTGCTGTGGTTTGGGCCCTGAAGAAGCTGAGGCCATACTTGTTTGGCACTCACTTCAAGATTCAGACCGACCATAAGCCCCTCTTGTGGCTAAATCAGATGAAGGGTGAAAACCCCAAACTGCTTAGGTGGTCCATTTCCCTACAGGGGATGGACTTCACAGTGGAACATAGACCTGGTACTGATCATGGCAATGCCGATGGGCTCTCCAGATATTTCCACTTAGAACAAGAAGACTTACCTGGTCAAGGTTAGTTAGTTGTTCCGACGTTTGGGGGGGGGGTCATGTAGGAGAGTAGGGTCTGCAATCCTATGATCACCCAGATTTTTTGCTTTTGTTTCACTGGTTTACGACTTTCTCTGGCTGTGGGCCTGCCAATCAGACCCACAGCCTGGCTGTTCTCTTTCTAAATTACAAGATGTACCCTAGGTGCATATACCAATTGGTACTGGGCCACCTTATCAGACCCTGTAACTCAGGGCGTGGGTGTACCCAGGGCCGCCAGGGGCTGCAGCATGTATTATGCCACCCCTGGCTGGCCTCCTAAATTTGACACAACTGGCTGCATGACAGCTGGGGCAAAGTCGTGTAATCACCCTTTGCTTTAGATATAGTAGCCCTATATCTAACCCTACAATGGACACCCGAGTCCCTATCAGTCACTCCTATGGCAGGCCTTGACAATCCTGAAGGCAGAGTGCATGGGCTCGTGTGAACTAAGCTCTGGCCCGAGCCGAGCCCGGTTGCAGCTTGCGGGATCAAGACCCAATGGCTGTTCCATGATAACGCGTACCATATCGGTAACTCCGGTATCGCGTTATCAAGGCATGTCGAGTAAGGTGTCATACGAATCGGGATGCTGCCCTCTCACCAACCCTGGCGACGAGGTTAGCATTCCGCCCTTCTAGAGGGACACGACATGTACGTAACTGTGAACCCCGGTTAAAAGTTAACTAAAGCCTCAGCTCCACAAAATGGATGCTGCCACCACAGACACAAGTCTGACCTCCTGCTGCTGGGAGTCCTTCCAGCGAGGAGCACTTGGACAAAGGGTTTCCTGTCGAGGGCGCTGTTCGCACCGTCCCAGACAGGGTTTGTGTATTCTGGGTAGGTAGGGCTTTTGCGAGAAGGTGACTGCGGAGTGGCACCCCGGTGCTCACTACGCATCTGCCGGTTAGAACCAGTTCCAGGGGCGACAGCCCTGGCCTGGGGAAAGTCCGGCAGGGGAGAGGGGCGTAACTACCCCCCTTCCTGGTCCCACCCTTAGGGCAGGACCTAGTCATGTACCCACCCCTTTCTTTAGGATAAAGACCGGAGCGGGGACCCTTCCAAATTAGATCATCTTTGAATCAAGAATACTTTCTACGAAAGGACTTCAAGACTCTTCTCAAGATTTCTCCCTTGTGGCTAAGGAGTAGTCACCCTGCATCAGCGGGCACCATCTAAGAACTCTGCGGTTTGCTGTAAGTCCTTCCTCAAGGAATCCGACGGCCCAGCTCGACGAGAACCGGCTTCCCTGGCACCTCTGACCTCTACCCACGTCATCAGCTCAGCTGTGATCTGTGGGTGCGACGAGACCTCGAGGGACCGGCCATCATCAGAACCTGCACGCTCTTAAAAACCAGCACGACCATCGAGGTAACTCTCTGGTGAGTGCTCTGGGGTCCGAGAAGCCCCGACCCTGAGCCGCTCCAGCACCGAAGTGCAGTCTCCCAGCATCTCCACGATCTGCGTGGGGCCCTTCTGCTCGCTGCTCAGCACGTTGTCTGGTCACTTGCCGCTGGCTCGTGCCCTTCTGTGACGACAACCAAGAATCAACACTGCCGGTCTGGTTGCTCCAGACTGGCCCCTGCTTCCATCTTTTGAGAAGCACTCCGGACCCTCCTGGTCCACCCAAGACGCCGACAGCGACATCCGTCGTGGGACAGCTCGCACCTCCACCGTGGTCGCCGACAACGCCTCCTGGTCCGAGAGACTGCAGAGCCTAGCGTCGCCCACTCACCTGGTCGAGGTGACGGCCAACCGGTGCCTTCCTGGTACCCTCTGACTACTGGCTAGTAGTACGAACTTGGTCCCCTCTGCTTTCAGGTTTCATCAATCTCCGATCCAGGCTTGGATCTCTACGAACTATTCAGCACTGGTCGCCGGCCAGCAACTCCTTTTCTTCCGGCTCCTGGCTCGTCAGCGAAGACCCCGACGCCTGTAAGACTTGTGCAGCCGCAGCCCTCGTGGCTAGGTAACTCGGCATTTCGGTGCCTGCATAGCCTCCTTACTCTAGGGTCCTGAGTCCCTCGCTTCCGACTTGCCTTAACCTTTCCGTGTCCTCGGACACTTGTCTTTAAACTGTGCACTTGAAGTATTTGCTAAAGAGATTTGGTTTGTGCTTAGTACCCTGTCCTCATAAAGAGTACAGGGCTGTTGTGATTCTTAATAAATATACTGTTTATTTTCATAACACTTGTGTGGTGTCCTTTCACTGGGTGTTCAAGGGGTACATGTGTGGTAAACAGCTGGCTTAACGCGCCCTCTCGAGTCTTTAGCCTTAGACTGCTCGTATCCATGCTACTAGGATAGCTGGTCTATAGGTTGACTTACAACCAAACACCATAAGGGTCGTTGGAACGATACATAGCGGTCGCTAGAATAGCGAACGTTGCATATCGGGCCAACTTCTCACATTGGACTCCCACACTAATCTCCTTGAGAAACCTGTACCTGCTCGTCTTTGCTATCACTGATGGCCAAGTGCTGAAGGGGTTGTACTTGGCCTAGTTTGCAGAGCCATAGAAGCAAAGGCCCTGGGACATCTGAGCCAAACTACCCACCCCACACAGCTGTGGCCTAGAAGATCCTGCGTGCCCTTTAGCTCCCTAAACAGGGTCTGATGCCTGGGAATTATGCAAGACTCAAGCACCACATACCACAAGAAAAGAACATGAACCTAAAAGAAACCCTAGTGATATTCAGGGCACGGTAATAGGATAAGGGGAGCCTCCTGACTCGAACGGAGAGAGCCTAATCTGATATTTAAGAATTGACTGTGCAGTATAGAATATGATATATCATGTTAGTCAGGTAGCATATGATTAAAACTATCAAATTATTCAAATGCACTAAATGCTCCTTATATGCTCTGGAAATACCCTCATATCTTGGCATTGTGGTCTGAAGAAGATGCAAAACCCACACTGTTTCAGAAAGCACCACATTTCTCGTCAGCAGTACTAAGAGCAATAACATATAAAAACATCAGAAGCCAGAAATGTTTTACATTCTTTATTGGAAAGCACGTACTAGGACATCACTAGTCACAACCAGAGGGCCCGAAACAAGAGACGAGCCTCACAATTCTGTCCTTTTTTTGCAGATCCTGGCCCAAGGTGGTCAAACAAGGAACAATCTTGTGAGAGGTTAGGAATAAATATATGGCACGTTGCAATTGCTAATCCACACGAGAGAGGCCGATCCTTGGGTTGTGAGTGAAAGGAACAATGGATAAATGGATAGAGGGTACATCCATGTTGTCTAAAAGTAACAATGCTTGTCCTAATAAGAATGTTTAATCCATGATTACGTGAGGGATGCAAGGATGCTTTGTACAGTGGGTAGGACCTAAAGGAAGTATAATTACAAGGGTTTGTATTAAACTAAAGTGTAAGAGTATGTTGTGCAACTATGGAAATAAGATGAATAATATATAATTTAAAGAAAGTATAATGTTCAACCTACATTGCCTTCACTTGAATGTTTAAGAGGCAACAGAGTATAACTCAGATATAAAGAACATTCTAATGTTCCAGTCATCAAATATGTGCAAGGGAATGTACATTCATGTACATCACTGCTCGCCTAAGACCA
This sequence comes from Lissotriton vulgaris, assembly GCF_964263255.1. Lineage (NCBI taxonomy): Eukaryota > Metazoa > Chordata > Amphibia > Caudata > Salamandridae > Lissotriton > Lissotriton vulgaris. The sequence goes on from NC_141687.1 coordinate 1,762,761,898, forward strand.
ACACTGTGATACAAATTGGCCTTTCAAACCAGAGGTCTGTAACTGCTGATGCTTTAAGCCTACCCCATGACTGAGGCGTGCTTCTATGTGAGCTCTGGTAAGTGGCCACGCTCCTTCCCGAGTGCAAGAGAAGAAGGCCAGGGTCTAGGTAGGTGGCACTGGTTTTAAACTGACAGATTTTGAGGTTTCTTTTTTAAAGCTGCAGGTGCATCGGATGTCACCTAAATGGCCAACAGAGGGTAAAGGCGGCTCAACAGACGGGACTTCAGAAGAGGTTTCTTGTCAGATCCTTGTATGAAGGCATGGGTAAGGTTTTCATTTGTGGTTTTCCCAGCGCCACTGTGAGAGGTCTCTGTTGAACGTGCTACATTGGCTGTGCATTGAGGGGCTCTATTAAGACCTCTGCAAATATATAAATATATATCTAAAATGTATTCTAGGCAGAAAAAATTGTGCCAATCAGAAAAAAGCTGTGAGTATATGGTAGAAACAATTCTAAAGTGTCGGTCTAAAATGTGTGCATTTAAACGTCTCCATTACTGGGTGAATATGGCCTTCCATATCAATGTCTTAGAATTGCATAGTATAGGACAACTTCCTTTTTTTTAGCGGAAGAGGAGCAACCTCCTTTTGTTTCCTCTTCCAGCTGCTCCCGCTGCTGCTGCTGCTGAAGGCACTGCTGCTGCTTTCCTGGTACCTTTGGAACTTCTTCTCACAATAAGCTCTTTTTGCAGGCTGAAGAAATTCATTGTCTCTTTCCAGCTTCCTCTTCAGCTGGCTGCGTCTCTCCACAGCACTTTCCAGCCTGCGGCAAATCACGTGGAGCCTCCTTTGCATCAGCTTCCGCCTCTGAAAGAATACAAGGCAGCTGAAGTCCCCGTATACTCCCTGCAGCACGTGCGAAAACAGCAAGTCCCCTGACGCAAAAGAGCGGGAGCACGCAGCGCACGTGAACGGAAATGGCGTGTTGGCGTACACCCGCGTGAGAAACGACTCTAAGATGTACTGCTTGGTAATGCGAATCCCTGGCGGGAAATCGCGTATTGGAGGCTGGGGTGAGCGTTCATGGCCTTCACATGAAGTCATGGGGACTTCGGTGTGCTCCGGTAGCCTCTCGCTGTGGCTTATTTCCTCGGTGCAAATAGGAGAGTCAGTGGTGATCGAACTGAAGGACACGAAACCAGGCTCAGCAGAGTCCTCCACTTGCTCCAGTGTTGTTTCTGTATCTTCAGGCCCGATTTCAATTACCTGGCCTTCAATTTCATGCCACATGGAGTCGAAGCCTTCTTCAGTGACTTCAGGCCCGACTATGGATAGTTCTTTATCAGGTACAGCTTTCTGCCCCAGGATCTCTTCTTCAGCCACTTGGGTGTCAAAGGGGGCTGATGAAGGAGACTGCAGAGCTGGTACATCCTGAAGTGTGCTGCCTGAGTAGAAAGAAGAGGAGGGTAGTTAGTCTTGCATTATGCAGAGCTGAAGCAGTGGAATTAAAATACACTCAATTAGCGATTGTATTTCTTAGGGATTCAGAAATTTGTATTCAGCGAATGCCTTGAAGCAAAATGTCCATTCCCCCTAGTGGCCCAAATACAGCGTCATTCATACCACATTAACTGCCTGGACCATGGTAAAACATATATATACATACATATATATATATATATATATATATATATATATATATATATATATATATATATATATATATATATATATATATACATTTTTTTTAACGCTCAATTTTATTGGGTTTTAACAAACGAACAGACACCACAGTTCGTGGTATAGGGACGCACCTTGCTTGACAAAGACCATGCATGATATGCGGAGAGGTCCTCTCCTACAATACTTTTGAATAGCAATACATAAGAACAGTAATTCAACAACAAAACTCCCAAGATCCCTGTCCCGCTTGCTAACCCAATAGTCTTAGCCATTTGCCCCACACTTGTTTGTATTTGGCTGGATATCCAGTGCTGCATACACCGGTTGTTCCTGTGCGGTGCACCAATCTAGAACTCTGCGCCACTGGGATTTTGTGTGTGTGTGGGGGATTGGGGCTCTTCCATCTAGTCGCTGTGACTCTTTTGGTCACCACGGTGCCCGTGCCCAGAAAGGCTTTGTCGGCCCTGGAGCCTCTTATGGCTTCCAGCACCCGCAGGAGCAGGACTTGGGGCGTGAGTGGAGCCTCCTAATCCAGAGTCCCATTCAATTCACCAACCACCTCTGCCTAGTATTCAAAATGATAGTGCAGGACCAAGTCATGTGATAGAAGTCTGCGGGCTCCTCCGCACACCGGGGGCAGCTTGGAGTTTGAAGATACCCTGCTCGGTGTAACCTGGTTGGGGTGAGATATGCGCAATGAAGGTAGTAGAGTTGGATCAGCCTCAGCCTGGCCGAGATAGTGATCACTCGGGGGCCAATCCTCGTCCTCCATAGGGCCCCATCCATCATTCCCATCGGCTTCTCAAATGATCTAATTTGGTGGGGGAGTTATTGACAAGGGATTTGTAGATCTGGAGACCCCTCCCCTTCCCAGCTCCCTTGTAAGGAATTTGGCTTCTAAGGGACTGAATTGAAGATGAGTAGTATCCCAGGGGATGCGCATCATAAGGGTGTGCCAAAGTTGCAGTTATTTATAAAACTGTGTGGTGCTAAGGGAGTATGTGTTCTCGAGATCCTGAAAGGTCCGGAGATGACCTTCCTTCCGAACATCACCAGTCTGAGTGATACCAATGAGGTCCCACTTCTGGAATCCCTCTAGCCTCGCCACGTCTCCTATCCATGTACCTCGCCACATAGGTGTTTGAAGTGTGAGTTTGGCCTCCCAGCGGGTGTACAGTAATGCTGAGCACCAAGCAAGGAGGACTGCTCTGGTCACAGCAGGGATAGTGTGGGGGATTGACGATCCATAAAGCATCACCTGGATCTGTGAGAACCTCAGAATCTCCAGTTCTAGTTGGTAGGCCAGTTCTGACTATTTCCCAGAGAATCACTCATTAATCACCAATTAGGTGTGCAGCCATGTAATAGAGAAAGAGGTTGGTCATTTCCATCCCACTGTCATATGGAGCTTTTTGGCAGTGGTTATATGTCGTTACTACGAATTCCGTTGCAACGCATGCCTTTTCCACGCATGCGTTACCACGGAATTCGTTTTCCCCGCATCACCTTTACCACGTCGCTCTTACGTCGTAAAGAGGAAGCAGAAGTTTATTCCGCTTCCTCTCTAACGACGCTGATTTCTTCGGCACGGAGGGTTCTTCCTTTTTATGGGGGAGGGAGACCCCCCCAACCCCCCTTTTTAATCCTATGGTTTTTTTTTATGCGTGGTAAAGACGATCGTTGAAAGCACATGCGTTGAAAAGACATTTACGTGGTAAGTGCCCCGTTGTAAACGTTACGCGTAGTAATGCCTTAGTTGTTAATGATGTTTCCCTTTGGCAGTGGGTCAGCACAAGTCACAGCCTTGATTTTCCCCAGAGGAACAAGGACGTCATTTTATCCAGGGCACAAAACCATTGACGTGGGAGATGGAGAGCTATATTCTGTAATATGTATAGGAATCAGGAGAGTATAATGCAATTTTCCCCATCGGGTTCAAAGGGAGAGACTGCCATTTCTGAAGGTCGTCTTTGGTCTTCCTTAGTAATGGGCAAGGTTGAGGGACCAGGTTAGCTCAGGATGGAGGTAAAATATATTTAAGTCATCACTGGCCATCATCCCAAAATGGCAAATAAGTTAAAACCAGTCAGATATTGGCCCTCATTACATGTCATGATGTAACACCATCCTGGAAAATATAAGTATGATACCTTATGGTTTTTCACAAGAGAGGTTTCATTTCCCCATTCAGAGTTCCCCTTGTTGGAATGAGGGATAACTACAAGGATTGGTTTTACTGTGAATGTTTTATCTTGTTCTTAGCTTCAAACCCATGAATCTGGACCATTTTGCACAGTACAGCTATTACAGATACCCCTGAGGTAAAACCTGGGGAGATTTACACCAGTACTTGATATCAGAAATTGGGTGTAAATACTGTTGGTGACTTTCACATCCTCCTAGCAGTCATAAACAGCTTATCAGTGTCCATGATATAAGGAAAAGAAATTTAAAAATGTGTAAATTAGGAGTAAGCTTTGACCATCTCTTCCTTCAGGTCAATCCCCAGCGTTTGATTATCCTTTAAGGTGTCAGACGATTAGACGGAGAATAACCCCAAATACCACGGAAGTAGCCAAGATCAATCATGGTGTATTTTTTTATATTTTTTCTAGAGCAATAAAAGGAAGGGTTGGCCAAGGTAACCCTCTGTGTCAATGGCGAGGGTACCTGTAGGCAAGGCTGCATGTCCATGGCCACTTAATGAAAGATGTGGGCACATGTGGCTGCAAGAGACAGCCCAATACAGTTTGGGAAGTACATTAACAGTTAGACTGTTTAGAGGATAACCAGGGTGAGCAAGGCTATGAAATTCAAAACTAGCGAGAGATTTAACAGGAGTAACTGCACATTTTGATTGAATGAAGAGTTTATTTTTTATCACATATTACCCAACAATCTTGGCACTGGGAACAACAATCTGGACCAGATAACCATGTGAGAGAGAACATCAAACGCAAAAAAGTAGGTTTTTAAAAACTTTCTGAAGGTTTCGAGATACTTGTTAGCATGAACTTAATACCCAGGGAAACAGCATTCCAAAATTGAGGAACAAGTAGGGAAAAGCATGACTGTCATACCTGGAGTGTTTGGCGCGTGGGATTGCTAACAGAATTTGAGAATTGGACCATTAACATCTTACCAAATTGTAGCAGGAGAAGCATTGACCAAATAGGTATTGCTTGATAACATAAAATACTCTAAGCTTAAGACAAAGTATTTTGAAGACCATTCTTACCAGACGAAAATGTTTTAACAGAAGATAATGTAGACTTATCCATGCCTAACTGACATTGTCCAATGTTTTTAACCGGCAGACTAACCTGACAGCAACATTTTCCATTCTTTCAGCTGACTCAATGAGGACTCAAGTAGGCCAAGGTAAAGCATAGCATAGTCGATCTGGTAAGAGATACAGGCCAATATAGATACAGACTCATATGGGTGTTTGGCAAGGAAGTAGGAAAGGTTCTTCACAGCGTAAAATACCCAAAACCAATTGGATGAAACAGCCTTGGTCTGCGCCTGTAGGGATATATCTGAATCCAGGATGAACCCCAAGGATTTTTCCCGAGCTACAGGGGAGTGATCGGTTTCCATAGCTATTGGCCAAGGAGTGATTTGGCATGTTTCCGAATCATTGCTAAATAATATTTCAGATGTGCTGGCATTAAACTGAATAAAAGTGGAAGCTATTCAGCAATATACTTCCAAGAGACGTTGTCATTTTGACCATTGATTGATGCGATTGACAGCCTATGCTTACAATCAGTTGGGTGTTGTGGGCGTAAAAGATGATACTGGAACCAAAAGATCTAATAAGCCATGGCAGAGGACAAACATATACATTAAACAGCTCTTAGAACCAGGGCTGTGGCAGTGACTCTTTCTAAGTCCCATATTGCATAAAGGAAGAAACCCATGTTGGAATTGAACCAATAAGGTGTGCAGACTTTGTGCTGAGTCTTTCTTGCAGCTAGGCTTTTGCCACCAGCACTGTACTGAACCGCCCTGCTGAAAGAAAAAAAGAAAGTGGCAATCACTGAGTGACAAATACCGGCTTTGAGGGTGAGTTGGTGTTTGCCTCGTGGTGAAATGTCTGCAAACCAACCAAAAAGGTGATACAAAAGAATGGTATCAAACACTGCCGATAAATCTATCAGAACAAGAACAGCAGAGTCTCCTTGGCTGATGATAGATATTTATTCAACAAGAGCACAAGCAACGGCTGTCTAGGTGCCCCTACTGGGAGGACATCTTAACTGTCACGGGCCAAAGCAGCTATCAATCAAGCAATCAATCAGGATTCTCATAAAGCACGACTACTCACCCGTGAGGACTTCAAGGCGCTGAGTGGGGCGAGGGTGGGGGGAGAGGGGAGATCTGCAGTTCAGTCAAAGAGCCAGCTCTTGAGGTCCTTCCTAAATTGTGGCTAGTCTCTTCCAACTGCTTGTTTGCTCAGTCCATTTGCCCAGTGCTGGAAGAAGGGTATTTGCCCTGTATTTATCTACATCAGATCTAACTCGGTTGTCTTTTCTGAAACAACTATTCCCCCTTTTCCAGTCCTGAGGCATAGTGATGATATTAGTCATGGGGTCTAGCTGGTGAGAGCAAGAGGGTAGAAAAGACACAAGCGATAGGTAAGGTAGGCAATAAGAATGTATGAAATATTAGATATGTAGGCCTACTTGAATTCTGGATAATAGAATAGCATCCTATATACACAGTAGTATTGTAAATGTGTTCCCTACTCATAGCGGTACATCATGCTATATTAATATTAGATTGCAAACAGCATAATTATTTAAATGGTTAACTACTTCATTGGCAAGCAGGGTCGGACCGGCCCATAGGAAAATCAGAAGGTGCCCGAGGGTCTGATCTGATTGAAAACAACATAATTAATTAAATGGTTAACTACTTCATTGGGTCGGACCGGCCCATAGGGCAATCAGGAGGTGCCTGAGGGTCTGATCTGATGGGTCTGTGTGTGTACCGTTTTTTGTTTAGGTTTGTGGACCTATTTATTGGTCTGGTGGACCAGTTTTTAGTTTTGATTTCCCTGCTATTACCATAAATATTGCCTGCAGCAAGCACAAATGCATGCTTCCTTGCAAAAAACCTGTACAATGTGTCTTTACAAGTTCAAAATTGACATATTTGCAAATGTGGCCACTTTTTTAGCTATCTGATATGCTAATAGGGGCCACTTTTGTTTTGATGCCTTGGCCTATTTTTGTCCCAGTGCAACCCTGATGGCAAGTACACAGCCCTCACAAACTTCGACCCTAAAAGTCAGTTGCCCACAATTATTTGTGTGCAAGGCTTTAATTTCACCTCACAAATACCTGCCCTTGAAAGGTCACTGTTTATACCCTCAAATGCTGTTTTCAAATCTTCAGACACAACAACAACGCTACTCTTCCCTCGTAGAATATATTTAATTTAATAAACTGTAACCTGATCACTTTTCCAATTGCTCCTAGACCACTAGTAACCCATTAACCCATTCAAGCTGCTGGGATATAATATGAGTATTCTTCTAGTTTTCTGTTCTTCACTTATTTTGTGGAACATTTTTGGAATTCTCTAATGTACAAAACTCATCACAGTCATTACAACATAACGTTGTCCCAGACGTCCTGTTAGTTCACTTATTAAAGGTAACCTGTACTCTGCAAAGGTGCTTCTTGATCAAACCAGAAGCCTATCAAATAGTGAAGAACATTTCAATGAGTGTGGTGATAAAAAATATTCTATTGTTGCTGTGTACTTATTCTTTGTCATATCTCAAAACTACCAAAGCCCCAGTGGCAGCTGGTGACATTTGAAAGTGGTGAGGTATAAAAGTTTTGGATGAGGGCCCTGTGGCGAACGAGTTCGACTGCCATAAGGAGGATTGGGGGGGTTCCTCCTGGGGAAAACTTTGAAAAAAGAGTGGGCAAGTGGTGCATTTTCAAGCAAATTTGAGAAAGCAAGTAGGTCAATTAAGCAATTGCAGTTAGGGCATCATTAGGGTGGAAAAGAATTTAAGCCTGTAACTCTCAACACAGGCTGATACTATTATGCATATTATGGGGCCTCTGGTGTAAGCATGAGCGAATTTTGTGAATCTGGCGTTCGCGAATTTTTCTGCAGAACAGCATTACAGCAACTGTAATGCCCCAAACAAGCTTACTTGTGAAAGTTGATTTCTAATCCAAAAGTGATCCAATGAAAGTCAAAAGGCCTCAAATCCAAAAAAGTGCAGGCAAATGTCAACCTGAGGAGTTATTCTGATAAAAATCATCATTTTCAGAAGGTCTATGCTGCTTGCTAGTGGATTTCTTGTGCAGAATTGCAATTTTTGTAATTTTGCGAGTGCGAGATTGTTGCTGCCTACATGTTCGCAATTGCGAACTTACACCGCACGCCGCAAAATTGTATCACCAAGAAAAAAAAATCCGCTGCGTGCGAATTTGCGGATTTTCGGTAAATTCGCGAGCGTTCGCGGATTGCGAATTTACCGAAAATCCGCAAAATTCGCGAGCGGAACGGATTTTCCGCCCATGCTTACTCTGGTGATCTTTTAATAAAAATATCTCTAGAGTGTCCATGGTCCTATCATAAGGCAGAAAACAAAACCCATATAACTGTTAGTATTACAGAAACACACCACTACACGATAACCGTAACAAACTATAAATCCCAGATATGTTCAAACAACTTTACAGATGCATACTGTTATGCTAGAGTATGCAGTGACTCAACAGGAGAGACAAACAACATGTCCAAACAAGCAGTAGCTTAACGAGCCAAATTATGTGGTTTCAGACAAAGAACATTGTTTAGTACAAATGGCGATGTCACAAACCTCGCAGTGTAGGTACAGTTGCTTACATACAGACATACAGAGACTTTGAAAAATATGGAGAAAGGCCACAACACATATTATCAAAACAAGCTAAATGAAACAAACATTTTTGGAAGGGGTCTGGCTGGCAACGCTAACATTAAAGGTATATATACGTATATGGCCGTGTTGAGCTGTCTTTCAGGACCAATAGATCCGCTTTCCAATGTTACCTTCTCTGGGAAACTAAAAAACGTTTATAGAAACACCTCTACATATTGGCTGTTCTGCTGGTTATTTCTGTCAGTCTAGACCTGTGTTTACATACATTGATTTGCACTTCAGCAACACCATTGGCACTTAAGGACAAGCCTGCTTTCATTCGGATCAGCTGCTCTCCTATCCAAACACATCCTGCTAGTTTAGTTAGATCACACTTATCGTTCTCTCCCATAGTCCTAGGTACCTGTTCTGAACCACAAGAAGCCTTAGACAATAACACGACCACTAGGGTTGTGGTGCGCAACTACATACATACACCAAACAACACAAAAGATGAGACCAGCCACAAGCCAATTTGGAGCTATATTATTTGTCAAGATGGGGTCTAAATGAGCGCTTGTTTATTCACTTTATTATAGTAACCCTTGAATGTGGTAATCAGCTAGTTTTGATGACCACAGTAAAACTATCTCCAAAAACTTCATATAATTAAATTTGATGCTGTCCTTGTGTAAACAACTAAATATTTACCTTAGTTAAGTAAATACTGAAATGTCAAAATTGCATTACCGTTCCGGATGGCAATTAAACATGCATCAGGTAGGAAAAAGCCATATTACATCAAATGTGTCAAAAATATAGGCTTGTAAATTACACTTGCCCATTTAAACTCTTTGGATTTCTCACCAGCTACCCTTCCCCTCCTTCAATAATACGAGTCTGAAACGAGTCTAAGTATGCATGCCAAATTACAGATGCCCTGTAGGTTACAGTAAGATCTCTACAATGCGTGCATTGTTCACTGAGCTACCTTACTATTGAGGTAATTTGCCATAACAGACAAAAGCGCACTTGAAGAGCTCTACATAGTTTTTTTTCCAGCGTCCTCCTGCCTCATGTTTAGTTTAAGACCAAAGAGTTGCACACTTCCCAAACTTATTCAAGTTATGTCGCTTAAAAATACCAACCCATCCTCTTTATATCCTGCTCCTACTGTTTTGTACTCCCTGAATAAACATTTAACATAATGACCAAAGCATGCTTTTAATCATCTTTAATGGAGGTCAGACACGCCTCAAGCACAACAGTGCCCAGTAATATGGTCATCCTTGGCAGTGGGGCAGACACCTCTCTCTCTTGGCTTTAGTGGGGTTACATTTGGCTTGGTTTCAGGAGTGCTTTAGAACATCATGTTTCTGCATCTGGCCTCGGTCAATGCAGTCTTTTGGCCACCAAGCGCACAGACTGGGCTGGGGTTTTTATAACCCCCACTGTCACTCGGCCTTCCGACCCCTTCCAGCTCTTGCTGACGTTCATGAATGGAATGACTGCACTGCTCTGGCACTGTCAGCTCCTCTCCTCTCCTCACACACAATTACCAGATACTTTATGGCCTCTAGCGCTTTGGTTCACTCAGTGACACCAGCAGTTCCAGCGCTAAAGACTCAGCAATCATTATGTTGTGCTTCACTAAAGCATGTCCTGCACGCGCTTCCTCATCCTCCTCTCTCTCTTTCCCCTTCCCTCTTTCTCAGTCTCTGCCACTTTTTTATGTCTCTTTCTTTCCCCTCCCTCTTTCTTCTCCCCCCTTCTGTTGCTATTTCACTCTCTTCCGCTGGCTATCATTTCTCTTTAAACCTCTCTCTTTTTCTGCTCTCCCTCTCTCTGTCCCTCTTGGACTGCCTCTTTATTTATAATTCCTCTCCACTAACCCTCTCTTTCTTGCTCTGTATTTCTCTCTTTCTCAAAGACACTCTCCCTTCATGCATCCCTCTACTTCATTCGCTTCCCACTCTCCTAGGTGCATTTCCAGAAAAAGAGCGAGTCATGGCAGAATTCCTTTTCAGTTTGAGCTAAAGTGAGTTGGAACTTCCCAGAGTTGTTATTGATCCTGCTTTCGTAAGTTTGTTATCTAGATAGTTGGTCGCCTGTTTCATGTGTGCAGGGCTTTGTGGGTGATGCAAGCAGTCTTGAAATTACATCTTCTTTCGATGGGAAGCCAGTTGAGGATCTTGAGGGCTGGGTGTGATGCTATCAAACCGCTTAACACCTGTTATAAGCCAGGCCGGTGGCAAGGTGATTTTTCGGTCTCCTTGTGAAGATGGTGTTCCCATTATCCATTTGAGAGAGGACTAGCGATTGCACTACCGTCTTGAAATCATCAGGCGGAATAAATGGTTTAATTTTCTTGAGGTATTTTAGTGCGAAAAACTCTTTTCGACAAGTTTTTTATGTGATCTTTCATTGACATGTTTTTTTGAGGGTGATGCCTAGGGACTTTGCTGAGTTGGACCAAGTGAGTGAGCAATTTAGGGCTCCCAGGTTCTTGAGCCAGTCTTGGATTGGGAGAGATTGACTTTTAGGGGAGAATAGAATCAGTTCAGTTTTGTTGGGGTTCAACGTTAAGTGGTTGGAAGTAAATTACATTTGTATCTGGATTACTGTGGTGTTGAAATGCAGGACTTCACTGGGTGATTTGATTTTGTAGTAGAGTTGAGTGTCATCTGCATAAAGGTGATATTTGACCCTTGCTTGCTTCAGGATAATTGTAAGTGGTTACATGAATGACACAGACACTGGTATATAGGGTTGAGAAGTGGCCCAGGGCACATGCGCCTTGCCCCTTTCATTAACAGATGTGACGTCACTCGTGACACCTGTATTGCAGTATTGCATGGGTATAGGGTGGTTTGAAACAGCTCCGTGTCCGGCAGGACACTACACCGATGTCCGCAAGCAAAGGGAATCTATTCTACAGTGGTGCCTCTGCGCTACGATTCAAGAGCTGTTTCCTGAATTCAAAACAAGTTTCTTCCTTCGGCATAATGAAAGTTGCATCCCTATTGATAAACTGCACTCGTTTTCAGTGACCATTGGGTGTCAGAGGATTTACTTTGAAAAACCACAAGATGGTGCTGTTGCTCTATGTCCAAGCAGTTATGTGCCAGTTTTCCGTGTGACTCGCGATCGCATAGTATCTGCTTTCAATTAGAAATAACACACATGCAGCCCGATTCATGAAGCTAAATTGCGCTCGCAAAGGGCCAGATTCTGAGAATCTGGCCCTTTGCGAGTGCAATTTTTGCATTTGGGATTCATCATCCCAAATGCAAAAATCGCGAGTAATTGGATTTAAGGAATCTCTATTAGAGATTCCTTAAATGCAATTCATTAACCAATTGGAAATTGCGAATTCGCAATATTTGGTCGCTATTTACCACGAAGTCTGACTTCGTGGTAAATAGCGAAAAAATAGTAAAAAGCACTTTAGTGCATTTTTTTCTGTTGCATGTTACACACACACATGTCCTTTGGACATGTGTGTGTGCAACACCTGTTTCAATTTGCATTTCAGGGGTGCTACAGGGTGTCCTTTGGTCACCCCTGGCACCCTTGAAATCGCTATCTTATTTGCGATTAGCTAATTGCTAATCGCAAATAAGGAATACTCCCCATTCATTCCTATGGGCCTTTAGGCCCAAAGGAATGAATGGGGAGTATTCCTTATTTGCTATGTGTAGGAAACACAATTTATTTTGCGATTCCTACATGAATCCCGTTTTGCGAGTCTGTAATACCGATTCCTTATGAATCGCTATTAAAGACTCGCAAAACGGGTCTTTGATGAATCTAGCAGATGGGTCCATATGTACGAAAGGATTAGCCTTTCTTAACGGACCTAATCGCAATTTCAGTCTGTTAATAAATGCTAAATTGCCTTTTCATATGTACAAAGGCAGAAAGGTAATCGGAAAGTGCGATTACTACCCAGTAGAAATCGAATTTCACGATTCCCTAAATAGGAAATGGCAAATAGGTATTTCCTATCTGCGATTTCCTAATCACATTTATAAAGCATTTCCTTAATACAAAATGGGTATTTAGGAAATATTATTACCATTGACTCCAAATCAATGGTTACCATGAGGCAGTTTTAAAAAACGCAAACAAAATGCATTTTTTAACGTGCCATGTTGCAACCCAATGCCCTAGGGCATTTGTGCACTTTACATGCGCACCACTTTTTTGGGGGTGCATCAAGGTAGCCTTAGGTCTATAGGAACCCTAAGTTTTACCTTTAGGGCCATAAGAACAAATGGTTTAGCATTTCCTAAATAGCGATTTCCTAATAGTGATTCCTACTTTGAAGCAATCGCTATTAGGAAATCTTTATTTTTGTACATTCCATTTTCCATTTCCTAAAAAGCTATTTTGTGGGATTTGCTGTTTAGGAAATGCAAAAACTGAATTTTGCACATGTGGCCCTAAATGCTGTTAAAAGTTAACTATCACCCCTAAATAAAACCTATCTTTAATTGTGGTGTTCTATCGATATTATTGATCATGTACACCTGCATGGGTCTGTAACCACAAGATAAGGCTGCACCTAATCTAAACTAGCTGAGCAGCCATTTGGATTTATAGCCATTAGAATTCTTCAAAATTGTGTTTTTGGACGATACTGGCATAATCCTTCCTATGGCAGTTCCCTTATTATTTCAATTAAGTACAGTCTTTCCAGTATGTGCACCGTCACCATGTTTAAAAATTCATTTTCAACACCGCATACTAATAACTATGGGCCAGATGTATGGAGCTTTTTTGCAACTCACAAATGACCCGATTCACAGAATTGGCCCTATTGCGACACGAAAAAAGCCCCATTTGCGAGTCGGTAACATATTACCAACTCACAAAATGGTATTTGTGAGTCACTATTAGGAAGGGGAGTGCTAAGGGCGCCCCGTTCCTAATAGCGAGTCTCAGGGGGATGTACGATTGTTTCGCGACTGGAATGCGGTCACAAAACAATCGCAGTTTACCACTTACTTGAAGAAGGTGGTAAGCGAGTCGCAAATGGGAAGGGCTCCCCAGGGGGCGCCGTTCCCTTTGTGAATAGTAGCGAAAACATTTTTTTTAGAGCAGGCAATGGTCCCACGGACAAAAACGTTTAATTTTTCTTTTTGAAACGCGTCACATTTAGTTTTAAGGAAAACTGGCTGCATTTAAAAACAAAAAGTTGCTTTATTTAAAAGCAAACACAGACATGGTGGTCTGCTGTCCCCAGAAGGCCACCATTCCTGTGTTATTGCCAATTGGCACTGGGTCGCAAATTGAGACATGCCTTGTTAATATTGATGAGACAGGTCAATTTTGATCCCTTTGGGAATCACTAATGTGTCTGAGACCCATAGTACATTTAATTTTGTGAGTCTCTAATTGTGAGTAGCATAAAATCGCAATAAGAGACTCCCACAGTCAAATGTTCGTAAATCTGGCCCCATGTTTCTTGGACCTTGAGGGGATATTCTAACATGTCTGTTATTTCAGTTCTTCTGGGTACGCCGCAAACTGGAATTGAAAACAAGAGGACAAAATTTCACAAGATTTCAAAACAAAATAAAATATTGCCTTTATTTGCAGAGAGGGGAAGACATTCTTAACAATTCAGTGTAGGTAATCTGTGGTTATTAAAAAAGAGGCAGCTGCACAAAGTAGATGCAGTGGACAAAAAGCATAATTATTAACTTCTTCCCAAAAAAATCAGTAATTGGTACAAAACAGTAGATGTCTTCTGAAAAAAATACATAGCTCCCAGTGGACGAGCAACCTTGATTATGAGCTCGATCCACACAAACAGCACAATTCATGTGTTTGCATTAATAAACACATGAGCTGCTTACCGAAAAATTGAGGAAGTCAATGTTACAGAAGAGATATCTTGCGAAAACCCCACAACTGCACAGTGGAGGAACAAGCTCGATTAGTAGCTTCAGCCCCCAAGTACACGAGCATTCCACAATCAAGCTGGATTAGAAACAACTAAGTACCTCGAGTAAGGAGGATTAAATGTGCTAACGGAAAGAGTACTTCGTCCAGGCTCTACAGAATAGAAAACACATGATAAAGAAACAAACACACCAGAAGCCAATAGGAAATAACACGCCAAAACCAAGAAAAACAGACTTACAAGTGGGAAAACAATTGGTAAGTAGGTTGCGGGCTGTAAGCTGCTTTTAAGATTTTCTTTTACTTACAAAAGACTTCACAAGTAGAGTGCAAGTGCTGTGCAGGGGAAAGCTTAAAGAAGGATTATAATGCATGCAGCACGGATGAACTTTTAAATAAAGAACTGTGATAGCCCTAATTGTGTCATTGCACTTTTTCAAAATTAGTTTTAGCCTCATTGCAAATACATTGCCAAAACCCAAAAGCGTTGCCAATGCTTGTTATTCTTAACTCCACATATACATACTATGACAATATATGCTTCCTCAAGGTAAATGTTGTATATATATAACAAAAAAAACAAATGTTAAATTACCTTTTCAGTTCGATTAATATGTCAGTGACAACATTAAGTTTTGAACTCATTGGAGATGTCATCAGTTATGTCATAACTGATGTCATAGAACATGTCATGAGAGATGTAATATGTGAGCGAAAGTTATAGTTAGCTCTGCTAACTACAACTGGTAAATGTTTGTATATTTTTTTAGTTCAAAACATTAATGATGTCTGACATATTCACCTAGCTATAATGTTACTTTAAACTTTGTTTTTTCAGTGAATTTGTAAGTTTAAAAAAATCTTTGTTTTTTCCAGTACATTTCTAGGGTTTTCCTAACGTAAGTAATATTTCATTACCATATATAAAGCCAAACCATACATAGCGGTGGGGTTGGCCTCAGGGCCCCCATAAGCAGCCAACCCCATGGTGCGCATGGCTTCATCCAACCCACTCAGAGGCAGTTGACCCGCTGCCCGCAGGCAACCAACACCCACTGCGCATGGCCTTTCGTCGCTCGCAGCATGGGGTTGGCCACATTGTCTGGCTTGCAGTTAGGCCCTGTGTCCAACTTCCTGCAGTCTGCCAACCCCATTCTGCATACATCCTTGTCCATGCTCAGCGGCGGTTAGCCACGGCTTAACCTGCACTTAAAGGCACTGTGGTTAAACCCCCAGCAGGCTGCCAACCCCACACACAGGCAGTCTTTGGTGTGCTAAGCGTAGGGAAGTCTTTTGAGCTTGGGGTACCTCATTCCCTAGGGCCAAAACATATATATTATGGGGGCATGCAGCTCCCTCCCGACCTTTATTTAGTCCCTGGGACCGCATCCCCCGAGGTCACGTTCAATAAAAAAGAGAGGGAGGTGCATTGCTCAACTTCCATAGTTGTAAAAGGCCTCGGGGACCCCACCTTTCAAGGCCAAACATAATTAAACGGGGGTAGGGTGCAGCCCCCCCCTCCATCAAGCCTTAAAAAGCACTAGGGACCTTACCCCCCAGGGCCAAATACAATAACAAAGAGGATTGGGCCGCACTGACCCCTTCCAGAGAATTATTAGGCCCCAGGGACCACATCCCCTGGGGCCAAATAGATAAAAAATGGGGAGGGAGTCGTGCCCCCCTCCCCTAGCCTACTTTGGCCCTGGGGGATGGGGACCCACATCAATTAAAGTTGGGTGCTCCACGGCCCACCCGGGACAGCACCTACAGACTAACACATTAGGGGCACACGGACAGCCCCATGGCCCGAACCTGTTCCCTACATGGTGTGGGAGCCAGCATCGCTCCTGCCCAGAGGGAGCAGCTACCTATCTGCTTGCTCCCTCGCGGTGGGAGCAATATCGGTTCTGTTTCTTTGCCCGCTTCATTAGGCAAAGTGGCTGCTAGCAGAAATAGTGTTCATTATGCACTGACAGAGTAATGCTACCTGGTGCTGGTGTGACGGTGTATAACAATCGAGGCAAGTTTATGGAATAGAAGATAGAGTATCCCTATGTGAAGTGAGAACTCAAATGTTGAGAGCTACATGGGTCCACTATTTCGCCAGATTCATAAGGGGATCCATGAAGTGAGACTAATATGCAATAAAGTATAATACAACCTTGAGTATGTGAGTTAAGAATGAAGAACACATGGTTATCTTGTATTGTCGCCATAGGAATAGAGCTAAAGTCTATGGAAAGACATACCCTTGAATATATACACAGACTGTAGAGATCCAAGTGTGAGATACTCCACACTGTAATAATTGATACACCTACGATTGAGTTGGGTGACTATGGTTGGTGAATGTTGAACAAGAAGGGGAATGGGGCATAAACCTATATTCTGTGGGTGGTGCCTGTCTGGTCCATGCTTACCAGTTCCAGGGCACATAATAAATGAACATAACTCCTGGAATAAAGGGCTATTTATTAAATGAAGAGAGTATAATGAGTGGAGGGTACCAATGGGAACCAGCAATTATCAAACCAGGTGAGCACTCAAATTGTGCAGTATAAAAGAAAAATGTTTTTGATGGTGTTTTAATGTATTGTATTGTATTGTATTGTATTGCGTATTTGTATAGCGCGAACTGTCACCCAAAGGGTATCCTGGCGCTTTGACTTATCCAGACCAACGCAAAACACAGCACTACACTGCCCTGGGGAATAGATGGGACTTCAAGCCTTTCTTAAATGAGAAGAGTTCCCCCGTGCTCCTTAGAGTCACCGGCAGAGAGTTCCAAAGTTTGGCCGCAGTGTATCCAAAGGACCGGCCTCCCACCCGGATCCTCCGGATCTTAGGGACTGTGACCAGATACGCCGATGAAGATCGCAGGGGTCTGGAGGTCGAATACAGGAAAAAAGCTCTTGTAGCGGGACAGGCCCCTGATCATGGAGGGCCCTAAACACTATACACAACGCTTTAAAACAAATGAGCTGGTGGACAGGTAACCAGTGGAGGTCCTTAAGCGCAAGGGATGAAGAAGCCAATCGTAGTCGAGAAAGGGCCAGTTTAGCAGCCATATTCTGGATGCGCTGCAATTTTCTGATCAAAATACCAGGGGCACCCAGAAGCAGTGCGTTGCAGTAGTCAAGCCTACTGAGAATAATACTACGCACTACTTTTGGTCTAGCTTGAGCCGGAAGCATAGGGAGAATCTTACGTAGGATGCGGAACAGCAGCATCATACATGTAGCGGCAGCTTTGTTTACAAAAACATTCAGCTGCAAATTTGGTCCAAACATAACGCCCAAATTACGAGCGGAATCTGCTGCCGCAGCTGTACCCTGGAAAGCGGTGGGCCAAAAATCTACCGGCAAAGGCTGAGGAATGCGATCCATAGAGCAGTGCAACACCTCCGTTTTTGAGCCATTAAACTGAAGAGAGTTAATGCGCAGCCAGTTCGCAGTGGCTGTCATGCAACTGTGAAAAGTCTCTTGGGACACAGTCTCTCTACCTTCCAAGGAAAAAATAAGCTGCGTATCATCGGCATAGTTGATGACAGAGATACCGAATGATTTAATCAGCTTAACTAAGGGGTGGAGGAAGAGATTAAATAAAATGGGACTGATGGCCGCGCCCCTGAGGTACCCCTTACCCCACTCTTTTTGTGCCAGATCTAAAAGGCGGTAGAACCACTACTTGATGTCGATCCTGAAGATAGGAAACCAGCCAGTCTCTCACCAGACCAGCCACCCCTGCTTCCTCCAATCTGCTGATGAGAATGGCGTGGCTGACCGTGTCGAACGCGGCCGACATATCAAGCAGCACTAAAAAGGCTGCATGACCTGAGTCGACCCGCGAACAAAGATCATCCAGGACTACCACTAACGCAGTTTCGGTGCCGTGGGCAGGCCTGAAACCGAACTGGGCCATGTCCAGCCAGGTGTTAGTTTCCAAAAAACTGGACAGATGTTTAGTGACCCACCTTTCCAGAATCTTAATAGGAAATGGAAGCAGCGAGATTTGCCGGTAGTTCCCCAAACACGCGGGGTCCAATGTTGCCTTCTTCAGGAGGGGAGAGACCACGGCAAGTTTCCAACTATCCGGAACCGTAGCAGTGCTGAGGGATTGGCAGCAGATGGAAAACAGAGGCAAAAAGAGTTCCTCTTGAAACACCTTCCACAGTCTATGTGGCAGCGGGTCCATAGGAGATCCGGAGGACACACCATTTGCCAATTGGCAAAACTCCTGTTTATGTTTATATGTATATGTTATTCATAGATGTTGAATGAAGGGTTGTAGAGGGGGAGACTGATTACAAATTACATTTTCCTAAAGAAGGTGGTCGAATATGTTTTTAATCCACCGAAACAAGTTGGTGCATTACTTACACAGAATCTGTGTACAACACAGGGACTTTAGATGAAGAAATTCTGCTGCATAGGGACCTGGCTTTGATAAATATAATAGATCATCATAGAAAACAGATGCATTAATACTGTTTCGTAGAGTGCTCCCATTTGTGGTGAAAAAGTTTCCTTTAATTGTTTTTGTGGATGTGGGACCATGTTGCGCCCTATTGTGGGAGGGTCACAGACTGAGAACTAAACTGCATTTTAGACTTATACGAGATGTACTAATGGTTTTAACTGTATGATAATATGTAATTTGATATGCTTCATGAGGGCATTGTGATTTTATATGTACATGATATTAAAATGTATATAATTGTCTAAATCCTGGTGGTATCTGTTATGGGCTTGTTTGAATGTGATGAGTGATTGATGATCCACTCAATAGAACTCCCGCACCGCGGCGGAAGTTGCGCCGCGGTTAAGGAGTTAAAGACCTGTGAAGTAATTGGGTGTGGCTGTGTGTGTGCCCGGGAAGCTGTCTCAGACCTGGCTGACACACACAACACGGGGGCTTAAGCCCTTTGAGTCCAATGGGTGTTGTGCGCCTGTGCAGCTGACATTAGAAAGAGCACTTATCGAGAAAAGCCAAGGAGCAGACAATCGAAAAGTTTGCTCAGTTATTGAGTCATTAATGATAAGACAACAACATCCCAGTTGCACATTGGATAATATTCTCATTGTTGGATCTGATCTGGGCGTTGTTGCTCAAGCACAGAGGACCCAGTGAAGGCTGAACAGATACAGTGCCATTCAAGGGCAAGGGAAGGAGGGGTGTGTGCGCATGCGTACGTGCAGACTTGTGCGTGCGTGTGTGTGTCTGTGCGGTATTACAGATACCTAAATAGGTACAGAATCACAGAGTGCACCTATATTAATGACGAAGAGCAGTCTGCTATAAATGGAAAGCAAAACAAAAATAAATAACATATTTAAAAGCATTTCATCATCACCTATAGCAACAAAAAATAAGATTTCTGCAGCACATTAAATACTGCAAGCATCATCTTACCGTCCAAGGAACCAGGAAAATTGTTCTCCGAGCACACCTGGAGTTCATAGACATTCTCCGAGCACACCTGGAGTTCATAGACATGAAGGATTTGCTGGACTTCTGCCAAGAGAATAACACCACACAACGATTAAGTAAATGGAAGAAATAACATGCTTCAGGAATACGAAAATATATTTAGAGGGCTAAGGAAACTCCTCGAGGTCTTCATACAAAGACATATAACGGCTTGATGTGCAACCATTATTGATGATTGATGCAGGCACCAAACTTTTCAAAGTTT
Organism: Lissotriton vulgaris; assembly: GCF_964263255.1. Lineage (NCBI taxonomy): Eukaryota > Metazoa > Chordata > Amphibia > Caudata > Salamandridae > Lissotriton > Lissotriton vulgaris. Next base: position 1,762,782,042 of record NC_141687.1, read on the forward strand.
TTACTTTTCCAAAAACTTCCAAAGTGAAAGTTTGTTGTTGGAAAAGAAAATAATAATGGCACTAACAGCATTTACTTATACAACTACTAACCATCACTCTGCTACTAGTGTGACAATTCAGACTGTTAGTTTCGAGGGCGCTAAAGCTTTAAGAATGGCCCGGGTGGCAGGTGTTCATTGTTTTTAACGTATATTGAATTGACAAACAACTGTTTTTCTGCTCATCTGTAAATAACACAAACCGTGCCTCCATGTGGCAGCTGTCGTAATTCCAGGTTCCAGCAATTAAGTGCAGGTGCCGGCAATTACGTGCCGGTGCCAGCACCGAAAACCACTAGTGCAAATTAACCCCTTGCACGCTGATGACGGAACCGCTCCGTCATCAGCTGCGGGTGCGCTGTGCTGATGACGGAGCGGTTCTGTCATGGCCCGCTCGCCGCTCATGAGCGGCGCGAATTTCGCGCCTGCGCTGAACGTTCTATTGAGCGGGGCGGGCCATGACGGAACCGCTCCGTCATCAGCACAGCTCAACCGAGGCTGGTGACGGAGCGGCTCCGTCACCAGCATGCGGCCGCCGCGCGGCCGCCCTGCCCCCTTAGCACTGCGGCGGAATAGCCGCCGCAGCGAAGGGGTTAAGATCTATTTCTCCCTTATTCAATTCGCCTTTCCTGCTAATACCAGTGGCCTCATATATTAGCCTATGTGGCCATTGGTGAAAATGGTGAGAGTCTGAAAAAAACGATTCTGTTTCATCCTGCGCTCGAGGTTAGTGCAAAGCTGACAAAAACTTACCATCTTCACCAGCTGTCTTAATTTCAGTGGGTATGAGCAACTGGATTTCATAGACCTCAAAATCTTTCAGCATTTCTACAAAAAAAGGAAATCAAAAAAGGTTTAAATGAGTGCTTATGAAGAGATGCTAATTTACAGAATGTTTTCCACATATAAGATAGCCTTGCACACGAACAAAGCGGATAACTCAGCATGCAGTATCTGACCCTCATTCACAGAAACTTAATTTGTGTAATGTTGTGCCCAAAGATGTCAATGACACCTAATAAACTTCAGCTATTTATGCAGATTCATCCACAGTTGGAAGTGACACGTTGGTGATGAGGAATGGATGTTTCCAAGGAAGTGTCCCAAATTGAGGTCAACATTGTAATTCTTTGCTTATTCACACACCTTTATAATGCCGTTCTTACACCCTAACTATACTTCTAAATACAATCCTAAATAAACACAAGTATGGTGGATCAGTATGAGTTGGGAAGTGGAAGAATTACATTTTTCAATAGAAGAAGGGAGGGGATGTTTTGACATGGAAAATGAAAAGCAGTAGATGTTTGCAAAATTCCACATATATTCTAGCCCTACAAATATGAACTGTCTGCAACACAGAGAACATTCAGACTATTGTGGAAAACTGGCATATGCCAAAAACGTCCAGAAATTCGTAAACTCCCTTTGACTAGGCCAGTCCTTTTCATAACTTAATCTCTTCAATGCATATACACATGCAGAGGCTAGCAATTTGTTTCTGAATCAGATGCAAAGGACCTGATACACAAAGGTAATTTACACGTTTGAGTAATTTTAATTTTGAGTAAGTTTACTACTTTTTGGCTTTTCCCCCAATCTGAGTGTAAAATTTCTACGAAAGTGTAAGTTGCATGTCTCCACCCCCTCAGTTGAGGCGGTGGAGTCAGAATAATCATAATTAATGATAGTATAGTTATTACATGTAACTTATTGCTGTATTTTATTATGGCGGAATCTCCGCGCTCGGACAGAGACTGCTCATGGTAGTGAATAGGAATCCTCTGCGCATGAAGCAGAATCTCCACACATGGAGCACTCCACGTGGTAGTGAATAGGAGCCTAGGATGTAGTCGGAAGTGCGATGTGGTTCCCTTTTCAGCTTCACACGCTCTTTTGATCTGTGCTTTGACCGCCGCCCATCTCTCTCCGAACGTGTATCGGGTGACTCCTTAAAGGAGCAAGAGGAACGGCTATCAGTATCCTGATATCTGTTAAGCTTTCTAATATGACAGTTTCTCAGACTGTATTTCTGTTCCGTGGTTTCCTGTTGAGGAGACCCTGCCTGTGATTTGTCTTGTTTTTTTGGTTTTTTTCCATCCCATTCCCTGGAAAAATTGAGTGCTATACTTATGGGTCTGTTCAGTCTGCCGTAGGTACAAGACACCAATATTCCACAGCATGTGCATCGTAAAGGGGCACATGCATGAAGGAAAGTTCCATCCTGAAAAACCACCCACACAGTCCAAAGGGAACTGTACAGCGCAGCTGGCAGAACTGAAGGCCCTAATTTTGACACTACAAATTACGGTCACGGATTCCCTTACTCATTGTGTGTGATTCATACTACTGTCTTCTAATGAATATCGTCACTATTGGGGCAAGAATGGATTGAGATTCCAATGCTTGCACAATAAAGCACAAGCTGCATCGGGAGGAAGTGGCAAAGCTGAAAGAATGCTTTCCACAGGCTCATGTTATCCACACATTGAGTCATCAACGTGGCGTTCACGTTGCAGGCAATTCCATTGTGGATGCAGCCACTAAGCCTACAGTTCACAGTGCTACCATTGCTGCAATCACTCGTTCTAGTACGAGATCAGACAGAGACATCATGGTGGCTGTCAATGCTGCACTCATTAACTCCCACCTGCCTAAAGGCTTTCCACTCAAGTACACTTACCAGATAGATGCACAAAACATTCCATATGCTCAGATTCCAGGAGTAGGGGATAAAGGAATCCCAAACACTAATTGCAGATTTAGATTAATACTAACAGATGGTGGTTAGTTCAGTGGGAAGTGAGAGCTTTGCTGGCATTACCTGAAAAAATGAGTTTTAAATTTTTTAACAAGGAACCGGTATTTTAATTGTACTATATTATGAATGCCTACCTGCATGCTGTGTGTGTTTGTTGCATTGTAGTGATACTTGATTAGTGTTGAGATGTCTCACCTTGATACAAAATCATGCCCAGTGTGATGTATTGTTACTTACAATTAAGCCCCATGTCACAGAAATCCACAGCACTCAAACAACTTGCAAAAGGTGGCTGCCTGAAAATGAAGCTGTTGTGTGTGCTTCCAAAAAAAGCAGATATACATTAATGTATCAGCCCTTGGCATCGCAGACAGCTTGCACATTGTTGAAGTGCCAGCTGTGCCTGTTGTGGAAAAGTTGTACTGCATGGTGAGGTGGGTGAAATGCAATGTGAGTATAGTCAATGGCACCTCGCACACAAGGGAAGTGGGGAATGCCATACAACTCCCCTAAAATCCTTTGCCTCCCCGCAGTGACTGAGGCATGGTGATACAGTGGTACACTATCCTGTTTATGAATCTCAGTACCTGATGAAAACACACCATCATTGTCATAGGGGACCCCAAGATCTAGCGGCCATAAAATGGGGTGCATCGAGTATTTTGGCGTATGCTGGGATAACCTGGGAGTAGAATTTAGTTAATTCACCTCCTGCTCACAGCAACTATGTTCAGCATCGCATCAAGTGGGCATTGCTGGAGCTGGAGAGAGCGGGTTCAGACTCCCTGTCTGCCTGGGAGCACAAGTTGCTAGTACTCAGGTCATTCCCCACGGTGCTTTCATGCAGCTTCAGGATAGGTCGCAGTTCAGTCTAGGAGCCTGTGCCTAGAAGCAGGAAGAGTGCAATGCAGCTGGAGACAGCGTTGATGTATGTTTTTTTATTTTTCTGTCCCCAAACCACCCTCTCTTCCCTCCCACTTCCGGCCCACTTGCTACTTTGCCAATGGACAGACTGCTACTGGGAACATGGCACCCTAAACAAAAGTGGGGACTGTGGCACAATGTCCCATCTCCCCTCTCTTTATGACGCTCCTGACTGGCACAGCAGCAGGGCATGTGAACAGAGACGTGGCTTAATCTAAGCCAGGAGGTAGTGGGAAGCACTCAGGCCCCACAGTCTTTTGTGTGAGTCATGTGTGCAGATTTGTAGAGATGCACTTTCACCTGGGGGTATACTGGCACTGAGCAGTTAAGATTTTAGGCACACCTAGGGCCTAGTGGGACTACTCAAAAAGCCCAGTCTTCAGCGTCTTGGGAATTCATGAAGTGAGGAGGCTCTTATGAGGGGATTCAATTCAGCAACAAGGGGTGTCTACAGCTCCAAGTGCAGGAAAGCTCAGGGAGCTGAAGTGCAGCTCTAGTTTCTATACACAAAGTTGGACAATTAGCAGCACAGACCAATGCCAGACCAAAGCAAATGCATCTTCGCAGTTCAAAGATGTGACACAGTCAGGCTGGGGTCATTCTGTCTTGCTCAGAGATGAAATTGTGGTACAAGGAATTTCCACATTGATTCAGCTTGCTGCTCAGTTTAAACCTTCTCGGTGCTTCTCTGGCAAATAATGATGTGTTATTCCCCCCATGAACGGAAATGAAAGAAAGATCATTGAAATTGAGTGCCGAATGTGGTTGTGCTTTGTGGGGAGCACAGATTCATCATCTTGCAAACTCCATTCGCCCTTTTGTGAGAAATGTTCATGAACATGTGCCAGTAGTATTTGGGCCAAAGCCTTTAGACTTTAGTTTGCATGGTGAGGCCAAATGGCAACTCACTTAGTTGCACCTAGAACCCCAAAAACTATGACAAACTATGAAAACACTAAGACACCAAGACTTGAGTAAGGGACCTAAGGGGGGCCACCACCTTAGGATTAAAAATGAGGAATTGAGGAATCTAATGGAGATTTCCCATTTCAGAGCGCCCACCCAATTGAGGTGACCTTGAGAAGTATGCACACTGCAGTTGGAGGAGGTCTCCATGGAAAAGGAGTCTCATAAACTCTGTAAAAAATGAACAATCTAGGAAAACAGCTAGGGAGAAAGGAAAATGGTGGGGATGGCACATCTGCTGAGCTAATACAGGGCTTTTGCCCCTACATGGAATATAGTGAGTCTAGTTAGTGCTATAAAAGTATAGAAAACAGGTCAAAAATACAAGCTCATGTTTTAACTTCGTTGTCAAAGATATACATTTAACTCCCTTCAAATTGAAATTCTAGTAAATAAAAAGATGACATGTTATGTAACCCAGTATCTTTTAAAAAGATCAGAGTTGTCCAGGAGTCTCCAATTTTATGAACACTGAAGTTTTGCTCTATTTTTCCAAAGTTCTCTGTCCACATCTTAACATATACAAAGGGCAAATATGCTGCATAAAATCAATAATATAAAACATTTGCTCACCATCCTTCATAGCAGTCTCAAAAAGTCTTAGCATGTTAAATGTAGGGGTGGGTGATAAATTCCGCTCCGCCAGCACAGTTGGTGGAGTTTTAGCCACTCCACTTTATGCATGTAATGCAGAGTTCCCCTACATTTTGCCAGCAGCCATGCGGCAGAGTTTTTTCTCACGCATGGCTCCTCAATGGTAAGTTGGCGAGTGCTAGCGAGATTTCGCGTCCCCTATCACGATTTTTAGTTAGCAGCAAGATTTCCTCAATGCAGGCAGTTGTGACCATTCACGCTCAGAAAGCTGCTGCTCGAGTAGAAAATCTACTTGAGCTGCAGCAGATCAACTCTAGAAGAAGTGCTCTTTGATATGCCACGTGGTGTTGTTCTACCTACTTTTGAGCACAGAACGAGCGCCCGCCCCTAAAAATCATCACAAGAACATTTGCGGAATTCCACAGAATCTCACAGAGTTTTTATGTAACTCCTTGGAATTCCACGGAGTGTGGGTGAGTTCCACTCACCCTTAGTTAAATGAAATATTGAGATTGATTCAGACAGGCAGAAGGCTTATAATTCTTGCACTAATGTTGTTTGTCAAAATTATCGGTTCAGTGACATAGATTAAAATAAGACAGAGAGAATGGGCTTCTCTATGTGCCTGTATTTGGTGAGATTAGGGGTATTGTCTCTAATGACCTTATTGCAGACCAGCTCTTGTGCATTACTACATGGTAATTGTCTTTCCTCTCATTATTCGATCTCGTCTGTAGGCCATTATCACTGTGGGCAACCTGAGCGAGTGCTGAAAGGCCAAGATGTAAAAAAGGTCATGAAGAACAAGCGAATACCAACTTTGTGAGCCACAAAAGTTGTTCTCACTGTGCCTCACCTCCTTTCTCAGAATGCAGCCACCAGGGGAAGTGGGTTACAGTCTAGTTTTCCTGCTTCGAGCTCCAAACAGGAAGTAACAGCAATAGGGAGATGGGGGAAGTGGTGGGAGTTAGGATGGGTAATAAAAGTCAGGCAGGGCATGTCCGGCCTCTAACTGACTTTGAGCACCAATGAGTGGATGGGAAGGTGTAGGGAAAGAAGTTTGTTGGCTTTCATTAAGCTGCGAGACATGGCAGTGCCTTCGGCAGTGGAGGTTGGGTCGCGCTCCACACGTTGAGTGCAGCCGGCCGAGAAGATTTGCTTATGCCATGATACTAGGACAAATGCAAAAACAAGTTGATGGACAGAATGCAGAACAATGTCATACATTCACCCCAGTACAGAGATCTGGGCCTAAATCCATCGTTTTTTTGCACTCCATACCACCCCAGTTCAGACATGGCCATATGCAAATCAGCCTTGACCCTGTGCCTCATGGGAACAGTCCAGCCCGAACTGCCATGCCTTTCCTGGACCGGAATCAAGCATCCTAGGACCGGTTTCTGGCTATCAGCCGTCTTCAGTCAGGATAGCTTGACTCCAGTGGTGTGGAGAGCATGGGACTCTCGTCTGAGCATACCCATCCCACTCGGGTTGACAAATGCAAAGACAACAGTTGATGGACAGAATGCAGAACCATGTCATACAATCACCTCAATACAGAGATATGGGCCTAAATCGATCGTTTTTTGGCACTCCACACCACCCCAGTTCAGACATGGCCATATGCAAATCAGCCTTCACCCTGTGCCTCATGGGAACAAGTCCAGCCCGAACTGCCAAGCCATGTCTTACCTGGACCGGAATCAAGCATCCTAGGACCAGTTTCTGGCTATCAGCCGTCTTCAGCCAGGATAGCTTGACTCCAGTGGTGTGGAGAGCATGGGACTCACGTTTGAGCATACCCATCCCACTCGGGATGACAAATGCAAAAACAACAGTTGCTGGACAGAATGCAGAACAATGTCATACATTCACCCTAGTACAGAGATCTGGGCCTAAATCCATCGTTTTTTGCACTCCACACCACCCCCGTTCAGACATGGCCAAATGCAAATCAGCCTTGACCCTGTGCCTCATGGGAACAGTCCAGCCCGAACTGTCAAGCCTGGACCGGAATCAAGCATCCTAGGACCGGTTTCTGGCTATCAGCCGTCTTCAGCGAGGATAGCTTGACTCCAGTGGTGTGGAGAGCATGGGACTCACGTCTGAGCATATCCATTCCACTCGGGGTGACAAATGCAAAAACAACAGTTGATGGACAGAATGTAGAACAATGTCATACATTCACCCCAGTACAGAGATCTGGGCCTAAATCCATCGTTTTTTGGCACTCCACACCACCCCAGTTCAGACATGGCCATATGCAAATCAGCCTTCACCCTGTGCCTCATGGGAACAAGTCCAGCCCGAACTGCCAAGCCATGTCTTTCCTGGACCGGAATCAAGCATCCTAGGACCAGTTTCTGGCTATCAGCCGTCTTCAGCCAGGATAGCTTGACTCCAGTGGTGTGGAGAGCATGGGACTCACGTTTGAGCATACCCATCCCACTCGGGATGACAAATGCAAAAACAACAGTTGCTGGACAGAATACAGAATAATGTTATACATTCACCCTAGTACAGAGATCTGGGCCTAAATCCATTGTTTTTTGCACTCCACACCACCCCCGTTCAGACATGGCCAAATGCAAATCAGCCTTGACCCTGTGCCTCATGGGAACAGTCCAGCCCGAACTGTCAAGCCTGGACCGGAATCAAGCATCCTAGGACCGGTTTCTGGCTATCAGCCGTCTTCAGCCAGGATAGCTTGACTCCAGTGGTGTGGAGAGCATGGGACTCACGTCTGAGCATATCCATTCCACTCGGGGTGACAAATGCAAAAACAACAGTTGATGGACAGAATGTAGAACAATGTCATACATTCACCCCAGTACAGAGATCTGGGCCTAAATCCATCGTTTTTTTGCACTCCACACCACCCCAGTTCAGACATGGCCATATGCAAATCAGCCTCGACCCTGTGCCTCATGGGAACAGTTCAGCCCGAACTGCCAAGCCATGTCTTTCCAGGACGGACCGGAATCAAGCATCCTAGGACCGGTTTCTAGCTAACAGCCATCTTCAGCCAGGATAGCTTGACTCCAGTGGTGTGGAGAGCATTGGACTCACGTCTGAGCATACCCAATCCACTCGCGTTGACACATGCAAAAACAATAGTTGATGGATAGAATGCAGACCAATGTCATACATTCACCCCAGTACAGAGATCTGGGCCTAAATAAATCGTTTTTTTGCACTCACACCACCCCTGTTCAGACATGGCCATATGCAAATCAGCCTCGACCCTGTGCCTCATGGGAACAGTTCAGCCCGAACTGCCAAGCCATGTCTTTCCAGGACGGACCGGAATCAAGCATCCTAGGACCGGTTTCTAGCTAACAGCCATCTTCAGCCAGGATAGCTTGACTCCAGTGGTGTGGAGAGCATTGGACTCACGTCTGAGCATACCCAATCCACTCGCGTTGACACATGCAAAAACAATAGTTGATGGATAGAATGCAGACCAATGTCATACATTCACCCCAGTACAGAGATCTGGGCCTAAATAAATCGTTTTTTTGCACTCACACCACCCCTGTTCAGACATGGCCATATGCAAATCAGCCTCGACCCTGTGCCTCATGGGAACAGTTCAGCCCGAACTGCCAAGCCATGTCTTTCCAGGACGGACCGGAATCAAGCATCCTAGGACCGGTTTCTGGCTATCAGCCGTCTTCAGCCAGGATAGCTTGACTCCAGTGGTGTGGAGAGCATGGGACTCACTGTCACTGGCTACTGTAGGAAATTGCTCCAAGACGGATGGCTCTCCGGGCCGAGGTGCCGTGGGTGACTTACAAAGTGCGGGGCAGAGTGTGGTTCTAATAAGTGACGCCCCTGGGATGTGTCCCCTGCTGGTGTTCAGAGCGTGCCCATTTTTAGACCGGAGAGTGCAGATACTCGTGTCAGCCGCCAGTGACAGCTCGAGGCCCAGTGCGCTGCAGCTGCTGCTGGACAGTTAACCTCCTTGAGCTTGATGCTGCCAGGGATTTAGTGCTCAGTGGGGGCATGACCTGCCATTTAGCAGGAAATGCAGTTAAACAGGCATGAAGGGGCACGCGTCATTTTACTCATCAGGCCCTGGAAGTATTCGCCAACCAAAAACAATTTGGGATTTCTGAGGATCACAAAGTTTCAGGTTATAACCTGATGTAAACGGGGGCAGCTGTGTGTGAGCCTGCTGCCAATTATGGACTGCCAAATGCTTTAACGCGCATTCGAACTCTGTCACTAATGTAGCTATAGTTTGTTGTTTGTACCCCAACAGCACTCTGCTTGCAGGCCAAAGATGGGAAAAGGAAACTACAAATCCCAGAAATCAGAGTGTTGCTACCTGAAAAGCTGGAGCCAGAGAAAGGTGACAAATCAGAGCTCCAGTCGTGGCTAGCGTGGGGGCGGGGTCACGGCTCGTGTGGGAGGGGGGAGAGGGAATTGAATATAAAACTGAACACTTACCTGACCACCGGTCCGCGCCGCCTCTGCTCCCCTTGGCTCCTTCACAACTGCATTGGAGTGGACTGGCAGCCCTTCTCAGCCAATCCTGCCATTGCCAGCAGCGCCAGGATTGTCTTAGGGCACGGCTAGTCTTCGCCCGCCGCACGCCCATTAGGAGACCGAGGGGCTCCTAATGGGCATGCTCAAACCAGTTCAAACACAAGTGTGCATGACTGGGCACAGGCAAAAAATTCGCCCTCCGTCCCCACTCATGCGTACTTGTGCAGTGCTGCTGCCTGCCCCTGGTGACGGTCTGACCATCATGTCAGTTAGCATGACGCCGGACTGCCCACCTCCTTCAGTCTCTGAAGGGGGTGGGCGGTCTGATGTCATGCTGACTGACATGGTTGTCAGTTCTCCCTCGGCATCTTTGAACTTAAATAAACTGAGTCAGTTTAATTAAGTTCAGAAACGCCGAGGGAGCTGCGGGCAGGGGGTGGCTATGCCACCCCACCCCAATGGGCGCACCACGCCTAGCGATCAGTCAACTACTGTCACTCGCAAGGCAAGAAAGCAATGGTTAAAGTGGTCAGACCCACTGTCCCATGCTATATGCTGTCACGGATGGAAGCGGAGTGTAAATGAGACTTGTGAGAAAGTGGATTATTAGTTGAGGTGGATGGTGTTCCACCCCAAGTAATAATGGCACTATCCTTGGTATGTCCAGTAAAGATTTCAGTAATTTTTAAACCTGTGTTCAATCCCTGGTAGCTTTAGCACAGAGCATACAGTCTTAACTTAAGAAAATGAGTAAAGCATTTAGAAGTACAAAATAAGTATAAAACACAACACAATAAATATCCCACTTTATAAGAATAGATAATATTTTAATGAACAAAATGGGAACCGGAAATAGTAATTTTTTAATTTTTAAATATATATAGTGCTAAAAAATGCAAGGCCCCAACCATGGGCAACTTTTCACACTAGACAAGAACAGGGGTAGGGTTTAAGGCCGACTACGATGGAGCACAGGTTGGATACACAGGCCGAATTGGTCCCAGTCAGAAAGTTACCTTCCCTTTTAGAAAATCTTTCAGAAGGTAAAGTCGTCAGCGGGGCAAGGTTGCAGACTGGATTCGAAGATGGACTAAGGGTTGACGAAGGATGATGTCTTAGTGAAGCCTTTGATAAAGACAGGAAAACCTCCAAGCGAGAAATGTCCGGAATGTTCACACAAGAAGTCATCACGATCGATGGAGTGCTGCTCGGCATTGGGCTTTCTAAAAGCTTTCATAAAGCTTTGTACATTTGGTCTTGGACTTTTTCTGGATGTCAGATTTTCTCAAAAGGGCAAAGCTGTAGGCTGTAGCTGCAGAGGGTTGAATGTCATAATTTGCTTATCAGGACTGCTGAATCGGATTTGACGCAGAGAAGAATGCAGCTGGAGCTGCAGTGAACTCAGACCCACTGGCGATCAATCAAGCAATCAATCAGGGAATTGTGAAGCATTCTACTCACCCGCGAGGGTCTCAAGGCACTTTGGGGACGGGGGCAGCTCAGAGTCAGCCGAAGAGCTTTCTGAAGATGTGCAGCGAGGGGGAGCGTCTGATGTTGACAGGGAGCTAGTTTCAGGCATTTGCCACGACGTAGGAGAAGGCCCTTCTACCTGATGTAGGCCTGCGGATACACAGGGTTTATGCTAGGGCGAGGTCGGCAGAGCAGAGGTTTCTCTTGGGTACGTGGAAGGAGACTCTTTCATTGAGGTATTTGGGTCGTGTGTTGTGGAGCGATTTGTAGGTGTGGGTGAGTAGCTTGAAGGTTACTCTCTTCTTGACAGGGAGCCTGTGGAAGTCTTGTAGGTGTTGGGTGATATGTTCATGTCGAGGGATGCCAAGGACAAGTTTGGCTGCCGTATTCTGGATGGTTTGGAGTTTGTGCTGCAGGATTTTGTTGATTCCAACATAGAGGGCATTTCCGTAGTCCAGTCTGCTTGTTATGAGTGCGTGGGTGAACTTCTTTCTGGATTTGGGGGCGATCCATTTAAAGGTCTTGCGAATGATGCAGAAGGTGTTGAAGCAGGTGGAGGTGAAGGTGTTGATCTGGCGGGTCATGGTGAGGAAGGACTGGAGTATTATGCCAAGGTTCTGGATGTGGTCTGTTGGGGTGAGGGGGGTTGCCGGGAGCAGTGGGCTACCAGGTGCTGTCCCAAGCTGAGGATGTGAGTCCGAGGACGAGGACTTCAGTCTTCTCTGAGTTCAGCTTCAGATAGCTGCTGCTCATCCAGAATGCAACGTCTTTCACCCCTTCCTGGAAGCTGCCTAGTGGTGTTGGATTCCTTCGTGAGGGAAAGGATGAGCTGGGTGTCATCAGTGTAGGATACTATGCTGAGTCTGTGATGTCTGACATCTATATGGCGGGGAGGGCGGCCATATTGATGTTGAACAGCTTGGGGCTGAGCGATGATCCCTGGGGCACTACGCAGTTGATCTCAGTGGGCTCAGAGAGGAAAGGTGGGAGTCTGATCCTTTGGGTTCTGCCGGCGAGGAAGAAGCAGAGCCAGTCGAGGACAGTTCCCTGTATGCCAGCGCCATGCAGTCTGGCTGCGAGAATGCGGTGGGAGATGGTGTCGAAGGCTGCACAGAGGTCTAGTAGGATGAGGACCGCGGTGTGGCCTTGGTCAAGGTTTGCGCGGATGTCATGTGGGGTGGCGAGGAGGGCGGTTTCGGTGTTGTTGTTGCTTCGGAATCCGAATTGGGAGGGGTCGAGAATGGCGTTCTCCTCAATGAAGTTTGTCAGCTCAGTGTTGATGATCTTCTCGATGCCACGAAGCGGAGAAGAGAGATGGGTCATAGTTTTTCAGGTCCCTCGTTTCGGCCAAGGGTTTCTTGAAGAGGGCCTTGACTTTTGCGCGTTTCCAGACATTGGGGAAAGTGCCGCTTCCGAGGATAGGTGTTGATGGTGCGTTGTAGCTCGGGTGCAATGGCAGCGGTGGCTCTGTGGAAGGTGTGCGGTGAGCAGGCGTCCGTGGGGGCTCCCCAGTATGTGCTCTTCAATGATCATGGCTGTATCTTCAGTGGAGACCCGGGTCCAAGCAGCGATTGTCGGATAGTTGTCGCTGCTGGAGGAAGGAGTGGTTTCGGGAGTCTGTTCGCTGAAATGTACCCTTAGTGGATCAGTGGGCAGGTGTGACCCAGTCCCACAGTGGTTCTCCAGGGAAAAAAGAGAAACTGCCAAAGGAGTCCAGGTCAGGTCTAGTTGATAATGGTCAGCTGGGCTCTTCTAGGAAAGTGGGATTCTTCCAAGTTTTTGTCCATGTAGGTTAACAGGAGGTCAGCCAACTGACTCTTGGGGTCCACATCTTTGTTGTTGGTACAACTTGGTGCAGGTTGTGTCCATAATGTACTCCTTGTAGGTCAGGAAATGAGCAACCCCTCCTCTGTGGTCCCTCAAAAACAGTTCTTGGACATGGGGTGCCAAAGGCCATGAAAGACTCAATTTTGTCCACAAATAAAGACGGACTTAGGAACAGATGAACTCAACTGAATTATGTATTCAAAACAGGCATTTACCCCCAGATTGCTTGGAATGCATCACACGTTTCGGAACTCCTGCTCCTTGTTCACAGGCTGTCGATGCAACATCGAAGAGGTAATAAGAAAAAACTTATCTCCATGCTAATTACTTTTATTGCCCTCCGGTGGGCCTCTCCAGTGAGTTTGATTGTCAAAGCATGTCGGGACTTGTACTGTACTTTTAATAATGTTTACCCTTCAGTGGGTTCTGCTGCATGACGTTTGATTTATGGCATATATACATATATACATACTGAAGGGCTTTTCATTGGTTAAGCAAGTATTTAGGGTTTTTTACATTTGAAAAAACGATTTTAGCATCAGTTTTTGTGTAGGTCAGACTGTAATTAAAGGTAAGAACAGTTGCGATGCATCAAGCTTTCTTCTATGTTTGCTAGAGTATTTTCGGAGTAAAGATTGTGACCAGTCAGAACAATTGCAACACATCAAGCTTTCTTCTATGTTTGCTAGAGTGTGCTCTAATTCCTCCACAGATCTAAATCTCAGCCTGACAGACAAGAATGTTTCACACGAGGTCTTATACCATCAGGTCTTATGCAGAATCTTGGATGATTAAAATATGTTTCAATAACCTTTCACCAACAAATACAAAGGAAGAGATCTGCTCATGTGTTTTATACATGACAGCCTTACCTTCTCCACCATCAACCACATAATCAGTCGAAGACAGCACCTGAAGCTCACAAACATCCAGGACTTGCTGCACGCCTGTAAGACAAAATTAATCAGTAAATGATGACGTTGAGATATAAAAACCAGGATATGCACAGTGCACAATGACCATTTAGAGGGTCAACCAAACATTTACCCAATTCTCACAAATACTTGAGGCGTGAAAATCAACCATTTGCAAACAAAACAGGTGATGGACCGAATGTGGATCAATGTCACACATTCACCCCAGTCCAAAGATCTGGGCCCAAATCCATCGTTTTTTTGCACTCCACACCACCCTGGGTTAGACAATGGCGAAATGCAAATCAGCTCTGACCCTGTGCCCCCTAGGGAACAGTCCAGTCCGAACTACAAAAGCCATGTCCTTCCCAGAACGGAATCAAGCATCCGAGGACCGGACCGGTTCCCATGGGGCACAGGGTCAGAGCTGCTTTGCATATCGCCATTGTCTAACCCAGGGTGGTGTGGAGTGCAAAAAAACGATGGATTTGGGCCCAGATCTTTGGACTGGGGTGAATGTGTGACATTGATCCACATTCGGTCCATCACCTGTTTTGTTTGCAAATTCCGCCATAAGTGCGCTGGGGATGCTCAGACGTGGGTCCCAGGCACTCCACACCACTGGAGTCAAGCTAGCCGGGCTGATGAGAGGTGTTACCTCGAAACCGGTCCGGTCCTCGGATGCTTGATTCCGTTCTGGGAAGGACATGGCTTTTGTAGTTCGGACTGGACTGTTCCCATGGGACACAGGGTCAGAGCTGATTTGCATATCGCCATTGTCTAACCCAGGGTGGTGTGGAGTGCAAAAAAACGATGGATTTGGGTCCAGATCTTTGGACTGGGGTGAATGTGTGACATTGATCCACATTCGGTCCATCACCTGTTTTGTTTGTGAAAATCAACCATGGCACAGAGCCAGCTCAAGTACCCCAATCACTCTAAATCGCACAGTGCCCCTGGTTTACAAACAAAACTCTCCAGACTTCCAAGCTTCACTTGATATTGAAAAGAGGGAGAAGGCGCAGACAAGCTCTTGTGCCAGTGGCATTTAGTGCAATAGGATGCAGTTAAAAATCAGAGGTCGCTCCAAGTAATGAGTGAGACAAGTGTAGGTGCTCTTTGGGGTCAGTCTAATAGGAAGGATTTTAGACAGTTCACAGGGTGATCGTTTGGGTTAGACCAGTGGAAATTGAAGTATCCCAGGAAGATGTGGGACGCTAGAGGGTCGTAATTTGACGAGATGATTTCCATTAAATCCTCAATGAAGGAAAGATTGTCTTCAGGTGGATGGTAGAATGTGTACAGTTTGCAGACAGGGAGGTTTTTGCGAGAAATGTTGAGGCATAGATATTCACTGGAGGTCAGAGTGGTGGTTTCTGATTGTAAGACCAAGAGTGTATTTCGGTGTAGACAAGATATTCCTCCACCCTGTTTGATACATCTGTCCAGAAGAATTATGTCATGGCTAGGCAGAACTAGAAGGTCAAGGATAGGGGTGGGAGAGCAATTTAGCCAGGTTTCCGTGAGGATAATGATATCAAGCTCATTAATTAAGATGAGATCATAGATATCGGGTGTGTTTACTAGTTGATCTGCAGTTGAGTATTACCCATTTCAGTTGGTCAGTCGAGTGGGAAGTAGTAGTCTGAAAGATGTTAATGAGCTTGAGGTTGTCACTATTTGTTCCTCTGAGGTTGTGGGAGGGTTCTCTGTATGGTTTAGCGTGAATAGCTTGGATTTGACCCAGTAGGGTCTTGTCAGTATTACTGGGTGTGATTAAGAGAGGAGTAGATCATGGATATCGCTGGTAGATAGATAAGCCTTCAGTCTTCTGGGGTGGGAGGAGGCATTAGGGAAGGGTAAAGTTTTCGAGGTATGGTGAAAGGTGTGCAAGTCAAATGCAGGAACTGCTCCAGTAAGGACGGTGGGTCGGGTCCCTTGAGTACTAAAAGTTCTGAGCAGGGAGAGATGTTCGATAGTGATGGCTTTCAATTCCTGGAGTTCATCCATGAGAAGGTGCAGGTGGAGAGAGACCTCATCAAGACGAGCGGCACATTATGAGTGTTGGTTGTTGGGTAAGGATTGTGTGGAGAGTTTCAGCGGAGGGGTGGGACCTCGAGGGATAGCTGAAGGGTTCAAGGCAGCATTGAAATAGTCAGGTGGAGCGAGTAAGTCAATGAGGTCTTGTGGAGTACCAATTAGCATGGAGAGAGGAGTCGGGGATAGAGGGATGGTGAGGGGTCATATGTGTGGCAGATGGGATGTGCGCGAAGATTCGTTGAATGGGTTGGCAGGGATAGATTCCATGGAGGGCGGTAGCCTGGATTCAGACTGGGCTGGTGGCATGTTAGAATAGATCATGCAAGGATGTTCACCAAGAGAGAGAAAAAACAGGGAGGGACCCATTGTGTATCCGCGTAGTGATCGGGGAAGTGTATCACGCAGTAGGCCCATTAGCCGCTTGATTCAATGGTAGTGTAGACAGTGAAGGTTCCGGCGATACTAAGTCAGGGGACTGGATGGAAGAGAGATCGCTTAAGGAGGGTTATGTGAAGTTGAAGTCATGCCGGACGTGAGGAGGGGTGTGAGAGTGCTATCATGGGGAAAATGGATGGTTTAAGAGGGGATGAGAAGACTTAGAATTCATTGCTTTCTTGAGGGTAGGGAAGATATTATCCATCTTAGCTAAATTGTCATTCGATGCTTGAATCAGTATAATACCATTGGTGGAAAGCGATATGGTGGTGTTCGCATTGTAGATGGGCGAGGGCAAAGCTGATAGTTTGAGGCCACACAGAGCTTTCCTGGCACCAGTTATACGAAGCATGGAATAGAAGACGTTCCTCAATCTTGCCCATTTTCTGGAGTAGAAGATAAGGTCATTGGTAAGTTTACCCTTGTTGGCACAGAAGTAAAAGTCTGAGATAAGTGTTTCAGGTCGTTTTGAGTAACCTATGTTTGTGCTTTTTGACCGCATTTTTAGATTGGTTAGGAAGGTAGTTAATAGTGAAAGTATGGAGATCGGTCGGGTCAAGCCTTATATCCATTCTGTGTTGGGCCAAGGTGAATTCTTTCGCGGGAGGAAGCAAATTTAAGAGCTCTTAAGCGAGTTGACAATGAAGAGCTTAGAGAGAGAGAGTTCCTCAGTGTGAAATGTGGCCACTAGATGGAGTTCTAGGTTGAGAATGATTTAAGGACTCTGGGACGGTCCAACCCATTCATCCCACTCATCCCACAACAATTTTCAAAATGGTGGGCTCCTTCAGTCGCACCCCAAAGTCAAGAGCTCCAAATGAGCAAGGAGCATGCAACGCCTTCACCCTCCACAACCCCGAGTCTGGACCCAATGTTCGAAGGACCGTGGGAGGCGAAGTAGGGTCTGCCAGTTCGGCTCCAGCCATCGGGGTCCACAGCAGCTCGGGAGGGCAGTGTCAGGTGAGGTAATAGAGTCCCGTCCCGATAGCCAGGAAACAGGTGTTGATAGAGCATCAGGCTGCCATCGACACTGTGTGCAAGGTAGGTGAATGAGTTTTTTTCCCTTCAAATCTTCATCCTGGGAGAAACAGAGTATGGCTAAATGGGGTTATACTTTAAAAGGTGATCCCCAATCCAGGTGCCTCTCACAGGCTCAACTCTCCTGAAGGCCAGCTTGCACAGGCATTTCATTAATGATAGATGAAGGCACAAATGTTGTAATGGTGGTAGTAATGCAGTGGCACCATCTACCCTGAGGGATTCCACAAAAAAATATATATATATATTCTATAAGTAACGGGCACCAGTCACAGACAGTCAAAGATGGCCGCCACTTTTGCAAAGTTATTTACAGGTAGAGGTTAGTCCTGCTTTAGCTTCAGTTGCAGTTTTCACTCAGTTGCCTTTCCATGTGATGGGCGCCATCTTCTGCAAGTGAATCAAGTCGGTGGAGAAGTGATTCACAAAATGGAGGATTGGTCACTGAGGGACCTATCAATTGATCTAGGGCACCACCGCAGGAGCCAAGCGTGACCTGGGTCCCCGCTTTCAAGAGGCCAAAGACCTCAGATCAAAGGTCTAGGGCACCACTGCAAAACCATGGTGAATGAAGGGCCAGGACAGTGCTGGGATCTCATGTAAGGTCCCCGGTCGATACAGGGGAAGGCAAAGGGTCGACCTGGATGCCCAAGTGCTGTAGCAGACCAGGGGAAGAGAGGCCAGAGCCAGCAAGACTCTCATGCGCTTCACTACCTTCCAGCTCACGCTACTCTGAAAACCAGTGGCTAGATACCTGGCAAGTTGGCGGGGAAGTCGATTGGTGGGAGAATAACAGCAGGAGAAAGCAGAAAATCATTGACGATGGCAGCCCTTCACGAGGGTCAACACAGGCTGCAGCCCAAGTGCTGCAACGGTCGGCGGGAGGTAAGATGAGAGCCATCCAGACTCTCCAGAGCTCCATCACCCCCCAGCTGAAGCCAAGTTGAGTCCAGTGAGTAAGCAGGTGGGGCGGCGATTTGCTGGTGTTGTGCAATCAAGGAGAACAGAGAATCCTCGTTGATGGCAGCCCTTCATGTAGGTCAACTCAGGTTGCAGAACTGAGGCGAGGAGGCGAGGGGGTAGGCGGAGGCACTCACCAGTTCCTCGGTTCAACCAGTCCGAGACCCAGCTACTAGTGAGCCAGCCCTTTCCAGCAAGTTGCAGAGGCAATCCGGAATTCTCTCCCTGCAGAGTGCCGCCCTGTCGTACTTCAAAGGATTGGGCATCGAGTCAAGTTTATTTTGGTAACGGTGAGGAGCGGGGACAATCAGCCCAGGTTTCGGCATGGAAGGCAGTGCTAGTTCACCGTAACAATGAGATAACAACAGGAGCCAGCACTTGAGTAATAAAGATGTTTGTCCCGCTGTGTTCCTCATGCAGTCTTCTTTCCAAGGATGACTGTTGGTGTCAAGGATGGCAGGATTAAGCAATGGATTTGTACCAATAGATAATCCCAAATCCAGAGAGCCGCCTCCGTGAGCTCCTACACATTGGCCATCTTGGAACCACTATATTATCCACTATACTTCAAGCTGCATAAATGCTGGTTTTTATTCTCTTTATAATGTGACATTTCTTGAAGGTATTCACACACATTGTTAGTTGAAGAATAGATACATTCATGGTCTGTTGGGGTCTATCCTATGCGTTCTGGCGGGTGTAGCGTACAGCCTACGGAGAAATTTAAAATGTAGGAGTCTATGTTTACTGTTTAATGACACCATCTCAGTGACCCTGCAGCATGCCACCCACTGTTCGTCTGTGATTGATATGCCTAAATCAGACTCCCACGCGGAGCGTATTTTCGAGTCATCTAATGGTATCTCCTCTGAGCAGGCCTTGTAAAGTTGTGAGGTAAGGTGTAGCCCTTTGTCACTGGTTATTACCAATGTAAGTGGGGGGAAGGAGGGTGGTTCCAACGGGTAGTCAGGGAACTTGGCACGGAGTGCTGCGTGTAACCTGGCCAATATAAACTAGTCCATGAACGAGGCCCCCGAAAGTGTGGGTGTTTCTTCCGGGTCAAAGATATGACCATAAGGGAAGAGGTCTCCAATTGTATGGAAATTGAATTTAGCACAGGTCTGTGTAACAAGTCTCTCAGAAGTAATGGGTATGTAGGGGGGATTCAATATGGGAAGTGAGGAGGAGTACAGAGCTCTCTTCTGTGCGATTTTATTTAGTTTCTGCCACACCGGTATGATTTTTTGCACATTTGGCATGGAACTGTCCACGAGTCCACGAGTACTGGGCAGAAGTACATCGGCTCCTCAGTGTAATGATCCAAATTCCATTGCAGCCGATCCCAGAAATTGCGTTGTTGTGGTATAGGGTGCAAATCCCATTGAAAGCTATTGCTTTGCTTCTAGCCAAACGAGAGGTTGCGATATGCTGGGGTGGTAGGAAAGTGCCAACAACGAAGGGATGGGTACGAAGTATGACAACTTGTACAATGCACAGCGATATGTATGCTAGCACCTGTCCTACATCCTCCAGACCTAAGGATATTTGGGGGCCTCTCCGTAATTATCTGGCCTCGCTGCAGCAACCTCCCGCTACACAACGAAGCCAGGGTATGGAACCAGCGGGGATAGGCTGACTAGGTTAGTACATTTGTAATCATATTGTTGCATGGTTGGAACAATTTAATACAGACAATTATGCATCTACTGGATAATCCATAGTGTTCTGGACACTTTAAGGGGATGGCCCCTACTTACAAACTGCTTCTGATTATCGCCATGCATTGTGTTGTGCCCGGGATGAACTGCTATGTTTTACAACGGAGAATGTAATGTACCACCATTATTGAGATGTATCTGCTATATATATTAACAGAAATCTGTGCTCTGCTTTGTTCTTTTGAAAATCTGCAAAATAAAAAAAAAATTCAAAAAAGAACAAAATAAAATGAATAGATACATTCATGTACCAGTGATAGACAGAAAAGGCCTGAGATGAACACCTTGATGAAAGAACATGGCTAGCCTGAGCGTTAACTGAAAGGCCTATTCAGCAATGTTTCCACCTGGCTTGTGCATTACAAGACAATGTAATTTCTTTGTTCCAGTTTTTGTGTGGGATATTAGGGAAATGTTGCAGTTTATAATGTGAGAAGTGGAGAAAAACAATAGATCACTGTTTCAGTTTTTTTTTGATGATGAATGCAAAGAGTTGTTTCCGATGAAGACTCTTGTGTGTTATAACATATGGCCTCAGAGGTGTGGTGAAGCGGCCAGGGCAGATGACTTCGTAGCACAGGGTTTACGGTTCGATCACCGGCTCCAGTGGCAGCTCAGCCTAGCACCATGTGG
Organism: Lissotriton vulgaris; assembly: GCF_964263255.1. Taxonomy (NCBI): domain Eukaryota; kingdom Metazoa; phylum Chordata; class Amphibia; order Caudata; family Salamandridae; genus Lissotriton; species Lissotriton vulgaris. The sequence goes on from NC_141687.1 coordinate 1,762,802,852, forward strand.
CTCTGGGCAACAGCTCACTTAATTTCCATGACGGCCCCTAGCGCCTTGAGACCCGTAAGGGTGAGAAATTTGCGCTTTATAAATATGGATTTACATTTACATTACGATGTCCGACTCCTTGACGGAATGGTTTCTGACCGACTCATGTTCCGGGACTCCCACTGAACGATTACAGTGGTTCTGAACACCGTTTGGTCGGACTCCCATTGACTTCAATGGGTGCCTGTGTTCCGAATGACAAAACTGCCTCCCATTGAAGAAATAGGTGGGTGTGGAAAACCTTGCATCCTGTGGTGCGCAACCTATGGTGTGCATGGTTGGATAAGGGGGTCATGGGTTCCTCTCTACGGGCCCAAACCAGAGGCCTCCGGGTGAAGGGGGGCCTGCTACAGGCCTCCAAAGTCGGTTTCCAACAGCTGAGCTGTGTTGGACAGACCGAGTCGGAACGGCTGTTGGAATCCGACATTGTAATCAGTTGGTTGGAAACGCAGCCCATAGAGCTCTATGATTCGGCTTCTGATCGACTCGGACTCTCTGAATGCCGTTCGGAACCAATTCGGGATGACCGACCTACTACCTTGTATCATAATCGGTCGGTCGGAAATGTTTCCGAGTTGGCTTCCGATAGGGTTCGGTCAAACCGAATGCCAATCGGAGCCTTTCCGATCAACTTCATAATGAGGCCTTTAGTGTGCATTCCGTTCGATATTCAGATACCCCTTAGATGCCTTTTATATTCCTTGCAGATATCATCAGAGACATTCCCTAACTGTTTAGAGTCCTTTTCCATGTACTTTGAGAGATTTAGACCTCAATGCTTTCTTTGACTCTTTGTTGAGTGGGGCTTAGGCTAATGCTTACTTCTATGAGCTAAGAAGACTCTTGACCGAGCCTCTGAAATGCTGACACCTTTCCTAATTATTTTTCCTTGCCCCGTTCTTATTTCCTTTATGGAAACTCCTGATTTTTGAAGCCCTTTATATTTTAGAACCATCTATTATAGCTGGGACTTACTTTAGAAAATTATACTTACCCATGTGTAGACAACTTAATCTGGGATTTTTCTCTGATCTTTTGAATTGGTGTGACCAAACTGCTTGTTTGCCTAATATTTATCAGCCTAACTTTATTTCGTAGGTTCGGCATGCCTGTTGCTATTTTGTACTTTTATAGCATGGTGTTCAGAGTTGTTGTATTTTAACTTGATTTTGAATTTGTAATAAACCTTCTTAACCCTAGCTACCGATTCCTGATCCTCATTGTGTAACCAAATGGATTGCACTGTTATGTGAAATTGATTGATGTAAATGTTAACTCCCATTGGAGGACCGATGGTAAGCGAGTGTGTCCAGAAAATGCTGCTTCAACTTACTGATAAATGTGCTGACTGGAGGGGAAGTCCTCCCCTAAGTCCCAGTGGCCATGGGTGTCAATCCATAAATCACTATGCCCCTATGTAGCATTAGATATGACAGAGATCCATAATACTAGTCCCAGTGTAGCTACAGTCACCTTCCATCCAGAAAGGAACTTGGGGTCTGGTAGTGGATTTATCGGTCAACAGTGTGCAGCTAAATTAATTAATTTAGCCCTGGCCTGGGAGCTCAGATGAGGGTAGGCCTGACACTTTCACAAGCAGACAGAACTACGAGAAAGAGGGGGGGCGTGGCTAAGGCGGCGATCATGGCGGACGCAGCCTGAGCGAGCTCCGTCCCGCCGTTCCATTATCCGCCGAAAATCCTTCCTTTCCCCAGCCCTGAAACGCCCTAAACCACATTTCTGGCAGTCGGAACGGGCGGAGGTGCCCCGACAGCGTTTTGGGCGCTGCGGTCGGTTGCTGAGAGGCGGCTGGAGCTCCGTGGTGGTGCGGCCTGCTGCCGCGTATAAAGCCGGGACCTCGAGTTTAGAGTCGCCGGACGGGGGCGAGGCTCGGCCGGCGTGGAGGAGGAGCAGTGACCGGCCCGCACTTCCGGAGCCTCAGCGATTGCGGTGTGTTCTGCGGCTCGGCGAGGGACAGGCTCAAAGGCCGACGACGCGACTGCAGGGGGCCCCACTCTTCAGTGCCGGAGAGGTGAGGGGTACGGCAGCGACTGGTTGAGCCCCACTCGGCGGTCGAATCGGACCGGAGGGCCACAGCGGGCCAGCGGAGCAGCGGCACACCTCCCGCCCTGTAATTCTCCCCACCTGCACCCTGCTCAAACTTGGCATCTAACCCCCGGCGCTTGCTGAAGGGGGGGGGGGGGGGCGAAGATTCTTGGCCGAGGCTGGCTGCCGTGTTCGGACGGCATTTCCTACGTGACATACTGAGGCTCCCCCCCCCACCAAAGACACTGTGAGGCAGGTGGGGAGACTCTCTGGGGCCGGGGGCTGGGAATCTACCAGCCGGAAGTGAGGTGGTGACAGCTATAAGCCGGTGCACAGAGGTCGGGGCGGCCAATCCCTGTAACGGACTGCATCCTGTGGCCGGGCCCCACAACGGGGAGGCGTGGTGGTGGAGCCCCTGAGGTGAGGTCTACAGAACGGCGTGGTTGCTGCTACCCCGGCTTGACTTGGAAGGGGGTGCGAGCCCTTTGCGGGGCCACTAGCACGAGGAAGAGACACGACCGGACTGGGGACAGCCACTCATACCCAGATCACTACTCCCGTGTCGCCCTGGAGCCTATATCAGCAGGCGGCCATGACGAGGGGTGGCAACAGTGGACACACCTCAAAGCAAAGCACAATTGACAAATTCACGGGACCGGCTGGGGGTGCCGGAGCGGCCCACCAACATCCGTCCCCGATAACGCCGCCCTCATGGCGGCGATAACTCAATCCAGGGACATGCTCGACGCTAAAATAGGGGCGGTTGGTGCCGACGTTACATTATTGCGCCAGGTTCTGCGCAACACAGTGGCTCGCATCACGGAAGCGGAGACAAGAATTACTAGTGTGGAAGACGATGTTGCAACCCTAAAAAAGAGGGTGGCCAACATGGAGGGGATCCGGAAGGGCCTAGCTCTGAGGGCTGAGGATGCAGAAGGGCGTGCTCGGAGGAACAATCTACGCTTTGTGGGATTTCCAGAGGGCTGTGAGAAGGGCGACATGGAGGCCTTCCTGACCCGCTGGCTGGAGGGGTGGCTCCCTTCGGAATCCCTGTCCCTCTGTTTTATTGTAGAACGGGCGCACCGAGCACTGACCCAGAAGCCGCCGGTGGGGGAACGTCCTAGACCGGTGATAGCCAGGCTGCTCAACTACCACGACCGCGACACGATCCTGCGGCAATTGTGCCTGAAGGAGCCTCTGCTGTTCGAAAGCCACAAAATCCTAATATTTCCGGACTATACCAGGCTGGTTCAGCGTCAACGCCAATCCTTCACCGAGGCCAAGGCGCGACTGCGGGGCCTAAATATCCAACATGCTTTGCTCTACCCGGCCCGCCTGCGGGTGGTGTTTCAGTCCAAGACCCAATTTTTCAACACTCCGGAAGAAGTCTTTGCCTGGACGGATGAGACGGTCCGGATCAGGGTGCATACTCCCCCGGGTCAAGACTCGGATGCATCCTCCACAGCTGGGCCCCCTCGGACCCCACGACGGTCGCGTAGCAGAAGTAATTGGAGATCCTGCACTAAGAAGAATCCTCCTTCAGAGACTGGAGCGGCCGGGGCCGCTGGGACTACAGACTTTCAACCTCCGACATTATAATTTCCGAGGGATGTGGCAGACTTTCAATCAGGATCCAGGGAGGTGACTGCGCTCCTCCTGAATATGGACGACTTTTGCAGACTGCAGTTTGAGACTCCGGCTGTACAAGTAACTTTGTGGTTTTGGGAACCGGGCTGGGGGACGGCATAAGGAGGGCAGACTCGACCCCTCAGTTCAGAAGGGTTTGTTAGTGGGGGGGTAGGTTGGGACAGTGTGGGTAGTCTCTTGGGGATCCATTGGGATAGTGAGTACCGGACCTCCCGTTGGGGGCGGCGACGATCTATACCGCAACAGGTACTTCAATGTTGCTGAGGTATGGGATGGGGGAGGAGGGGGTGTTTTGGGGGCAGTTGGGAGTGGGGGAGGAGAGGGGTGGGGTGTTGTGAGTGTAGTTGGGAGGGATGGAAGGAGGGAGAGGGGGAGGAGGGCTGTCTGGGGGGTAGTTAGGTTCGACACAGTGTCTGCACGAGTTCGGCAGCAAAAATGTATGTGTGTGTGGCTCCGAGAGCCCAGGATATTGATTTTCCTCCCCATTGACAATGGCTGACGTCCAGGGAACAGGCCTTCCACAGGCGTTGTTACGATTGGTGAGTTGGAATGTCCGAGGGATGCTGGATAAAATAAAACGAGGGGCGGTGCTGTGGCTGGGGAAAAGGGAACGGGCTGACGTCCTCCTCTTGCAGGAGACGCACCTCCATGGCACTAAAACCCTCAGCTTACAGCAGTATGGCTATCAACAAGTGTTTCATGCAGGCTTTGTGAGAGGGTCCCGAGGGGTGGCAGTCGTAGTGCATCGCAGGCTCTCTTATGTACATGAGACGCAATGGGTCGATGTCCATGGTAGATTTGTGTTTGTTAAAGGTATGGTTGGGGATGAGCTGATGGTTTTTGGTAGCGTGTATGCCCCGCCCCCACTGCAAGAAGCGCTCATTGAAAAGCTGTTCGAGGTGTGGGCCGAAATCCCGAATGTACTGGCGATCGTGGGTGGTGATTGGAATGATGTGATGGATGGACGAGTGGACCGTTATAGGCCTGGAGTGGGGCTCCCAGCAGACACTCCTACGAAACTTAGCGGCTTGGCACAGGGAATGGGATGGATTGACTCGTGGCGATACCAACATACTCATAGCCGCGAATACTCCTATGTCTCTGCTGTGCACAGGTCTTTCTCCTGTTCATTCCGTCTCCCTGGATAGCGAGAGTTGCCTCTACGTCTGTGCTCCCTCATGGTATCTCGGACCACTCCCCTGTGACGCTAGACCTTTATTTAGATAAGAGGCGACAGCCCTTTAGATGGCGCCTGTCTACGTGGCACCTACAACAAGATCACTACCAATCACATATTCGGGAGGCCATATCTCACTACTGGGAGGAAAATGATAGGCCTGAAACAGATGCCGTCGCCCAGTGGGAAGCTCTAAAACCCGTGATTTGGGGTGTTGATATTGCCTGGTGTGCAGGAGCCCGCAGGACCCGTAAGAAAGATATGGAGGAGGCAACGGGGCGGGTTCGGGATTTGGAGGGGGAATGTAGTACTGGCGACACGGTTGAGGCTGTCGGGCAGCTGCTGTTAGCGCAGCAATCTTATACATCCCTGTTACTGAACAAGGCGCACCAGCTGTGGCTGGCCACGCAGAGTAGAATCTACCAGTGGGGGGATAAATCCAGTACCATGCTCTACAGACTCTGCCAGCACACCTTCCAGACTCAGACCTTGCCGGGAATTTGCGATGTGCGGGGGGACCCTAGTACGGCTCCGGAGGACCTAGCGGCCAGCTTCGCACAGTATCATGCGGCCCTATATGCCCCCCAGGAGGTCCTCCCTGCGGAGGACGTGGACAAATTCTTGGCGGACCTTCCGCCGCGCGCGCTCTCAGACGAAGGTCGCGACCAGTTGGAGCTCCCCCTATCGTTGGAGGAGCTGGGTACGGCACTTGGGGAGTTGAACACTGGAAAGGCCCCTGGACCTAACGGGTTCTCGTGTGAATTTATGAAGACCTTTCATCTCCAACTGGAGGTGCGGTATAGAATGGCATTGGAAGCAGCCAGGGAGCGAGGACCCCCCGAACATCACTCATCATACAGGCCGATTTCCCTTTTAAATTTTGAAGCAAAAATCTTAGAGAAGGCCCTGGACAATCGCCTCCTTCCCTATATCACAGATTTAGTCCACCCCGATCAGGCTGGGTTTATGCCCCATAGGGCGACGAGACACAATATTCGCCGTGCACAGGTGGTGGTGGAGGCAGCCCGGGCTGCTGGGATTCCGGCGGCGCTCCTATTGGCTGACATAGATAGAGCATTTGACTCCCTAAGCTGGGTATATCTCCAGGCGCTTCTGTCCCGCCTCAATCTTCGGACATGCTTTCTGTCATACCTACGGCTGCTATACACGGACCTGATGGCGTCTGTGAGAGTTGCGGGAGTGGTGTCGGACCCCTTCTCTATCGGACGGGGCTCCAGGCAGGGCTGCCCTCTCTCACCCTATCTATTTGCATTGGCCATGGAGCCGCTAGCGGCGTGGGTGCGGATGGATGCACAGTTGCGGGGACTCGAGTGGGAGATGGGTCCGTCCGATCGCATTGCACTCTACGCCGACGATGTCCTCTTCTTTCTTACGGACATAAATAGGTCTGGGTCTAGAGTCCTGGAGATAATGCGTGTATTCAGGGAGGTTTCAGGCTTACACTTAAACGTGCGGAAATCCACGCTGTGGGTGCTGGGGGGAGGTGAGAGGCAGGCACCCTGGGCGTCCATGTTACACGAGGCGGCTGGCGGAATTAAATACCTAGGCGTCTTTCTGACTGATGTTTCGGGTGTGGCTTGGGCACGCAACGTGGTGCCCGTCTGGGACCGAGTGCGTTCGGACATGAAAACTTGGTCCAGAATGCCCCTGAATATTTATGGCCGCTCGGCAATATTTAAAATGGTGGCCCTCCCGCGCCTCCTCTACCAGCTGCAAAATCACCCGTATCCCATTGCGCCGCAGTGGTTTCGCCAAGTGAACTCGGCGTTGAGTCAGTTTCTTTGGGCCGGAGGAGTGGCGAGAGTGGCTCTTCGCACTTGCTTCCTATCCACGTACTGTGGGGGCCTGGCCACCTCGGACATTTTGTCATACTACCAAGCGTCTCATTTGCTGGTGCTAAATGAATGGTGGTATGGAGACCGGAATGATCCGGCCTATGCCCTCGAGAGATACATGATGGATCCGGATACGCTACATACCATCCTGTACTCGGCAACGGTCAGGAAGAGGCTTCCCGTGGTTACCCAGGTGATCTTCCGAGTGTGGCATGGAGCTCTGCGCTGCATGGGGTGGTAGAAAAAGTTAACGAGAGAGACTCCGCTGTGGCAGAACGGGCAACTACCGTCACTGGCGTCCCTGCAGGGGTTTCGGGGCTGGGACGCCATCGGCATTTCGACGCTGGGGCACGTCATGAAAGGCACAACCCTCAAGTCATTCCAAGCATTGAGTGAAGAATATGCTATGCCTAGAACCCAATTCTTCAAATACCTGCAGCTGCGACATGCCTTATCCCCCTTCCTGGTAGGCTTGGAGTCATTGCCTGAATTTAGCCCCCTTGAGGCTAAGGTGTTTATGGGGGAATTGGAGGGAAAAAAAAATTCTAACATATATCAGACCCTGGTCATGCACTGCTCCTCTTCCCTTGATAAATTGTGCTCTGTGTGGGAGGGAGATGTTGGGGCTTTCGAGGAGGAGGACTGGAGGGAGGCCCTGGAGGCCCCGAGGGGTGCGGCGATAGCAATGCAATTACGTTTCATTCAATTTAAATACTTGCATAGGGCCTATTATACCAGAGACCGACTGTGAAGGCTGGTTTGATTGCCTCCCCTGAGTGTTTGAGGTGCATTTCTTCACACAGTATGGTCGGGCGAGAAGCTGTCGAGGTTTTGGATGGGTGTCTGGGATTGCTTTTCTGAGGTGTTGGGCTGGGACCTCCCCCGATCGCCGCAGCTAGGCCTTTTGCATATCATGGAACAGGTTGGAGGCAACATATATAAACGTCATCTATTAGTCTTGGGCCTTGTAGTGGCCAAACGTGATATAGCTCAGGCCTGGAAGGACCCCAGGGCCCCTTTGCTGGAAGTGTGGAGGAGGGGATTAGACTTTTGTATGGGGCTGGAGTGTCCAGTGTTTGAGGCCAGGGGCTGCCCCCGGAAGCATCTTAAGATATGGAAGCGATGGGCGGACTATAGAGGGCTGTGGCTGGAGCCACCTGCGCCACAAGACGTTGGAGCAGAACATTTACTGGTTGACCATGGGTGATAAGGAGCACGCACTGTTAGTGATTCGTTAACCTGTGCCTTGGGACTATGTAGACACTATGTGGGTGTAAGGGTGGGACCCGGGAGGGAGGGTAGGGAGTTGGGAGTTGGGAGGGCCATTTCAATACCAAATGTTGATTGAACTGAATATATGTGATGACTCATTATTTGCTCACTGGTCCTTCGATGTGTTGAGGGACAGTGTCCCATATGTAATTCGTCAGCAAAATAATAAATTTGTTCTGAAAAAAAAAAAGAACTACGAGAAAGAGTTCTAGGCCTCAATTAGTTACTATTGCTTTGTGACTCTGCTGAGACTCCATCCAATGACAGTGGATATTCTCTGCTTTGAGCCTTGTATCCATTTGCCAAAGGATTGCCCACTACGCTTGCTACAGCTTTGGAAGAAGTTAACGGATCTTTCTGGGAGAAAAAATGCCCCCCGCCCCCCCCCCAATCCTACTGTAGGCCTATGGCCCACCCTTGTGCTCTAGCCAAATGCCTAAAGATTGCCCAGGGAGACGCAGGATCCTGTTGGGAATGCTGTGGGTTGTCTAAATGGCACTCTGTTCATTTTCAAATCCCTGGAGTATGCCTGCTGTGCCAAAAGTGATTAGCAGCCTGCCTTTCTACAATGCATCTTGCTTCTGCTACAGCCAAAATCACTGTATTAACCTAAAGCTGCACACTTTGAGGCAAACAGATCATCGGAGAAAGCCAATTGCTCATTCAGAAGGAGAGGGGGTGGCGCGGGGCATTCACCACAGAAGGGACTTTATACACTAGAGAGTCTGATTAGCTGTTGGTTTTGATCTATGAGATTCTCGAGGGTTAAATATTGTTGCTTTCCTGCCTTTTACTCTGGCCCCATTAAGAGAATTGAGAGTGATCTCTCAGCAGACATTGAGGGGTCGTAAATCAATATCACTACACTTGACCACTCAGCCCACCTTGCCACCTGGACATTTGGGAAGGGGTTCAAGCTGCTTTTCACCCACAAATAACCACCTTCACCCCCTTCCAATCTACATTAATTCTCCAGATCACAGGGACCAAAACCTTACAGTTATGCGTACTACCATCATAAGCCTGCCTAGACTTCATTCTGCCTTTGTGCACAGCCATTACACACGAATAACCCCGCTATATCTTGGAAGGACAGCTCTCCTGGATGCATAATTGGGCCAAGAGCCCATGTTTGTGTTTGGTACACATATAGTTGTGTGCCGTCTAACCAATTATTTCCATTTCCAGAAAATACATCTGGGCGTACACGTGCTTCCTGGTTCTGGATTGCTTCCTAGTAATACATACTGTGTATGACATTGCAGGATTGTGTTCACTTCCATTCTACCACAGGGACCCTGGCTCTTCCCCAGCCATTCCTGATTGCCTGCTCACACTATCATCTCTCAGCCTTCAGGTGAGGCACACTTGTCAATGCTCATTCACACACCAAGATGATAAACCCTGGGCCGTCTCACCGACAGGCGCTTTTATCAGATCCACTTCTATCAGATGAATTGAGATTGTCTCACTGGGTCAACCACCATCAGTGAGGATAGAGAACAGTGGTGAGGAGATGGTAGTGTCCTCTATATACCTCTCCCAGGCAGCATTACAGACAGCTCCTGCACAGGAGAGTGATGATGAATCCTGCAGAGGACCTCCACCTCTTGAAGGACGATTAAGAAACCTTGCAGAAAAGCTCACACCACATGATGCTCTGGTACACTGCTTTAAAGTTGGCCAGAACTCACAAATATCTTGGGAGATAGAAACTATTCGGCCACATGCATCAACCTATTTAGGAAGTGCAAACGGTGCGAATCGGTAAATTCGGCCGTTTGCGATTCCTAAATAGGTTTATGGGATGCATCAAACATTTTTGACAAAATCGCTATTTTTAGCGAATTCCAAAAATGCGGTTGCTTTAAAGGAATCGCAAATTTGCGATTCCTTAAAAGCAATGCATGATTACTTTTAAAATTGCGAATTCGCAATTAGGGGGTGCAAATTATCACGAGGGTGAACCTCGTGGTAATTTGCGAAAATGTATTAAAATGCTCAAAATTGCATTTTAAAACACTGTCATGTTACAGACACACATGCCCTTAGGACATGTGTGTGTGTAACATGCACTTCAAAATTCATTTCAGGGGTGCAGGGTGGGTCCTTTGGACCCCCCCTGCACCCATGGAATGCATTAACATTTTGCGAATCGCTAATTGAAATTCGCAAAACGTCAATGCCTTCCCATTGATTCCTATGGGCCTTTTGGCCAATAGGAATCAATGGCAATTGCGAAATCGCAAATTAGAATTCCCATAATATTTGCGATTCGGTAAAAATTGCGATTTTTACCGAATCGCAAATATAATGCGATTTAAATCATGCATCCCATTTTGCGATTCCTTATTTGCAATTCCCTAAAAATCGCAAATAAGGAATCGCAAAACCGTACTTTGATGCATGTGGCCGTATAGTGACTGGTTCAGAAGACAAACAATACCAAATAGAAAAAGTTGAAGAACTGCTTCAAGGCCTACAAAGACTGGAAAAAAACTATGATACAGGGTGGCAGATCTAAGATTTTATGCCATGCTTCCCAGCGCTACAATTGTTTAGCACTGGAAATAACGTTAAAGAAACACAAAGTAGGGCACTGCCCTGCTTTTCATTACTTGGCTCCAAGGGGGCATACCATGGGTGGTGCATGGGCGTTCCATGCAACCATCCAGGGTTTCTGATGCTAAACCCAATTTACTAAATAAAGTAGACAGGGTTTAGCGTCAGAAAATAGTGCGCCCTTAAACCAGGCTATATGAAGGAGAAATGCTTTTTTTCTCCTTTATTTTCTGACTTCGCATGTGTGCTGCACTGCACAGCACACATATGTAGTGGATTTATTTTTAAAATTAATCTAAGCATATTATTTTGTACTGGAAGGCTACCCTTCCAGTACAAAACCTATGCTTGACTCATGGAGACACCCTTGGACTATGGGGAAAAGGTGTTTCAGCGGCGCACAGCATCTAGGGAAAGGGGAGGAGAGTGCGATATTCAAGTACATTTGGTGCTCTCCTGCTCTCTCCTTCTCATACAGCACAGCATTTGCAGCTGCTGCACTGCGCTGTGTGAAAATTGGTAAATCAGGCCCACAGAGGCATATTTACAAGGGCAGCCCCACCAGAGCATCACTTTTTCCGGCGCTCTGTTGGCACAATGCCATGCTCCATATTTACAAGGCACCTTCTAAGCTACTTTAATTTACCTTGTAAATATAGTCCTCCTCGCCACAGTTGTCTGTAGCAAAGGGGCAGGCAACGGGTGTTGATGTGGGCGTTTCCAAGCAACACCCATTGCTTTTTGACACTGCCTCAGATTTACTAGGATCTGTAGATCTGAGGTAGCGCCAAAAACGCTTTTGAAAAGGAAGCGCTAGAGCGGTGCAACGAGGAGAATCACTTTTATTTCTCCACATTTTTTGCTCTTTCTATGTGTGCTGCATTCTGCAGTACACATAGAAGAAGCAAAACGCCATAAATTTTGTTGTTGTTGTGCAGAACGATGTCTCTTCCTGCACAAACACAATCATCCCTTCAGCGTAGGATCGCTTGCACCATGGTGCAAGGATGCCTGCGCTGGCACTGGGCAGCTTTTTTAGCGACGGCACAGAAGAAAACACAGGGGTGTGCCTTATTCTTGTAAATACGCCGTATTCCTGCGCTTTTTTAAATGACACTGTGCCCCGCTGCACCATTTCTTTGTAAATATGCCACGCAATGTCATGATCGTAACATTTAGGAGTTTAGAATAGATACATGAAGAAATGCAGATGATCTTACCTTCATCGCCATCTGTCCCATATTCACTGCAGGAAACCACTTGCAGACCATGGAAAACAGAAATCTGATCTACATCTAAAAGGAATAGAAAAATCGAAACGTGAAAATGAAGGCATGGCATGTTCTGTGTCTCCAGAAATCATCAATAATGGAGTCACTATTGTCCCACTCCTTAACCCTGAAGCAATGTCTCTATGCCTTCACTCCTTAAGGTACACTTTGCAAGCTGAAGGTTATCTTAGTTCTGAATTTCCGTTTCATGTGTCAGTAAGGCAGATCAGTGTGATATGTAGCTTTGAGGCCTCATACTGAGAAGGTATCTGTTGTTACAGTCCCATTAAAGTTTCCCATATTGTATTCTGCAGCATTTTCCTAAACTTTGAATGGTCACTTAGTTTACTCACAGTATGAAATGGTCCATCTTCTGTCTCTACAACTGTCTTTCCCAGGACAACTTAGTTTTGTGTTGGTTTCTCTCAGTTTCACCTTGGTACGAAACATATTAACTGATTTTGAATTATTGTACGGGAAAAGGCAAGAGTAGTACCATTTTGGACTTGGTGGGGAGTTTGATTGGGCTTTTACGTCTTGCTTTTCATTACATCACTCTGAAGTAGGACTGCAGGAAGTAGAGTGCATATATCTCCCAGCCCAGAGGCAGCTCCACAACGACCCCACCCCCATCACCCACAGAGGCACACATTCTGGTGGTAGTTTGCCCCACACATCCAAGGGGAAGAGCTGACACTGTTGGACAAATGACAACTTGTTCTCAACCACCCTTGCCTGCTTGTAACCTGACGTGAAACTTGACATAATCAACATCTACAGAATGTCCAAGGTGGAAGGGGTCAAACATGTATTTAAGATGGGGCAGTGAGCTGACCTCTGTAGAACCGCACATTTGATGTTCGAGACAGAGGAGATGAACAAGGCAAGTTTCACCTGAGGGATACCTTCAGAAAGTATGCTTCTCATCTCAGTGCCAGTCCATCCAACACTGTTACAGTGTTGGGGTGGAGGAACAGAACATTCAGGTACATGCTGATGAATGTTGCAGAGACTATTAAGATTAATGCTCCCCCGCCCCTGTGAGACTTTTTCATATTATGTTCATAAGTGTGGTGATACAACTGCTGATTCTGAAAGCCTGGTACTAGATAACTGATTGGGCGCACAGTCGTCTTTTGCACTAGTGCTCACGTGCAATGGGTGAACCCAGCCATGTGCCCCATACAACTTTTTTTTAATCTCCATTGCATGCGTTATCCCACCGAGTAAGATACTGCACATAAGAGAAATGGAGTGGCATTTCCTCCGCAGTCTGTTTCTGTGTTAATGGCATGCCACTCATCTCTTGTGAAGACCCACAAGGCCACGCGAGGACAGAATCTGATGCCACTATTCATGAGGGCTCTCAGGACAGACCTCAGTTGGTGGAATTCAATGATACTGGGGGTAGCACTGTCAATGTTTGCGATGTGGCACCCCTGATGGTCTCTAGAAGGCCAATGGGATTCTTTATACTCCCTCCACAATGCTAATAAACTTTCCTCACGGTGTCCTATTCTCCGTCCTCATTTCTCCACGCTCCACATCTCTACTTTGTGTCCATTCACTACCTTCAGTCAATTCTTGTTCGCCCATTTTTCATTTATCTCCACTGAACCGAATGTTACACTTGCCACTTTTTCGATCACCTTTCACCACTCCCACTTTTCTCCACATTCCATCCTTCAAACACCTTTCACCACTTCCACTTTTCTCCAGATTCCATCCTTCAAACAACTTGCTACTTCTCACCTTCTGCTCTCACACACTCTACCGTTTGTCACCCTCTACTGCCTTGCCGTACATCCTTTTCCCTCCACTTTCTTCGGTCCCGTGCTTGTCACTCTCCACCTCTTCAACTGTCCAACCAACGTCATTCACATGTTTTACCACTATGGGATATTCTATAATGTCTCTTTGCCACTTTTCTTTCCTCCACTCCTTTCTAAAATCATCATCTGTCACGCTTGCCCCTAAAACTGAGCAATCACCGTCAGAAATGTCAAAACTTGCGTACTTTGTATGAAGCACAGAGAACAATTAGGCATCTGAGTGTAGTGTAGCTATGGGTACATTTCGAAGCTCAGCTCTAGATCATTATAGAGTCATTACATTTTGAGCTGTACTGAGGCCCTGTCCTACCTGGTATCTCGGGAGGAGGAGACCCAGGAGTGCCGGCCTCCATGTTGGCGGGCAGTGCCACAGTGAGGTCCGCTGAGGGGAAGCTTTTGGAGTCCTCCATCTTCCTCTCTGTGCGAGCCCTGCTGCCTCTCACCTGACCAGCTCTGGTGAGTCGGCACACTGCAGGTTCTGGTTTAATCTTGGTTGCTATGGACCAGAGTTCCTGGCTGTGACATCACCCAGAGGATGACATCACAATGGTTGTCAGCCCAGGGCCCTGGCCACTGTGTACATTTAAAGCAGGTGCCGTCTCTTCGACATACTGGTAGCTGGTTGACCTAAGACACGATCTTGAACAGTGCAATAATGCAAGATACCTACAATTTCACAATATTCTTTAATATATTTTTTTTAAGATTATTAAGATTCAGATTTCCAAATTTTATGAAATTGTGGAAATATGTATATTATTGTTCAATCCAACCAAAATAATGATTTCTCCCGAAAATGTAGCAAACAAATGTTCAAGTACAATATTTTCTCTCTAATCAGGAGAAAATAAGATCCGAACATTTATTACAAAGTCCCAGAAAAGCATACAATCCATACCATTAATCAAATTCCTAAGGAATACTCTAATACAATCCATAAATCCCTATTTTCCGATCCTGTAGTTGATCAAAAACAGTAATGGTTTTAAGGACAGAAAAGGGCAAGGTAAAATATGTCAGCCACGATCGGGAAGAAATACACACTACATAGTGGAAAACGCGTCATTAAGTTCCTCTAGCCTGTGTGCCGGTAATGTAATGTAAAAGGATATTTGCCCAGTGCACGACACACGTTTCTGGGCCCTCTTACCTTTGATTAGATTAGAGAGAAGATGCTTCGAGGTCAAAGACCTAGGGATATAGGTGTTCTGACCCACTGTATAGGGGCGCAGGGGGCCATATGATGTACTGCACGCCCGCCAGTAATGGCATGGTGGCCCACACAGGTTACTGCTCCATTGGCAGGAAGACCACGAGCGGTCTTCTCGCTGTTTATTTATCTCCTCGGGACAAGCCCGCCCTAAGGAGTGCATGCACTAGAAACAATGTATAGAGAGGCTCGGATGGGTCTCTACATCCCTCCTTTTCTTTAGCTCACATTGACATTACTTTTTCTTTATTATGGAGATGCACACATAAAGTCTTTGAAACGTTGACTGGGGGCAGGGTTCGGCCAGAGACCATACTTCTGGCTCCAGGAGCTGGAACTGGTCCATGCTTCTTTCAAATCGGGGCTTCTCATTTCACTCCGCGAGCATGGAAGGGGATCCCTTGTGGTTCGCGTAGCTGCGTCAATCGTTGTTTCCTCAGTTTCGATCAGGAGTGGAGGTTCCAGCGCGGCAGGATCTCTTGTGGCCTGGCCGGGTCTTGGTGCCCTCTTGAACCACAACACATTTCTCCTAACCGTTTACTGACCTCGGCTCGTTGAGATCATGGTACCTCGGACATGAGTGACTCTCCATACACCCGGTTCGTAGGTTGTCCGAAACTGCCAGCCAGGGTGTCTGTCTCTGACTACCACATAGTCTCCCACTGTGATGGACGGTGTTTTAGCACCTCTGGTGAGGCTTGCCTTTTTGTTAGTTGTTTCTTTCCGGGCCTGAACTGCTGAGTCTTCCCTCACAGGGGGCCTCCAACCAGGGTCTGTCCGAATGCTGTCTTGTGGGGCTCTCCTAAAAAGGAGTTGAGATGGTGCGCAGTGAGTAGTGCTGTAGGGTCTTAGCCGATAGGCGTCTAAGAACTGATGCAGGGCTGTCTCTGCGTTTCTGCGTCTTCTCCCTGTTCCACAGTGATGCGCAGTATTCGATTGAACGTCCGCATGAAACGCTCGACCTCCCCATTCGCTTGTGGCCACTGGAGTTTAACCAGGCCTTGACATGGGATTGTTTGGATACAGTGTCATGGCACGCTCAGCTCTTGCCAGGACCGGCGAGTGCTTCAGTGTCAAGCACGAACGGCTCCGGGGGATTCCATCAGAGGCGAGCGCCGGGGGGGATTCCCAGCCCTGGTCAAGCGGGAACGGAGGCAAGCGAGGGGTGTGTTGGGGGTTTAACAAAGGAACTTGTAACAGGCCTCAGGGAACGTGTAGGTTCCGGCACGCATGCTCATGCTGTGGGAATTCCTCACACCCGGAAACCAGTTGCCGATCTAAAACCAATGGTGCGGGAGGAAAGGGGGGTCCCAAGTAGGATTGATATGGTGCCTTTGAAGCAAACATCTTCGCCCGTAGATATCTTGGCTTTGACCCCTTGGCTGAACCGATACCCTGATCATGCGTCCACTGGGACTCTGAGGGATGGCTTTTCATATGGCTTCAGGATCCCGGCAGGCAATTTCCGGGGGAACCCTTCCTGTAAAAACCAGCTGTCTATTCAACACAACCCAGCGGTGGCTGCCAAAAAGATAGCGAAAGAAGTTAGCTTGGGGTGAGTGGCAGGTCCCTTTGGCGGCCCACCAGTAGCGTATTTTGTGTGTTCCCCTTTAGGAGTGGTTCCGAAGAAAGACCCGGGGGAGTATAGACTCATCCACAATTTATCGGCCCCGGAGGGGGCCTCAGTAAATGAAGCAATTGACCCCGAGGTATGCTCAGTGAAGTATGCATCGTTCGATGACGCAGTCGTACTGTTGTATCGCCTGGGCCCCGGTGCATTAATAGCCAAATCAGACATTGAATCTGCATTCAGGTTACTCCCAGTACACCCTCAAGACCAGCGGCTACTGGGATTCACGTTTCAGGGGAAGTTCTACATGGATAAATGCATGCCCATGGGTTGTTCGATTTCATGTGCCTATTTTGAAATGTTTAGCTCCTTTTTGGAATGGGTGTTCACGGAGGCCACAGGGCATAGACGGGTGATGCACTATTTGGATGATTTCCTCTTTTTGGGCCCAGCGGGCACTCAGGACTGTGCGCAGGCATTGTAGGACTTCTGCGTGCTCATGCGGGGTTTTGGGGTCCCGTTGGCACCAGGTAAGACGGTGGGGCCGTCCACCTCCCTCGAGTTTTTGGGTATAGAACTAGACTCAGAGGAGGGGTGTTTCCGTCTGCCGGCTGAGAAGGTAGCCAAGTTTAGGGCTTCCCTGGTACAATGTCTCCGAACAGAGAAGGTGACCCTACACCTGTTACAACAGACAGTGGGTCAGCTTAACTTTGCATTAAGAGTGATGCCAATGGCTCGCCTTTTCTCTCGTTCCATAGCACAAGCTATGGTGGGCCTTAAGGAGGGACACCACCGCACTAGACTGTCGGCAGAGGTTCGCCAGGACATGCTCATTTGGTTGGCATTTCTGGAGGACTTCAACGGTCGAGTGGTGTGGAACAAACCCCCAGCCTCGTTGAGGGAACTCGGCTTATGGACCGACTCGGCGGGGAGCGTGGGGTTTGGTGCAATCTTTGGAAACCGGTGGTCGGCACAAACATGGCCGGCGTGGTGGTACACAAGCGGCCTAACAGGTAACATTGGTTACTTGGAATTATTCCCCATCTGGGTGGCTCTGATGGCATGGCCAGAAGACTTTAAGGACCGCTCAGTGGTGTTTTGGTCAGACAACATGACAGTGGTCGAGTGCATTAATCACCAGGCAGCACGCTGCAAATAGATCTTACGACTGTTGAAGGAAATTGTATTGCGATGCATGAGATTGAACGTACAGTTCAGGGCAAAACATGTGCTGGGGGTACTGAATAATGTAGCTGATGCACTCTCTCGTTAAAAAATGCAGGCTTTCAGGGGTTATCTACCCACAGCGGAGCTAGTGGCGGCACCTTTCCCCGAAGCACTATGGCAGATCGGTGCCCCGGACTACAAGACCTCGTGGCAGCCAGTTTAGCGCCAAGGACGAGGAAACCTTATGAAGGGGCGTTCCGTTCGTACTGCGCCTTTCTGGGGCTAGTAGGGGAGCATAGATGGGGGCGGGAAGAGTCCTTGCTCCAATTTTTGGTGGCACTTCATAAGGAAGGCCGGTCGGCGGCAACCGCCAACAGGTATAAGGCCGCCATATAATTTATGGCACAGCTCCACGGGATAAGGGACCCGACGAACTCCTTCTTAGTCAGGAAGACTCTGCATGGCTGGCGGTGCCTGGGGGGTCGCAGACAGGATAACAGGCACCCAGCGAGGTAATATTGTTCCGAGCAGCTTTCTCATTGGCATTCTATGGGGCCCTGCGGGTCAGTGAACTAGTAGCAGGGAATAAGAAAGATGTGGAAGGGGGTCTACGCAGGGATCACGTCCAAGTAAGGGGCGATTCTCTGCTGATCTCGATAGCCAGGTCAAAATCAGACCAGGATGCCCTGGGGAATAGTGTGGTGTTGCAGCGCGCTCGGGGGAATCCCGGTTGTCCAGTGGGGCATGTGGAGGCCTACCTGAAACAGAGGTTGACAACATGGGGGGGGGGCCCTGCTTAGACACACGGACGGCACCCCATTGACAAGATTTCAATTTCAGAGGGTGCTGGCAATAACGATTGCAGCGGCGGGGTTGAACCCGTGTGATTTTGGGACCCACTCATTTAGAATAGGGGCCGCTACGGCTCGGGGTCTGCAGGCGGACGAAGTGAAACAATTAGGCCGTTGGTCCTCGAATTGTTTCAAGAGATATGTGCGACTGCACATGTTGTAAAAGACTGATGTAATGCACTCACGCTTATTGTCTTTTGTTTGGATTACAGTTTCGCAAGCCTGTCACGCGGGGCGGAAATTGGGATCGGCTCAGCACCAGCTGACCAGCGGGAAGGGATCACCGAATGGAGATCAAGTGGTCTGGGTCGTGGGCCACTCATACGTGAGGCGTGCCGGGGACATATTCAAAGCAGGTGACGCGATCCACGCATCTGAGGAATATGGGTTCAGAGTGACCTTCCATGGGATGGGAGGCCTCTGTATTGACCAATTGCAAAATTTGGTGGAGGAACTCTTAGGGCGGCACAGGTCACCGCCATCTGTAGTCATAGTGCACGTGGGGGGCAATGACTTGGTGAGACTGGGAAGACGGGTGTTAGTTGAGCACATATTGTCTGCAGTTAGCTGGTTGGCCAAGAGGCTCCAGGGGTGTACGATTGCCTGGTCCCACATGATTCCCAGGGGAATATGGCGGGGGGTTTGTCTATGTCAGCTTTGAACCACTCGGTAAAGAGGGTCAACAACAAGATTGAGAAACTGTTTCACTCCGCTCATCTCCAGAGCATTCCTCATGGGTGCATTAGGGGTGGTCACTGATATTTGCATGATGGGGTGCATCTGTCCAGGGCGGGCAATGAAATACTCATAGGAGACTTCCTAGCTTGGTCAGTGGGTTTGAGGAGGCATGACCTATAGGAGGTGTGGGGGGGCCAGATAGTCGGTCAACTATCTGGCCTGTGGCGGTAAGGTCATGATCGGTGAGCAGTGATTTCAAGGTCCCTAGGGGGGCGCCACCAATTATGGATGGGAGCGCCCGGGGGGAGGTGGCCATTGGCCCCTCCCACGGGGGGGGCGGCACCCACTACGGATGGGTCACCCAGGGGGAGACGGCCATAGGCCCCTCCCAGGGGGAGACGGCTATATGCCCCTCCCACAAATTTCCCGGGGGCCGGATATCCGCTCCGGCGGAAGAGAGTGTGGGGAAGGGGGGGAGTCCACACTGTCCTTCTTACGGATACCTCGCACACGGACTCAGACGACCTTAACATGGCGTCGAGTGAAAGGGGGGCACCCACGACAAGGGAAGTTACAGTTGGTTGCGAGGGTAAAGTCCTCTGCGCATGCGCCACTCACACCGTGAGGGCGGGAAGTTGGTGATAGGGATCTGACACCGGTTAAGACCTTGCCGTTGGCCCTTAATGCTAGGTTGTACAAATTCAAAAATGTAATGCATTTATCAGGATGCTAGAGTCGGCTAGGAAATCTTTGTATTAGAGATTTGTTAAGGTTAGCCTGAAAAACCTGTCTTCATCAAAATGTAATTAAAGTTGAATTTGTACATGATTCATGAAACATTTAATTTAAAGTTTTAAATTTTGTTTCATATTTTAATAAATACGGCCGGGGAGGTCGTGAGGCCCCCCCCCCCTTCCAAAAGTTCAAATCTGTGTGTCTGTCTCCTCCCATGGGGAATTGGTGTTGGAAGGGGTGGCGGGCATCCCGGCCCATATGGAAAGGGGAGACCACTCGGTCCCCCCGAACGTATGGATGGGTGCCCCGATCCCCTGAGAAACCATTGTGGGCGGGGGCGCGTGACCCTGCTGGTATGCCCGAAGCGGCGTAGCCAGAGCACGCCCCTCCCGCCCAAAAGAGGTTGTCCTAAACACTCGCCCAGAAGTCTGTGCACGGATGGGCGTGCCTGAGGCGGGCCCCGCCCTCTCGCAGCTGGATAAATAGTGCTGGAATACAACAAAGCTTCCTCTTGTTCCTGTGCTCTGAAGGCTGCACCACTCGTCGCTCGTGAGCCCTCAACGGAACAAGCTGCCCTTTTTTGACCCACCCACCAGCCCCTTGTTGCAGATTTTGTGAAATAAAGAAATATTCTCGGTTATTATTTTTGATGTAATAAAAAGTATGACAGTCATTTCTTGCATCATGAATGTATGACGAGGTATGCATATAATTGACTACTTGTTTGTAGGCCTTTTTTCCTTTGTAGAGACGTAAAGGACTGGATTCAATAAGATTGTGTTCTTGCTTTAGGACTTTTTTCCCCTGTGTAGCAGTGTTAAAGTCGGTGAGTTATCAAACTGTTGCAGATTTAGACATAATTTTCTTTCCTTAGTAGGTAAAACAACTGTCGTATTTATTTTTTGGTCGGGCGGTAAGGTCATGATCGGTGAGCAGTGATTTCAAGGGCCCTAGGGGGGGCGCCACCCATTATGGATGGGAGCACCTGGGGGGAGGCGGCCATTGGCCCCTCCCACGGGGGGCGGCACCCACTACGGATGGGTCGCCCAGGGGGAGACGGCCATAGGCCCCTACCAGGGGGAGACGGCTATATGCCCCTCCCACGAATTTCCCGGGGGGCGGATATCCGCTCCGGTGGAAGAGAGTGTGGGGAAGGGGGGGAGTTCACGCTGTCCTTCTTACGGATACCTCGCACACAGACTCAGACGACCTTAAGATGGCGTCGAGTGAAAGGGGGGCCCCCACGACAAGGGAAGTTACAGTTGGCTGCGAGGGTAAAGTCCTCTGCGCATGCGCCACTCACACCGTGAGGGCGGGAAGTTGGTGATAGGGATCTGACACCGGTTAAGACCTTGCCGTTGGCCCTTAATGCTAGGTTGTGCAGATTCAAAAATGTAATGCATTTATCAGGATGCTAGACTCGGCTAGGAAATCTTTGTATTAGAAATTTGTTAAGGTTAGCCTGAAAAACCTGTCTTCATCAAAATGTAATTAAAGTTGAATTTGTACATGATTCATGAAAGGTTTAATTTAAAGTTTTAAATTTTGTTTCATATTTTAATAAATACGGCCGGGGGGTCGTGAGGCCCCCCCGCCTTCTAAAAGTTCAAATCTGTGTCTGTCTCCTCCCATGGGGAATTGGTGTTGGAAGGGGTGGCGGGCATCCCGGCCCATAGCCAGTAGCGCTGGCAAGCCTGTGATGCTTATGTTTTTCCACAAGCAGAGGCAGTAGGCATTAACCGATCCAAATCAGCTCCTAGAGGCCTGTGGGCAACTAATGCGCCCAGAATATTTCTACATGATCTCGTATTCCGACGGGATTGGTCATCCATTTCATGGAAATGCACCTTAGATTACCTAGTTCTCATAGTTAAAACAGCTAAGAGATTATCGGATGCACTATTGGTGGAAATAGAAGAATGTGAAAGTGAACTTAAGAAAAACATCAACCCCTTGGTATACAAGAAGCGGCTAGATGAAATAACAAAAGAAATGGATGAAATGCAGGAGTTCTTAATGCAAAATAAACTTCAGAAACTAACTAAGGACCTGAAAAAATTCAGCCAAGATAAAATGCACCCATACTCGAAAGATGACTTCACAGTAACCCCTAACTGTTCAGATGGGGAATCCACAGGCTGGAATTCATCTGATGGGTCAGATGGCAGCTCCGACGAGTCAACACCGAGAAGGGGCCGAAACAACTTCAGATTCCAACGCCCACGACGAGGCAACAGGTGGCAACATCCACCCTTTTTCCATGGAAACTCAATGCCATTTTATCAGCCTTTCATGCCTCCATATGCGGGATGGATGAACCCCTTTCATCCTAATATGAACCAACAACAACCAATGGGTAACCACCAGACGACGAATCCCACTAACCAGCACCAAGCCCAGCCTTTTTTAGGAAGAGGCCAAAATCAATCCCGGGGCAGAAAGAAAAACCTCAGATGGCAGGATCAACAACTCAGCGTGCAGACACGGAGCATGGCTTCAGCCCAACCGAGCACGAGCAAAAAGACTCACTAGTAGTGAACCTAACGAATATAATCCTGTCGACTGACCAGCTGACTGTCCTAAATAAAGGACTCGGGTTTGTACCCACTCCACCATTAGACCGTTTCAAACTCAAATGTGAAGTTTTTGAATTTTGTAGAACTCTAAAACTCAAAGCATTTTTCAACGATTCCACTACCCAACCTACAGAGGGTGACACTACTCTGAGAAGGAAATCTAAATTCTGTCCTCCTACCACTGCTGTACCCATCGAAATTCAAACTTTTGAGCAGGCAGTCATGAAAGGGATTGATAAACTAGACAGCAAAAAGAAAACCTATCAAAACCTGAGCAATAAAGAAAAACAAGCTCTAGCTGAACTGAGGGACAATGACAACATAGTCATTAAACCAGCAGACAAGGGCGGTGGGATAGTTATCCTGACCAAAGAAGGATACAATCAGCAATGTCTGGCCCTACTGTCAGATGAGACCTTCTATAAAAAACTGGACAACGACCCCACCGAGAGGTTAACCAACACTATCGCAATCATGACACATGAAGCAGAGGTCAATGGTTGGATCTCAAAGAAGGAAGCCGACTTCTTGACACCCAAAGGACCCAAGGTACCCTTTTTCTACTCATTGCCAAAAACTCACAAAAACAAGTCCCCCCCTCCGGGACGCCCGATAGTCTCGGGCATTGGATCATTATTAGAGCCACTATCCAAATTTGCCGATGAGTATCTAAAACCATTGGTTCAAAGCACGCCAACCTATTTGAAAGATACTAGAGATCTCCTGATCCAGATTGCGGATCGTGAATTCAATCCCAACACAATGCTACTGGTGGGACTTCATGTTGAGTCTCTTTACACCAGCCTACCCCAAGAAGACACCCTAAAGATGTTGGAAGACCTGCTTTTCATGAAAGAATGGACACACAAGACTCCACGGCATTTCATCCTTGAGTGTTGCTGATTAGCTCTTAAAGAGAACTATTTTGAATATAACGGCCAACTCTTTTTACAGTGTCATGGTACTTCCATGGGCAGCGCCTTTGCGCCTTCGGTAGCTGGCCTCTACGTGAGCCAGTTTGAACAAGAATTTGTCTTCAACAATACCAACCCCTACGTTTCCAGTATAATATACTGGAAGCGTTATATTGACGACATTCTACTAATCTGGGATATCAAACTAGATCTCACTACCTTCATGGAATGGCTCAATTGACGAGATAGGTGGTTAAAATTCACCTTCACCTCGAGTAACCAGCATATTGACTTCTTGGATCTTACGATTTTTTGTGAAAATGGGAAATTGGAGACCAAAAGCTTCACAAAAACCCACAGCCAAAAACAGCCTACTCTCTTATCAAAGTTTCCACCCGCGACCCTTGCGGGATAATCTCCCTTACAGTCAGTTTTTAAGACACAAACGTAACTGCAGTAAAGAGAGTGACTACAGAAAACAGGCACAGGAGCTCAGTCGAAAGTTGCAATCTAGAGATTACACCCCAGCAGTAATCTCTAAGTGTAAAAAACGGGCAAAACATCAGCCCGGCGAATGTCTCTTACAAAACAACTGTAAAGAACCTATTAAGGATCTAGTCACATGTGTCACTACCTACTGCCCTGCGACTTATGATGTCCAGAAATTGATAAGGAAAAACTGGCAGATTGTTACGTCAGGCAAATTCAACTGGCCCAAGCCAAGATTCGCCAACAGAAGAACCAAAAATATTAAAGATGTCCTCGTACATACTAGGCCAAAAAAGAAACCAGTGAAGTCAACTATCAGAGATATCACTATGGCCCCAATTACAGGCCATTACCCATGTGGCACCTGTGGAGTTTGCAAGTTCACCAAGACCACGAAGGTCCTACAATTGACAGACACCTTACTGTGGACCTAGAGACAACATACAAATTGTAACTCTACACATGTAATTTATTTAGTGACCTGCCCCTGCCAAAGGACAATACGTGGGCATGACCTGTCGCTAAATCAAACTCCGCATAGGAGAGCACAGAAGCAATGTAAGACTCAAGAAAAACACCACCAAACTGTGTACTCACTTCGTGGAAGCAGGACATTCATGTGACGATTTGAGATGGACGGTTCTTGAAATGCTACTAGACAAAAACAACAACGCTGAGCAGGTCCTTTTTGAAAAAGAACAAAGGTGGGTGGACCGTCTCAGAACAGACATTGTGGGGATGAATGATAACATCCCGTGGCACCAATTCTACTGAGTCAAGTGAGTACTAACTATGAGTCCCAGTCTTTGTGATAACCATTTTTAACTACACTCACAATTTTGTGACGGAATTGCCCTTTGTACATACACTACGATCGTTGTGGACATTTATCCTCATAACATCAAGCATTTAATCCTGTATAAACACCTAATGTTTACACTTTCTTGTATCGGGAGGCAACCATCTTACATGGAGCTTCTTTACCCGCAAGTAGTCCGTTCTTTATGTCTAAACCCATTTTAAAAGAAGGGTTAAACGAGACACGCCCATAGCCAGGGGCAGAGTCAGCACAGGGGACACAGCGCCGAACCTCGTGGGTAAGAATGGCAGCAGGACCTGATCTCTACTATCCGGTAAGAGACATAACTGTTTTACTAACATAGCGGGCTCGTTTGTACCACAACAGCAAAGACCACAAGCGACTCTCCGACCCCTGTTGAAGCTATCATTGAGCTACATACAGGTAATTATATTGCACCTTTTTGTAGTGTTTTGTAAATAAATCATGAGATTAAGGGTTTGAAATTCCGTCCACAATGTGCTATACCAACACGGACCTCCTACTTCAGTGGGTCCTTTATAAAAATAACATCGCACACGTTGCAATCCTGAATGTACTTCCTGCATTAGACATTGTTTTTAATCCATTCC
Organism: Lissotriton vulgaris; assembly: GCF_964263255.1. Taxonomy (NCBI): domain Eukaryota; kingdom Metazoa; phylum Chordata; class Amphibia; order Caudata; family Salamandridae; genus Lissotriton; species Lissotriton vulgaris. Next base: position 1,762,828,175 of record NC_141687.1, read on the forward strand.
TTTCTCAATACGGTATTAATTGCCACTAGCATGGCGTACGCTCCTGATTAGGAGTTTTGTGCTCCACATGTAATTTTGACATGTCTGCTTGCTCACCTCACGTTTGGAGCCACATATATAATGGATATTGTTGGCTTTTGTTTCCACAGCACAGGGAATCTAAGTATAAGTTGACCATACTTATCATCAAAACTACACAAGTGGTGTGAGTTAATAACTGTCTATCCTTTTTTCGTTTGTGTTTTGTCCTGACGAAAGCTCTGTAGACCCGGCTGGGCCAAGAGAGCTGAAACATGTTGACACATTTTTTAAGACATGCGGTAATCCAGTAACACGATTACCATCATATCGCACTTTCTTTTATCAATAGTGCCTACCCCTCTTTTTTCTAATAAATAAATTCTTAGGTGAGACACTATTTTTATCCCATTTTTATCTTTTTCCTTTATCTCTGGACACTTCTACCTATACCGGAGGTAGCCTCGGGTGAGGCAGGCATCCAGCACGTTAATCGACTACCCTATGAATACGCCATGACTCCTGAGGGGGCGGATAAAAGATACACCGCAACGATAAAACCAGGATGTCTATGAGGGTTTTCGAATACAAACCAAAGGTTTTGTAGATACCAGTGTCCATTCTATTTTTGATTATCGATTAAATGTTTCAAAACACATTTAAAACAGTCACCATCTAAAGATATTGTGCAAATGTTTCCCCAAAAATTATTTTTCAAAAAATAATTTATTAATAATTAAATAAAAGCAAAAATGAAAGCAGGGATTGGAATATTATCCTAAAACAGGCAATGTTTTAAGAGGATATGCACAAGCAAAATGCCTTCAATCTCAATAAAATGAGCAGTGCTGTGGTGAGTGGCAGCAAAATGTGAATGCCATATGAACAAACCACTCGATGAAGATGACTGACCTAAACCTCTGTATATATGCATGTTTATTTTTCATTTTTTGGAAACCATGAGACTGGTGAAACAGCTAAAGGTATCTCTAGGCCAGACCTACAAAATGAGTTTTTAAAAGCCAAGGGTTAGATTCCCCCTAAGTAAAAAAGGAGCAGAGTTAAGTGGGTGTTTGGCAGTCTGTGGAGGTAAACCAAATTGAAAAGACACAACACAAAATGTAAGGGCATAGATATCAGGCACACCTGCCTCATAAATAATCACATGTGGGGGGGGCACAAGGACCTCAAAATGAGGTGGGCAGCACAGTGGAAATGGGCAGAAAAACACATTTCATTTTCATTCCCTGGTCGCGGGCCAATGGTTGTGTGCCCTAATTCAACTTCTTTTTATGCAGTTTGACACTCATCTCTGATGCACAAGAGAGGTCAGGGAGAAGAATGAGTGAAAAATGAAAAAAAAATCATTTAGGCAGGCCAACACACCACAGTAATGTCCCCTTTGAAGTGTGTACAACAGAACCTTTCTGAGGTATATTCTTCTAGAATTAATGCAGTGCCACTAAAGCTTCTGTCATAACAGCGATAATGAAATTATTTTTCAAGGTGTAATTTTCCTGCAAGATTCTTGCTGATTAATTCAACTCCTTTGTTTCAAAGCATTTGATCCACATCTGTTAAACCTTACAAATAAAGAGCATCCATGGGTATGTAGTGCATGTTATAAGAGTCTTGATTGATTGATTGATTGATTGTTAGTCTACTTTAGTAGCAGGATACCTGAGACTGTTTTTGCCTCTTCGCAAGGAGTGGAAAATATCTTGTGACATTGCCCATTGCTGCCAGATGGTTGACCCATACTCCACCTCCAGGTTTTCACAGATTTAATTTTACAATATAGTTGATATAAGAGGGCAGCAACTGCCCTACTGCCGATGTGGATACACCGCTGGTCACCATGCCTTTCCAAGACTACTAAGGGTAAGCACAGCAAAAACAGTGTAAGCAATACAGTTACCTAACAGACAGGGAATCCCGACGTTGTATTGGTTCTGTCCTCCTGACTACTGATCATCATAACAAAGAGAACATTTCCTTAATATCCTGTTTTTGAGAAACTTACCATGCTGTATTGATGTGTGCTTACAATTTCTCGTGGAAGCCCTGAAGAAGTCTCATTGTAAGAGACGAAACGCGTTGGCTGGCTAAGAAGTGAATCCTTTTGTGTTCTTGGATTTTTCTTGTGCCGAAACACTTTAATAAAGAACTTGAAAAAGAAAGTCTGCAAGAATTTGGATCCCTTTTTTACAAGACTGTGCATTTGAACATGTATTATGGACATTTGAGGCTAAAAAGACAATATTTTCTGGATGGGTGCTGATTTCTTACTGTATCTTACGATTTTGGGCTTCGCCCTAGACGGAACAAACGGGGTTGTGTTCCTTGGAATCACAAGCACCATCAATATGAACTATAAGCCACAGGTGAAAGCAGGTGCAATTTGTTTTACCTCAACCCTTGGTGTTTTTTTGTATAAATAGTTGATATAAGCTTCAGCTGACTTGCATGGACTTCCATAACCTTGAATGGGCACTCTGCAAAAGTTGTCAGCATGGTTCTGATACTTTCCTGGATGATGCCCAATGGTATATTAGTACTTTTGTAACCTTTGTTCCCAGCGTTCAATGCTAGGAGACATCTTGGACTTTGTTTTGCCATATATTGTTAGTAAAGCTTGTTAATTCATAACCATTGTAAAAGGCTTCCCATACAGTAAGACATGGAAGTGTTCACACACTCCCACCACAGCTAAACTTTCTTTCTCAAGTTGTGAGCAAGCACGTTCTGGTTGGGACAAACTCCTACTTGCATACACCACAACATGCCTTCGAGCATTCAGGTGTCCACTGTCCTGTGCAAGTATAGCACCTAACCCAACAGGGCTAGCGTCAATGACAAACTCTATATGAAGTAAGCATTTCAGTTGCATTCTTTTTCGTCAACTCTCTTAATGGAGCACTTACAGTGGCAAAGTCTCGTATATGTCTAGTATTGTAGCTGGCCATGCCAAGAAATTAATGCACAATGGAAACAACTTGTGGGGGATCAGCATTTGACAGCACTTGTAGTTTAGTAGGACCTGGTGTCATACCCCTATCAAAAAAGACATGGCCAAATAATTTTATCTTTCTCTTATGAAACTCACATTTGTCTGCATTGAAAGTCAAACCTGCTTCGGGAAGTAAACAATATACTTGTGTAAGAGCTTCTCGTGTTCTTCTTGCATAGCTTCGAAAAACAATATGTCATCTCTGTAATTGAACACATTCATGACAGGCTGTATGATATGTTGAATGATGGTTTGAAACAGTTCTGTAGCAGATTACACACCAAACAATAGTCTATTGTATTGAAACAGACTGACATGTGTAAAAAAGTTTGTAATGTACCTGAAATCTTCTTCGAGTTCCAACTGATGTCAACCTTTATTTAAATCAAGGGGAGAGAAGACCTTTGCACCATTTAGTTGTGTAATCATGTCAGCAATGTGTGGACCTGGATGTTATTCCCATACGTGCTTCTTCTTTACTATCCTTTTTGGGCGCTACCACTATGGGAGCCATCAATGATGTTGGACCAGTAGAAAACTCAATGATAGCATGCTTAAGTAATGATGAAGCAAAATATTTTCAGAACCACATTACATGACACTTTATCCAATTTCAGCATATAATCCTGAAGGTGCATATTGCACAAAATAAACAAAGTGATACAGCAATAGAGACAAATGAAATAAAAGCACTGTAAAATAATGCTTGAAAGAGTTAGAAAAGGAGAAAAAACATTTCTAAATAGTTATACTGCTTATTAATAGATTGTCATAAGATTACTCAAACTCAAATCAAATCAAGCTTTATTTGACTATTTGTAAAATAATCATAAAAGTACGGTAAAAACAAGTTAAAATAAAACATGTACAACTACATTCACTGAGAAAACTGGGTGAGCACAAACTTTAGCTAATTGTTAAATTCTCAAAAATTTAAATCACAGTTTACATAGACATAGTTTTTCTACATGTGAAAACCGACCATAGAAATGTGGTTACTGATAAAATTATAAGTTCTTCCCCAAGAGATTGCATAACCAAAAATTCAGGTCGACATTGATGCAAACCTAATGATCTTGTAGTGTAGTTCCTACTTTCCCAATAGGCCCTGCGCATTGGAATAACATAAACAGTAGTATCGACGTAGAAGTGCGGATCTTCCAGGCCTCCACTGACTATGCTAAACTTAATTGGGTTTGTTACCAACTAGCTCAGAGGTCACTGGAAACTTTCTTGACTGAAATAGCTTCCCTGGCACAGACAAAAAGGGATTCAGTTTTCCAACAACCGTGCAACATGACAACTTTGCTCCTCAGATCAAGAGTCAATCTCTAGGGTCGTGTGAAACAATAGACAGTTATTTTACTCAGTCAGGTTGGTGCAGATTACTTTCACAATATGTAGAGAATAGAGAGACGAGCGTTGTCAATAAAAGGTAACATTTATTGAACAGTCTTTTCTTCTCGTACAAGAGAAATGAATTGCCACAATTGCAAGACTTGTTAGTATAAAAAGTACGCACAGTAAGATAAGTATTGCGAAATAATACTGTAAAAGCATTGATATGGTTTCTTAGCCATACAATGGTTTAAAATGAATAAAACATATATACCTTCATATATACATTAGGCTAAAATACTCAACTGGTGCTTCTAACTACGCCTACCCCAGTGTACCTGACCTAAGCCTAATACTTGGGAGGGGTGTAAGTAAGTAGCTTTAGTTTGAGTTGGTTTTGCCAAGGTTTGCTTTAAGAATTCTCTCTAAGGGTTTAGTCAACACCATACCTCTGGAATAGAATTATGGAGGTCTGGTATCTCCCTCAGGACTCGATATCCCAGTCGCCCGCAAGGGTAGACCAGAAACGCCGGAGCTGGATTTCTCTGCAGGAGAAAGACAGCGTCTCTTAGCGCGTCGAGGAGGAGGAGGGGCAGCGTCCGCGGGCAGTTTGCATCTGCTGGGCTCTTTGCAGGGGACGGCTGTTCAGCTCCTAAGTTCACCACACCATCGTTCGCTAGTTAGCAGCGATAGCAGTAACGATAGCAGCTATGGTATCATCAGCATGACAGCTTCTTCAGCAGCAGCGAGATAGCTGGCAGCATCAGCTTCAGCGATGGCATTAGCGTAAACAGCAGCAACATCAGCGAACAGCGAGACAGCAGCGTTTGCTTAAGGCAACGTTGGTAATATTTATACCTGAATGGTGTCTTGTTTGACGTAAGTTTTTGGACATAAGACATCAATAAAGATGTCACTAGGAAGTGATCGTCTATCAGTGCTCATTAGAGTTCTATTACTAATCAAAACACAGCAAGCGGGGATTTCCAGGTTGCTGAGTTTTTATCTTGTTGAAGAACTCGGAGTGTTAATCTAGGAATCTCAGATAGTAACTTCTGCTATGTCATTGCACTAATTGGTTGCAAAGGAAGTGGCAGAGAAAGCTATTCTGGAATGTGGCTCTGTTCGTGTGAGGCCATAGACGAGTTTCTGAATATTGCACTTGAACGGTTATGCCAATATAGGGAATAAATGGATTTATAGCCGAATAGGGGCATAAGGTCAAAGTATCGATCAGGGTCCTAGATTAGAACGCTACACCCACTCCACGAATTCATGTCCATCAAATTACTAAAACTAGAGCAATAAGATGCATGTGTAACATTGCCCACCCCAAAATACATATATGCATTTGAAATAGGCGCATTTGTAATACGTGAAAATTTAGGTACTGTACGTTTTTGAAGCATGGAAATCATTCAAAAATTATAGCATATGAAATCAATGAACGATTATGCAAAAAGAATTACACATGAAATATCTCTGAAACAGAAGAAGGGCGAGATAATTTCATCACATATAAATGCATTGCAATAAAATGTGCTAGAGGCTGGTGTAAAGTTATTATGTCTCTAGATGTATTTAGAAATAGAAGTTGAAGCTTCTGTTCTCTATGAATAGTTTTACTTTAAGCAAAGAATTTTTCGTGCCAAAAAATGGGTGAATATTAAAAGTGTTCAATTCAAAAGAATTATTGCTTGAACGGGGAAAATAGAGTTCCAACGCTTTTAGCAGTTTTTGTTGTTCAAAACTGAAGGCCGAATTCAGAGTTCATGGGAACGCTGTGTGTCGGAATGCTTCTCCAAAGTTATTGTTTCTGTCCGGGTGAGAACATCATATCAGACAGGCTCTCAAAGAATTGGTCTACAAAATCAGGTGAGAGTTCGACCAAATTCAATAGTGCTGTAACTTGGCAGGTGTGAGAATGATTGCTGTCGTCAAAGTCTGGATCAGCAATGCTCACAGAAGGTCATACCTGGGTGATGTTGCTTTTGTCACTCGCTCCACTGTTACCACCTAGTCGTAGCACAGGAGTCTCAACGAATGCCGTCATCAGGATTGGTAGCCGCTGGGGACAGCACAATGCGTGAGCCATTATCGGACTTAGCAAAGTATCGATATCCATTGGTACTGCTGATGGAAGTGAAAGACAGATGTCCAACACGCACTCTTCTCCGCATAGCATACATCGTAGTGCAGGTAAGATGCAATTTAGCCATATCGGTCTGAATGAAAGGAACCAGGTCATGTTTTGATCTCTCAGCCTGGCCAATCCAAGGACTCTAGTTATTCTGTCCCGGTAGCGGATTGCTAGGATTGTCTCTTCCATTCCCATAGGAGTCATGTCTGAGCAGTGGCTTGCCATAACGAAGCAGAAGGGTCAAAAATAAAATCCCTGCTACAAGTCCCAAAAATAGGGGTATGCCGCCCAAAACAGAGTGGACAAAATTTGGAATGATTCCCAGAATTGCTTGAAATGGTGTTAGCAGTCCCATAAAAATCGTCTTAAATATGCCTGGGATGCCTGTGGCACTAGACATGTTAAGGAGTTGGCTCAACATTTCTACGAAATGCACGGGGCAATTTGTTGATAAAAGGTCATGAACCTCCGTAGCTGTCCTTGCAACTAGGAGATCATACGTCTCTTTTGATGACGTTATGGGTACTGTTGTCTGCAAAAGCACAGACTTCATTTTGCTTAAAGTATCAATTCGTATAGAAGAGAAATGCAGACGAGGCCAGATGGGAGTCTCTATGTCTCCAGGCCCGCTCGGGAACAATGCTTGCATACAGCATTTGACCATGGATGTTACGCTTACGAGATAACTTTTCCCTGGAACAAGGCCACAACATCTGTGATCCGTTCTTAGAATGTAACTCCCATTCCCGAGTTGCATAAAGAAGGGCTCTATCTGCGTTGCAGGTGTGACAAGCTGGTGGCATGAAAGGTTGTTAGAATTACCTTCACAGGCTCCGTGTAAATTAATACCCTGACACAAGAGTATACCGCTTAGTGAACGTTTACAGTTTTCACCACTAAGAAATACATTTTTGTCGCTGTCACTATAGCATGAATGTGTGTATGGTAATTTCCATGTTGATTTAACATAACCTTTACCCAATCGTTCATACTGGCCAGTAGGTATGTATTCAAGGCATTTTTTAAATCGGAAAGTTGTTATCGGAATAGTGACAATTCCGTGTGTGAGAAGTTGGCCTGATATGTAGTGTTTCCAATTCTGGAACCACTTGGTATCAGTCCAAACAAACCCCAAAGATGTCTGGTTGTAAGTCAACCTTGTTAGACAAGCTATCCTAGTGGTAGCATGGACTAAGCAGCCTTAAAGGCTTAACTTAAGACGTCGTGTTAAGCGAGCTGTTTTACCACATACAATCCTGTAATCAAATGAAAGGACACCACACAAGTATATATTATAAATATATATGTGTTCATTTCTAAATTAATCCCCAGTACTCTTTATGAGGAAAGGGGCACAAGCGTTAAATCAAAAGCACAGTATAACATACAAAGTTGCACAATTATGGATGAGGGCGGGTGGCTACTCAAACCATATATTAAGAAAGTGGTATAAGAGATACCAATCGAACAGTGGTTAGGCCTAGGGCCTAGAGAATCGCTGGGAGCAGTCAGGACTAGCAATGCTGAAGTCGGGAGTAGCCCACGGAATTCGGGTGCAGCACGGAAAGTGCGGCTTGCACCAATGCAATGTCAATGGTGCGTAAAAGTTACACAAAGTGAGTTTAAAGATACTTCCGCTGAACCTAGAGGAACAAAACTTAAGACACAGACCCTAGAGGTATGGACCAGTGTAGGAACACCGGCGTTGCAATGTTACCTCACCCACAGGAAGTGGGTGCACAGGGTCGAAGTGGCGTCGGGTTTTGACACGCAGGCTCTTGGTGCTTGGAGCTGAAGAAGCTGCAGGCGATGGAAGCAGAAGTGTCTGGTGTGATCTAAGGGCGGACCGAAGTCGAGATGTATCTGAAAGCAGAAGGGACAGAGTCTGGGTCACTCAGCAGTGACCAGGGTGGAACCAGGACGGAACCAGGCAATGTTGGGCGCAATCAGATGGTTGTCGAGAGGCTTCTCTCCGCTGTCACGTGGGCTCTGGGGCATCTGCGACGTCCAGGAGCAGGTCACGATCTGTCCCACACAGGCTCTCGCCATCAGCACCGTCGGCTTCAAGATTGCAGCAAACAGCACTTGGCAAAAGCAATCCACGTGGAACCGGGAGATTGCTTCTCACTCAAACCAGGAGGGTCAGAGTGGGGGCTGCTTTTCACAGGAGCGGGTGCAGATCTGGAGCAACCAGAAAAGCAAGTCGTATTCAAGTTTTCGTCGGCACAGGGGCCACAAGCCAGCTGGCAAGTGACCGGGCCAACGCGTCAAGCCAACACAAGCAGAAGGACCCCATGCAGCACTCGTCGAGTGTGGAGGGGGTAGCTTTGGTGCAAGTGTAGCTCGGGGTGGGGGCTTCTCAAACCCCGCTGTACAGCTTCGAGGGTCACTCATGGGCTGCACGGTCAGCGTCTCGTGGCCTTTTCAAGATGGCGTGCCCCACGCTTCCGGTCGCCTCCACGGGTCTCAGCTCTGCAGGGACTGTGGATCGGGCTTGGAGAAGGCAGGCAAGCTTGATCTCGTCGATCTCTGTTGCTCGAGTTCCGGCGGGAACTGCAACAAAGCAAGGGTCGAGGGCTGGATGGTGCCTGTATGCACAGGGTGGTCACTCCTTGACCACAAGGGAGATTCTTCAGTCTTCTATTTTGAGTAGAATGTCGAAGGGTCCAGAATTCGTTTCTTATGTTTCTTCAGGATGATCTGCTGTGCAATGGCACTGCTCCCACTCTTATTCCCAATCTGAGGGGTGGATCACCTACTAGGTCCCTCCTCTGGGAGGAACCAGGAAGGGGGCTGGTTACACTCCCTTTCCTTTGTCCAGCTCCTCACCAGGCCTGGGTCTGGAAAGTCCCAGGACCGGTTTGGACTGGCCTATGCACGGGGACACCTTGTGTGCCCCGGGCATGTCTGATTCTATTCAGCCCTGTCCTACCCAATACACAAAACCCTGTCTGGGGTGGTGCTCGCACCTCCCAAGGCAGGAAACCCTTTGTCCAAGCCTCCCTCGCTGGAAGGACTCCCAGCAGCAGGAGGTCAGACTCGTGTCTGTGGTGGCAGCATCCATTTTGTGATGCTGAGGCTCTGGTTAACTTTAACCGGGGTTAAGGCTACACACATGTCGTGTCCCTCTAGAAGGGTGGAATGCTATCCCCGTCGACAGAACTGTCGAGGGGATAGTATTCCAATTCGTATGACACCTTACTCGACATGTTTTGATAAAGCCAAACCAAAGATAGCAAATAACCGCGAGGATTATAATGCACTTAAGAGTATATGGTATGGCAATATCCCGGAGCAGCTTAGGGAGTGGTTCCCGACAGCTGCAGACAGGCTCAGCTCATGCTAGAGCACCATCTCACATATTTCCAAGCACTCTGCCTCCAGGATTGAAGAGGCCTTCCATAGGAGTGGCTGATAGGAACATATGTGTCCAGTTTAAGGTTAGATATAGGGACACTATATCTAAGTAAGAGGTGATTACACCAACTTACCCCAGCTGAGTGATCAGCCAGTTGTGTCAAATTTGGAGGCCAGGCCAGGAGTGGCACAATACATGCTGCAGCCCCTGGTAGGCCTTGGAAACACCTATGCCCTGGGTATCTAGGGTACACTGTTACAGGGGCCAATAAGGTGAACCAGTTCCAATTCGTAATGCACCTAGGGTGCATGGAGTCCATTTTAAGGAGAGAGCAATCAGCCTGGGGCCCTGAATAGCAGGATCCCAGGCCAACTATGTAAAAAACCAGCTAAACACCAGGCAAAAAGTTCGGGGGTAACCATAGTCAGATATCCACCTTCCTACATAACCCCCCCCAAACGAAAGGATATAAGGCTATCCTTGTCCAGGTAAGCCTATATTGCCTAAGTGGCCATTTAAGGAAGTACCAGCTCTGGCTTGGATACCCCCTGTCTCATGGTCCACTAAGCAATCCCTCACCCTAAGGGTATCTGAGGGTCTCCACCATAGGGAATCTCTACCTGTGGTGTGTCTTTGCAAAGTTAAAGGCTGGTTTTGAGATGGAGTACTGAAGTGAGTTTCCTCTGTAGGACTCAGCTTCCTCCAATCACTCTCCACCATGTGTGCCTTTCTTTCTCTGACTGAGTTGCACTGTGCTCTCAGGGTCAACCTCTGGCTACCTAAAGCTGGAGGCTGAGTCCCTCTGTTTGGCTTACTGGAGGGACAGTTCAGGTTTGGGCCCTTAGGGTCCCAGGTTTGGCTGTGCCCAACAATATCCATCTGGGGGAGGTCCCTAACTACTTTTAAGGGGGGTCCCTCAGGGGTTTTTAAAGTTTGCACCTCACTAGAGCTACTAGCTTCGGTGCCCCTAATCTGTTGATGGGGGTGCTTTATTTGACAGGGGGCCCTTTGGGTCTCACTGTCCTTCTTGTCCTCTGCAGCCCTGGGCTGAGTAAGGCAAGGTAGAGAGGGGCAGGTTACCTGCTCCAGACTGGGTCCCACCTGAGAAGGGTCCACTGCCATCAGAGGCTCTGTCAGGCCAGGCCTAACAACCTCTGGGACAGTTCCTTCATCAGGGGTAAGGTCAGTTCCCTGAGGAGGCTGATCCTTTCCTAAAGTCTGGTGGGAGGGAGATTTCTCTTCCTCCTCAATGCTCTCTGTTTGGGTTGAGTGATCCATCATTTCAGGCTTCACTACCCATGTATCAGTTTGAGTTTGGGCTGTGGCCATCACAGCCCCACCAACCTTTTCAGGAGGAGACTCAGTTTGGGTATGGGCTGTTACTAGTACAGCTCTGCTACTCTTTTCGGGAGGGAAGTTATCTAAAGATGGGGCTGAGGTTTGCTCAGCCCTACCAGCCTTTTCAGGAAGGACATCTTGGATTGGGGCTGTAGCCATCACAGCCCCACTAACCTTTCCATGGAGATTTACCATTCTAGAATGGGTTTGTTGTTGAACCTCAGCCCAGGCTGAGATTTCCAAATCATTACCCAGTAGGCAATCTACAGGCAAGTTTGCTGACACTGCCACTCTCTTTGGGCCAGTGACACCTCCCCAGCTAAGATTGACTACTGCCATGGGATGATTGGTTTCTATGCCATCAATGTTTGTCACCTGATATTTGGCATCAGGTAAAAGTTGCCTTGAGGGGACTAGACATTCAGCCACCATGGTGATGCTAGCCCCTGTGTCTCTGAAGGCCTCAACTTTCAAGCCATTGATGAGGGGCTCCTGTCTATACTTGCTCAAAGGGTTAGGGCAAGCAGTGAAATTGGCAAACCCCATGCCAGTCTCATTGACAAGAGTATCTGAGTTAGGGGACCTGGATAGGCCAGAGTCCACCTGTCCTCCAAAAGTAAACCCACCCAAATTCTTGGGGGTGCTCCCACCACCTGGGGTCCACTGCTAACAGTGACAGGGGGTGTTGGAGCCTTACCTGGAGGTACATTCTCCTTATTGCCATTCTTGGGACAACAGTTATCTGTTTTGTAATGCCCCACCTGTTTACAGGTATGACAATAAGGCTTTTTCGGGGTTGTAGAAGTGTCTTGGGACCCACCCCCATTCTTGGAGTTTTGGGGCCCTGGGGAAGTCTTTTCCTTACTTTTATCCCCACCCTTCTCTTGAGGCTTGGTAGTCTCTTTCTTTTGGTCACCACCCTGGTTCTTAGGCCTGATCCTGGTTCTGACCCATTTGTCTGCCCTCCTACCCAATTCTTGTGGGGAGGTCAGATCAGAGTCAACCAGGTGCTGATGTAGAAGCTGATTTTGACAATTACTTAAGATTTGCTCTCTCATAATTAAATTATACAATCCTGTATAGTCAGTAACCTTACTTCCCAGCAACTAGCCCTCCAGAGCCTTAGTGGCACATTCAACAAATTCAGACCAGTCCTGAGTCTGTGTCTTCTGGGCATCTCTGAACATTAACCTGAACTGTTCAGTGGTTAAGCCTAACCCATCAATCAGAGCACTCTTCAGGACCATGTAGTTTCTAGAATCCCCATCACTAACTGTGAGGAGTCTGTCTCTGCCTCTACCTTCAAAGGAGAGCCACAAGATTGCTGCCCACTGCTCCCGAGGGATCTGCTGTACTCTGCAGGCTCTCTCCATTGCAGTTATCCATTTGTGGATATCATCCCCAGCTTTGTAGGGGGGCACAATCTTACTAAGGTTTCTTGTATCAAAGGACCTGTCTTTATCCTTCTGGATAGTGCTGCCACCAGTGGATCCTAATCCACTCTCTCTAGGCTGTCTTGCTCTAGCAAGCTTCTCTTGGGCCAGGGCAACTTCTAATTCTTGTCTCTGGATCCTCAATTCAGCCTCTCTCATTTTGGCCTCATGTTCCCTTCTCTGAGGGCTAGTCATCTCCCTTCTGGAGTGACCATGAGAACCTCTAGAAGCATGGGAGTTGTTAGAGTCACCTGAGTGAGTCCTTCTCCTCCTAGGCTTCTGGTTAAGTCCACCTGGGGGTCTGAATGGGTTGTTACCTGATTCAGTCCCAAATAGGCTTAAGTTAGCCTGGTTCAGTCTACTGACCAGCACCTGACTATTTCTGTCATCATCTGACTCACTGATCCCCCCCTTCTGTCTCTTCTTCCTCTTCCTCCTCCTCATCTACCTGAGGAGCTTCAGTGATGGGGGCTTCCTCATCTACCAGGATGATAGGGACAGGGGTGTCTACAGTGTCATCCTCTGAAGGATTGCCTCCTTCAGCATCCCCTGTGGGGTCTGCCTTAGAGGTAAGCATGGGCGGAACATCAGTTTCGCTCGCGGATTTTGCGGATTTTCGGTAAATTCGCAATCCGCGAGATTCGCGAATCTCCCGCAAAATCCGCAAATCCGCGAGCAGCGGATTTTGCTCGCACTGTTCGCGTGAGTTCACGGCTTCCCAGTACAACTTCGCGCCCCGCGAATAAGCGCTAAATTGCAGAAATACGATCTTAGCAAAACTGAAACTACTTACCAGGTTCAAAAGTTCAGGCTCATTATTAGTAGCCATTTCCTTTAGTGCTTCCTGAGGGGCCCCTCCAGAGTTCAGTTGCCTACTTGCAACTATTATGTGACCCTGCTCTGAACCTCAGAATAGTTACACATATGCCACAAAGGTCCTGAATTACAGCTAAGGGAGACAAGCAGGAGCCAGGCTGGAAGTTCAAATCCATTAATCAGCCCCTAATTCATTATTGTCAGTTGGGGCAGGGCAGGTGTTGTAACTAATTTTGCAACAATGAAAGCACTTAGCAAGTGCAAAAGATCACTAATCAGGAAGCACTAAGGAAGCAGGTGCCAGCTAAAAAAATATTCTGTGACACATTAATCAGCCCCAAATTAATTCAGGTCACTTGAGGCAGGGAAGGTGTGCTTTGCTTTGCCACAATAATGTACACTGACTGGACAACCAGAGGGTGCTGTGATGAAACAGAGGGTGGCATGGGTGGGCCAGAGGGTGGCATGAGTAGTCAGAGAGTGGCAGTGGTGACAGAGAGTGGCAGTGATGAAGAAGAGTGTCCCAAACAGGCTGGACACGTAGAAACAACAAGTTCGCAAAACTTGCGACCCGACAGGTAAGTTCGCGTTTGTGAAATTGTACAAAACCCTCGCGAACTGGCAGAAACCCGCGCGAACACAAAAAAAAAATACGCAAATTCGCGAGAATTCGCGGATTTTGCGAATTGCGAGTTCGCAAATCCGCAAAATTCGTGAACGCGAGATTCGCAAAATTTGCCCATGCTTACTTAGAGGTCTTTAGAGTCTCAGACTGATCCAAGATCTCTCTAAGGTGGTCTGTGGTAGGGGAAGGCACTGTCCTCAGACCCCTTAAAACACAAAGCTGTCTTAATTCCTTAAAGGAAAAAATAGCAAATTTGGATGGTGCCCTTGGAGGGTCACTCTCAACAGGGATGTTCCCAGTGGAACCCTCTGCTCCAGACATTGCTCTAGTGTGGGTGGATGTGTTGCAATCTACCTACACTGGTGTTTACCTACTAAACCTATCTAGTAGTTGTAGTCAGGGTGTGCTACTCCCTTTGCTCTACAACAACTAAGTTCAGTAGAACTTAAGTATACTAGTCTTGTTTTATATGTACCTAGCAGGTACCTGTATGATCTTTCAATTTGATATAAAGATTGCAATGGTAAAACAAACAGCAAGCTCAAATCCGCACCGCTGCGCACCAATGTGAGAAGTTGGCCTGATATGTAGTGTTTCCAATTCTGGAACCACTTGGTATCAGTCCAAACAAACCCCAAAGATGTCTGGTTGTAAGCCAACCTTGTTAGACAAGCTATCCTAGTGGTAGCATGGACTAAGCAGCCTTAAAGGCTTAACTTAAGAGGTCGTGTTAAGCGAGCTGTTTTACCACATACAATCCTGTAATCAAATGAAAGGACACCACACAAGTATATATTATAAAAATATATGTGTTTATTTCTAAATTAATCCCCAGTACTCTTTATGAGGAAAGGGGCACAAGCGTTAAATCAAAAGCACAGTATAACATACAAAGTTGCACAATTATGGATGAGGGCGGGTGGCCACTCAAACCATATATTAAGAAAGTGGTATAAGAGATACCAATCGAACAGTGGTTAGGCCTAGGGCCTAGAGAATCGCTGGGAGCAGTCAGGACTAGCAATGCTGAAGTCGGGAGTAGCCCACGGAATTCGGGTGCAGCACGGAAAGTGCGGCTTGCACCAATGCAATGTCAATGGTGCGTAAAAGTTACACAAAGTGAGTTTAAAGATACTTCCGCTGAACCTAGAGGAACAAAACTTAAGACACAGACCCTAGAGGTGTGGACCAGTGTAGGAACACCGGCGTTGCAATGTTACCTCACCCACAGGCTCGAAGTGGCGTCGGGTTTTGACACGCAGGCTCTTGGTGCTTGGAGCTGAAGAAGCTGCAGGCGATGGGAAGCAGAAGTGTCCGGTGTGATCGTGTCCCTCTAGAAGGGTGGAATGCTATCCCCGTCGACAGAACTGTCGAGGGGATAGTATTCCAATTCGTATGACACCTTACTCGACATGTTTTGATAAAGCCAAACCAAAGATAGCAAATAACCGCGAGGATTATAATGCACTTAAGAGTATATGGTATGGCAATATCCCGGAGCAGCTTAGGGAGTGGTTCCCGACAGCTGCAGACAGGCTCAGCTCATGCTAGAGCACCATCTCACATATTTCCAAGCACTCTGCCTCCAGGATTGAAGAGGCCTTCCATAGGAGTGGCTGATAGGAACATATGTGTCCAGTTTAAGGTTAGATATAGGGATACTATATCTAAGTAAGAGGTGATTACACCAACTTACCCCAGCTGAGTGATCAGCCAGTTGTGTCAAATATGGAGGCCAGGCCAGGGGTGGCACAATACATGCTGCAGCCCCTGGTAGGCCTTGGAAACACCTATGCCCTGGGTACCTAGGGTACACTGTTACAGGGGCCAATAATGTGAACCAGTTCCAATTCGTAATGCACCTAGGGTGCATGGAGTCCATTTTAAGGAGAGAGCAATCAGCCTGGGGCCCTGAATAGCAGGATCCCAGGCCAACTATGTCAAAAACCAGCTAAACACCAGGCAAAAAGTTTGGGGGTAACCATAGTCAGATATCCACCTTCCTACACCGTGTATTATCCATTCAATGACAGGACTCTCTGACATTGTCAATGGTAATCTCTCAAGTTTTTCGATGCTCAGGATTGTATAGTCTGCTCCTTTCTGTGTCAAACTGATTTGTTTATCAGTAAGGTTAAAAATGGAAAACAATGACGTTGTGTTGATTAAACGCCAAGGCACATAGCCTGAACGAAGATTTTGCAGCGTCCAGCCTAATTGTACAATAGAACGTAATTGAGATTGGCCATGCTTTAACATTAGCAAGTCTCTGTCTATTATGTCAAAGGCAGAAGATACAATATTGTCCAACGAATATATTCTGGAGGACAGAGTAATTAACCCATTGTCCACTACAGAAAGTGATTTTTCCAAATTAATACGATCAATTTCTCGTATTTTTTCTGCTGTTTCAATTTGTGTGACTTTCCAAGCCTTGTTGTACGCAGCATAGATGCTGCCTGCTATGAAACGCTTTTGACGCTGTTTGTGTGGTCCCAAAATAAAATCGCGCAAATCAGCACCATCTTTTAGTAAAGACAAGTGTTGCTTAATTTCAGCCAGTGTGGATGATCCTAGCCATTCGAGGCAGAGTTTCTCTACACTGTATGTTGTTACTATCCCTGGATGTTGTCTCTGGGAGTATCTAGCGTCCTGTCTGGTCATTTTTAACCTCTGTGTTTTGTTCAGGAATCTATCTTGACAGTTGTTTGTGTCAGTAGGCCAGATTAACCAGTTTTTCCAATCAGGATGTGTTCAGTTAAAATGTAAAATTTCAGTTACGTCTATATCAATATCTGTTGTTGCATTCTCAGGTATTGGCTTCGGAATAGACGGTTTGTTAAGGTCTTTAATCTTAGCTAGGCCAAGACAGGATGTTTGGTGAATTGTGTCATTTAAAAACATCATTTGTTCTGGTATCATGCAGGTTCTGAATAGTGCTTCTAGACCTTGTACCTGCCAATCTTTTGTACCCCAAATGGTTTTTGTTTCAATGTTATTTTTCCAATAATCAAAACCAAATGTCATCATTTTTTAATAAAATGCTTCTGAATATATTAATTTAGTGTTTGTCAGCATAGTTTTCATTCCTGTTTTATCTAATAGTTTGTAATAAAACGTTTCTGCATCACTGGTGTTAAACCCTGAGAAGTACTTGAATTTCTCAAAAAATGTTTTAGAACTGCTTTTAGGTGGTGTAGCACAATTTTCCCATTGATTATACTTAAAAACATTTCTAGGCTGTGCAGATTTATGCAAATAATGATCGCCATAATGTGTAAAACAGAATAACTGTTCATAACGAGACAAACCTTGTAAATAATCATGTTCTGTGAATCTAGCTGGCATTACTAAATCAGACATCATGTCATTAATACTGTCAAAGTCCCAATCATCAGAGAATGTACTAGGTTTTACAAAGTCGCTTAAGGAAACCTTCAGTTGATGAGGATACTTCAGGATCTCGACCGGACCATAGATCTCATAGTCAGTTTTCTCCCATACTACCCCACCAGGTATTGGAATGGCTGTGACATTTACTGTTGACAGTTCTCTTTTCTTCACGTGGGATGATCTGTGTGGTTTGAGGACTAGGTTGATGTTCTGACTTGCTGTGGTCATTCAATTGTAATAAACGTTCCTAAAATTAAAACTAAAATTAGGCATAGTAGGAGTATGAATACCCCTGAAATAATCCAATGCTCAATCAACGGTGAATCCAGATATAATCCTTTTATTTGTTGAAGGAGTCCTGTTGTGTTTTCTTTAAAAGTCATTTTAGTTTCTGGCATCACTTCGGGGTTACTTTGATCCTCGGAAAAGTTGTCGAAGTCGATGAAATAACCAGAGGCAGTTCTGTCAATTGTTGGGATTGTTCTTTCAATCTGTCTCTCGGTAGCACTTTCTGATGCCACATTATTGTAGACTGGTGTTTGTTGACGAACTGTTTCAATCTGTGTCTCAAGAGGCACGAGTTCCATGGCATTATTGCATAGTCCTTCTCTGTGCACTGCAGGATGATCGAATGTGATTAGTTTGGGTATTCTGTTGTTTCTTGGGAGTCCACTGGGCCTACTGTTGATTATAGGCCACATGTTTGTGGTTTTACCAGGTCGATAGACACAACTCTGTTCTCCTTTTTACCAGCAAGGGGTGGTAGTACAACTGATCTTGTTCCGGTGACTGCCAAGACAGGTACTGCTTTTTTGTAAGAAGGCCCAAATTCCTTCTTCACCGCGATTTTTTCTCTGACTAGATCCCCAATCTTTGGAATCCAGACAGGCCTTGCTGGGGCTGTTGCTTGTTGTGCCTCGTCAGTGGTATCTGGCTGTTGCTTTAACTTTATGTTGCTTAAGGATTTTCTTGTTTCATTCAGTTCCTGTAAAACAGCCAAACGATCTTTGATGTCAAAGTCTGTTTTATTATCTTGTACCACTGATACCTGACTATCTAAGTCCTGAATTCTCATTCTAATTCCGAACAATAGTTCGTATGGGCTGAAACCTTTTAGAGAATTTCTTGGCAAATTGTTAAGACTGGTCTGGACACTTATTAGATGTTTGACCCACCCAGCGCCTGAACCTAATACCTTCGCTGTTATAGATTGCTTTATGTCCCGGTTTTTTCTTTCTACCACACTATTCCCTTCGGGGTGCGACGGACAAGAATACCGCAACCCAATTCCCATGCTGGCCATGGCCTCCTTATAAGCTTGAGAGCTAAAAGCAGGACCCTGGTCAGAATGGAACGTGGTAATTGCGTATGTGCCGATAAAGACTCGCAGATCTTTTATAACCGTTCTAGCGTCAGCCGAGCGCTGGAGGCCTCATTTTTTTAAGTGTGTTCAGTCATAATGATTAATAGGACGCAGGATGGGGTGTAGACAGCGTTACGCTGTTTCTGATTAGTAGCCGGTAGCATGGTTCACTACTGCGATCCCTGTTGCAGTTTTCACGGTTGTTTGCATATATTTGGTGTTGTACACTCATTCCCGGCCACCAGTATACTGATTGTAATTTAGTCAGGGATTCCTTGATCTTTCTATGCCTAGGACCCAAACCCATGTGTGCGTCTGCTATTAAAAATATTCTCCTGTTCGTGTTTGGAATTACCCTATCCCCCACTCCAGGGATTCGAGCAAAAGGAACGGAGTTTGCATCGATAACATATGCATAATTGAGTGGATAGTTCACGGGCAGTGCTGCACAGTCGCCTTTTATGGTCGTTTTTACTGCCAGCTTGGTTTCCCCGTCTATGTATTTTTCTGCACGCTTTTTTGTGGCTACGGAAGCCGGTTTAGTTGCTTCCGCTATGGCTGTATTAGCCAATGAATTTCATGCAACGTGAACGCCATCACGTGGAAGACTCTGTGCGTGTATCACGTGAGTCTTTTGTAGTTCTTTTTGTAAAAGAGCTACCTGTTTCCAGAGCAATTTATGCTTTATTGTGGCACCTGTGTCATCTTTGTAAGCGTTTTCAATCCAGCTCTGCAGTTTATTATTGTAAGAGTTGACGCATAAATGAGAATCGCACACGATAAGTGTGGGGAATTCACGTTCTGCATTTTTAAGCGCCATCTTTAAAGATCTGATTTCAGCTCTCTGAGCCGAACAGTTTCTTACTGATTCAGTTTTTGTTACTTTCGGTCTGAATTTACCGCACAGCCAATGACCTTTAACAATCGCACAGGCTGCATCGTAGGATTTGCTCTCTACGTTGAAATGCTGTACAAATCTATCTGTATAGATTATACAGGCGTATTGTGGGAGAGGCAGAAGTTCGATTGGCAGAGGATATTCTTCTTCATATTCTAAATCATTCAGTTCTTCGAATTGCCGGGCGAAATAGTATTTCACATCTTCCGCTCCTAGAGAATCTACATACTGTATCCATTTCGGATCCAGTGACACTGTAGGCAGGTTTACTGGGCTGAATAGCGCCTCGAAGGCGGATTCCGCTGTGAGGATATTAATCCTTTTACCATGTGCTAATTCTCGTTCATTTGCTAATGCAATTTGCACTGCTTTCACAGTTCTTTCTGTGTGACTGAATGTTTTTTCTGCTTGTGTGTACAAGTGAGATTTAATTGAAATTGGTACCTTTTCTCCCTCATTAGAGGTCAGGTACGTGAATCTGCATCCTCCAGGGATGACTCGGATTACAAGATCGCGTGGGTTGTCACGTGTATCTAATTTTGTTTTTGCTAACATGTCTGTTTGCAGTGATCTCAAAATTTCTGTGTGTGTTTGAGTCCAATTGATTTGTTTAAAATCAGGTTTAATTAGTTCATAAAGAGGTTTAACCCTCTCTGCGTAATTTAGAATGTAATTTCTTCCGAAATTCAGAAAACCTAGTATGGATTGTAAATTCTTCAGCGTTTTTGGAGCTTGGAGTACAGCGCACTTCTCTAAGAAGTTGTCCACTAGGCTTTTTCCTTCACTTTATAATTCGTATCCTAAGAATAGTACTGTCAGATGGGCAATTCGAGACTTTTTAAAGTTGAATTTGTAACCCTCCGCTGCCAACCCAAGTATAATTGTGTTCACTCTTTTCAAGTGAGTATCCAAGTCGTCGTCTGTTAGATAGATATCATCTATGTAAGATAATGCCTCATCATCATATATTTGTAGTAACTCTGTTACCCTAGCTGAGAATAGTCCTGGGCTGTTCTTGAACCCCTGTGGGAGTCGACAGAATTTTTTCTGCTACCCAAATGCTGAGAAAGCGGTCAAGTATCTGCTTTCTGGTGCAATGTTTTGACAAAAGAAACCATTAGATATGTCTAATGTCGTTTTATATTTTTTCCTAACTATGTTATTCATTAGGGCTGCACTATGCGAGTTTTGTACTGCAAATGTTTTGCAACATGCATTAAGGTGTCTGTAGTCCAAAACTAGACGATATGAATTGTCTGGCTTGGAGACAGGAAACAAAGGATTGTTCATTTGAGAGGTGCATGTTTCAATCACCCCCTGGTATTCAAGTTGATGTAAGACCTCCCTGACTTGTTTTTTAGCTTCTTGCTTAATGGTATACTGCCGTTGGGCAGTTGGTTCAATTTTTAACTGGATTTTGTGATTAGGTGAGTCCTCATCCCATCCTACATGATTTTTATATAATGCCGGTGCCTGGGCTACTGCCCATTTCCTTGCATAAGTATATTTCTTGTGAATCGGAATGTGATTCGAGAAGGCAGGCATAATCATTTCTTCGCCACGAGGGCACTCCCTGACCAACTCTGGGGGCCAATCTTTTTCAGCTAACAGAATATCATAGCCTTTTGAGAGTTTATCCCAAAATAGACCCTTTATTTTCCTAGTCTTATCACCCTCTATACGCAATGTTATTTCGTATATTTTATGGGGCTCGCTAAGTCTGGTGTCGGCAGTTTCAACCTGAATGAATTCATTCGTGTCCACTGTCTCCAGATGACTCATCAAGATCTTGCGGGCTATACTGATTTCTGCTGCACTGTCCAACATTGTCTGTGCCCACTCCCCGTTTTTCAACAGTATTCTCGGCATGGTTGATTACTCTAATACTGGCTACCTTCTTTTTTGGAAATTGAGATTTTTTACTCTGAGCAGGTTCCTTGTCTTTGGACTTGGTGTGCTCTCCTGGGTCTGACCGTCCTCTTCTTTCCGATTTCTGCGAAAAAGATCGAGAGGGACGTGTATCAATACTTTGATATCTATCAGGTTTTTTTCAAATTATCCCTATTTCTAAGGTTATATCTTTTCTCAGAGGGCTCCCTCTGGGGAGACTGGTGTTCTCGAGTCGGAGTTCTTTCCCTCCGTCGAGGAGACCTTCCTCTGGACTGGAAAACTTTTTCCTTGGGAGTGGATTTTTTTATTTCCATCCCAGCTCTTTTTAGGAGTGTTTAAATTATTTTTGATAAATAATTTTTCAGGATTTTCAAACAGTTGGGGCTTTACTGGTTTTCCACCCAAGCTGTCTCTACCTAATTCTTCATAGCATTTCTCTATGATTTTGGCAAGCTCAATTGGCTGATCTGTTATATCTGTTTCCTTCAACTTCTGGCGGATCGCCACAGATGCTGCTTCTCCCTTTATGTTGGCTAATAATATAGCCGAGACCTGCTTGAAGTCTTTCAGTAATTTCATACCAAGAGTTAAAGCGGGCTCTGGACCGTATTCATTTTGAATCTGTCTTAGTACATCTGGTATTACCGCCATAGACGGAACACCGTGTGTTTTTGTGTAAATGGAAGCAAAGACTGTACCCCAAGTGTCGCAGTCCTCCACATGTGGTGCGATTCCCATAGGAAGGCAGATGGTCAAGATTCTGTGTTTCTCAATAGGGGTAGTATCCGGAAATACTGCCTCTATTTGAGTGATTTTCTGTGCTAACCAGAAAGGAATTTGTTCCCGTTTTACGGGTGTTTTACCAAGACATGACTGTATGTTCTGTGGTGTGATTTTATTAGTGTTCCCCTGATGAGGGGTCAGCTGTGGTACATTAACAGCTGGTTGGACTGTTGCAGTCCGCATTACATATTGGAATAATTGCCTATGTATTTTTATTAATGTTTTTAGCTGTACTAACAGCTCTTCTCTAGACATTTTTGCAATGTCCGGATGTGGTGTGTAGCTGGCTAGAACCGGCCACGTTGCTCCTGGTCTACCTAGTGGACCGAGCCTGGTAATATGATCATTATGTTTTAGGGCGCCATTAAACCAGAGCAGGTGCTCTTGGAATTTTAGTGGGATTTCAGTCTCCTCGAAAGGAGCGTACTCATCCGGTGGTTTTTCTATTTTGTAATAGTGAAACTCTTTTGTTCTAGCGTTTGCCGCTGGAAAGTTTATCCATGAATAGAATACCTCTGTCTGCCGATATTCGTGTGCCTCTATCACGAAAATTACTGTACCACCTTGTGGTGTCAGTCCGTTTTCTATAAGTTTTAAAGTTATAGATTTTCTTAAATGTACCGGGATGATAATTGCATCCGGGTCAATCTGTAGGAGACTCGAGTCTTCCTCTATTAGTAGGGTTGCCAGCATAGCTGCTTCCCTTTCTTCTTCACTGTCTGACATTTTATAAATGCAGGCTTTGCAGAGTAGGTCTCCAAGGAGACAAAGATTAGGTGCACAATATTTTGGAACACTGTATCCTTCAACGTTGAATAACCTCTTCCTACTGAGTTCGGGCGGATTTTAACCTTTCACCCACTCCAGACGACTATTGGAGTATTTACGGGAGAAAGGGGTCTGTGTGAAATATGCACAACTGAGTTACTCTAACGTCTTGCGTTAGTTTATCGCCTTACCAAACGTTGGGCGCCATGTAGTGTAGTTCCTATTTTCCCAATAGGCCCTGCGCATTGGAATAACATAAACAGTAGTATCGACGTAAAAGTGCGGATCTTCCAGGCCTCCACTGACTATGCTAAACTTAATTGGGTTTGTTACCAACTAGCTCAGAGGTCACTGGAAACTTTCTTGACTGAAATAGGAAGTGATCAGCTTCCCTGGCACAGACAAGAAGAGATTCAGTTTTCCAACAACCGTGCAACATGACAACTTTGCTCCTCAGATCAAGAGTCAATCTCTAGGGTCGTGTGAAACAATAGACAGTTATTTTACTCAGTCAGGTTGGTGCAGATTACTTTCACAATACGTAGAGAATAGAGAGACGGGCGTTGTCAATAAAAGGTAACATTTATTGAACAGTCTTTCTTCTCGTACAAGAGAAATGAATTGCCACAATTGCAAGACTTGTTAGTATAAAAAGTATGTACAGTAAGATAAGTATTGTGAAATAATACTGTAAAAGCATTGATATGGTTTCTTAGCCATACAATGGTTTAAAATGAATAAAACATATATACCTTCATATATACATTAGGCTAAAATACTCAACTGGTGCTTCTAACTACGCCTACCCCAGTGTACCTGACCTAAGCCTAATACTTGGGAGGGGTGTAAGTAAGTAGCTTTAGTTTGAGTTGGTTTTGCCAAGGTTTGCTTCAAGAATTCTCTCTAAGGGTTTAGTCAACACCATACCTCTGGAATAGAATGATGGAGGTCTGGTATCTCCCTAAGGACTCGATATCCCAGTCACCCGCAAGGGTAGACCAGAAACGCCGGAGCTGGATTTCTCTGCAGGAGAAAGACAGCGTCTCTTCTCAGCGCGTCGAGGAGGAGGAGGAGGGGCAGCGTCCGCGGGCAGCTTGCATCTGCTGGGCTCTTTGCAGGGGACGGCTGTTCAGCTCCTAAGTTCACCACACAATCGTTCGCTAGTTAGCAGCGATAGCAGTAGCGATAGCAGCTATGGTATCATCAGCATGACAGCTTCTTCAGCAGCAGCGAGATAGCTGGCAGCATCAGCTTCAGCGATGGCATTAGCGTAAACAGCAGCAACATCAGCGAACAGCGAGACAGCAGCGTTTGCTTAAGGCAACGTTGGTAATATTTATACCTGAAAGGTGCCTTGTTTGACGTAAGTTTTTGGACATAAGACGTCAATAAAGATGTCACTAGGAAGTGATCGTCTATCAGTGCTCATTAGAGTTCTATTACTAATCAAAACACAGCAAGTGGGGATTTCCAGGTTGCTGAGTTTTTATCTTGTTGAAGAACTCGGAGTGTTAATCTAGGAATCTCAGATAGTAACTTCTGCTATGTCATTGCACTAATTGGTTGCAAAGGAAGTGGCAGAGAAAGCTTTTCTGGAATGTGGCTCTGTTCGTGTGAGGCCAGAGACGAGTTTCTGAATATTGCACTTGAACGGTTATGCCAATATAGGGAATAAATAGATTTATAGCCGAATAGGGGCATAAGGTCACAGTATCGATCAGGGTCCTAGATTAGAACGCTACAATCTAAGGACAGGGAGTATCCATTTCTTCCTTTGAACTTGATAGTATTTACACAAAAATACCACATGCATCGTAGTCTGAACTGATACCTCATCACAAGGGCATCTGCTTAGCACTCTAGACCTCATCACAAGGGCATCTGTTTAGCACTCTAGACCAGTTATTTCTGACTGGCAAGCTAAGTGATCTGTGAATAATGCCCAACCTAAAACGAGTGAGCAAAAATCTGTCGTAGTAAGGGGTAACCAATTTAAATAGGGTTGCATCTTGGGGGAGAATAGAATGTGCTGATGGGCAAGAACTGTAATTTTGGTAATTTCTAAATTAAGTCTAAAATTTTCGACAAAATGATGACAACTTTGTATAAAAACTTTCCTGTTTAAATTGCATTAAATGGATGGATAATTGAAATATTCCTGGTGGTCCTTTTTGCACAAAAAGTCTCTGACATAATTCAATCAGCCTATACAGCAAGCCCCATCCAAACCGCAACAATCAGTAATCAATTGGCGGTTCAGAATGGTCTGCTCTGAGGTCCAGATACTATGCCATAGAAGAATCGGTTGAATACGAATCTCATCTGTTATATATGGTAAACCAAGTTCCATACGGCAATTAAAAAAATAAATAAGATTACTAATGGAATGATGTTTTACTATTCACGTACTGATGGAAACTAATAAATCTAATGATGAGGCCTAACAGTTCTATTGCTTTTAATTGCAAGTGCATTATAATTAGATTTGGTGCAATTATGCAATAAAAGTATTTAGGAAATTTACACGTGATAGTAGAGACCTTAAAGATTCCATAACTGTATAAAAGATTTTAGTAAAATGTTTTTTTAGGACGAGATTACATGTATGGTTGGTAAATTTGTGGCAGTAGGCCATAGCTAAAGCTGCGTACCAGGTTACTCCAATTCCAGTGTCCTTCGACTGCTCCCGTCCGAACATTACAGGAGCACCCGCCCTTCCTATGCGAACTCCTAGCGTCCTACCCCGCTTTCCGCTGTGACACTGGACTTCGCCTTGGGTACGTGACACCATTCTGCCATCACAGTGCTCTTGCCTCGGCTCATCTTATAGTTACCTCAGCCCACGCTTCTATACCATTCAGGGGCCCCCTCGGTCCACTCGCATCTTCATCATGACGCAGGACTTTCAAGCAGTCTCCATAGACTACCACCACTTTCATTGTTCATCTACTCTTGTGCAGCATACACCCCGTACCGGGTAGGAAATATCACTGGTCACATGGTGCCTGCTCTCCTATTGTTTCTATACCTCTACTTGTACTTTCTATGCTTTTGTAACCTGCATACATATCACTTTTTCCTCCTGTAATGTATCGTTTGCTATCTCTTGTATTTTGTTTGCTCGCAATTGTCACTTTTGCCTCATGTAACTTAACGTTTGCTTTTGTAATTTGTTCACTTGTAATTTTCTCCTCATGTATCATTACTGTTCCCATTGTGAAGCGTTCTGACACCTTCGGGTAAAGTCCGCGCTATATAAAAACGCATAAACTAAATAAACAAGTCTCTCCTGGAACATTTGTAAACCAGAGTTAGGGCCAGAGCTGCTGACAACGTCTGTA
The DNA here is from genome assembly GCF_964263255.1 of Lissotriton vulgaris. Lineage (NCBI taxonomy): Eukaryota > Metazoa > Chordata > Amphibia > Caudata > Salamandridae > Lissotriton > Lissotriton vulgaris. The sequence goes on from NC_141687.1 coordinate 1,762,854,687, forward strand.
CTGGGGAACCAGGTGTCAATCTCCACATTTTTGATTGGTCTTCAGGTCTGTCGAAGGTCGATGAAATAGGAATCAGCAAGTGTGGAAGTGGAAGTGTGCAACAAATCAATTCAGATGAGTGGCGACTGTAAAAGCCTTCCCATACGTTCTTTTGTTATGTCCTGAATAGTGCCTCCCCACCGCCTCCCATTAGATTTTTTCTTCTAAGCTTTAAATGTGTTCTTTCTTGAGTTGCAATTTTCTCTTAGCAAGCAAAATAATTCATTAGCATTTCTGCAAATGTTGCAGTGCATATTTCATTCTACATGCAAAGGACATTCTTGCAAATTCAATGTGAGATGGCTCTGTGGGAAGTCAACTCAACAACGATGCTATAGACTACTACATTCTATATTTCTTACAGTTGGCAAACCTGTAAGGCCAGGAAAGTCAAGTTGTTCACGAAGTGCTTGGAAAATATTGCAGGAGTAACTAAATTAATCATATTATGGACTGATTAGTGGAGTGACACCACGTCATGAAGGTATGATAAAGACTATAAAAGAGGAAACCCCAAAGGAGGGACAATGCTATACCTTTTTAGCATTTTGGCAACGCAACACAATTTTCTTTTTTTTTGGTACACACATCCACTAAAGCTATAATTATTTCCTTTCTTTGGAAGAGAACGGAACTCTTTTCCTATGATTTTATAATCATACTTTACATTTCTATCTTGGACTGCCTTTTTGCTGATGCTGCTGCAATCGTGCAGTTGACCTAGAATCCTTGTTTGCCAAACCCATTGATTTTTACTTCATATTTCCTTTTTGGCAATGCTCATGGACTCACCCTTAGAGGCCTTTAAAATTGATTTCTTTACACATTTGCTGTACATCTTTAGATGTTGTTTAACACCTTCAATGCTACAGCAATTCTCCCTGGATGCTGAACCCCCTTGAATCCCCTTGTTCATGACAAGCTCAGCTCATCATAAGCACACGCGCACTGTGCTGCATGACGAGCGGAGCTCGTCATGAGCATGGAAGGGGTTAAAAGGACTGAACTATCCTTCTGCCTTTAATGGTGGTAGAAGTCTATAACTTTGTATCTGATGTTTGTTTTCAACCATCATCTTTAGATTTAAATCTCTTATGAAATGTGTAGTCTTGCACTTCATGCTTTAATATTCTTGATTGAAAGGCTTAAGAAATTGCTATCTGTATAAAGATTTGAATATTAATACAATAACTAACTATCTAAATTTGCATGAGTCTATTATGGTGTCCTGATAATCTTTATTTGAAATTGTATTGAATTATTCTTTTATCTAAATGTGTTGTAGGGAGAATCAGCAAATCTTTTTAGAATCTCAAGTTCTGCTTCTTCTATTCTGTGTTTCAGTAGCAGAGCTTCTAGCTTATATCATTCTAGATAAACTTAATTTCTTTAGGAGATTGGGTCTCCCCATTGTAATACTTTATTTTTACATTATGGTCCAAGAGTAGTATATTTGAACTTTATCTCAAATTTGTGAGTTAGTCACCATTTAATGGTCCTCATTGAGTGGCTAACATTGTGTTTGGGACATCCTAATTCCCACCCCTCCTATTGTTGGAGAAAAATCCACCAGAGGACCATTTGCCTCTCTGGTGAGGGAAATGCTGAAATCTGTCCAGCAGTAAGGGGCCCAGTGCAGTTAGAGGTTTAAATAAGTAACAAGTCAATTGAAAGTAACGATTCATATTATTTTTCAACAGCGTCTTGTAAATGCAAAGTAATTTGCCTATGTCCTCATTAATATGCAACTTTACTTTCATACGCTTAAGCTTTCCCAAACCAGGAAACAATCAATGGAACTGACTTCCGATTTGATGGTGAGCTTTCAAGCTGTAGTTCACGGAAATCAGTCCTGTATCAGCAGCTGTGATGAAGCTGAGTGGACTGCACTTGATGCTGTCCCTTGAAGCACATGGATGGGTATGTGCAACTTCGTTTTCTAGCGTTTCAACCCCAGCTACGAATGAACTTTGAATATTCAAGGGTGTTGATGCAGCCATGTATACACTTTGGTTTTCAACAGCATAAGCTGTGGTAAGGGATACAATTCATTATATTTCTCCCAAGGCATAATGTTTATCGATGCACCACTATCAATGATGAAACGAGTCGAACAACAATTCACGTTCAATTAAATTTTCGGACAATATTTGAATGACTCTAGAGCTTTGGCATGTCGACTTTACTTTGACTGATATTTTTCTTCATATGCGGCCAGTCCGACATGTGCACGCTTTTCTGAAAATGGCACAATCGTCTTCTCCATGTTCACTTTCACTTGACACTGATATGAATAAACAGTTTGACAATGATGTACATGACAATCAACTTCATTAAGTGTAGATTTTTCATGCCAGCTCTAGGTCTTGTGGATACACGTCAAACATTGCTTCTGGAACGTTTCGGTGGCCATTTTGTTTTTGTGCCATGACACACTTGTTTTTGGCCTAGCTTTGCACACCGTCACAGAATGGTTCTTCTTCCAACAGCCCTTACATATATGTCCAATGGTAGGACATTTGTCACTGTGTGGAAACGAAAATCCGCATCTAAAACATAACTTCTCTTGATATGTGGACATCACAGTCCTTCACTTTGGCTTGCTTTTTACACTCATAACTGATTCATTCGGGGCACCGTCAGCCTCTGTGTCAGCAGCTTGTCAATCAGCACACTCTTCAGCTCTGGCAGCCATTAACACTGATTTCCTTTACCCCATCACCAGCAAGATCTTTTAGGTATTTGATCATATTTTTGCAACAGTCACTTCAAGTGCATCAATAAAATCTTCAAATATCTCTATCCACGTTGTCCATCTGATCCATATACTCACCTGGGCCCATAAACCGCTGGTCAGTTAATGGGGTGTCCGTTTAATTTTCACAAACTGTTTTGGATTAGTTTATTTAGTACCTCTGCTCATTTCTTTAACTAACACTTCACGGATCAACAAGTTCTTTCCTCTGGTCGATGAACCATTAGTTGAACTAGTTGATGGTGATAATTAACATAAGCTAAATTTTCTATACTTTAAGTAAAATCACCACAGACTCAAGAAGTTTTCAAATCTTTATCTAAAATTTTGATGCATGTGAACCGTCTCAATACAGTGCAGTCACCATCATTCATAGGAGAGAAAATTTCAGTTAAACACAATACATTTATCTTGACTCGTGCAATCAACTAATATATGTCGGGAAGGGAGAGGACAGAGAGAAAAGATCAGAACATTTGCAAATAACAGAAATTAATATTTACCAAGGATGGTATGAAAGACCAACACCCTGGCCAAAGGGCTGGTAAGGGTCCCCGGGGATAGGTCAAGAGACAAAGACTTCAGGACAGGAATCAGGACTGGATGGATGACCTCTCTAGAATACCAATGTTTGCGCTGCACCCCTCTCTGACACTCTCTTCCTCCTCGAGATTCTTCCGCTATCTTCAAATCTAACCCAATTAAATTAGGATAGAAATTTCTGCTTTAGGTTCTGCACTCAGTTCTTCATCAGTATTTCACAGCATCAGCTTCTCTCCCCAGCATTCTCAGGTCTCCGCTCTCTGCATTAGGCAAGTCTCCATCTGACTTACTAACTAAAGCTATCTTAGTTATAACTTTCATTCTGAATGTTCCACCCACTAACGTCTCAATATTGTAAAAATGCTAAATATGATTGGTCACTGTTGGAACTGGGGTCACCAGCTCCCCGAGGGTAGCATGGCACGAGCGGGTAGGCATCCGAAAGCTTATGTGTAAAGCGACCATACAGCACATGCATCCACTGAGACAGTAAAATTGGGCACGCAATGACTGGCGCCACTCCAATGAGCTTGTATAAAAAGCAAGTAACTTTTATATAGAGCAGAGTCAGGGTAATCAAAAATTACAGTATCAATTACTTATTAGTTTTCCTTCAAAATACATATGTTTCAACACTTTCTAATAAATACTCAGAGGAATAAATATTAAATATCAGATAAATATTGAATATTAGATAATATTAAGTATAGATAACCACAGGCCTGAGCTTAGCCTTGCTTCTTGTCAGTACCTGTAAGAAATACATTATAAAGTCAACCAAATGACATTGCATCTTATTAGTTCTGTAGGCATATTACCCACTCCTCACCAAACAAGGGTGAGCGTTCCACAGCATAAAACATGTACATAAATAACTGTAGGCTTCCAGTAATACGGCACTAAAGGGGAGAAAACATTTCATTAAGGATAAACCTCCCCTTGTGCAGGATTAACCATTTTAAGAATCACTCCCAGCAGGAATGAGCATTAAGCAGTTCCATAGTTGAAGTAGAACTTTTCATTAGTTATGCACCAACATTTCATCCAGGAAGTAACCACTTCTCTGAGCAGAAGTAACAGGTAAACCATGCAAAAGGCCTAGGCTGAGCAGGACACTAGGGGAAATAGAGATAATCCCTGGGTTTGGGCCTAGCCCTCGCAGAATACTCTTCATCCTGGTACTGTAGGCATTCTATTACATCCTCTAATCAGGGGTTAACCTTTTATGAATTGAGGCCTGTAAACTGTGGGCCTTGGGACCTCTAAAACAGTCCAATGTAAATGTAAATGTGTTGTATTTGTATAGCGCGAACAGTAACCCGGAGGCATCCCGGCGCTTGTACTCCTACCACAAGGGAACCCCTCCTGGCATTTCCTTGTGAGGTGTCCACTCCTGGGCATCCCATGGTGAAACCAGGCATCCCTTGTGCATCGGGGGCCGTTGTGGAGACTTAGCAAGCTATTGCCCAGAGTTGCAGCGTGGGGCCCATGCTTAGATTCGGCACTGAGGCGAGAATATCCGGTCAGAGGAATTTAAGCCCGATCCCGCCGAGTCGGGAATCGAACCCTGGTCCCTGGCCCAATACCAGGGTAAACACCCCCTTAATCTAGTAGGGACCTTTCATTAGGAAGTATCCTGTTCGCAGGTGAGAACAACATTTCATGTAGAGCCATTCATATTCTCATTAGCAGTAACTTATTTCAATAAAGGTTAAAACGTTACATTACCCAGCATTAAACATATCCTGGAGTTGTACTTAAGGAACATTGCACTTGGCATATAACCCTTCCCTATGCAGTCACATTTCATTATATAAATGTAGGTGTTTCAGAGACTTTGGCATCAGGCAGGAGTAGAAAACACTTCCTTAAAGATCAGGCAACATGTTATTATGCAAAAACCCACATTTCATAAGGCCAGGATAACCTTTGCATTTAACTGGGGGTCAACATTTCATTATGTGAGCAAAGGGAGCAAGATATTAATCCCTGTAGCATAAATAACCAATTCATCAGGAATAAACATTACAGCAAGGAGATATTGCATCAAGAGTAAACATGGCATCAAAGATAATTGCATTAGCCAGCACTAATCCGGTATAAGGCCAAAATAAGCACTTAACTTTACTCCCAGGCCGGGGTTAACCTTAGTGGCCCAGCAGCCCCATGCTTAGATTCGGCACTGAGGCGAGAATATCCGGTCAGAGGAATTTAAGCCCGATCCCGCCGAGTCGGGAATCGAACCCTGGTCCCTGGCCCAATACCAGAGTAAACACCCCCTTAATCTAGTAGGGACCTTTCATTAGGAAGTATCCTGTTCGCAGGTGAGAACAACATTTCATGTAGAGCCATTCATATTCTCATTAGCAGTAACTTATTTCAATAAAGGTTAAAACGTTACATTACCCAGCATTAAACATATCCTGGAGTTGTACTTAAGGAACATTGCACTTGGCATATAACCCTTCCCTATGCAGACACATTTCATTATATAAATGTAGGTGTTTCAGAGACTTTGGCATCAGGCAGGAGTAGAAAACACTTCCTTAAAGATCAGGCAACATGTTATTATGCAAAAACCCACATTTCATAAGGCCAGGATAACCTTTGCATTTAACTGGGGGTCAACATTTCATTATGTGAGCAAAGGGAGCAAGTTATTAATCCCTGTAGCATAAATAACCAATTCATCAGGAATACACATTACAGCAAGGAGATATTGCATCAAGAGTAAACATGGCATCAAAGATAACCATTGCATTAGCCAGCACTAACCCGGTATAAGGCCAAAATGAGCACTTAACTTTACTCCCAGGCCGGGGTTAACCTTAGTGGCCCAGCACACCCTTAACTTGTTAACCCTTCTCAGTGGCAAGAATCACCAGGGCCATAATAGACCCCTAACCGGGGTTTAATTCTTAAATGGGACCAGGCCCAGTTCAGATGCTTTTATGGGCCTGATCAGGGCCAACAGGGGCCAACTACAGTTTCTCCTCATAGCACTCTGCACTTCCACAGCGCTCGCACTGGCTGAGGTGTTCTGGGGCATAACAGCGCTCTTCCTCACAGAGCTCTCCACAGCCTCAGCGCTCACACTAGCGGCAATGATCTTGGGCACAGGGCGCTTTCTGACACAGCGCCAGGCAGCAAATTCAGGTCCTGGGCCCACAGCGCCTCGCTGATGCAGCGCTTGAAATTAATGACAGATGCTGGATGTACAGCGCTTCACAGTACCTCAAGGGTCCCCAGGCAGCAGGAGAGCTCACAGGTTCACAACGCTTCACATTCACAGCGCTTGTAGTGGGTTTCAGGGATCAGGTACACAGTGCGACCCATTCACAGCGCTGGTAATGGATTTCTGGTGTCAGTTGTAGGGGAAGGGAATATGGCAGTCCTGGAGATAGCGCTTCTCTGGTATAGCGCTTCGCAGGGGCCCTTCCCATAGATAAGACAGTTCAGTCAGCACCGGTAGGACAGGTAGTCCAGGATGCTAGCGCTAGGGAATAGGGGTGCTTAGCCAGCAGACAGTTCATTTAAGTTGGAATCAGATCAGCAGGACCAACAGGACAGGCCATACAACAGTGGCAAACCAGCAAAAGGGGTCCCAGGTGGCGTCAGGGAGCGACACAGCGCCAATACCTGGTTTCTCAATAGTCCTGTGGTGGTTTGGTTTCTTCTTGGCGCTTTATGTTTCTTGCGCCCTTGTAAATAGCAGTCTCTGGTTTCCTTGAAGGGGGGGGGGGGGGGTTTGAGTTGGTGGCTGATATCAAATCTCCCCAGCTTGTTCCCTTCAAGTGGTCCTGGGTTCCCCTTCCGCCGGGCCAGATCAGGGGGCAAGTTCAGGATCCCTCAACACTTGGAAGGCAGCACCTAGGCCCTGTCACTCCCAGTGTCATAGGTCCCTGTCTAGGCCCCACTGCCTAGAACTCCTGCGTAGGTTCTCCCCCAGGTCAGTGATCCCTCAATCTGACAGGAAAGTTTCCCTCCTTTTCCTTATATAGTGCCCGTTAACAGTTGGTAGTGGCAGTTGGTGTCACCTCACCTGTTCCAGAAGGTTCCAGGAGGTTCTAGGAGGTTCCACCGTTCTGGCTATGGGCAGGCTGGCAGGCTAGTATTGATACATTGTTTGAAGGGTTCCAGCCAGCTCCTGGCTACTAGAATGCGCCCACAAAGACTGCGCTGCAGTAGCAGGGGTCAGTGGCAGCCATGTTAGGGGAAGGAAGCACCTGCACCTTAACATTAGTTTGACATTACACAGGGCGTGCTCCACTACACAAGGCCTATACCATTTTATTACTATGGGGGACATCCTAAATTAGGAATAAAAAGCGAAAAATTTCTGGGAAAAGGGCCAAGTCCTACAGTCACACAAGGGGGAAGCACAGTCACACCATGCTTACATGTCATTAAAATCAGTTCAACAATTGTTCAAAAACCCATCCCCTTAATTTTTATTCATAAATGTAGCTCTCAGACGTCTTTTAGTTTACTTTGAAACAATTTAATATCATTCTGAATACGAGTCTTCATCGTTGAACTCTTCACCATCTGTTCTCATGGTGTAACATTCGTTCTTGGATCCCTTTCAATAGCACAGTCATGGCCTTCATGGCTTCACTCTGAGGGCATGCGCGGACTTTGCATCACTCAGCTTAATTCAGTTATACGAGAGAGGCCCAAATACACACTAGTGATAAAGTCAGAAAGATAATATTACTTTCACAAATAAAGTAGTCGCACTGTATACCACCCATCCTTACTCTAGTCCCCTTTACTTATTGATACTTTTCCCGCATTAGCATTAGTAAAATAGCTTGTTTTCGATTCAAGTACGCAGATGCCATGCACGCGAGTCTTTAAGACTCCATTTTAGTGTCTTCTGCTCAAGCGCCAGAATTTCCTTCCAAGCATTAATAAGTCATACTACGCATAATGCAGTTAAAGCATGCGCACAACAGTTCCACATTTAACGTGGTGTTAGACCGTCTTTACTTATTTATTTATAAAGTTTTATATTGCGTGAACTAGATCCTGAGGGATATCAGAGCGCTTTACAGTATGATGGGAGGAATGACAAATTGCAATATCCATAGCTTTGTTATCGGATTAGTACACACATACGCAAGCTTCACTAACCCGCGTGTTAATGTGGTGCGTATTAGTTGTTATTCACAACACTTTCTTAATAACTTTGTTAGTTAGTTAAACGAGTGAATTGCATCAGAGCGAGTCTCTTTTCCACGAAACCTCGCTCCATCAAGCCCCCGCTCTAATGGCATTTTTGAGCCATCACAAAATTACCCATCCCAACCAGATGCCAACTTTAGCAGCTTCTTTTCCTTCTCTCTGATCTTTGCTAGTTGCTCCTTCTCCTTTCAAATCTTTCATCCTTTTAATTTCTCCAGCTGAATTTCTTTGTATTCCCTCTTTCGTTTCCTTCCTTTCCCTTTCTTTTTCTAAATGTATTCTTCGTTTTCCCATGCTTCTACAACACTTGCATGTATCATCATTATCAATACTATTGTCATTATCACAACTACTCGTACTATTAGTTGGCCTAGTAAACTCCTCCCAAAATCAGTAAACCATTTTCCTATCGATGTAATGCTCTTGTTAGTCTTCCCTATACACCGACAACCTCCAGTTCGGTCAAATCTTTATGACTCCTTGAAATATTTTCAGTATACCCTTTAATTTCCTGACTTTTATCAGGAATATATGTGCAGCAATGTTGAATTTTCATCATACCACAAACTCCGCCCTCTTTTGCCAATAAAATATCAAGAGGAAGACGATTTTGATAAACCATAGACCTTATCACAACCATTTCGGTATTAATCATCAAGAAACCTCCAGCCTTGTCTGTAGAAAGATGATCAACTATTCTTGACAATTTCAAATTTTACGTGTATTTAGAATGACTCCCACTGAGGGTATCAATGCACTAAATATATCTCCTACAATTTCAGAAAAAATAGCGCTTCTTAATTGTATTAGTTCATTAGATATTTCATTGATTCCATTGATTCTGTCGACATGGTAATATTTTGGAAATACTATTCCAAAGTAACACCTGGCAGGTAATCTATAATAAGCATTATTTCCGCACACATAATAAAATCCTGGAACTACAGGATCAGTTCCCCCTTTTAGTCCCCATTCTCCAAAAATTAGGAAGTTGTATTCACAACCAATGAAAATGTTATAGTAATCTGTTTTTAACCTATGAAGGCAGAATTTTCCGCTTTTCACAAAGTCTAGGGACATTGCAGCATGAGCCTCGCCCTTTGCATACATTCCCTCTTTCTCAACCCATGAAGGTACATGCAATTTCTGTTCAGCAGCTGTCTTTGTTAAATCCTGTCTTCTTTCTTCTACTAAATTAAAAACTCTGTTTCGTCTTCATGTAATATGCATGTTAGGTTATCCTTGTGTGCTTGTGCTATATCTATTGAACTCATTGTTAAGAAAAAGTCACCCACAAACTGTGCATCTTTACTAGTAAGTACTGGATTCATATTCTTTCAAATAGGTAATTCAGAAAATACTACATCTAAGTTTGAAGAAAAATACTGGAGTTTGCCTGTTACATAAAATAAACTTGATAAAACACTACATGATACCCCATATGTTAAAGGTATATGGTGATAGGTCACCCCTTCTGACATAGATAAGGGTAACTTCATACAAACATAACAATCACTAATCTCCATTGTATTAAAGTACTGAAAAGACAACTTAGTAAACATATTTAAAGACGAATCATTGTCTGATTCATTATGATGATAGTTTATCTCATCTTCCACCCCTGTTTCTATTTTAGTTCCCTTTATTCTATCTACTTTTTCATTAGTAGTTGTATTAATTTTGTTACTTGTTTCCATTAATAAAAGTACTGCCACTGTTAAAAATAACCACACTAGTACTACTAATAGAATACTGCATAAGCAAAACCTAAGACATTTTCGTTTAATACTTCATTTCGGTTGTTCAGCGACTTCAACGTCTGCCATTTTAATCTGAGAACATTTCTTTTCTCTTTTCTTCCTTTATTCACAATTCAATCTCTTTTATTTCTAAGGTGGTCTTAATCTGTTGTCACCAATTTGTGCAACATGAACTTCCTCTGATTCCTCACGTAAATCTAAATTCTCAAATTCTTCTAGAATAACCTAGGTCCACTCATGGGCCCTATATTTTATATTCAGGTTCCTCAATCTTGGGCTTCTTTGCATGAATTCTATTGCTGGCTGTTTGGACATAGTTTGACTTGAAATTTCATTTACTTAATCTTTTCACTCCATCTGGCCAATTATCTCCTTTTCTAACTTTTTTGACCTGAACTGCACTTTCACCTTCTTTGTCGTTTTCTAAAGTTCTTTTATTTTTAAAATGTCTAGGCACAATCTTTTCTTGTTCTTCTTCCCTTACTAATTGTCATTGCTCTACATTTTTTGTATTTTGTTCTTCTTCCTATTGTTATTGTTCCTCTACATATATCTGGTCCTGTTCACGTATTTCTATAGTTTGTTTTTCCTGAACCTGTTCTTCTACCCCTATCTGATAATGTTCACGTCTTATTTCAATTTGCTCTTCTTCTGCCTGAACGTGTTCTTCTTCTCTTTCCTGTTCGTGCTCAGGATTCTCGATAGTTTTATTTATTTTTCCCTGAGTATGTTCTTTTTTCCTGTCTTCTACTTTCATGTCTCTCTAAATCATTTCTTCTTATTATTTTGATAACAACTTCAGGTATTTCAATCACTGATATCCAGTCTTCTTGACTTGTACTTGTTGCTCATCATCTATATCGTTCAGAATCTGTCACCTTAGATTCTTTGATGTCACAACCTTCCGCTTCTGGTGTCCCATCTGATTCGGTCAGTTGCTGCTCTTGTTCTTCAGATGGGCTCAGAATTCTTCTGGTATGGCTAGCATGAATCCAGTTGGGTAAACCTGCACTTCACTGCTGCGGTAGTGACAAGTATGACTTGACGTGGTAAATCCCACCTGGGTGCTAGACACGATTTTCTTGTGTGTTTCTTCAGTAACACCTTGTCTTCAGGATTCAAATCATGCACCTGGTCTGGCTGCCTTGCAACTGCGTCTTCTCCAACCTGATGAGAGACAGAATGCACCATTTCAGCCAATCCTTTGCAATAATCCAATACCAGATCATCATTTATATTCATCAATTTATTTCCAGAAATAAATGCTTGTCTCATTGCCCTACCCATGAGCACTTCATGAGGGCTCAAGCCTGTTTTCCTGGCAGAAATGCTTCTGGGACTCATCAATACAAGATGCAACGCATTTGGCCATTTAAGCATAGTGGATGCACACATCTTCCCTAACCTTGACCTGATTGTGCCGTTAAGCTGTTCAACTATTCCAGAAGCCTCTGGCGATAAGCACAGTGCAGTTTTTGTTCCATGTCAAATGCAGCACAGATTAATCGAAATATCTCATTATTAAAATGAGGTCCACTATCTGAGTCCAAAGTAACTGGAAAACCAAAACGAGGTATCAACTCCCTCAACAATAATTTAGCAACTGTGAGACTGTCATTTCTTCTTGTGGGGTATGCCTCTAACCAGCTCGAGAACAGACAGACTATGACAAGTACATACTGCAATCCGTTGCACAGAGGCAACTCAATGAAGTCTAATTGCAGCCTGGTGAATGGTCCTTCTGCCTTTCCAATTTTCCCCAGTCTTTCTACCTGGGTTTTGCTGCTGACAGATAAAGCATCGTTGGCAACTCTGTCTTAATAGTCTGATCATTGAGTCCCTGCCAATATGTGTTGTCCCATGGGATACTCTTGCCATTTGAGAGAGTAAGAAATCTGGCATGACTGGTCTGCCATCTAAGTATACCCACACTTCATCTTCTGTACTTTTTGTACAATCTGACTTTATCCAGGTTTCCTTCTCCTCAACTTCTTCCTGCAACTGTCTGACTTCATCCCATGTTTCTGGAACTGAGAAAAACATAAGTTGGCAGCTGGTTTCACCTGTTTCCACTTTTCTGTTAATTGCCATTGTATTTTTTTTTTCAGAACTAGATTTTATTGGCATTTCAGATATGATTGCAAGACATTCACAGCGCTCCGAACACCGGAGGGGCTGTGAGCAGATAATCAAGAGGCAATGCAAAGCAATCAACGCTACAAACAGGATAAGACATTAACTTTGAAGTACCCGATCCCCCCCAACCCCATAAAACCACCCCCTCCCGGGTCCCACCCTAGCCCTGTCCACGATGGTTACCTGAATCTTCGCAAATCAGTCTATAAAATAACGGTAAAGCACTCACATCCTCACCCCGGCTCACAGGACAAATGATCTTCAGTTGCATTCTGCCGCGGCAGCGGCTCCAGCCACAACCCCCTGTAGTCGGCCCACCTCTTCCAGATTTTATAATGCTTTCTGGGGCAACCACGAGCCTCAAATACCGGGCGTTCCAGCTCCATACAATAATCCATGCCCCGTTTCCATACCTCAATTGGGGGAGCCCTAGGGTCTTTCCAGGCGCGGGCCACGTCCCTCTTGGCCAGTGTAAGGCCCAGGAGTAGCAAGTGCCTTTTATAGAGGTTGCCACCCACCTGCTCCAAAACATGAAGGAGGCCTAGCTGTGATGTACGTGGGAGTTGCCAACCCAGAACCTCGTCCAAACAGTCCCATATACGCCTCCAAAATCCCTCCAGAGCCCCACAGGTCCACACGGTATGGAGGAACGTGCCCACACAGTATTGAGCAATTTAGTCAGCATATCTATTTCCTGCCGTCACATAGTAATTTCCTGACTGGTTTGCAGCACATTTGACCACTGCTATTTCTTTTGGCAATAGTAATGCTTTCCACAAATCTTTAAAATGTTTACTATTTCTGATAGGAGATCCTGAAGAAGTCTGAAATCCCCTCAGCATCCAGAGCTGGCCAAAGTCGTGCACACCCCTGAAACCATATTGACTATCCATAAATATTGTTATTCTCCAATTTTTCCTTTGTTAAGGCCACCAATTCAGCTTCTTGTGCAGACTTGACTACCGGTAAACAGGATGCTTCGATGACTCCTGAAATTTTGCATACACCATATGCATCACTTCCGTTCTCAGACATGACACATTCACAAACAATCGATGCACAGATTCCTTCAAGTGAGTTTCTTTTATATCTAGACAGGGCTTAGTACATAATTCAGTCACACCCAAACAATCATGATCAATCTCATGTTTTACTTCCTCACAACATGGATCTGGAAATAATGTGGCAGGATTTATTATTGTGCAACTTATCCCTGTCACATTCTCAGCTCTCAAAATCAATCTTTCATACTTAGTCACCGGACTAGGAGTGAGGTGCTGTGTTCACGATCTTGTCAAAAGAATCTCGACTGAGTGTGGAACATATACCTTTACAGGATGTCCCATCACAATTGACTCACTTTGCTCCAGACTCATACAAGTATCAGCTATTGCTTTTAAGCAGCCAGGTAAGGCTGAAACCACTGGATCCAAGGTGGCAGAGAAATATGCCACTGAACGTTGGCTCAATCCATGTCTCCGTGTTAAAAAACTGAAAGCGCACAATTTTCTCTTTCGCAACAAAACAGTGCAAATTCTTTTGAATAATCAGGCATGCGTAAGCCAGGGGCCTTACACAGACAATTTAGTAATTTCTCAAATGTTTCAAATCGCTTAGGTCTTTTGCTCTTTTCCGAGTCAATTGTTTCAATGGTGTCGCTAGCAGGGAGAAGCTATTTATCCACTGCCTACAAAACCCAACCACTGCCAGAAACATTCTCATCTCTTTCTGTGTATGAGGTAGTTGCATCTGTTTAATTATTTTATTTCTTTCCAGTGTCATTTTTCTAACTCCTCTTTCTATTTTATGCCCTAAATCACTTCTTGTTGGCAAAACTGCAATTTCTCTGGAGACGCCTTGTGTCCTCCTTCGGCCAAAGGGTTCAGTAATGCAATTGTGTCCATGACACAATCTTCTCCTGTCTTTGATGCCACCAATAGGTCATCAATATACTGAACCAGAACTGATCTCCCAGGCATTATTAATGACTCTAGACACTTTTTCAGGATGTGATTGAAAATTGAGGGACTCTCTGTGTGCCCTTGAGGAACTCGGCACCATGCCAAAACACGAACTTCTAACCGAAAGGCGAAAAGATACTGACTTTCTGGGTGTAAAGGAATGGAAAAGAATGCCTGACACAAATCAATCACAGTAAACCAACCTGCATTCCGGGGTATTTGATAAAGAATCACTGCTGGAGTTGGCACCACTGGGCAACAAGAAACTACAATTTTGTTTATTTTATGCAAATCCTGCACTATCCTGTACTTTCCACTAGGCTTTTTGAGTCCCATGATTGGCAAATTACAAGGACTGCTCACTATTTACTGGATTTACTGTGTCTCTCAGTTCTTCTGGTAATTTACTTTCAGTTTCTAATGAAAACATTTCATCCACTTCTGTACCTTGCTTAGCTAACATTATCTTGTAAACAACATCCTCATTAGGTGTGTGGAAAGCAATACCATCAGGAGTACAATAGATTGTGCAGTTCACCTTGCACAGTAGGTCTCTTCCTAACAAATTCACTGGACTTGAATCACACACCACAAACCAATGCATATCTTTAACATTTCCAATATGCACTTCTATTGGTCTTGTAACTGGTGTTCTAATCTGTTTATTTGACACTCCCACAACTTGATTAGTTTCTCCTGAGAGGGGTAGGTTTGGGATGTCTGCTGTTCTCACAGGAGACCGGGTAGCACCAGTGTCCATTAGAAAAGTGATGTCACTACCTTCAACTTTCCAATCAATAAATAGACCTGTCTGATCTACCATCAAGGATGCGCCAAACATGCACTCCTCTTCCTCCCCACTCAGGCACCATCATTGCACATAGTCTAATTCTTCATCATTCTGCAAAAAATACTGGGAATTCTTACAACTTTCTCCGTGAAATCCGGCGCTTGCACTGTATTTTCAAATGTTCACATGGTTTGGCATAGGAGATTCTGGCACTTGATAATGTGGAGTAACTACCTGCTGCTGTTGTTGCTGTTTCACAACCACTTTATTCTGCATCTGCAGATTAAAAATTTTATTTGCCACATTATAATTCTGAACATTTTTACACTTGTTCATCCAATGTCCAAGCTTTCTGCACGCATGACAAGGACATTGCTTCCCTGCTTCCTCTCTATTCATTCGTCCTCATCCTTTACCACCACTCGACACAATTTCCCTGTCTATTCCACTCTCTGAGGCTCCTTCTGTTAATTTCTCATGAAATACCTTAGTTCTTCTGGTTACGCTCTTGCACAGGAATTACAACTCTTCATCATTGTAGATGTTTACTCTTTCTGTACTTACATTACCAGCTATCATTTCTTCCAAATCCACTTTTAATCTGCTGAAATCTAGAATATTTGATTCTGAGCTTCGTTTTTTCTATTCCCTGTCCCCATCTCTCTAAATCTTCAGGAGTAACGCTGTTGAACCTCCTGTTCTTGTAGGGACCATAGACCCTTTTTCTTTCAAAATCTCGGGTGAAACTCTTTTTGGGGTTTCTGCTAAAGGTTTCATTATTGGGAGATCCATTAATGAAATGACTGAATCACTCTCACTGGCCTGATCATCGGAAATCACTACTTTCTTTCTGGGATTATTCAAAGGAATGAGCTTGAGGTTTCTGGCACATTTTATTTCTCCATACAATGGGATAACAGGGCCAATAGTCACTGGTAATGTCAAGGCTTCAGCATTTAAATTGAATTGGATTATTTTCTGAACTAATCTGTTGTATGTCAATTTAGATTCCGTATGCATTTTTCTGATTCATGCCCTTATATAGGTACATTTCACATTGCCCTTATATAGGCATAGATATCCAGTCCTTATTTAGGCATAGTCCATGCTACCAAAATACAGGCATGGCTACTTCCATCCGTTCATCTACGTCACAACGATTTTTTGGAAAACCAGACTCTTAAGCCGTTAGGGACTTCCCCTTGCTTGGATGTTGATTTCTCCAAGAACTCATTTATTATGCATGAACATCTGGGGTTCATTCATGACGTTCATATGCCCGACTTTACGTCAATGCTGGCATTCCTAAACACCTTCAATGTATAAATATACCTTCACTTGTTATGGCAATGCACGGTGTGGTTCGGAGCAGTTCGACTACCTACTTCCACGACGCAGCTCGCCACAGCAAGTCCCAAAGGAAGCCAACTCTCCAGCTGACACACTGACTAGAAGCTGTCCTCCTCCTGCCGAGAAATCCAGCTCCAGTGTTTCTGACTCCCCTTGTGAGGTGTTGGGAAATCAAGTCCCGCCAAAGAGATACCAACCTCTCTCATTCTAAAGGTATGGAGCTGATTAGAACCTAGACATACTTTTGGCAGATTCTTGGCAAAACTAAACTTAAGCTAAAGACAGCACCTACTTCTTCCCTTGTACTAGACCTAGGTTGGGTACACTGGGGTAGGAGTATTTTAGAAGCACCAGTTGAATATTTTAGCCTGTGTTATTTATGTATGTATTTTTATATATGTCATAGCAACAGACAATGCTATTAAAGTATTATTATATATTACTGTTTGCGCTGTACTCATTATACTTCGCATTCTGTCTAACGATTGTAGCAGTTCATATCTATTGCATGAGAAATTAGACTGTTCAATAAACCCTTTTATTGAAACGCCCGTCTCCATATTTCTATGCAACTCTGTAGAAATGAAGCACGCACGATTGACTAAGTGAACTAGTTATCTATTGTTTCTACGACTCTGAAGATATTGTTTTGATTCTATGGGAAACAAATTTGTTTATGCGGTTGTCAGAGACTAATCCCTTCTTGTTTATTCGAGAAAGTTTCTAGTAACCTCTGAGTTAGCTGGCACACACACAATTAGGTTTAATATACCAGATAGAGACATACTGACCTCAGTCCTATGTCAAATCTATAGTGTATATTATTCCAATGCACAGAGTCTATTGGGAATATAGGAACTACATTACATGGTGCCCAACAGTTTGGTGAGGTACTAATTTAATGCTAGATACTAAAGTAACTCAGTCATGCTATTCTCAGAGACCCCTTTTCCCGTAATACTCCAATAGACGTCTGGAGTGGGTAAGGGATAATATCCGCCATAGCTGAGTAGGACGAAAACTCCTATGTATTAGCTTTTTGGTTTGTTCGAACGCTGAAGGATACAGTGTTCCAAAATATTGTGCACCTTATTTTAGTTATATCAAGAGGGGGGAACAGAAAGCGGACAATTTTTAACGGGGTCCAATGTACGGTGTCCTGTAACGTAGAGATCAACAACAATTGTACAGAGTTCCCCTTAGTAGGTAAACTAAAGTAACTAAATCTAACCTCTCTCAGAAGGAGTGTGTATGATAGGGAATGTGATAAACCCTGTTCGGAATTTAAGGATGCCTCACACAAGTCAACGGTTGGACGACTGTTGCCATCCCACCCGATGATCGTCCAGTGTCATCATTGGCTTCCTGCTCCTGCGGCAGGCTGGCGATGCAATGCCCGTCGGGCAGCACAGGGTGCTGCACTTTAGCGGAGTTCTTTTATTCCTTTGCCAATGGGTGTATGAGTGTGAGGGGCCTAAAAGGAAAGTGCAATAGTGAGCGTGAGGGAAGTTTTTTTTTTAAAAGTCAGTAGAGTCCAATAGGGAAAACTTTAATAGTAAGGCTCACTGCTTTATTAAAAGAATAAGGGGTATTGAGGCGTGACGGCTAGGGTGATCAAGCCTCATTCAACCCTTAATTAAAGTGTGGTCGACATGTTTCATGCCTCTAAGGCAATTCATCAGGACCAGAGTGCTCATCAAATTGCTGCCGATTCCCCCGTGATTGAAGGAATCGAGTATACGACCTGAATTATGTCGCGGGATCAACCCTTCATTGAGGCCCTCCATGGGACCGCAGTCCCTGGTAGGAATTCCCACGGACTGTCCTGGTGGGACCAGAGCTATGTGACAGGCACCTTACTTGCTTCTGGTATAGGGCATGTAGTCACCTACCCGCCCACATCAGTACACTCACGGGACAGCCGAACAGGGTTTATCACATTCCCTATCATACGCACTCCTTCTGAGAGAGGTTAGATTTAGTTACTTTAGTTTACCTACTAAGGGGAACTCTGTACAATTGTTGTTGATCTCCACCTTATTTTAGTTCCCTTGAATCTTGCTCTGCAATTTTCATTTCACAATGACCGAAAACGAGGATAACACCGAGACCAGTAGAGCTCTAAGCGATGACACCAGACCAGTGTTTAACTTCACAGGTTTCCAAGAAACCGATGAGAAAGCTGTAGTCATTCCTCAAAATTTAAGGAAAGCCATCCCTATAAAACTTATAAAACATGGCCTAACCTCAAGAGGTGTTAGGGCAGATTGTGTGATAGAGGCACATGAATATCACCAGACATAGGTCTTCTATTCATGGATAGTCTTCCCAGAAGCAAATCCAGTAACACACATGTTTCACTTCTACAAAGAAGATGATCCACCAGAGGAATACATTCCTTTCAAGGATATTGAAATTCCACTCATATACCAGGATGAGCTCCTGGTTTAAATGCACCCTAAAACATTTAAACCACATTACCAGGCTCGGTCCACTAGGTAGACAAGGAGCAACATGGCCAGTTTTAGCCGGCTATACAACACATCCTGACATTAATGACATGTCAGATGTAGCATTATTAGCTCAACTCAAAGAGTTAATAAGAATTTATAGACAATTAGTCCAATATGTCATGCAGACTCTTACAGTCCAACCCACAGTAGTTATTCCACAACATACCTCTCACCAGGGGAATACAATAAAAATTACACCACAGACTTTACACTCAGTCATAGGTAAATTACCTACAAAACGTGAACAAATTCCATTCTGAATAGCTCACAAAATTACTCAAATCGAAGCATTATTTCCTACTACTAGCCCTCATGAGAAACACAGGATTTTAACAATCTGTTTACCAATGGGGATCACATCACATCTGGAGGACTGCACCACATGGGGTACAGTCTTTGCTGCTATCTATACTAAAACACATGGTGTTCTGTCCATTGCGGTAATACCAGACATCCTGAAACAGATTCAAAAAGAATATGGGGCAGAGCCTGCTTTAAATTTGGGTATGAAACTACTGAAAGATTTCAAACAGGTCTCGACAATAATATTAGCTAATATTAAAGGAGAAGCAGCATCAGTGGCGATCCGCCAGAAGTTAAGGAAATTTGACGTAACGGAGCAACCACAAGAACTAGCCAGAATAATTAAAAAATCCTATGAAGAATTAGGCAGAGACAGTCTGGGTGGTGAACCAGTGAAACCACAACTGTCTGAAAGTCCTGAAAAGGTCTTTACTAAAAACCTTCCTACTCCTTCTAAAAAGAAGTGGGAAAATAGCAAACAAACTTCTAAAGAGAAGCGTTATCATTCCAGAGGTAGGTCTCCTCAAAAGGAGCCCTCTGAAAGGAGGTATAACCTCGGGAATAGGGATAATTTGAGAAAACCTGATAGATATCAAGACACTGATACGCGTTCCTCTCGCACCTTTCAGACTTCATCACAGAAATCCAAATGAAAAGGACGGTCAGAAAACAAAGAAGAACACATGAAGTCCAAAGACGATCAACACCTTCAGAAAACAAGAAACCTCAATTCACCAAAAAGAAGGTAGCAGGTCTAAAAATCAGACATGCCGAGGATCTTGAGGACACAAATCAACGCAGCAGAAGTCACAGTAGCTCGCCTGAACCTGAAGGGTCTTCTGGAGGCAGTGGACTTGAATGAATTCATTCAAGGTAAAACTGCAGATACCCGGGTTAGTTCTCCACATAAATTATATGAAATAACACTCCTTATGGAGGGAGACATACCAAGAAAAGTGAAGTGACTCTTTTGGGTGTGAATTTCTAAGGGTTATGACATTCTTCTAGCTGTACAAGACTGGCCACCAGAATGTGTCAAGGAGTGCCCACATGGTGAAGACATCATTATGACAGCCTTCTCTAATCATATTCCAATACATTTAAAATATACTTATGCCAGGAAACGGCCAGTCCCCAAGCTCCTGCATTATACAAAAATCATGTAGTATGGGATGAGGACTCACCTCACCACAAAATCCAATTACAAATCAACCAACTGCACAAAGGCAGTACCCAGTTAAGCAAGAAGCTAAAAAACAGGTCAGGGAGATCTTAGATCAACTTGAATACCAAGAGGTGATTGAAACATGCACCTCGTCAATGAACAATCCTTTGTTTCCTGTCTCCAAACCAGACAATACATATTGTCTAGTATTGGATTACAGACATCTAAACTCTTGTTGCAAAACATTTGCATTAATGAATAACATTGTTCGTAAAAAATATAAAACCACATTAGATATTTCTAATGGTTTCTATTGTCAAAACATTGCACCTGAAAGCAGGTATTTGTCTGCTTTCTCAATTATGGGGACACAGCGTCACTTCTGTTGTCTCCCTCAACGATTTAAGACTAGTCCTGGGTTATTCTCAGCAAGAGTAACAGAGTTGCTAAAAAAGTATGATGACGAGGCATTGTCTATCTGGCATCTATCTGAGAGACGACGACCTGGATAGACACTTGAACGGGGTGAACACCATTATATTAGGGTTTGCCTCTGAAGGGTACAAATTAAATTTTAAGAAATCAAGAATTGCCCATCTCAACGTCCTTTTCCTAGAGGCAAAAGCCTGGCAGCCAACTTTTTAGAAAAGTGTGCGCTGCTCCAACCTCCAAAAACGCGGAAAAACTTACAGTCAATTCTAGGATTCCTGAATTTCGGAAGAACTTACATTCTAAATTACGCAAAAAGGGTAAAACCTCTCTACGAATTAATCAAACCCGATTTTAAAACAGTAAATTGGACACAGAAACACACAGAAATTTTGCGTTCACTCCAAACAGACATGTTAGCAACAAAACATTTGCAAACACGCGTAAACGTACGCAACTTAGTGATCCGAATAATTCCGGGTCAGTGCAGATTCACATACTTAACTTTTAACGAAGGTGAAAAAAGTGCCAATAGCATACACATCACATTTGTACACACAAGCAGAAATGAAATTCACTTCTACAGAAAAATTTGGACAGCTGTTCAAACTGCTGTAGCAAAAGTAAGAGCCCTGGCACAGGGAAAACAAATTATTGTTGGGACACCGGTACCTGCCTTAGAAGCAGTAACAAAAGCGAGCATTACCAATGCAAAAGCTTTACATCCAAGATGGATACAATGGGTTAATTCTCTTGCTGCAACTGATGTTGAATACGTTTCTGATCCATATTTGAAAACACAATCATTTCCACAATATGAACAAGAATGTCCTCTGCCTACTAAAATTCTGCCTCTAAAACAGTATGAATGTATAATTTATACTGACGGATCCACACAACCCGCTACGGAGGGTAAACAAGCTTACGGTGCTGCATGCGCGATCGTTAAAGGCTGTATGCGCAATGGCAAATTCAGACATATGGTCACAAAAATGCAATCTCTAGGACATTGTACAGCTCAGTGAGCTGAACTACAAGCCTTCATCATGGCACTTGAAAATACGGATCGCGAATTCCCCACATTCATAGTGTGCGATTCTTTCTATTGTGTCCAACCCTACAATGAATATTTACAGAATTGGCTTCAAAACGGTTGCAAAGATGCAAAAGGTGGCACAATCAAGCATAAAACGCTTTGGGAACAAGTAGTTATGAGAAGGACTACAAAACACTCATGTGATACATACACTAAGTCATCAACGTGATTGCGTTCACATTGAAGGGAATTCATTGGCTGATGAAGCTGCAAAGGCAGATGTGCAAACGGCTTCCGTAACTGCAATCACTCGTTCAAAAACGAAAATAGATAGTGAAATAATGCTGGCTGTTAATGCTTCAATCAAAGACAGTGGTAAAACATTACCGAAAGGGTTTCCACTCAAATACTCTTATATAACTGATGCAAACAATGTTCCTTTTGCTCGAATCCCTGGAGTGGGGGATAGGGTAATTCCAAACATGGAACATAGATTAGGACTAATCCTAGCAGCACATGAAGGGCACGCCTCTGCTCATGCAGGTGTTTCCTCCACTGTGTCATTGTTAAATCGGAGATACTGGTGGCCACGCATGAGGAAACAACCAGAAACGATGTTTTGGAATGTGAAATTTTCCAGGAGATGAAAGTCTCTACCGTGAAACGTCCTGCGCAAACGCCCCTGTTAATTTCAGATAAACCATTAGCTTGTGTTTACCTGGATTACTGCGGTCCCTTACAGAGGGATGGTAACTATAAATATATCATGGTCACAGTGGATTCGTGTTCAAGGTTCATTTGGATGTGGCCTCAACTCTAAGCTGACGCTCAAACTGTTCTAAAATATTTGCGAGTCTTTATCGTTACATACACAATCGGCACGCTACATTCTGACCAGGGTCCTGTATTAAGCTCTCAAACTCACAAGGAGGCCGTGGCCAATTTGGGCATTGCATTGCGGTACTCTTTTCCATTTTCATCCTGAGATAAATTTGGTTGTGGAAAGAAACAACCGGGACATAAAGCAATCTATAACAGCTAGGGTATTAAGTTCGGGTGACAGGTGGGTCACACATCTAATAAGTGTCCAACGTAGTCTTAATAACTTGCCAAGAAGTTCTCTAGGGAGCATCACTCCATATGAGGTCCTTTTTGGGACAAGATTGTTGGTCTAAGACCTTGATTGTCAGACATCAGTGGTGGAACAAAAAACATTTGATATCAAAGATCGTTTGGCTGTTTTACAGGACTTAAATGAACAGAGAACAAAACAAAGCAACGTGTTCCTGAAGCCAACCACCACTGGGGAAAAACCAACCTTCCCAGCAAGGCCTGTCTGGATCCCAAAGCTTTTGTGATCTAGTCAGAGAAAAGATTGCGGACAAGAAGGAATTTGGGCCTTCTTACAGACAACCAGTACCTGTCCTAGCAATCCACGGATCAAGAACAGTTTTACTGTCGCCGCTTGATGGCAAAAAGGAGAACAGGTTTGTGTCTATCGACCTGATTAAACCCCACTTTGTGGCCGATACTAAGCGGTAGGCAAATGTAGCAGACGCACTCCTCTAGCTACAATCCAAGAGGTTCAAACTGAGAGACTCATCACCTTTGAGGAATCTGCAGTGCGAAAAGAAGGACCAAGCAACAAAGCTATGGAACTACCTCTTGAGACCCAAATAACAGTTTGTCAAGAAACACCTGTCTGCAACGAAGTAGCACATGTCTACAATAAAGTAACAAGGGATCAAGTGGTTCCAGCGATTTCAACTAATCCAGATGCAATCCCAACAATTTACAGAACTGCCTCTGGCTATCTCATTAACTTTGATACATTTTCTGAGGATCCCAGCGAACCTGAAACAACGGCAGCAAAAAGAACTTTCAAAGAACAAACAAATGACCTTTTCTCTTTTACTTATTTTTTTATTATTTTTTATTTTAAAGGTTTTATATAGCGCTGGCTAGACCCGGAGGTATCAGAGCGCTTCACATGAGCATCAGATCAAAGTTACAGGTTACATCTTTAAAAAGGTTACACAGTTATTAGAGCATGGCAACATAGTTACTTGTATGGTCGAGATAAACAATATGCACAAATACGAAAGGGTAAAAGCAGACATTGGGAAAGGTTCAGATGAGGGGGAAGGAGCTGGGGAAGTAGTCAGGTAATGAAGGCAGGAAAGAGGAGGGGAGGGTGAAGGTCACCGCATGGAAAGAGGAGGGGAAGGGTGACGGGAAACACAAACCGGTAGACGAGTCAAAGCAACGTCCAAAGTCCAGTAAGCTGTGATCCCAGGGGAAGTGGTATCACTTCCCTATCTCAGTTGCGGGAGGCTCCCTTTACGCAGTGGACTCTCTCAGAGGGGTCTCTGAGACTTCAAGGCCTACATTCTGGATTCTTCCCCAAAAAGTGGAGAGGGAGTGCTTTGGCAGGGGTGCCATATCATACCTCAGCTGTGAGTGGCTCCCTTGGCGCAGTGGACTCCCTCAGCCGGTTCTCTGAGACTCCAGATTATAAATATTAGATCTTTCCCCAACAAGGGGAGAAGGAGTGTTTAGTCAAAGGGCACAAAGGACAGGGGGCTAGGCAGACTAGCAAGCAAGATGAGAGATTCAGGGGAAAGGGGGTAGGAGCTAGGGAGGTAGACAAAAAGAAAAAGAGTACTAAATGGGAACAAATTTAATTAATGAGTTATTATATAGCGCTGGCTAGACCCGAAGGAATCAGAGCGCCTTACATGAGGAACAATAATGTTGCAATTTACATCAGTTAAAATATCAAGAAAGGTATTTAAAGAACATAGGGGACAAGGTGAATGGAGCAAGGAAGGGTAAGGGGATAGGATAAAGGGGTAGGAGGAAGATAGGACGTAGAGACGAGGGGAAAATCTGCCCAATGTCCGGCTGGGTAGGTGACGGCAGGGGGGGGAGTCCACAACCCATCTCCTCATTAGCTACATGGTAGCACCACCGGGCATCAGCCAAATCGCTAGGTCTCCACAGTCTGGGGTAAGTTCCGCAGGTTCCATGTCCTGATGAGTAGGCAGGTTAGGGGATAGGTTCCCGGTCTGGTCAATGTACAATTGTTATCCCGGAGAAGTAAAACAACGTGTAGGGGGCCATTATGGAAGCCATCTTGGGGTCAGGCAGGGTACTGTACTGTACACTGGTACACTGGTGCACCATGGATTGAGCTATGGATTGTGTTGGGAATATTTTTTCATCTACTTTTGTTGACTCTGGTAATAACTCTGGGTATGCTGATAAATGGAAGATATGTCAAAATGGACACAGCAAGTAAGAACGTCAACTTACTCCTCAAGCCACACAACTCATCCCATTGTTAACAAAGAGACTTGTCATCAGTAAACATCACAGCCGTTCCTATACCAGATGTTATAGCTTGGGACAAAACGGATTATGACATTTTTGGCCCATCGGAACTGTTGAAGATTTCACACTTATTCAAGATTTCATTAGGTGACTTTGTTTCATCTAGTAGCTTTTCAGATGATTGGGACTTTGAGACTGTTAATAATACGATGTCAGACCTAGAAATGTCTGCAGTATTTACAAATCATGAATATTCAGAAGGTTCATCAGACTAGGAACAAATGTATTGTTATAATCATTATGGTCATCATTTCATGCACAAATCTGCAAATCATAGAAATGTATTAATGTATAACCAATGGGAACTTTGTCCTACGCCACCAAAGGGTAGCTCAAAAACATTTGTTTTGAAATTTCCATACTTTTCAGGGTTCAATGTATCCAATGCAGAATCGTTTTACTTTCTAAAAATGTAAACAAAACAGGAATGAAGAGTATGTTAACAAATACCAAACAGATTTATTCTGCAGCCTTTTATGCCCAACTGTCTAAACTAGGTTTCAACTTTTGGAAAGACAACATTGAGACAAAAACTGTCTGGGGTACAAAAGATTGGCAGGTACAGGGTGTAGAAGCTATGTTTAGAGCCTGTATCATCCCTGAGCAAATTATGTTTTTGAATGACACTGTCCAACAGACGTCTTGACTTGGGTTAGCCAATATCAAAGACATGAACAATCCGTCCATACCTACACCTACACCTGATAGTGATAGCACTTCAGTGGGGGATGTTGATGTACATACTATTGTGCATCACAACAGAGCAGATCCAGATTGGAATAAATGGTTGATCTGGCCCACAGACACAAACAACTGTCAAGATAGATTCCTGAACAAAACACAGGGTTTCACATTCAATAGGCCAGATGCAAGATATGTTCAAAGACAGCATCCTGGAATAGTAACATCATACAGTTAGGGAAACTCTGCCTTGATTGGCTACAGAAATCTACACTTAAGGATGTAAAACAACACTTATCTTTACTTAAAGATGGCGCTGACCTTAGGGAATTCTTGCTTGGACCAAGAAAACCCCGTTAAAAACGTTTTATATATGCCGATATAAATGCTCCATATGATGAAGCATGGAATATTACGCAAGCAGAGACTACAGAACGAATACAAGAAATTGATCATATTAATTTAGAGAAAACTCTCTCTGTGGTTGACAATGGGTTAACGACTTCGTCGTCCAGGTTATATTCATTGGATAGCATAGTGTCTTCTACAATAGACATCATGGAACAGGACTTGGCCATGATGCAACATGGTGAGTCGCAATAACGTTCTATTATGCTATTAGGCTGGACGTTGTAAAACCTTCATTCAGGCTATTTGCCTTGGCGTTTAATCAATACTAGGTCACTGTTTTCAGAATTCAATCTCACTGATAAACAGATCAAATTGGCACAAAGAGGAGCAGACTATACGGTGCTGAGCATTGAAAAACTGGAAAGATTGCCATTTACGGTAGCAGAGAAACCAGCTACTGAATGGATTATACATGGAACAATCACTCTGCCAGTTACAATTTTCGATTTTCAGTATTGCCTAAAACACATAACAGGAGGCACATATGGAAGGTTGGGTAAAGAATACATCAAGACATCCTGGGAATTACCATACCCACACAGATGTTTGAGTAGGGGACGTGAGGTGTTTCTTAGCGGTTCAAACTGCGAAAACGCACTAAGCGGTTTTCTCCTTTGTCAGGGTATAAACTTACAAGGGGGCCTGCGATGATTCCTCTAACAATTTATCCTGCCACCTGCAAGGTTCACCAGCTGCAGTGATTGATCCAATTTTTGAACAACTTTTGAATGGGAGTTACCTCATGTTAAACGATCACAGCTGCTGTGGCATGTTTCCAGGTATGCCATATCTAGTAACTCTGTCATCCAGGGTCACTTGCCGTATGCAAGTATTGTTTCCAAAAACCAAGTCAGTCAGGGAGTCGCCACTTTGGCCTTCACTGAACATCTCTTCTATACGAATTGATACTCTGAGCAGAATGAAAGCCATTCTTTCTTTAAAAAACTGTGCCACTGACCTCGGCCAAAGAAACCTATGATCTACAAGTTGCAAGGACTTCTGCCGAGATACATGCCCATTTAGCTTCAAACTGCCCTATACATTTCTCAGAAATGTTAAGTCATATCTTAAACATGTCTGATACGAGCGGTATTGTACATGTATTTAAGACCGTATTTTCTGGACTGTTAGCACCTTTTCAAGCAGTCCTAGGAATATTTCCAAACTTCGTGCACTCTGTGTTTGGCAGACTGCCCCTCCTTTTGGCACTCATTGCAGGGATACTATTTTTGCTCCTACTGCTGCGATATGGCAAGCCAAATCACCAGCGACACCCAGTTCTCCATGGAGACAACTCTACTGGCGATGAAGTGTCGTGAGTGCATCATCCAAATTCTAGGACTACCTCGTCTATGAGAATTAAATACCACATGGTTTCTGTCAATCAGACCAATCTGGCAAGATTGCATCTTACCTGTTCTACGCTGCCTGCTATGCGGAGAATAATGCGTGTTAGACACATGTCACATACTCCCATCAGTCATGCCAAAGGATGTTAATACTTTGCTTGAACCGGTAACGGCTCTGTGTTGTCCCCAGCGGCTACCAATTCTGATGACGGCATTCATTGAGATCTCACAGACGCAAAATGCTGATGCTGAGGTACGAGAGGAAACAGGCATGCAGGTGCCATCTATTACGAGCATTGCTAATGCGACCAATGCTGACGGCGATGCTTCACATCTATGTGCGGTTAATCTTCTAAACGAGGTAATCAAAATTTCGCCTACAATGGTAGACGACTTTTTGTCAACAGACGTAGACGATTTAATGTTTTCTCCAAGCCCTAACACTGACTTTTGATTTTGGCACACAGTGTTCTGAGAGACTATGAATTTGACCTTCATTTTTCAAAACAAGGTACTAACTTTGGAACTCTCTTTTTCCTATGATTATTTTTTTTTTTTACAAATTTGCATTTTTCTATTTTTGGCACTAGTAAATCTGCTTATAGTAGAACTATTCATAGAGAACAAGACTTCTTTGAAAACTTCCAGAGACAATATATGATGTCCGCAAAACAGACAGTTTTATGTAATCTGACATGAAATGGTTTCGGCACTTTTTCTTCTGTATCTATGAGCCATATCATAAATGTATATTTTCATGTTCATTCATTTAGCATTTTAAATGTCACTATACGCTTAGAATTAACCATTGTTTTAATGTGTACAGCACCAGTGCAATAGTTTGAATGCATTATTTACAATGTATTTGAAACATGCTTTTAGCACTTCATGTATAGATATGATTTGGATATGTTTAACCTGTTTAGAACTTAGTAATGTCGTACATAAGAAAGTGGAGTGGGTGTTGTATGTTAATTTAGATTCCGTATGCATTTCCCGATTCATGACCTTATATAGGTACATTAAACATTGCCCTTATATAGGCATAGATATCCAGTCCTTATTTAGGCATAGTCCATGCTACTCAAATACAGACATAGCTACTTCCATCCGTTCATCTATGCTACAACGATTTCTTGGAAAACTAGACTCTTAAGCCATTAGGGTCTTCCCCTTGCTTGGATATTGATTTCTCTAAGAACAAAAAGCACCGTGTGGTTCGGTGCAGTTCGACAAGATATTGTTTCGATTCTAAGGAAAACAAAGTTGTCATGTGTATGCGGATGTCAGAGACCAATCCCTTCTTGTTTATTCAAGAAAGTTTCTAGTGACCTCTGAGTTAGCTGGCACACACACAATTAAGTTTAATATACTCGATAGAGACATACTGACCTCAGTCCTATGTCAAATCTATAGCGTATATCATTGCAATGTGCTAAACCTATTGGGAATATAGGAACTACACTACAAATCCTTCACTAGTTTAATTTAAGGCTTCTTTCTCATTATCTTGCAAAGCCCTATTAGCTGATGTATAAATCAAAATTTGTGGAATTAAGGGCTTACCTATCACCGGTGCACTTGGGGTATCTCTAGTAGGTTCTTCTTGGTACGGCGGAGGGTTCTTAATTAAAATATCCTCCAACAATTCATAATCTGGTTCACCATATCCTGAAACATTCATGTGTTTCGTCTTTTCCTTACACTTGCTTCCAGACTGCTGTTCCGCCATTAACACTGGATATAAACCTTCTGATACCATAACATTTCTCCATTGCTTCATCTGAATCCCATGTGACTCAAATGGATATCGAGGTAAAAATCCTCCAAATCTCTTTCCACCTCTGAATTTCTCTGTTCAAATGCCTCAGATTCTCATTCTTCCAAAGCCTCATACAGAGTCAACCTAGGACTTGGCTCCAGATCATTCATTCTGATTCTCAAATTCTGAAGAATTCTCCGATTAAACGTACCATGTTTGGGGAAAGCTAGAACACCATCACCTTTGGTATACTCTATCCAATTCTCCAACCATACACAAGTATGATATCTTCTTTCCATTATCATAAATAAAGCAGGCATCTTTGACTGCAGAATAAGTATTCCTTCTCTAGTCAACACAGGCTTATCTTTCTTAAAGAAATTCTTTAATTTTCTTTATTAACGACATCTTCCTCTTTTCTCCATACATTCTAGATGAACCATATATAAAAGCGTCTTCCGTAAATCCTCGATTTCTTTTACCTATGTCTCGTATTATTTCAGCACGACTCACATCAAATATCAAATCAAAGTCCAACATACAATTTTCTTTTAACCAATCCTAACAAAGCTTCTATCTAGCAACCAATCAAAGCTCAGGCTTGTGCTGCTCGTCTAACCAATACCAGTGCTGCCTTTTGTGACATCAGTATTGCTCTTAACTACTGACCCTCCCTTTACAATCTTCTTCTTTCTCACGCCTGTTGTTTTAACCAATTCCAGTGCGGCTCCTTGTTACGTCAGTTCAACTCCTGCGGCTGACCCTACCTTTACAAGGTTATACATAAACGTATTCCTTTCACTTTGAGTAAAACCCCTGTTTACCCTTCATTCAAGCTCAGAAGAACCTGTTACTTCTCCAGTGTCACCCGTATTGGGAAATGAGAACAAAGTTTCACCAGCGAACCCCTTTTGCTATCATTTGCAGTTTTCTTTTACACAATATAATCCCTACTACAACACTGCCAGCCCGCTGTAGCTTCTCAGTGTTATGACAACAGACGAGTAACCTCCTGCATTATGGCTTCTATCACCACCCACTATTCCATTACCGGGATGCCCAGGCAACCTCTATACCTGTGCTTCTAGACAACATGAAACAAGACACTCTCAACTCTTTTGTTAAACATAAATTGATTTGTAATAATCAATACTTATCAATTACCAAACTAGTCAATAATAACCATAGCTCTCATATCAGAAAACTGATCCAGCAGTTCACCAACAACAGATACTCCACTACCATATACTCACCTGGGCCCATAAACTCACAAGTGGGAAAAACCGCTGGTCAGTTAAAGGGGTGTTCGTTTAATTTTCACAAACTGTTTTGGATTAGTTTATTTAGTAGATCTGCTAATTTCTTTAGTTTACCCTTCACGGATCAACAAGTTCTTTCCTCTGGTCGATGGACCAGTTGAACTAGTTGATGGTGAGTATTAACATAAGCTAACGTTTCTATACTTTAAGTAAAATCACCACAGACTCAAGAAGTATTCCAATATTTATCTAAAATTTTGATGCATGTGAAGAGTCTCAATACAGTGCAGTCACCATCATTCATAGGAGAGAAAAATCCAATTAATAAACACAATACATTTATCTCTGGCTCGTGCAATCAACTGATGTTGGAAAGGGAGAGGACAGAGAGAAAAGATCAGAACATTTACAAATAACAGAAAATAATATTTACCAAGGATGGTGTGAAAGACCAATCCCCCTGGCCAAAGGGCTGGTAAGGGTCCCCCGGGATAGGTCAGGAGACAAAGGCTTCAGGACAGGAATCAGGACAGGATAGATGACCTCTCTAGAATACCGATGTTTGCGCCGCACCCCTCTCTGACACTCTCTTCCTCCTTGAGATTCTTCTGCGATCTTCAAATCTAACCCAATTAAATTAGGATAGAAATTTCTGCTTCAGGTTCTGCAATCAGTTCTTCATCAGCATCTCACAGCATCAGCTTCTCTCTCCAGCGTTCTCAGGTCTCCACTGTCTGCATTCGGCAAGTCTCTATCTGACTAACCAACTAAAGTTATCTTAGTTATACCTTTTGTTCTGAATGTTCCACCCACTAAAGTCTCAATATCGTAAAAATACGAAATATGATTTGTCAGGCAAGGGGGAAGTTCTGTCACACCATGCTTACATGTCATTAAAATCAGTTCAACTATTGTTCGCAAACCCATCCCATTTTTATTAATACATTTAGTTCTCATACGTCTTTTAGTTCCCTTTGAAACAATTTAATAACATTCTGAATATAAGCCTTAATCGTTGAACTCTTCAACATCCGTTCTCATGGTGTAACACTCGTTCTTGGCTCAATTTCAATAGCATGATCACAACCTTCATGGCTTCCCTCAGTGGGCATGTGCAGACTTCGCATCACTCAGTTTAATCCAGTTATGGGAGAGAGGCCCAAATACGCACTAGTGATAAAGTCAGATACCACCCATCTCTACTCTATTCCCCTTTACTTATTAATACTTTTACCACATTAGCATTAGTAAAATAGCTTGTTTTTGTTTCAAGTAAGTAGATGCCATGCACACGAGTCTTCAAGACTCCATTTTAGTGTCTTCTGCTCATGCGCCAGAATTTCCCTCCAAGCATTAGTACGTCATACTATGTAGATGCAGTTGACGGATGCGCACAGCAGTTCCCCATTTAAAGCAGTATTAGTCCATTTTCATTGTTATCCGCATTAGTACACACATATGCAAGCTTCATTAACCTGCCTGTTAATGTGGTGCGTATAACTTATTCACAACACTTTGTTAAAAACTTCGTTAGTAAGTTAAAGGAGTGGTTGCATCCGAGCACGTCTCTTTTCCACAAAACTTTGCTCCATCTCATCAATCGCCAATATTTTGCTTTTGGCGATATCGAATGATTAAGGTGGGTTCAAGAAAGCTGCAGCATTGTAGACCAATGTGGAACTAAGTGAGTTGGGGAATGGCGGTCTTTTGGCCACTGTTACATACTGGCTGCTGGATCATCCTTGGTGATAACTGGAAACATGATGTTCTTCATGGTCTCAAGCAGAACAGCAACCTGCCAATTTTCTGGACTACTCACTGACTTTCACTCTTTAAAGACCCGTGGATTTGGTCTAAGCCCCACTTAGCAGCTTTGGTGGCTAACCTCTTTAGGTATGGACAGCTCCCTGAACAAAACCCAAGGCACTTCTCCCTAGGCTGCTGTGCCCAGTGCTGTGAAATGAAGACTCTCTTTAATTACTTCTGGTAAACAGACAACTGTTTCTTGCATCTCATCCACTTTGCGTCTGACATCTCTATGTACTTGCTTACACCTGGTTGATCTCTGCCTTACAGCACTTATAATTGCAGCATTATTTTGCACTTGGTTGTTCCTTTGTACTTGTTGACACCAGGCTGATCTCTGGTTCTCGACCAAAGCGGTGCAGATTCTCTGCAAATGTTTTGTTGTCAATTGATTCACAGTGGATGGTACTGCGCTTTGACTCCACATGTATTCAGATAAATTCGGTACTTCAACGATGGCACACAT
This sequence comes from Lissotriton vulgaris, assembly GCF_964263255.1. Classification (NCBI taxonomy): domain Eukaryota; kingdom Metazoa; phylum Chordata; class Amphibia; order Caudata; family Salamandridae; genus Lissotriton; species Lissotriton vulgaris. Next base: position 1,762,887,781 of record NC_141687.1, read on the forward strand.
GGAACGCAAAGCAGTTTGCTTGGACCACAACAAACTCTCTGAGAGAGCACTGTCAATCTTCGAGTTATTTATTCCCTATCTCGTTGCCATTTGTAGCGTCTTCCCAGACAGTGTACCAGCCAATGACTGCACCACACAAGGAGCTTAGTAATACACGTCTTGATTCGTCTGCGTGTGACTGCAAACTTAACAATGTAAAGCAGCCTTCAGTGCAATACACTCTATTCATTGTGTCATAGCTGATGATACGCAACTAATCTTGCAGCTCAACAGTTCCACACAGGCACAGTCTAGCGTACAGAACATTTTTTTGTATACTATGAACTGGATGACTACCAACTCATTGAAAGTAAATCCTGACAAGACTGAGGTGCTAGCTATTACCACAGGGGGCAACCCCTGGTCCAATTCCTTTTGGCCACAAGAGCTAGGCACTACCCTGACACCGGTCCCAGCTGTGAAGAGCTTAGGTATTAAGTTCGACACCAAGCTAACGCTGAATAACCAGGTGACCGCCATGGTGGGGAATTGTATGGGACTCATTAGACAACTCCGGAAACTTGTACCCCTCCTGTCATTCTCCACCAAGCCCACCATAGTGTCGACACTAATTGTGTTACGACTGGACTACAGTAAAGCATTATACATTGGACTACCTGATAAACTTTCAGGGAAGCTTCAGATGGTTATGAATGATGCAGCAAGATGGATTCCAAACTCCCCAGAAGATCACATGCCACACCATTGCTGCAACAACTGCATTGGCTTCCAATCAAGCAGAGGGCTAGGTTCAAGGGTCTGTGTATTGCACATAAAGCCCTGCATGGAACGGAACCTGATTACATCAAGGACCATTTGAAGAGCTATGTGCCAGGACAATGCCCCGATCATCTGAGGCAAGCTTGTTGTCCTGCCCACGGTTTGACAAAGCCACCATGGGGGGCTGAGCCTTTTCAGTTGTGATTCCCCAGCTTTGGATCAAGCTACTGGGGAGCTTGCGCAGGGAAGCCACCCTACTTCCATTTATGAAGAAATTAAAGACCTTCTTGTTTATATAGGCCTTTGGACAAGCTACGCTCTGATCACCTAGGCACCGGGATGAGTAACCCTGGTGTTGATTCACGTTCTCTCATAAGCTCTTAGAGACCACGGTGATTTTAGCGCTATATAAACGGCAATTAACGTAACATAACATAACATAGCATAGCTCTTCGGAGTTCATCAGGAGCCAAAAGGGTTCTGTCATTGTTAACTTGCAAGACAATACATCTATGCAATCACACAGTGTTCTGAGGCTACCATAAGGTATTTAGTTGCTCCTTCTCAAGAGTATATTAAAAATTACAACAGACAGTCTAAGTGGACTTTCAACTACAATTCTTTCTTCTCTTTATGCTACTCTTTGAAGGAGGCTTCTCCAACAAGTAGCTTATGAGCTACTGTTAGCGCACCACTGTTTTGAAAGTAGCTTTCCTGTGTGAAGCACAGCCAGCGAAATTAAAAGCTTTTGCTTGTTTGAATTAATATATGTATACCAAAATTGAAAAAGTGTGTATTCGAGAAAAAAAATTGAGGTTTATCAGAACTCATAACTTGATGTCCGGAAATAAATGGATGAATTTCTAAAATATGTTTAAAGCTGATATTAGAGTGATGAATCATGTGGTGTGAGGAATTATTACTAATATTATTAAAGTGGTACCAAGCATTGCAGTTATGACTGTTTAATATTTTTAAAGCATTTTTCACATTACTGCTGGCAACCATGCCTGATGCACATGCTTATGATGCCCAGTAATGCAATCTTATCTGATGTGGTCACTATTACAACACAAATAATATTATTAGTTCATGATGGTTCTGTAACGGGGGCAGAGAAGGGTGAGTGGATGGCGGGACTCGACCCACGGACAATGATTGTCGTGTTACCTTGATACCGCTACCTGGGGGTTAGTTGCAGTTTCAGGGGGATCGGTGGGGGGAAGGGAGGAAAAAACAAAAGCGGACATGGGCATTACTTACGAACTGGCGGCAGCTGTTTTTGCAGTTAAGCTTCTAACACTATTCCACCTAACGCCGCCCGACCTTCGGGATGTGGGCTTAATGGTTGTGTGGGGAGCGGAATGAAGACAGGGGCAATGCAGATACTGGACATGGAACTGTTGTATTGAAGCATTGTGTGTTCTATAAGTCTGCAATAAAAATATATTTAAAAAAAAATTGTTCATGATGGTTCTCATTTGACATAAGTAGCTCCTATTACAGAAAAGGTTGGAGGTCCCTGGTTTAAAGATACTGTCCTGATTGTAGAACCCATGGCTGGATTAAACCGTACAGCTAACTTCCTAGATATAAGGCATAGACAAACTTTTCCTTATGTGAATTCAGCTATTACAATACATTCTGTAATTATGCGCCATTTGCAGCATAAAAATTAGTGTGAGGGCACAGGAACAATAGCAACAACCAGAATACGAGTGGAAGTGCTTGTGACTGAGTTTTGCAGTACTTTCTTCTGCAAAATTCATCCTTATATCTAAAATGAATGCAATAACAAATGTATGGCTAAAATATGACATTAAATGCCTTTTGCATAATTATACATACTTTTGTGTGATTTTTCTGAACTTTTGTGTAATTTTTCAGAAATTTTGCATAATTAAACAAAGGTAGATTACACAAATTTTGCACACTCCTAATAAATACCCTTGAAACTCATGGGGCATATTAGCAAGAAGCTCGTTAAAATTATCGCTGTTTTAGCGGCAGGAACTGCTGCTAAAGCGGCGATAATGGGCTTGATAATATGCGCTATATAATTCGAATAGAAGCCCAGGTTAGATTTCCTTCAATAGGAAGAAACCAACGAAGAGGGCAATACCAAAGTAGTATGATTATTTCCAAAAGACACAATTGAATATTTTAAAATGTTCATATTTAACTGATTGTTGTTAGCTATAGCTACATTCTGACAGGTTTTTATGGAAAGTGACTATGTATGTTCAAAGACTGTGCATAGTGTGGGTTGACTGCTTGTGGAGTGGTGTGTGCAGAGTCTGGCTACAGGACAAACCCTGTGTTAAACTTGGCCGACGTATGGCTACAAATTGTATGCATTAGAGATTTGGGGGCAGATTTACAATAACTGCGCATCCCTAGATATCAGCAGGGATGCACCAGTTATTTTACGTGACTGTTGAAACCTTTTGCGCCACCATGAATGTGCCGCATTTACAGTGTGGCGCACCGTGTCGCAAGTATAGAGAAATGCATGACGCATCTGGCGTCGTAAAGGTGATGCAGTGCTGATTTGTGTTGCAAGCGCAACATAACTACAGCACTGCTCAGATGTGCCCTATACGTGCTGCGCTGCGTCACTCTCTACGCCTGCTACAAGCAGGCATAAGGTTTTGACGCAGGAGCGACGTAAAAGTGACTCCGTGAAATCTTGTAGATTTCACTGCATCACTTTTACAGGGCTTCCTTGCAATGGAAGGCCCGCCCTGCATACATTATAACTGATGCAGGTATAATGTAGCGCAGGGCTTTACAACATGATGCATCTCACTAGATGTGTCACGTTGTAAATATGTTGCATAGTGGTGCATTGTTTACGCCGCTGCATCACAAAAGTGACGCAACGCCAGCGTAAAAGTGTCGCAGGGGGCTTGTAAATCTGCCCACAATGTTTACTGAGGGTCCGTTGCAGGGCCTTGCTGAAGCCTAGGCACTAAGTCTAAGGGCCTTTTTATGACTTTGGTGGTCTTCCGGTAGGACCATTGCCACGTGGTTTCAGGTGAACCGCCAACCCATTGGCATTTCCGCCTGCCCAATTATGATCTTGTAGCTGGGCTGGTGTGGCACTGGTGAAGGCATGCTTTGACTGAGGATTACAGCCAGCAGTCATGCCGCTGCCGTGGGATGACTGCCACACTGGGTGCACTGTGTGGCATGCACCATGTGTTAAAAATACAAAAAGTAGAAAATAGCTAAGGGACTGCGAAAATTTGTAGGGTGAGTAAACACATGGAAAGGCGGTGCTGTACTAATGCACAGTCTCTCTCTTTGGCTATTTTTAGTCCATTTAAAGTACATTATGCTTCAAATTATTAAAATCCCAAACCTCCCCTAACATTTCTAACCCACTGGTTTCATCTCTGCATTAACATCTTAGTGCTCAATTACTTCAGCCTGCTCCTTAGGAATTGCTTTAAATGTAGAGCTCCTGTTCCTGCAAAATGGAGTTAAGGGGTACATCACTTGTGTCTTGAATAATATTTTTTTAGCAGTCTATAGTTGTTCATTCAAACTCTGTGCTGACAAAATAGTTGATTAACAGGGAGTTTACTGACATACTATTGCTGGTGATGGATGGATATTTCATTCTACATGTTAGACTGTTTTTCTGAAATGCATGTGGAAGATATCATTTACAAGATATACAACTAAATCGATTAGTAACTTACAGAAAACAACTCCATTCGTCTGTTTCGCTAAATAAAGTGATAGAAATTTCTCAATCACACAAGTATTCTGTATTTTCAGTAGACAGCGCTTACCTCTTCTCTGCCACAGAATTTTAACACTCGCCGATAAAGCAGCGCTTACCTCTACCTTTACCCTTCTCACAAGCTCAGGTTAAGCTCCATTACTCTCCCAGCAGTAAGTTTTAAATCAGAATACGCCATGATCCCTGTACTTAAAAGCTAATATTTTATAGACTGTCCTCGCTATGTATTTATCCTTTCACACGTAAAGGTCCCTAAACTTGTGATGTGCAATGACACCACTTGTGATATACGACGATACCACCGTAGTATACGACGATACTACTTTTTGAAACAGACTATGCGATGTGCGACTTCACTTGCCACACTTCCTCTGCCTGCAGACAGAGGCACCAGCTTCACGCAGTCCTCTGAAGCCTTTTCAGGACTACATATAATGTAATACAAACTCAACAGATGTTAGTCATAATTCTGTACATCAAAACCCTTATATATCATTTTATACATAATCCTAGCTAATTCTATTGCAACCAATGCTCTGCTACCAAGCTAATAACTGATGCAGCACTACTCCGGAAATATTTTGTAAAGCCATATCACCTTTCCCTGAAGTTCCAAATCATACATCTACTCATCAGTGAGGCCCATAACACTGCGAGTTACTCACAAAACACTTCCATCCTACTTTATGGACTGGTGAGATTCAAAGGAGAGCTTCTGTATCATAGCAGAGTGTCTAAATCAAAACTAAATATTTATACTATTTATGTCTGCAGTTTAAATAAGTTTTACCATGGTTTTTATTAACAAGACATTTTATTCAAACACACCACCATTATAGTCGATGAATCTGGTAGTAAAGAATTAGGCTTAGGAAAATACAAGACCAGCTTAATTCTCCATTAATCTAATTTGTATTCAAAGCAAAGTTTAGCATGTCTAACAGTAAATTTGTTTTATTTATTTCTTTATTCATTATTCAAAAATAACCTTAAAAGAGTAAAAGTTTGTCTCAAGCACTTATATTCATTTTATTTCAGAGATTCAGAAATAAACATTATTATTTAGGTTTCAGATCACAAGTATTAGCAAAAGGACAGATAGCTCCCAAATTAAATTTTCTCCTAACTTCCCTAACTAATAACCTCATCTAAAGCTCAGTTCTCTCTCAAAGAAATAGAACATTTATTCAAGAATCTTACATCTCAGGAAAATCAGCATACCGACAGCATCTTAGGAGGAAATTGAAAGAGAGTTTTTTCTTAAGAAAAGTCACGACTTTTTATATCCTTTTTCACTAACCTTATCTATCTAAATAAGTAACTGTCAGTACAAACTCAAGTTCTGATTGGCCAGTTTGAGGGTGGATGAGTATCACCTCATCATCCTAATATTCAATTTCCCTAGCTTCAGCTGAATTTTAAAGAATCCTTTGTTTGAAAAAGTCTTTGGCCAAGTCACATCCTGAACTAGTTACTACAGGTTTCTTTCCCACGATCAGTAACTCAAATGTTCATTCTGTTGGCAGTCATCAGGACTTCCAGAGTAAGCCGTCCTTGGACCGCTCTTGCTCAGGCAGCTCACATTCAATCTCGACTTTAGCTGCGCATGCGCAGTATCTTTCACTGTCACAGTAATCAAAGCATCTATTTTTAGGTAGGCCTCACGAGCCAGAATGGGAACTATCATAGAAACAAACACAAATAAATGTTAATTATTGAAATATAGCCCTTCTGTTTACCTCCCCATACTAATGGTTTACCTGTTAGTTGTTACCTAGCAAATAAGCAACACATATGCATGATATACTCACCTAACTCCATGTTTTTGCCACAAAATACAGAAACAGAAAGCACATTTTTGCCGCTTTTGATTAAATTAAAGCTTTGCATTAATAAACAACATGGCGACATTAGTAGATTAGTCAGGTATAGTTTTCCATGCAAGCAGATTAATATTCCCACGTGTATTTGTGTGCGCATTCTATACTACGTTGATTAGTTTTTCCAAACTACACAATTAATAAAGGTTACAGTTATGAGGAAATGACTTCACGAGGGGTATACAAAATTTTGTTTCTTCACCTCACTCCATCAATGTACTAGAATTGATGTATTGTGTGATGATGTGGTGGGTGCCTGTAGTGTGGAAGGACCCAAAATTTAAATCCATTTGGCTGGTTTGCATTTGCAGACCTATGTTAATATGGAAAAAAATCAATGCTGCTATGAAAACCGGTTCATTGATTTATGTGAACGCGATTGTGTCTTTATTAACGAATTTGGCCACTGTGAAATCCACAGCAACCCCTACCAGTAAATATGTAGTCAGGCCAGCACTGAGACCTAGTCCCAAGGTTTTGATTGACAGGTCACAGGTGGATTGACATGTAGCCAGCAGACAAACACAAGGGCCCTTATTTATGGGGCCTTGCGTCAGTTTTGCGCCGCCGGTGCGTCACTTTTTGTGACGCACCAGCGGCGTAAAATATGCGCCTTGTTGTGCCATATTTAAAAAGTTAAAGGGGTATGAGTGCCTTCAAGGGAATTCGTTTGAATAGAGTTTAGTGATTTTAGATTAATTTGAAGGGAAAGATTAATAATCCCTATATGTAGTTAATACATCACACAACAGAGACTGACATTTTTGAAAATGACTTAAACAAGGTATTAGCACATAAACAACACATAAACAACAAGCACAAAGGTGTATTTATAAAAATAGACTTTATCAAAACAAATCAAGTGGTAAAAAGTGTCATATACAGATGAAAACCATTTGAATAATTAGGACTGCAGGTACAAGGAAAAAATAAATTTGAGAAGTAACACAGCAGGACCTAAAAACCAACTATCCCAGGTCAGAAATAATAGGACAAAGCAGGGATAAGGTGAACATGAAAACACTATAAAAACAGATGCCACATACATTAGGAACATGTAGCCAATCAGAGCACAGCACATGCAGTGATCACCCACTTCCCATGCCGGACGTCTGGACACATTACCCACTGCCCACATTGTGTCCACGCAAGGTCGAGACCTATATGTATTATCCATTAGACAATAATTTTTGACTCCCAATGCCTGTAACTGATCTCCCTGCCACAATGTTTAATTAAATGAACTGTTCCTGTTTTGCCAAACGTTTCTTGTCTTTTCAAGGTGTTCATATTCAAGCAACACCTACAAATACCAGTTTTTCATCCAGCAAATTCGCTTTATATTTTAGCACAACAGAATAGCTTTTATGGAAATTCAATAGTAAAACTGGCATATCAGTAATTAATTTCACATACTACTGCATGTAAGCACCCACTAATTTTTTGCCGAATGTTACGTCCCCTGGCCCACATGGCCCAAGGAATGTGCTGGGAGTGACCAGACTCCCCACATCAGCCCACAAAGTGGGGCTGAACATGATAAATGTATGGAGAAGAATGCTGCATTTCTGCTTGAAGGTTTCAGTAGAGGAGGTGGAATACATCTTTTATTTCACTTCAGTTACTTAGAGGTTGGGTAGAATTAACTAGACCATACTGAGAGGAAAGGACATCAGGAGTCATGGTAATTGAGAAAATGCTTTAGTTTAGCAAACATTACTATGGAAATAAGTGGCAGACCATGGCTACTCTGATTAATCAACAATGTCTGGGCTATTTCAAAACAAGTAATAGCAAGAAATGTATGGGCAAAGATCTTTGTCAGACACAACTTTTCTTAGAATTTAAACATATGATTAGATTGAAGGCTTTTACCTGGGAAGTGCTACAAAAATACTGGTTAAGCCGTCCATTCGAATATACTTGTTCTGCATCTGGTTTTCTTGAGACGCAAAGCTAGTGTCTGATACCCATGCCCCATCTTACCTCAAAGCCACTATAACTTAAGTGTTTGAATGAAAACTTGGGAAAGGGGAAGATGTCAGAGCAGAGGAATTGCTGTTTAATGTCCTTTCCTAATACTCCTTTATAATGTCAACAATATTTTCGCTGGACGGTGTTCAAACATGCTTTCTAGAAAGGTAAGTAGACTAAAATATATTATGTTGTAAATAGTTCCTCTTGCTTACCCATTCAAGGCAAATACTCATCTCCTTAAGGAATCATAAACTTACTAATCAATTTCACTAGAAAACCTCGTCTCAGAAAGATCAAGCTTTCAGCTTATATACAAATAGAAAGTTGGGGTTGAGCTCTGGTATGAGGAGCAGAACTGTGCATTTATCTCATATGTTCAAAGGTGAGAAAGTAACCTTCTTCGTGTAGTTGCCCTACTCACACTACAGGAGTGTAGACCCAATTACCAAAGTATGATTTATGCAACCAGTTAGCTAGATTTGGAATGTGCCACAAAGATGGATATTTAGGAGTAAATTGAATATTAGATCTATGTGCAAGGTTTTGCCATGTTCTAGAAAATACAGCACAAGTCTTGAACCTTGTGTTTATGAAATACACAGGCTCTTAGAAACCTGTAGATGGTGAGAGATGTGGTTATAATCTATGTGATGGCTGTAATATGAAACTGATAGAGGTGATCTGGCTGATTCTGTTCACAAATGAGGCTCAATAATTCGGTTGACTGAAAGTGCCCAAAACAATGAAGGAGGTTTTCTATATTGCCAGACAAATTGTAACCTCAAAGATTCCACTTTGTACACAGGAGGGAGAAAAAAGGTATAGCTGCAAACAGGTATACAAATTGAGGAAGAATCCTCATTTTGATCAACAGGTTATATAAACAAACAAATGTAGCTATGGGCAGAGATTTATGCTCAAATTCAAATCAATAGAGATAAAAGAAGGAAGATACAAATTCTTCAAATTGTACTCAGACATTTACAGAGGAAGAAAGACCATCAACAAATGGGATCTACAAAATAACCACTTCTTGAAATCAAGAATAATTTTTTGAAGCCGAAAGTTATAGGAAACTGTGCAGCAAAAAAAGCTGTTCAGATAAAAGAATGCTTAATGCTAATACTTCAAAGTTCCTTTTAATACATTAGGAAATCAAGGAACTGATGTATAGAAAAATAGCTAGTTGCTAACCAGTCACAAAATGGTTAGCAATCGCTAACTAGGTTGTTTTTGATTTACAAAGAATAGCTAATTGTGCATTTCCTAAAATAGCAGACCGCAACAAAGATTTAGCGATTCCTTTGCTATGTAAGATTGTCTCCTTAAGCGCAAATGCTCACTCTCCCCGGACTAACCCTGTGCTTTTAAATGCCAGATCAAATAAGGAACTTTGTAGGATTGGAGCCTGTAGTTAAACAGGTGATAGAAAAAACAAATTGCTAAATTTACCAAATAGAGAATCGCTATACCAAGGTACAAAGTATTCACAAATGGGAAGTTTGCTAAAACACAGAATTTTGAACGTGTACAATATCATCAATTGGATGCAGGCATTAACCAGGTGTAAAGCAAGAAAGGTGGCTCAAAATGCATTGTAATCTTTCACAATGGCTGCGCTCTGTTGTAGAGAGGAGGATGTGAATTCTTGGAACTTAACAGAGACGCAGTCATAGGAGAGAAAGCATTTTTCATCGTAGGGTGACTCTATTTTGACAAACAGATCAGGAGGTTTATGCCAGGTACAGGTTTACCAAAGAGGTAATTTTTACTTGAATTAGTAATTTGGGCTCTCTACTAAACAGGACTGCACAACACAGTGGTGCTATTCCTACACACACTCTGGTTTTGCGTCTCTTACACCTTTAGATTCTTTTACCTACCAGCACTACCAATGAATTGTTGCAGTTGGAATACACCAGGTTGTCTTTTGCTGGAATTTTAGAAAAGTTTCTTGGCACAATGTTGGTTAAAACATCCTGCCGATCTGGAAGCTACAAAAATACAATCATATGCAATTGCACAATACCCCCAAATGATTGAATGTGTATATAGTACACAGATCAATTGCACAATATTGTGGTAAAAAATATTGTGTAAAAAATGTCATCAACCACAATATCATATCCCTATTTTTACAATGGTAAGTACAAAAATATCAGACAACATTTTTGTGAACAGTAATATCATCCAAAAACATACAAAAAATTTGAATTTGAAATCTACATAGTCTAAACTAGTAAATGTTAAATGTTAAAATATATAAAATAGATATAATGTAAGTTAAATAAATTATGCTAATATTTAATACTATATATAAATACTTATTTATACGAACATACACACATGTTTATATATATATACATATATATATATATATATATATATATATATATATATATATATATATATATATATTATATACATATACATAGTGTAACACAAGAATTATTTTATATTATATTATATTAATTTATATTTGTAATATTTTACATTTACTACAAAAAAGCATACACACTATATATTCGTTAAAAAAAAAGGTTACAGGGTCATATTAGTTAGGTTCATATTTTGCACACACAAAACCATTGAAATTCAGCAGTAATACTTAAACTTATTTCAAGAAACTATAACTCATGCCCTAAGGTAACTATAATTCGAGCTCCTGCCATGCACAGTGTTCTCATGATTTATTTTATTGCAAATGTTGCAGTAATATTATCAATGATGTCATAGAAGATGTCATGACTGATGTAATATGTGTGATAATTAGCAGTACTTGGCTAGGTCACAAGTTATAGTTACCCTAGGGCACGAATTATAATTTCTTGAAATCAGTATAACTATAACTGCTGAACCTTTATGGTTTTTGTGTAAAATCTGAACCTTACTATAATGTCCCTTTAACCTTTGTTTTTTTTAGGAAATTTATAAGGATTTTTTAATTCTATTACCGAATGATAATGTTGCTGTAACCTCTTGTTTTGTCCGTGAATTGTGAGGTTTTTTAACATTAAGTAATATTTAATTTCCATACGTTATCTAACTGCCACCGCGCATGGTCTTTCGCCGTGCGTGGCGGAGTTTGCTGAAGCACTTGGCCTGGGGCCAGTCCCTGCGCCTGTCCCTCTGCATCCAGCCAACCCCACATCACGCACAGCCTTTGGCCGTGCGCAGAGGGGTTTTGCCCACACTGCCTGGCCTGCAGCCGGACCCTGTAGCCAACCCCCAAAGGCAGCCAACCTGCAGGCTCACACCCATCCCCGGAGCCCACCATTATATTTATGTGGGACGGGGGCACGTAGCCCCCTTCCCCTGGCTAATTTCACACCCGGGGCCTGGCTAAAAATAATGAGGAAGGACGCATCCCCCCTCCCTCGGCTGATTTTGGCCTCCAAGTCCCATATCTCCAGGGCCAAGCCTTAATACAATGTGGTAGGGATGCTACCCCCCTTCTGGGTGATTTCAACCTGGCTGAAGTTAATAGGAGTGTGGGGGCACCCAGCCCCTCTCTGGGCCACGTTTGGCCTTGGGGACCCCAGGACCTGGCCAACAAAGGGTGAGAGCCCTGGCTGGGGGCCATGCGGGGAAGCCCTAAGGCCCCTGTGGCCCCAGCTGACTCTTGCATCCAGCAGGAGCCGGCATTGCTCCCACTTGCAGGGAGCAGCTAAAAATGATGCTCACTGTGGGCAGGAACCATTTCAGATCTGTTTCCTGGCCCGCATCAGGGGTGATGCAGGCTGGAAATAGATCTGAAGTCCACTCCCAGCAGGTGAGAGCATTTTTCATGCTCCCACCCACTGGAGTCTGACTTTGGGTTTGTTTTCGCTTGGAGGGGGCTTTGAAATTGTACTCACCAAGCAACAGCAAACACAGGTTTCTCTACTCGCTGCAGTGCAGGCAGGGAAACTGCTATGTAACAGGGTGGGCGTCCCAGGACCTAGCAGTACCTGGGGGATGGGGTCCCTAGGGGCATTAATGAATCTGGGATAATGGGCCTTATAGCCCCCTCCCCTTTCTAATTTCAGCCTGGCCATGTGGGATGGGTTCCTCTGAATCAAAATGGGCCCAGGGATGGGGACTGCATGCCCCCTCCCCTTTTCATATAAGGCTAGGCCCCAAGGGATGGGGTCCCTGGGGTCAAAATCAGCCTGGGAGGACATACAAATCCATGGATCTGCTGCAAAATAAAACAATATATATTTTTGGCCCCAGGCAGGACACCACTACCAGGCCAAGGGGTCAAGGTATTCCTATCCTGCCACCTTATGGGTTATTTTGCATTTTTTCTCCAGACTCGTTTGAGTCCAAGTCCCAAGATGGCTGCCACCACTTTCTGGTTTAAGTAATGGCAGCCAATCAGATCTCATTTTGAGATCTGTCAGATCCATTGATTTTCGGTATCTCTAAATAGACATAAATCTTTTTTCTTTAAGAACTCCAAAACTACTAAACAGATTTACATCAAATAACAAACATATATCTTCCTGAAGCAAGATCTAGCTTTTTGCCAAATTTGGTATGATTCTGTTTAGCAATTCAGTCTGTAGACAGGTCTAAATCTCTGTAGCAAATTGCATGGGGAAAATGCATTCTGGGAAGCCCTTCTATCTCAGCCCTCGCTTGACGAATCACCCCCGAAACTTTCCATACAGTTGGTGAAAGGAGTAGGTGGCAAAGAAGTTTCAAAAAGTTCATGAAAATTTGTTAAATGGTGCCAAAGTTCTAAGCAAAATAAAAAACGCTTTTCTGTGGAAACTAGGTCCTAACTATAACTACCCTCTAGTGACTGGCAGTAGTAATATGTACAAATACATATTACTATTTACTTTTTACATAATTAACAAGCACTTAAATAATTAACAATGAAAAACTGCATCTCCACCACGTACTGGGCAAAAGTGGCTTAAAACTAATACCATGGGCATGGCTGATGGCCATTTCTATAAGAGAGCTGAATTCTAACTGGAAATCAATCCAATACATCATTTGATGAAGAGCATGCGACTACAGAAAGTCATTCGCTGTCCCACCTACTATGCTGCTGTCCGGCTCTATACAACACCCATCACATGCTCCTTAGGCCGTATTATTACATCATGGCATACAATCCATTACCAAAGGCTCAAAAATCTTCTATTCTCCCTGGAAACAGGGACAGACATGGCCAAATTCGGCAAACGTATTCATCTGGAACGGACATTGCTAGAGGACAGATCGCTGTAAATCAGACCCCAATGGTTGGACACAGCCCCACCCGTTAGCAGTCAGCAGCACATGGCGCAATATGCCCAGATTTAGATACTAGCAGCCTTGCCTAAATCCGCTTTTAGTTTTGTTGTCAAATGAACTGAAACAAGAATTGTGTACAAATTACGTTTTTTTATATTGTCTTTTACTTAGTACAAGAATTTGTAACTTGCTATTTGTTACATCTTTGTTATGGTTTGAATTAATCATACAATAAAGCTATAATAATAATAGCACGTTGATTTTTCATCAAATCTTTTGGTAACCGGAACCCTTCTTTCGTTTGTGACACTAGTGCAGCCATAACTACTATGGAACGTTTTCCTCTTGATCCTGGTAAGTAAGGTTTTGTGATAATGGACCTTTCCACTAATATTCGTCAAACTTAGGCACTATCGTTGATTTGGGCCTATTACACACCAGAAGTCATCCTCGCCTAGTCCCGGCTTCCTTCATTGTGCAATGTTCAGAACTTGCATTATACAAAAATTACTTCATATTTTAAGGTCACTTTTATGAGTAACCCAATGGCGTGACGAAGGGTGCTGTTTTTACTCCTAGTGTAGTTAATATTTTTGTGGCTAACTCTGAAAATAAATTCATGCGCGTATGTCTGGTTGGCTGTTGTAAGGCAGCCGTCCAAAAAGACATGCACACTTTGAAGAGTGCTCAAGACAGTCCACCCTCCTCTCTGCTCTATAACTGTGCAAGCCGTCCCAGTCCTGCCCCTCGGTATTACAATTTTTTTTTAATCTAGCAGGGGCTTTTGGGCATTTAAAGGGGTGGAGCAAAGGGTCCTCCGTGCTAACAGAGGAGCCGCCCCTGCTTCTTAATCTGGCATGGTGACCTTGATTAATTAAGAAAACTTCATGAATGGCTGAACTCTTTGAACCCTAATCTTAAATTCACACTCGAACATAATTGGATTAAGCTAAACTTTTTGGATATAATTATTAAAATTAACAATAACAAACTATACTCAACACTTTACACAAAACCCACTACAATAAAAACCTTGTTAAAATTTGACAGACACCATCCGCAAGCCTTAAAAGACAACCTGCCTTTTGGTAATTTTTTTCTCTTATGTCGAAATTGTATCTAGAATTTTTTTTATTTTTTGGGAGTCCCAAAAAAGGGCTGTATACAATGACAGAGAGCCTCTCTTACAAATAAAAAACAAACCTAGAAAATCCTGACTAGTTTGTGTGTCCACCTTTGGTACCCTTTCCAACAAAATCAAGAAAGCTATTAATGAACATTGGAATTTTTTAAGTAATGACATCTTCTTAAATCAGAAACCAATGTTTGCGATTAAACATAGCACAAATCTCCAAGACAGACTTGTGAAAATATATATGGAGCCACCTAAATCTTCCTTGCAACAGAGCTTACATTTACCACCAGTTGTAGATTCATTTCTCTGTGGGTGACACATGGCTTGTGATACATGCACTGTGCTTAAAGTATTTACTGTGAATAGACCTCAATTCACATTAAAACAGTTTTAAAATTACAATAACCTCAAATGTGATTTCTTGTATAAAATGTCCTTGTGACTTACCATATCTTAGGAAGACAACTCAGAAAATACACAGAGACATTCTTCAGCACCATTCATGAATCAGATGCAAAATAGCACATGCTACCCTCGTTGACCATTAGACAAGGTTAAATCACTCACCTAAAGACATGAAATGGTGGGCTATAGATGTTATCAAACCCACTCTTATGAATAATAAGTCATGCTCTGTCAAACAGATGGATATGGAAAATCAATAGCGTAACTAATGGTTTAAACATTGCTGTAGAATGGCCTGTTCTAGCTGCAATTTAAAAATCATTGATTTGATCATTAACCACCCTTATTTCTGAGGCCTTCCAGGACTATTTGGACACTTTGGAGGTTCACTTCCATAAGGTGATGATAGTTAATGGTTCTATCCTTATATGAATCTACATGCTACATCTGTGCTGTTAGCACGTTGATGACAGATGATTCTTACTGAAATGAACCTTGATCTTCTGTGATACAAAAATGTGGATACTGAGAGCCTTGATTTTCTTGGGATCTGATACAAAAATGTGGATACTGAGAGCCTTGATTTTCTTGGGATCTGATACAAAAATTTGGATATTATGAATGATCCTCCTTTTTTCCCCTACATATCTGACTTGCATTGATTGACTTAGTATATGGTGAGACTCACAGTTAGTATATGTTGCCCACATCACAATGTTCATTACCAATATAATTCTGTAATTCTATAAATTTGGGCTCACATCATGTTGTGCATTAACAATGTAAGTCTTTAAAACCCTTTCCCAAATTGATGCTCATTTATATTATAATTGATGTAAGACTTAGTTAACCAGTTGCTATTTAGATTCCTTCTGAAACTGATTTACTTTTTCATTGATTTTAACACCAGCTTTCTAAACCTACCGGAAGAAGATACTCTTAAACCCCTTCTCTCGAGAATACTCTAGAAATAGATAAGATCAATGTGATTAACCACAGTGCTGCCTTATCTGAAGGAGTAAGCCCACAGTGTCAGAGTGTAGCACATAGAGTAAATCATATTAATAGCAGTGAAGTGCTGGATCCTGTACCAAATGCAGAAATAAATAAGCTTTCTTCATCTAAGTCACCCACAGTTGCAAATATAGATAACCAAATCCAGTTAAGAGGTAATAAAAATAGTATGAGTATACTTTATGGAACGTAGCTGGTATACGGCCCAAACTAGAAAATCAATTATGGCTTAAGTTTGTTCATAAATTTGATATCTTTTGCTTACATGAAACATGGTCCCTGGAAGAAATGAATATAGGGCAATACAAGACTTTTAATACATCAGCTACACCATCAGCAAGTGGGAGGCCAAAGGGTGGCCTGTGTATATATATCAAACTTGTTAAGGGTTAACAAAATATCGCTTACCATTTCAGAACCCAACTATCAAAATGTGATTAAGAAAATAGATAAGCGAGATACTGTTATTCTGGTTAACTTCTATAATAATGCTCAGATGGAATGTGTAGTCGATATTTTAAAACAGTTTAGAAATGCTATGCAGAACATTCAGAATTATAGTAGGGACAATGTATTATTTGTTTGGGGGGTGACTTTAATACCGCCCTGTGCCCATACAGTGATGATGTATTATGTGGATTAATAGATGAAAAAGAGTGTAACCTTCCTCATTACTCGCACAGTTTACAGGGCAATGCTCTAAATGAGATTCTATTCTTTCACTGAGCTCGCCACCTACTCCATTTACTCAGACGTTTCATGGGAGAGGGCTGAGTACAATAATTTATTTTATAATAATTCCAAACAGATTTTCCTCCAGGGTTTTAAGCTTTAAAACACAAAAAAACGTTTTAAGTGATCATTTTTCCCTAAGTGTGGACATATCCGTTTCTACAAAAATACGGGGAGCCCATTCAAGGGAATTCAACAAATTCAACAGTTACAGGATTTGGTAATAAATAAACTAAACGGTTATTCACTAAAATGGGCCCAGGTAGAACCACGTGTAATTACTAAAGCAGTGGTAGAGAATAGTGTGGAACAGATTTTGAGATGTCTCGATGAGACTATACTATACATGGAAATACTGGGGCCCTATGCACATATAACAGATATAATCAGGAACACACTGAAAAGGGAATTGAAAAGGGAAAGAATAAGAAAAATAGGTGGTTTGATAGTAAATGTACAAAAGCCTACACCACTCTAAAGAATGCACTACATAAAAAGGAAAGGGACGGAGTGGAAATAAGGCAGTGTAGGAAGGCATATAATCAAGCAGTGAAAACACGAAAAAGAGAAGTAAAAAGGAATATTTGAGCCCAATTTACACAAGGCGAGTACAGATGGGAATAGTATCGCCTTTTGGCGTGTGGTCAATTCTCTGTTCTTGAAATCTGAGGAGACTCCAACGTTAGAAATTGCAAATGATGAAGGACAATGGGTAGATCATTTCTCTAAAATGTATAGTAAGAAAAAGGTTTGTGATCTAATTGTCTGTCCTGCACCCACTAGCACCCTAACACAAGACTGTCCAGTCAATTTAGACTTTACCTTAGAAGAAGTCCAATCTGCTCTGAAAGCTAGCAAAGGCGGAAAGGCCCCAGGCCCAGGCGGGTCACCCGTAGACATATTTAAACAAAATCTAGAGCAATGGGGTCCTCTAATAAAACAAGTCCTTGCAGCATCATGTAAAGTTGGACTCATAGGAACTTGGTCTGAGTCACTAATGGTACCAATCTTTAAAAAATGTGCTAGACATAATCGAACTTGCTATCGGCCAATTTAATTGCTGGATTTGGTGGGAAAAATGGTAGGCCGCATTATTCTAAACCGTCTTCAGCAATGAGTCGAAGATAATGACGTAATATTGGACTTGCAATCTGGCTTTAGGGAAGGCCTAGGAACAATAGAACAGGGCTCAACTTAACAATCTTAATGGAAAAATATACAAAAGTGAAAAAAGGAAAACTGTACCTAGTATTCGTAGATCTTTCCACTGCATTCGATTGCGTATGCCACAATAAATTGTGGAAGATTCTCGAAGTAATGGGAGTGGACCTTCCCTTAATCCATCCATCTTGGGGAGGTTGACGGGCTAGTCTCCCCCTCGCCCTGACTATTTTAGGGCGGGAGTCATTCGCGCACGATCATTGACCAACGAAGATCGTAGCGCTAGCGCTTGACTGTGACTAGGATTACTGCAAGCATTCTACTCTGTTTTACTGATATTTTAAAAACCTATTGAGTGTGATAATATGTGTTTTTAAAAACGATTTCTGAGCTCTTACTTGCATTTTGCTCGCTACTCCCTGGTCCACCACAGCTTCTGTGCTGATTGTCGTGGAGGGAGGTTGAAGCGACACCACTTCCTGGTTCCTGGTTGTTCCATCCTGGCCAGCCATCTTGGGGAGGTTGACGGGCTAGTCTCCCCCTCGCCCTGACTATTTTAGGGCGGGAGTCATTCGCGCACGATCATTGACCAACGAAGATCGTAGCGCTAGCGCTTGACTGTAACTAGGATTACTGCAAGCATTCTACTCTGTTTTACTGATATTTTAAAAACCTATTGAGTGTGATAATATGTGTTTTTAAAAACGATTTCTGAGCTCTTACTTGCATTTTGCTCGCTACTCCCTGGTCCACCACAGCTTCTGTGCTGATTGTCGTGGAGGGAGGTTGAAGCGACACCACTTTCTGGTTCCTGGTTGTTCCATCCTGGCCAGCCATCTTGGGGAGGTTGACGGGCTAGTCTCCCCCTCACCCTGACTATTTTAGGGCGGGAGTCATTCGCGCATGATCATTGACCAACGAAGATCGTAGCGCTAGCGCTTGACTGTGACTAGGATTACTGCAAGCATTCTACTCTGTTTTACTGATATTTTAAAAACCTATTGAGTGTGATAATATGTGTTTTTAAAAACGATTTCTGAGCTCTTACTTGCATTTTGCTCGCTACTCCCTGGTCCACCACAGCTTCTGTGCTGATTGTCGTGGAGGGAGGTTGAAGCGACACCACTTCCTGGTTCCTGGTTGTTCCATCCTGGCCAGCCATCTTGGGGAGGTTGACGGGCTAGTCTCCACCCTCACCTAATCTCTAAGACCTCTCCCTACCTAGCGCAGCGGTAGCGCCGTATACGCGCTGAAGAGGCGCCAAAGAGTAGCCAGTCTGCGCCAGTCAGCGGCACGGAAGCGGACGGGGCCGGACGGCTATATACTTTTCCTTTTCCTGAGCTAGTGGCAATATGTGCCTTAGTATGCTCACGTATTCCAGCCCCGAGCTTCGTACTCTCCGTCCTCCGTGTGGCCGCTGCCATCATGTATTCCCAGGAGGGCGGACTCTGAAGAAAGGGTGTAGCGCATGTGGTTGGCGCCTTCCTGATCGGAAATCACTTACACAGGTTAGCCCACCCATCCACCATCAATGTTTACTACTGAATACCAGATCCTTACCTGGCCACGCTCTAGACATTTGGAATATGTTACAGGATTCGAAGGTATCCTGTTTGTTCCTAACGGAAACTTGGTTGTCTGACTCTTCTTCCCCCGATTTGGCAAACGCCATACCCTCCGCCTACAATATTTATAGGAAAGACAGGCCATCTGGTAGAGGTGGTGGAGTGGCTATCATAGTAAATAAGAACATAGCATGTCACACGTTCCCTGTAGATAATATACAGGGCAGTGAAGCCCTTGGCTTCACTCTCCAGCTCTCATCCTCCCAGGCTTGTACTGGTATTCTTGTTTACAGACCACCAGGCTCGGTGGGGCCGTTTTTAGAAGAACTGCAGGCAGCCCTATCGACCCCATGCCTTAGGTCTAATCATTGCCTTCTATTGGGTGACTTAAATATTCATATGGACAATAGTTCTGATCCGGACACTCAAAAACTGTTGGATATTACTTCCGTGCTAGGCCTATTTCCTTATGTGGCAGGACCGTCTCATAATAAAGGCCACACGTTGGACCAGATCTTTTCTACTCTTCCTATCTGTGTTGACCCTCCCATGCCAGTTTTGTGGTCAGATCATTTTCTCATCACTTTTTCCATCCCTGTCATGGCCTCATCACGGTCCAAACCTGTTGGGTCGTTAAAGCATCTCTCTAAATCTTTCCATCTTCTTACTAGAGAGATGCTATCAAATGCTTTAGCAAACTTCCCTTGTCCCACCTCTGACAATGTAGAGGATTACATTGCTCTTTTTCACAACTGGCTCACAGATCGTCTAGAGAGCTTGGTTCCGGCCAAGAAACAAAATTCTGCCGATAAGAGGACATCTGCCCCTTGGTTTACCCCTCATTTAAAAAAAAGCACAACAAGATCTTAAGAAAGCAGAAAGAGCATGGAGGCGATCTTACGATCATACTGAGAGGCTAAATTTTAAGACGCTGACTCGAGCCTACCATAAATCAATTTGGGAAGGTAAAAAATCCTATCTGGAATCTAGAATAAATGAAGCGGAGCATTCTTGCAAGGAAATTTTCAGGGTGGTAAAAGATTTCACCTCTCCTTCTGCTTATACTCCGACCCATGCTCATTCAGAAGCTTGGCTGAAGGAATTGGCTGTCTATTTTGTACAGAAAATTACCACTATTCAAGAATCTCTCCAGGCCACTTTTCAGCAGCATACGATGAGTCTGGGGTGTCCCTTGCCAGACCATGGTCCCTTCCTGTGTGATTTTCCCCCACTAGATCAGGAGAGTTCTCTTGACATCTTGGCAAGTCTTAAATCCGGATCTCCTCAGGATCCTTGCCCTGCCAAGTGTCTAGCAAATATGGCACCTGTTCTAAATGACCTGGTAAATCCCATCCTGAATCTGTCGCTCTCTTCCGGGGTAGTTCCCAAAGCTTGGAAGAGCGCCATGATCCTGCCACTCATTAAAAAACCAGCGCTCGACCCTTCAGTCCATGCCAATTACAGACCCATCTCCCTACTCCCTGCTCTGGCGAAAGTGACTGAGAGGTTTGTTCACAGATCTATTTCTAATTTCATCGAGGAAAAGGGTCTGTTGCATAGCACTCAATCTGGCTTCCGTGCAAATTTCAGCACGGAGACTGCGCTCCTTGAAGTCACAGATGCCATCAGGGAGGAGTTGGATGTTGGAAAAAAAGTGGTACTGATTATGCTAGACCTGTCGGCGGCTTTCGACACCGTTCCCCACGCACTTCTTCTTTCCAGACTCTGGGACTTTGGTCTGCGGGGAACGGTGTGGAATTGGCTTAAATCCTTCTTAGCCGATCGCCGGCAGACAATCTGGGCGCCTCCCTACTCCACCGAAATGTCACCTCTAGAAGTGGGGGTTCCCCAAGGTTCCATTCTGAGCCCCCTCCTTTTTAACATCTTTATGGCCTCCCTGGCGGTGACAGCGGAGTCTTTCGGCGCCCAGCTTGTCACTTATGCTGACGACACCCAGCTCCTCTTTGTAAGCAACAAGGATGGCCTGTTTGACGATGCCCAGGTCAGGGGCTGTTTGAGCGCTGTTTTTGAGTGGTTTGGACGTCATGGGCTGAAGTGCAACTCCGACAAGTCGGAGTTGCTCTTCTTTGGTTGCACCTCTGAGCCTGATTGGAAACCCTGGTGGCCGCAAGATATGTTTCCTCCCACTAGTTCGTCTTTGAAAGCCAAAAATTTGGGAGTTTTGATTGACAATGAGTTATCTTTCGGACCGCATATTTCATCTCTTACTGGGAAATGTTTCGGCATCCTTCGGATGCTTCGTAAATTCCTCCCTCTAGTCTCCATCCAGCACAGAAAAATCATTGTCCAAGCACTGATTGGCTCTAGGCTGGATTATGCTAATGTTTTGTTTCTGGGACTTCACAAATATCTGGTCAGGCGTCTGCAAATCGCCCAGAATTCTGCAGCCCGAGCCATCTTTGGTCTTCCAAGAAAAGCCAGAGCCACTGATCTTCTCTCAACACTACACTGGCTTCCTATTGCTAAAAGGATTCTATTTAAAACTTTGACCACGACTTTCAAGGCCCTACATGGTATAGGCCCCAAATATATTTCCAAACGATTGTCCTGGTATAACCCCCCCAGATCTCTCAGATCTTCGTCCCTATCAAAAATGAGTGTTCCCATTATCAAGCGTGCTAGAGCAGGAGGACGGTCTTTTCGCTACTTAGCTCCTCATGCTTGGAATGACCTCCCAATCTCTTTGAGACAGACCTCTAGCCTTTTGTCCTTCCGAAAGGCCCTTAAGACATGGCTTTTCCCTTAATTTGATGTTGCTTCCTGTGTCTGCACGTCCTCTCAGTGTTATGTTCTCCCTTCTTCGGTTGGGTTTCCTTCGATAAAGCGCCGGGATACTCCGTGGAGTGGCTGTGCGCTATAGAAGTATAAAAATAACATAACATAACATAACATAATCCAAATTGTAAGAGAACTTTATTCGAATGCAAGAGCTAGGGTACGGTATGGACCGAATGGAGCATATACAGCCCCATTTCCAGTAGAAAGGGGGGTTAGACAGGGTTGTGTTCTGGCACCCCTCCTGTTTACCCTGCATACCAAAGGTCTTAAACGAGTTATGCTCGAGGGGTGTCAGGACCTACCGCAGGTATAAAACTGATCTATACCCGCCCTACTCTATGTAGATGATGCAGTGATAAGGGCCCAAACACTACTGGAGTTACAACGGGCCCTTAATAAATACAATGAGTATATGAAAAGCCTTGATCTAAAGATTAATGTCACCAAAACTTACATAATGATTTGTGGGAGGGTTGTTAGAAAACAAAGGACTATTTTTATCAAGAATAAGAAAATCGAAAATACAAAGACATACTCATACTTAGGCATTCTTGTAGACAATAAGGGCACATGGCAACAGGCTATAAGGGGCAAAAAAACTGTTGTTTATGAGAACTACAACAGCCCTTGTAAATTTTACTCAGAAGTAAGGCAAAAGGCCCCCAATGGAACTGATTAAGATCTTGAAACACACACTATTTAAATGAGGGTCTAAGGGTTACTTTAATGACTCTGTACTGGATACATGCCCCTAAATACAGAACTAATTACAACAAAAGGTATCCAGGAGTCACAACCATGTTTCTCTCTTGGACAAACCGCTACACGACAAAAAGTAAATTGTGAGTTGAACACAGTTGTATATAAACACCATTTAAACACACATACATGCAACATGCAATCAGGGTAGAACTGAGTAGAATAGGTATTTTTAATGTTTTCTCTCAGACCCCTAAGCTTAAAAACAAGTGAAAGGTGAAAAAAAGTAGATTTAACATAATATCTACTCAGCAAGTGGTCGACATGTTTCTGCATATATATGGAATTGATCCTATGCATTCATCAGGACCTAGTTGTTGCTACTGCTGTACGTTAACATGAGAAAAAGGGAATAAAAGGAATTATATCACCTGTTTGTCAGGTGTAGATTCTCCACCACAATCTAAAATAGTCATGTAGGCAAGGAAAGAAAAAGAGAAAAACAAGCATATTCGTCACAGAATGCACTCTGTAGTAGTGATATTCTTGTGATCATGTTTTTAACAATTTGATTGACATGATATCACTCACCCAATTTCTGTGGGGATGGCGCCTCACCTCACCTGGCTGCAGCTCAGGTAAATAAGGAGCACCGCTCTGTTTAGCAAAATACACAATCGTGAAAACACTCCACCAACTCATATCAAAGCAAGATAAAGAGCATGTGATGTTCTTGGTTTCATATATCTCAAAACAAAGTTAATGACCTCAATATTATTCATTACAATACAACAGATGTACACGTGTAACATTGTGTATCAGAGGTTCGAATTACGTACAAGCGTTCTAGTTTCTGGGTTTAAAATACACATATGAAAATTCAGTGGACCCCATAGTCCCTATTAATTTATGATGCCAAAGGCGGACAAAACCTATGTTCTTTGCAGCTTCCTTTCGCGTTATCTTCTACCTCTCTTATGATGTAATAACCAGAGGAAACACTGTGTCCAAGTTGTATATCACACAGAACTCGCTATAGCCCCAAATAAATATTGCCACGCGAGTGCTTGGAAGCCGTAATCAACTAGATACTAAGAGCATGTGCCGTCTCTACCATTAACATAGAAATGTGAAGTGACCTAAATATGGGCGTCTCAGTTCTTACAAAAATCGCCCGGCGAGCGTTTGCTTGGGAACCGTAATCGGCTAGATTACACAGAGCCTGTGACGTATTTACCAATCGCAAATAAATGCGAAATGTCCCAAACTCAGGCAACTCAGTACTTATAAAGATCGGCGGCTCCTCTATTCGCCACCAACTATTGCACCAGAAGCGCCGCTCGTGCATGTACCGACGCATGCAACAGAGGAGAAAAGAAAAGAAAACCCTCCAGCCGCTTACCTCTCCATCGGTGTCTCCCAACGTCCCTCTGGGCTATACTGGGGAGGCACCGAACGGAAGAAGAGGTGGTTATTTCAAACGTGGCTCAGAGCGCGCAGGTATATCTGGGAAACGTAGTTTCCTCAAGTCGCGTTATGGGAGAAACTGTGTATATCGAACACCTCAATGTTACCAGCTCATTTTTATTAAGCTATTTGCACATGTTCATGCCGCATATTTGGAGAGGAACCCATTTGTTTGTTACGAGTTTAAAATAATAGATAAAGATGGGGTTTCAAAATCCATACTGTGATGCAAACAATCAGTAATGTTAAATGGCTAAGAAATTATGGGTGAAAGTCGTAAGCAGAGTAGTTGGATGGCCAAACAATACCCATTTGGAGCCCAATGTTTTTGTTTTTTGTTGTACCTGAGACTTGGGCCTGATTGTGTTAATGAAGCCTATACATTATGTGAAAATGTGTATACCATAGTGAATTAGTGGAACTATGGAGGTGGTAATAAAGTATATACATTCAGATGTTCTTGTATTGATACATATAAAAGTTGGCTCCCTTGGATCGCAATCAGATATCGTGGCATCCAAGGTATGGGTTCGTTGAGACCCTCTTTGTCACTATTCAACTTGTAGACCCACTTCTGTTCAATCTTAAACAAAAATTTGCCTATATCTGGACAGTGGTCCGGTATATTGGGCTGTTCCAGTATAGTCCATGTGAAATCATTGGGGCCATGTCCCTTTTCCAAAAAGTGAGCTGTTGCCTGTTTGCGGCAGCGAACAGTGCTTTTATGTTCACCAATGCGAATTTTTGTCTTCCTAGTCGTCATGCCCACATATCTTTTTGGGCATGGACAGGTGATCATGTAAATGGTGTTTTCACTATTGCAATTGGTGAATTTACGCTGTTGCCATGGGCGCATTGTTCCTATGTCTACCGTGGTTGACTTTGATGTCTGGGGACATGCGGAGCAATTTCCGCAAGGATGATGCCCTTGTACAGGCGGAAGATCCCACAGAGTTCCAACTTGTCTGGTCAATTTATTTTTTGGTCTGGTATGGACCAGTTGATCTTTTATATTAGGTCCTCTCTTGAAAGCGAAAAGAGGGACAGGTAGAGTGTCCCCACTCGTATTCAGAATTGACCAATGCTTTGTTATGATTTTACGTACTTGGTTGGATTTTGTGTGGAAAGTGTTCACAAATGTCATCCTTTTGGTTCTCTCTTTAGGAATAGCAATGTCCAACAGGGCGTCCCTGTTGTTGTTCGACGCCCTTTTCTTAGATTGACGGATAATTTTAGTGGGGTAATTCTTTTCACGTAGATGTTCAGAAAGTTTCTCCGAATGCTTCTCAAAGGCTTCCTTTGTTGAACAATTTCTCTTGAGCCTGAGAAATTGCCCAAAGGGCAAATTCTCCCTGAGAGCTCTAGGATGACAACTCTCAAAATTGAGGAGCGCATTCCCTGCCATCGGCTTTCTATAAAGTTCTGTTGTAAGTCCTTCATTTGTTGCCGATATCAAAAGGTCCAAAAAGGGTAACTCCGTCTTACTGAATTCCACTGTAAATTTTAAAAATTCATTACAGGAGTTTAACCAGTTGTGAAATTCCAGTAGACTAGCCTCAGAACCTCTCCACACAACAAAGATGTCATCTATGTATCGCTTCCAAACTCGAAGCGATACATAGTGGGGGTTGTCCTGGTTGAGTACCTTGGTCTGTTCTAGAACATGAACATATAGATTCGCTAGACTGGGAGCGAAGACACTACCCATACTGGTACCAGATATCTGGAGATAGGTAGTGCCTTCGAATTTGAAATAATTTTCTTTCATAGCTAGTTCAGCTAAGTTCATGATGAAGGCGGCTGGAGTTATAGATTGGAGATCCCTCTCTTGTAGTAAAGTGCCCACCACTTCCAGGGTCTCTGTCTGGGGAATTGATGTATATAAAGATTCTACATCAAACGAGAGATCAGTGGAGGAATTGAAATCGTTGTCGGGTAGTAGCCGTAGCATATCTTTCGTATCTTTAAGATACGTTGGCATCTCTTTGACTATAGGGTTCAGGAAGAAATCCACAAATGTGGATAATGGTTCCAAAACTGACCCTATGCCAGAGATGATTGGTCTCCCTGGAGGTGGTCTCTGTTGTTTATGTACCTTGGGAAGGCAGTAAATATAAGGGACCAATGGATGGGAAGTACACAAGTATTGACCCTCTTGAGGGGTGATCCATCCTTCTGAAGTAGCCTCCTCCACCAATTGAAAGATCTTGGTCTTCAATCTTTCCGTGGGGTCATCTTTCAAAGGTAAGTAGGACTTCCGATCTTGTAACTGCCTTAGACATTCCTGTCTGTAAGTCTCTGTATCCAGGATGACGATTGCACCACCCTTGTCTGCAGGCTTTATTGTGATAGCTTCATTTGTTGTTAAAGCCTGCAGAGCTGATCTCTCCCTGTTTGGTAGATTAACGAAGGATCTGGATGATTTAGTATTGAAAAGTATGTTAATATCAGTCTCCACTGCCTCCTCAAAGGTTTGGACACATGTGGGTAATCCAATGGTCGTTGGATTGAAGGTCGATGGTCTCTTCAAACCAGTATTCACGACTGGTTGTTCATTGTCATCAAGGTTCTGTTTGGCAAAAAAATAGTGTAGTCTAACCTTCCTGAAGAGTTTAGCTAGTTCCACTTGTGTTTTAAACTGATCGCCTTCATGTGTGGCTACAAAGCCTAGTCCGCGATTGAGAAGGTTTTCCTCATCCTGGGACAGGGAATAGGAGCTCAAATTGATCACGAGGCTGGTTGGTTGGTTGTTCCGCTCGTTCCCGCTCTGGCCTGTGGAATCCTTTTGCCGTTCCTCAGGTCCATTGTAGGTTGTTGTACTGGTGTTGACCATCGGACCTGGGATCCTTGTCCCTGTCTTCTCCTGCCTATGTTGGTCCTGGGGCCAAACCCTAAAAAAGGCTGCGGTCCTTGTGCTTGTTGCATTTGGTGAGGGAAGAAGGCTGGGCCCATCTGAGGGAAATTTGGACCATACATCCATGGGCCTGGTTGCCAAAAGGGTTGGAATTGGTTCTCCTTATTTACCTGAGCTGCAGCCAGGTGAGGTGAGGCGCCATCCCCACAGAAATTGGGTGAGTGATATCATGTTAATCAAATTGTTAAAAACATGATCACAAGAATATCACTACTACAGAGTGCATTCTGTGAGGAATATGCTTGTTTTTCTCTTTTTCTTTCCTTGCCTACATGACTATTTAAGATTGTGGTGGAGAATCTACACCTGACAAACAGGTGATATAATTCCTTTTATTCCCTTTTTCTCACGTTAATGTACAGCAGTAGCAACAACTAGGTCCTGATGAATGCATAGGATCAATTCCATATATATGCAGAAACATGTCGACCACTTGCTGAGTAGATATTATGTTACATCTACTTTTTTTCACCTTTCACTTGTTTTTAAGCTTAGGGGTCTGAGAGAAAACATTAAAAATACCTATTCTACTCAGTTCCACCTAATTTTACTCACTTCACTTACTTTCACTTGCACTGCTTTTTTTCAGTTGTAAACATCACACCGACACCATACTGACACCACTCAGTGAAAAAAAACTAACGTCAGTCTCCTTACTCACACAGTCTCTATCTTCCAACTAGTGTGACTGTCTGTACACTAACTCCTGGGTAAGGAGAACCCAAATGATGTAACAGTGGTGGTATAGAGAGACAACTGATGGGAAAAATTCCTACCCTGATTGCATGTTGCATGTATGTGTGTTTAAATGGTGTTTATATACAACTGTGTTCAACTGATTAAGATCTACCAAGCCAAGTGTGTCAGCGCAGTAATATACGGGGCTGGGATCTGGGGATATTGCAATGTATCTGAAATACAGAGAGTGGAAAATGCTTTTCTTCTTTACTTATTGGCTGCCCCTCGCTCAACGTCAACCTATATTTGCCACACTGAGCTGGGGTTACAATATATTACAGATATAATAAGGGTGCAACCAGTTTTATTGTGGCATCGAATCTGGACGTCACCAAAAATTACTTTTAATCAAAAGGTCCTAAGAGACTCCCTTAACCTAGAGCAAGCCCTAGCTTGCTCTAGGTTAAGGGAGCCCTAGGTTGGCTGAAGTATATTAACCCCTTCGCTGCTGATGACGAGCTCAGCTCGTCATCAGCCACGGTGGTCGTGTGCGGATGACGAGCTGAGCTCGTCATGTAACGCGGTATTTTTAAAAATGCCGCACAGCGGAAAAATAACCGCCGCAGCGATGCGGTTAAAGACTTTGTGAAGGTCCTAGGACAGCCAGAATTTTTTCATAATCCGTCACAGATGTGTACAATCTCCAGGAAAGTTTTTAAAAAACAATATATGTCTTACTTGGAAAAAAATAGGTACGCCAGTGACCAACAGTACAAACAAATCAGATGATCCTTTTCTCTACTGCAATGCAATCGTACTTAACTTACTGTATCACTGGGTACAATAGATTTGTCCTCACACGCTTCAGACTAGATTTTTTTTATCGATTAGTATCCTTTCTTATAACAAATGACTGGTCAAAAAACTTAGCACTTTGCCCTTGTGATGGATCTTCATCTCAATCGACAATCCATATTGTTTTATTTTGTAAATATTATTGCAATCAAAGAAAAAGGTGGATCCTACCTATTTAAAAAATGTGGGGCTTGAGGCAATGCCACCCTGCCTATCTTGCATTGCAGCTTTTAGACAATGAATGCCATGCAAGAAACATTGCTCTATTTCTAAAAGCTGTAATCAAGTACAGAAAACGACACTGAAGAAAAATAAAAATAAATTTAAAAAAATGATTTTAATTCTTTCTATTGTTCTTAACAACTGAGACTCATACTGTGAAATAATTGTATTATTAAAACTTTGTCTGGATTCTCTTTTTTTAACGATCTCAAATTGAGTGTTTAGAAATAAGTGTAGTATTTGCTGTATCTCGTGCTTTTATGGTTTTGTAATTCAAAAATGAAAAACGAATAAAGCGAATTTTGAATTTGGATTTGAATTAGAATGGTATTCACTTGCACTACATGAAACATTGAATTTGTTTTAATTGTCATACCTCATTATTAATCATTGATTTGAGATATTTATAATTAGTCAATGCCTTCTTCAGGTATCCATATGTGCCATTAGGATCTTGAAATATGCCAAGACATCTTAAGGTATAGTTTTAGTCATGTAATATATTTTTTAAGTATCTATATAACCTCAAGTAATGGATAATCAACTTTAGATGACTGCCAGCCTAACACGTCGATGCAACAAGTTAAAACTTTATTTTCTTCTACACTTCTGTAATTCAACATCATATCTTTCTACAATTGTTTAATTGAGTGGTCTGTATCGTTTTACACATTGATATACTTGTTAATTCCTATCATACACCAATAAGTCCACTTAATTCATATTCACTATATTCCTTTCTCTATGTGCAACCATTGTGGCCCCCATTACTGATGGTCTAGTTGACATACACTGACTTTGAGAACCCCCAAGAATTCATAATATTTCCAGACACACTTACTTTCTGAAAGTTTATTTAAAATTCAACAGAGCCTTTTTTGCCATCTTTCATGTCAAGCAAGCCTTTTTATTCTAAAGGATCAGGAAGTCCGCTCCAACTAAGTTTATACTCTTACACCTACCTAATATGGCCACCATTATTGTAGGTCTAGCTGCAGTGCACCAACTTTGACGCAATCTGTACGCTTATATAGTCAATTACATGCTGGTCTCCTGTCCGTTTGCCAACACGCCAAGTAACGGCTTCAAGCTCATACCAGATTTTTCAGTGGAGGTAAGATGCTTTGCCTGGCTCCATTTTCTTTAATTGCTTACAATTCTTGAGAAATGGGCTATGCTGTTGACACATTACTCCTGCCCTACTAGCTGCTTTTAGTAACCACTCAATGCTACGCATGACTTCTAATCAAATAAGTCCCAACCTGATTCGTTAATTTTGGTAAGTGATTTCTATGTTTCGATGTTTTCCATGCTTCTCAGTGCATCTTAATTCTATTATTTTGCATTTATTCACATGTACAGCGTATTACTGATAGTTAAACTGACAAAATATTAGCTGGCTGGTACGTTTATTAACAGTAGATCCCTATTGATGAAATGCTAGTATCCTCTGTCTACAATCTTTATATGAATACTCACACTCCAACATCTTTTTACACTTCACTTTTTGCTTGCAGTGCAACACATGTGCATTCCACTTCATTGCACGGGCACTTATATTTACCAACAGGTGTACTTTTTTATTAGTAATGGCTTCTTTTTTACTAATAATTGTTTCTTTTGTTTATAATTGCATTATTCGTTATTTATTATTGTGGGCCATTGTGATATTCCTTTAATTTTCATGGTCCTGAGGATGGTCTCACACACTTGTGACGTAAGAGAGCGAAACGTTGACTTTTCACTTTTCACATGCTAATGCTTGGATCTCTGGATTGATGGATATGGACAACTGACTGATTCCCTTCATCAAGGTAGTGAACTTGACATGCATTAATCTACAAGGTTTTTACGGATTGCTGATTTAGTGTACATGGTTATCGTATGCTGGGGCTTCGCTTCTGAATGTACCCTACAATTCTGATTTATTCACATACAAAAAATATGAGTGTTTTGTTAGAACTGCCTGTGTAATCTTGTTTCGCTTTTTCATACCATTTTAATTGATTAATCACTTATGCAGATCTCATGATAAATTACTTTTTACAACCAAATTAATCTATGGCCAAATAATATTATAAATGATCCTCTTGCTAGCATTTACCTTGTAGATTCTTGGAAACCCTGGCTCCCGAGATTTTATTGGGTGGCCTATCCAATATGTGGTGGCAGCTTCATGAATTATGCAAATGATGCCCAGTTAATCAGCTCCTTGAACCAACAGGGGCCAACACTCATTCATTCTTTCAATCACTGTATACCTGCTGTGTCTTTCTGGCTAGGATATAATGCATTAAAGATTATGACGAAACGGAACTGCTTTGGAATAAACAAAACCTGCATTTGCAACCTTTTCTATCTGACATCTGTCTGCCATCTTTGTCTGGTCCACCTCATCCAGTGAAATCAGTGAGAAGCCTAAACTTATTTTAGAATCAGGTCTTTTGCTGTAAAACAAGTTAACCATCTGTCATCTACAAGTTGCATGTTGATGCGGGTACTAAGAACATATTTCCTTTTTTATGTTATTGAAACAAACATTTTGTTGTTCCTCCATTCGAACTTCACAATTTTCTTTAGTAATTGTCCACAATCATCGGCAAAAACTGTTGTCATTTAATGTTGTGGCTCAGAAACTTCTTAAGGTAGGAACAGTTGACTTTATTGAGCCAGCAGCATAACGAAAACTTCCCCAGCTGAACAGAAGAGTAACTGACATAATTGGAATCCCTAGCGAGAACAACCTTAGAATACAGCAAGGGAATTCTAGAAGGGTTTGGGAAACAAGGACACAAAGGAAGGGCTAAGGGATGGGTAGTACAACATGTGAGTAATTAACTTTTATGTATAAAGCATTCCTTCGTGTAGTGGTTCAGGCAACTATTTTGAGCCATATGGACAACTGCAAAACCCTCTTCTTGGGAGCACTTTGAAGCCTGTTGAAAAACTTTTAGCAAATGCAAAAAACTTGCACTGGGGCTTCCTTAGTGTGCCTCTTTTGCTGCAACATTGAACACATTCCATTGGCACCAAATGGTGTTTACAAATCTCACTGTCTTACCCACAGAGCCTTTTATCATAAGCAGCCAATATACCTTAGAAATAAGTTCAGATGCTATGTTCCTGGACATCCTCTTCAGTCCATTAATGCCTTCCTTTTTTACATTCCCAGATGTAACTAGCATAAGTCTAATGACAGGGTCTTTTCAGTCTCCAAATTGTTTAACTTTCTTCTGTAACCTACATGCAGAATGCAGAACTTGTTTCAGTTCAGGAAAGCCTAGAAGACCAGTCTCTATGCTCAATAAAATGGATCCTTTGTCTCATGTAGACACTTTCCTCTCAGTGCTAGGACACCTGTGGGATAGATGGTCTCTTAATCAAATGTATAAGGCATGTAGAAGCAGTCATGCAATTCAGGAATCCATTACCTTGAGATATTTTGAAGGCTGAAGCTGCAGTTACAGTGAACCCGAGTTACAGAGTAGACGAGTAGTGGAAATAATCAAAATGGAGTGACCTTGCACAATGGATCTTACGTCATTGTTCAGCAGCTGCAGTGTTCACCACAAGCACAATCTTCCAGTCAAGCAATGATCATCAGATCCCCCTGCTGGCTTCGAAAATCTTTGTATGATCAATATTCTAATGCGGGAACAGTAACAAGCAGCTCGCAAGCCACATTAATGCTCCTGTACCTAAATTAGTCAAATGAATGTGGGTGGTAAGCGCGTGGCACTTCACGAGTACTCATAGGTGATTGTTGAATGTAATCATGGACAGCTTAGCCTTAAAAACCCTCACACACCAGTAAATCGGTAAACTCTGTAAATCTATCACTTCTTTGCTTCTTTTATGAACAGCATTAGTGTGTGCTCCTGGCTTGGTTACCACTAGTCAAACCATTGTAAAATGATAAGATCCATGACATGGGTTCCGACCAGTAAATTAGGGCCAATTGTACTAACATTAGTATTAGAAATGACCAAGTTGCGATTTTTTGTGAATTGCTGTTTGGTAATCGCTATTACTACTGTACTAATGTTAATTATGGAAACTCATTTCCTAATTAGCAATTCGTAGTGGGTCACAAAGAGACCTACCTCATGAATGTTATTGAGGTAGGTTGATATTTGTGGCCCACTAGGTTGCCTGTTGGGGTCAGCAGACAAGTTTGTCTGTGATTTCTTTTACATAAAGCAATCTCTTTTTTTTTTCTTAAAAGAAAACGGGATATTTAAAGTAACATTTACGTTTAATTTTGATTTTAATTTTGAACCACTTTGAAAGGGGAAGGTGTTCCATGGGGACTCTTTTCCATTTGCGATTAGGTTATCACCAACTTTGAGAAAGAATGTTTTGTGACCGTATTTGAGATGCAAAACATTAGTGTATACCATTTAGATTCCCCATGTGGAAGGGACACCTTTTTCACTCCCCTTCCATACAGCAATTCTGTTTTTGGCTGCAAATCCACTTTGCGATTCAGTAACTTGTTAAACGTTACTTGTTTAATGCGCAGTTTCTCTACATGCAAAACCGGATGATGGGGTCATCCATGCTGTAAAATGGAACATTCATAGATGCAATACTGAAGGAGCCAGTATTCACCATGGAACTCAAGCAACTATTTTTCGAAGAAAAGACATTTCTGCTTGCAACCCAACCGATCTTCAGAGGAGTCAAATGCAGCCCCATCAAATTCAAATGTAGGTAAGCATTGGTTTGACAAGCAACATATTTTTTCCAAAGATAATTGACAAACAAACTATATTACAGTGATATTTTCATACTTTGGAAGTAAGCTCTGCAACCACTTAAAAAATAGCGAAGACCTGCACCATGCACATGTTTGAATTAAAGCCACATGTGAATTTGATTCGACTGTAATTTGTTATCTGGTTGTATAAATAGAAATTATATGTTGTATTATCTGTACAGAATATTTACCATATTATTAGCTACTAATAATAAGATGAATAGTATCTAAAGATGTAATATTTGAAAAGTAAGCCAGAAAAATGTGTGAGAAATTCTAGCAGAGAGGTTGCCTCCAAATAGCGGTACATCACAGCAGAAAAGGTAGACAAACCTAAGTGTGTTCCAATGCAAATAAGAGGGGGAGCTGAAATTAAGACTAGTAGTAAACCTGGGAATGTGTCAAAAAGATACGCCTTCCCAGGGAAGGTGCCATGAAAATAAATAACTTTAGTTCCCGTATTTATCGCTGCATTTTACTGCACACATAGGAAGAGGAAGAAGCCTCTAAGGATTGTATTTGTGCAAGAAGGTGTCCCTCCCTGCACAAACAAAATCCTGCCTGCAACGCTTGCACCCTTGCACCATTATGCAAGAATGTCTGCGTTGGCACTAGGCTGCACTGAGTGCACCAGTGCAGGCAGAGATAAAAATGCACCATATCTTAATAGATATTGCGTGCTCCTGCCCTCTCCATGTGACGCAGCGCAGTATGTTGTCTAGCTGCACTTTGCTGCATAATATCTTTGTAAATCTGGTGCTTAGTGTTTTGTAAAAACTGAAGCTGAACCTGGTATATTTCCACATGTATGTAAACAAAAATTGGATGGCTCAAGGGTTTTAGTGCTATAAGAAGCCACATATAATATATCACTGATCAAAAGCACTCAAATGACATTAGCATATTAGTACATGTGTAGCAATTTTGAAGCCTAATGACTAAAGCTTGTCCCTTTTTGAACTCTCCTGATTGTCAATCTTCATATCTATTAACTCGACTGCCAGATCTGATTTCTGTATGCATGGAGGTTGTGCAGATAGGAGTCCAACTGAGTGGAGGTGTCTGGAAAGTTTGTGAAAGCAGAGACAATTGTTGAGGTATGCTAGTCCAGTGTTATGTAGTGCCTTGAAAGTGTGTGTGAGGAGTTTGAATTGTGCTCGGTTGTGAATGGGGAGCCATTGGAGCTCCTTCAGGTGTGGTGTGATGTGAGTGCAGTGTGAGGGTTGTGGGTGATTCTGGACACCAAATTCTGAATGGTCTGCAGGCTTCTGGGGACTTATATGTTGATCCCAGAATAGAGTGTGTTCGCATAGTCCAGCTTACTTGTCACACGGGCTTGCATTACGGTTTTCCAGGCATTGATTGGTACCCATTTGAAAATTTTCCTCAGCACCTTCAGGGTATGGAAGCATGAGGCGGTGACCGCCTTGACTTGTGTGGTCATGTCGAGCCTGCTGTCGATGATGATCCAGAGGCTCTTGGTATGGTTGGCAGGGGTGTCTGTCCTAGTTCTGTTGGCCACCAGGTAAAGTCCCACAATGATGTGCTTTTCCTGAAGATAATAATTTCTGACTTGTCAGTGTTCAGCTTTAGAGATTTAGGGTCTCATTTAGAGTCCCCTTTTGCAGCCGGAATTATCACTTTTTGTGTTGTTCCCTGGGGCAGGACCCTGCTCCATATTTAGGTGGCAGCACTTAGCCACTTTTTTTGCTTAATGCTGCCTCATAAATATTGTTTCCTTTAACACAGTTTTCTGCATTAAAGGGGCATGCAATGGGTGCTTTCCCAGCAACATCCATGGGTTTTTGAAACTGCTTCAGATTTACGAGAAATCTTAACTCTGAGGCAGTGCCAAAAAATTACATCTCCCCAGGTAGTTTTAAGGGATGCACAATGAGGAGAAATATCTCTATTTCTCCTAGTTTTTCCATTTTCAATGTGTGCTGCAATCTGCAGTACACATAATGGAAAACACCTTTTGTGGTGGTTCTTGTGCAGGAAAGTTTCCCTTCATGCACAAAAATAATCATCCCTTCAATGCTGGCACCATGGTCCCGAGTGCGTGTCCTTGGATTCCGATATCCTGTAGGCATTGAATGAGGATGGGGTAAGAGACTGTGTTAAATGCTGCATAGTGATCCAGGTGAATGAGAGCCGCCATTTCTCCCATGTCCAGCGTAATGTGGATGTCATCCATGGCAGCAATGAGGACAGTTTCCATGTTGCGATTGGGTCCAAAACACTACTGAGTGGTGTCAAGTAGTTGGTGGTCATTAAGGTATTCGATGAGGTGTCTATTAACACCTTGGCTGCGAGGGAGATTCTTCTGCCGTGCTGCCATAATGAAAATGGGTGTGTTCATGACGAGCTCAGCTCGTCATGAGCACACGAGCACCGTGACTCATGACGAGCTGAGCCCGTCATGAGCACAGACGGGGTTAATGATTTTGTCTAATACCTTGGCCGGGAATAGTAGCAGGGATACGGTCTGTAGTTCGCAAGAGATGATGGTTTAGTGGAGGATTTCTTCAGCAATGTGGGAGACGTTGTATGTTTCGAGGTATCTGGGAAGATTGCAGAAACGGTGGAGGCATTGAGAATGGGTGTGAGCATGGTGCTGGTGGTTTGCAGTCCTCTGGAGTAGGCATGGTGGGGCAGGGGTCTGATGGAGCTCCTGCATAGATGGACTTCATGTTGGCGGCGGTTTCTTCTGGAGTGATAATGGGCAATGTACTTAGAATAGGTTCTTTGGATAGGAGCAGTGGGTGTATGATGAGGTATGTCAAGTTAGGTTTTGGGCTGAATTTGCTGTAAATGGGAGGGATTTTTGTTACTGAGGAATTGAGAGAGGCTGTTAAAAAGGCCCTAAGGGAGTGCCTGAGTTGGAGGTGGCCGATGACAATATTAAATCTTTCGCAATGGCGAAGATTGCTTTGGTTCTATTGGTGCTGGCCTTAGTGCAGTCTGCTAGACTGGCGTGTTTGATGGGTCGCATCTTATGGCAGATTTGAACATGCTCCTGTTTGCATTGTCCTAGCTCATTCTCCACTTGTGTTCCAGTTGTTTGCAGTGGTGTTTAATCCTGCTGGGTTCCTCATTGTACCAACTGTCCTGGGGTCTTTATCTTGTTTTGTTTTGTTTGTCCTCATTGCCCAAGTTAGCAAAAGATAATAATCCAAACACCTTAATCTCCCTCGAGATAGCCCCATCCAGTGATCTTTTGTTTTTAGACCCGGGGTGGATCATCCTCACCTGCTTTCTATATTCAACTGCAAGTAGCTCGTTTTTTTTTTCTATCCGTCTCTAAAGCCACCTCCAGGGTAACCAAGCAATATGGTACAGAGGCCTAATCATTGAACTATTATATGAAGGATAATTCCCAGTTCTGATAGGGAAGCCAGAACTCATTTCTCTTTATTTACATGCCCTATCTAACCAATTAATATATTTTAGTGAAGCCAGCCATTCTATTTTATTTGGAGTGGGTTTTACCCATTTTTTACATATTTCCCTTCGGGCAAGCAATACGATATTTTCAATACTTGGAGGGACGCTCCAGGTAAGCAAAACCTTTGTTTTCTTTGGGATCCCGGAAAATCATGAATCCTTGTTAAAGAATACTAAAAAACTGATATTTTATCTGGTCTTTATCTTGTTCTATTGCTGCATTTGAGGGATGCCTCGGAGTCAGCGCTGGAGGTGATCCAATTGTGGAAATGTATTATGGCTTTGAGGAGGCTGTCGCTGTGTTTGGGTCAGTGGTTGTTGTTGAGAGCAGTGTTACAGTCCTTGTCAGTGATGCTGTTCCAGCTTCAGTGGGCTAGTTGGCAGTGGTGTGTGTGCGTTGGACTGGGATGGGGATGCTGAACTTGACATGGGTGTGGTCTTGACAGGGGATTGGGGTGTGCTCGTTGACTCAGATGCTGCTGTAGTTGGTGAAAATAGGGTCCAAGAGGTGTCCAGCGATGTGGGGCCCCTTTACTCATTGGGTGAGGCCAAGGCTTCAGTGGTCTTCAATGAGTGCTCTTGAGTTGGTGTTAGTGAGCTCTTCCAGGTGGAAGTTCAGGTCTCAGAGTATGAGGTAATGCTAACATTCAGGAAAGGTTGTGTGACAATGCTTGTTAGAGTGTTGTTGAAGTTGGTACGCAGTCCTGGTGGTCTGTAGATAAGAGTGCCACTTAGGGTGAAGCTATATGTAACATGGAGTTTGAACAACAGTGTTCTATGGCGGGTGATGACGTGTCAGCTGATGTGGAACAACTGAGGATTTTCTTATGGGTGATGATGATCCCGCCTCTGGCATGTGAAGTCTGTCTTGTCTGGCAATCTTGTAGCTGGGGGGAGGGCTGTGGCGATGTCAGGTGCCAATGCAGAACTCAGCTAAGTTTCTGTGAGGAGATGCAGGTCAGGGGCATTGTCATGCAGCAAGTCCTAAAACTCTGTGGCCCGATTGGTGAGTGAGCGGGTGTTGAGGAGCATGCATGCGAGTGCGGAGTGGGTAGTTGCAGGACTATGTGAGTGTGAAAGAGTTAAGTGCTTGGTGCTTTTGGTGCGGTGAGGGTTTGCTGTGTGCAGAGGCGGATCCTCCACAATGGCAGAGGAACGTCGCCCCACTGGCTAGATCCAGCCGGTGGAATATAAAACACTATACTATAATCTTTCATTTTTCATTTGCTGGCTCTGAGCTAGCGTGTGCAGGAAGGGGCGGGCCGGGTCATGGGAGGGGGTAGGAGGACTGGTTTGGGCACTTATAATTGAGAATGTGTGTTTGCCGGCTGTCTCAGGCCAGTCAAACACACATGCGCACTTAAGTTTCTCCAACCGGGCTGTATTGAACAGCTGGGTTGGACAAACAGTATAAACTCACTGTCCTGAATGAAGCGTCAAACCAGCCCACTCTGGTCAATACCTGCACTGCTCTCGTAGCATGAGGGCAGTGCGGGGATTACACAGGCGGTCTCTGCTGCTGTCCCACTGCAGAACACTGAAGCGTAAGGAGCCATGTGGCCGGCAGCTTCAGGTAAGTGTTTTTTTTAAATGAGTTACCCTACGAGCTCCCTTTCCTGTGCTCCCCCGCAACACCTCTACCCGCCTCACCACCTCTTCATTGTGTCTGCTGCCACTGGCTGTGTGCAGAAGCATGAAAACTTGCAGGAAGCGCAGGAGGATGTGACGAGGCAGCGGCCGTGGTTGAGGGTGCGGAGGGTGGAAGCATGGTAGCGACAGAAGGGTGGAAGTTCCTGGTGCTGGGCACGGTTCAGGCACCGACAGGTGCAGGCAGTGGACAATAGTCAGATATTAAACAGAGACAAACATTTGTTGTCAAAACTATGTGCTCCACCGTAAAGCGTTATGGCTGCCTTTAGCATCTCATCTTTGTTTTAAAAGCTGTCTGGCCTGTGTGTTAAAGTTACCATATTACTGCAAAGGGTTATTTTATTGAACGAACTGTAAGCAAGGAAAAATAATAGCTCAGCACAGTAAAGCCAACAAAAAATCGATGATGACAGGCAACCAGACTTAAAACCCCTTTTTCATCTCACTGGTGATTTAAATGCGACTGGAATATTTTGAAACATCAGACCCATTAAACAAGCCTCCACTTCGGATTGTAAATCCCCAGACCTGAGGGTTTGGATATACCAGCAAGTAAGGACGCTTTATCTACTGGAGCGGTCTTCACTTTGACCATTCTTAGTTAATGTTTACCAAATAGGCCACTCACACCTAAGCATTGGTAACTGACGATGGTTGTGAGATTTAATAACTTTTCCCCAAGCCTTGAAAAGGCCCCAGGCTTGCAAGCCACCAGAGGCAAAACACATGTTGGCTGTCCATAGGCCCCATCACTGTTTACTGTATATATTAAATGAAAGCATTTTTTTCTCTGTCAAAGAACAGTTGAATTGTATCTTAATCTGGCCAAATTACAAATTGAATGTTAAAAATTACAAAGTGAAGGCATTATAATGTATTAAGTGTATGTCCCAGTGGAGCAGTTAACCAAATTCGCTTGAATGCCCCTCCTTTTCCCCCCACCCAGTGAAACAGGTTAAATGAATTTGCCCATATATATGGCACAAGACCTGCTGGCCCTCAATCGTAATGCTCGTTGACTTTATGCTATGGGAGCCCTTCATCGAACTCTGCAAGGAGGCGGCAACATTTTGTGTTACGCTTCTGGTTGGATTCATATTCTTCACACTGTTTGTTCCCACTTCAAGTATGCTGATAGTGCTAAAAGATGGTCTCTAATAGATGCATCACATGAAAAACAAAGTAGTGATGTGTTTTTGTTTTGCAGAATTACCTGGCATCTGTATGTCTGAATAAACAAGGGGTTATGCGGCAGAGGCAGCAATTCAATGTTTGGTGCCACAGATATGCACATTAGGTGATGTGTCCATGTAGGAGCTAAGAGTATCATTGTGTTTTTGGCAAACCTGCACCTGGAGAACAGGTGGAATTGGAGGAAAGGCAAAGGCTAGGTCCATGAACAATTGATAAAAAAGTGTATTGCCCAGAAACTGTGGCTGTGGTTCCAGTCTGTCTGCCAAACGTCCCTGAATTTCCCCCTTTCCTGCCAAAAGATGGTAAATTGTCACCTTGTTTCTGTATAGCCAGTTACCATATACACTGACACAATGTTATCAGTAGATAGGAATGTTTCCCTTTTAGGTTGTTCCAGTAAAACATTGGATTGTTTTTTTTCTGTGGAGATCTGAACAAATGTGCCTATGGCGTGAATCTGAAGAGCCCTTGGTGAAAGCTGTAATGCCTGCAGCTCTAAAGCTTTGATACGTAGATGAGCCTACTTTGGGCAATAAAGAACTTTTAACTCCTTGTGAGTCAATAACATGTTTGGGGGATAACCTTTATAATGACCACAATGGAGACTGGATCTATATA
This sequence comes from Lissotriton vulgaris, assembly GCF_964263255.1. Taxonomy (NCBI): domain Eukaryota; kingdom Metazoa; phylum Chordata; class Amphibia; order Caudata; family Salamandridae; genus Lissotriton; species Lissotriton vulgaris. Next base: position 1,762,928,694 of record NC_141687.1, read on the forward strand.
CCGTGGATATACGCACTTTGCAAATGGCCAAACATCATAGAATGGTAACAAGTTTGTGTGAAAGAACAATAACCCATAAACCATTACTCAAGTATCCTCATATGCATGTGATACAAAGTGATTACAGAATGCCAATAATTTCCAACAAGGTCATGACCATCCAACACAGACGACTTCTAAATGGCAATTGTGCTCAGAAACTCTAGCACTTGCTTTGCTTTAGGAGCCACCTATTTCTGTTTTAATATCGTTCCCTTGAATGATTTGTTTTGTATGATGATCAGAAAAAAATTGTGAAGGATGACTATAAAAACCCAACAAGTACATCAGTTGTCTGACCCTGTGATGCCGATCTGGCATTACTGAAAAGGTCTTGCCTTCACCACCCAATTGTCTTCTTCTTCATCATCATCGTCTTTATCTTTTTTTCAATCAATATTGACCATGAAAGCAAAATAAAATCACATACAAAGATTTCACACTTCAATAAAATCATTAAAAAAATCACATTTACGTTAAACTATTTTGCCCTTCTTAAAATAATAATTTAAATTAATACAATTGGCCCTACAATGGTGATCGTACCCACATTTCACATAGCCTATAGTAATCCCTTAATGCAAACCAAATCTATACCAAGCCGTCAAGAGGAACCTGCATCAAAATCAAAAAAACGGAGCATATTTATCCCTTAATCTCAGCACTTGAGTGATAAAATTCAAAACTGCAAAGCATATCGGAGAAGACTTAAGATGCTGTAAATAGTGCAATAGTGCAAACCCTCAAAATGAGTATTCAAATATCCTCCCCAAATTATAGGGCATAGGAACCGTTTTCTAAAAGAGGTATACAAGGTGCAAATAGCACCTTGTATAATGTGCTTCGTTGACTGAAGTGACCTCCCATCACATAAGCAACATGGTAATGATGCAAATCAGGTGCTAGCAATAGGGAAGGCCACTGGGTAATGAATTGTGTTCACTATCCTAACTGTGCAAGATAAAATCTAAGTTCCGATGCCTTTATCCATGGTAAGTACGCCTCCATGTCTTGGGGGGTGTAAGGCGGGACGTATGATTGAATAGTTACCAAATCGAGTGCTTTCATGATCCTAACATCCTCTTTATTTATAAATAACTTTTTCTTGACCTTACAGTGTGCATTAATATTACCCGGATTTTCAAAAAAACTACTTAATCCCAGCTCTTGAACGCTAGCGACAAGACAGACCTCTACTATTTTGCATAAAAAAGCCAATTCAGGAGTGTACCACATTTTTATCCATAGTAAAATAAGGGCCAGGCCTACCCTTTCTTCTAGGAAGATTAAACCCAATTCATTGTGTGTTATAAGGCTTGGGGTAGATTTTGGAGTTCCTATTAGCATATTTAAAAATGTATTCTCCACCACCTGTAGGGGTCTAGCTGCCTTGTACACCCAACTGCTAGACCCGTATGTGCCAGCAGCAAGGCTTTTACTTTCATAAAGCATGATCATTTCTTTTGAGGCTTGTGTCATACTTTCTTGGCTAACCTAAAAATTAAACCACACAACATCTCCATGGACTGAGACCTTCGGGTTAATCTTTATCATTTCACATTGTCATTGAATATGATACCCAGATAACTATAACTAAAAGGTTTTGTCTTTAAAATGTGAGTCTCCCCAACAAAATCAATTTTCGACCTGGTATTTATTGAGCCACAGGTCATAACATAGGATTTAGTATGGTTAGCCTTCAGCTTCAGCCCCTGCTTAAAATTATTTCAATTCAATTCAATAGATCTTTATTTGGATTCATAGATTGTATCCATAATAGCACAGGTCAAATAAATCAATTGTACAAAATACTTAGAATCTATAAAATACATAAAAATAGAATACGCATAAAAGGAAGGAAAATGACGTGGAATATTCACCTAAATTAATTATTGCCACTCACTTATGACCATATTTTATGGGAACATGCTAAGATTCAACCATCATTCTTTCCCCATGGAAATGCGTGCACGAACAGCTGATTTCAAAAAGGGACTTACTCGGATTACCAAAGCATCTTCTTCTGATCTAAGAATTTTAGTGTAAGCTATTTTATGGTCAATAATGGCAGTTTATATAAAAACAGAATTAAAAACAGTTTTGTGTACATTTGGTAAAAAGTACAAAAAAATAAAAAGTGTACCATAGTTTGTTTACTATGGTTATCACATGGGCACCTCATTTGATCAAGTTTAGTATCACGGAAAACAGAGCATGTATTTCATGGTGTCTGCTCTTAGGCGAAACAATAATCCTCTTTCCCATCGATCAATATTCCTCAAGAGGTAACCTGATAGCAAGTTGGATGGCATATTCTCTATTGACACATACATTGCTACTGACAATTTAGACAACTCTTCATCATGTCTTAACGTGTTATACTTTAACATCCCTTGAAGCGATTTTTTAGTTACACTACCCAAATCACTTGTGTTTAAAAAGAGGTGTTCGAGATTTACACTAGACAGACTTTCTCGTACAGCAGAAAGCCATGGTATATCCATCCCCTTATTGCAATTGAGGCAATCAGAAAGTATACTTATTGTTACTGTGGCTGCTGGGTTCTGCCATACTTTAAGCCAAAAAATGAATGGCCGGGCTCTGATGAAATCCTCAATATATGTCAAATTTAACTCCCCGTGACAGATGCAGTGATCCGGGCGCCCAGCAATTTCCTGCAGAATCTATTTTCCTCGCTTTGGATACCCTTGTAGCCTCTGCCCGATTAAGTTGCAACCGGGATGCATTGTATTTTAAACATTTTAGTGATGGGTAGTACTGCCTCAACTTTTTAAGGTTGGGGTAGGGACAATACTGACTTAATAGCTTTAGCGAATTTAACTCTGCTGTGAGACACATGACATGAGTCGTCCACAGACCGTTAGCTGCAAATACCAAACCCAAGTATGGAAAGTGCAGGTGCTTTGTAAACGTTCATTTCCTATGGCAAATGATTTAATAAGGTGCTTCTTTGGGCCACATGTCATTAAAAAAGATGTATTACAATTAGTACGAAGATCTAAAACAGCCATAAAATCAACAAAGCCCTTTATTAAAGTGCGTAATGCATTTGGGGTGCGGCCCATTAGGACAGCATCATCTGCATATAATAGAGCAAGGAGAATGCTACCATTGGTGAGCTTGGACAGGGAATTGTGCAAATCATTGATGTATAGAATAAATAACAGTGGGGCCAATACGCACCCCTGCCTGACCTTTCTGCCAATAATAAAGTCATCTGACACCTCCCCGTTTTTACCAATCCGCTCCAGGGCCTTTAAGTCCCTGTGTAGATATGCTAAAAAGTGAACTAAAACTTCGTCCAACCCGAATTTTAAAAGAATAGACCAAAGATGTGACCTGTTTACAAAATCAAAGGCGGATGTTAACCTGTTCACTGCGATGCGAATTCCGCCGCAGTGCTGGACATTCCGATCGCCGGCGTGGTCATGACGGCTCCCTGCCGTCATGAGCACACGCCCACTGTGACTCATGACGGCCGGGAGCCGTCATGAGCATGGAAGAGGTTAAGTCCATGAACGCCAAATAAATAGGAGATTTCCGTGCCACACTATATTTACCAATAATTAAATTGAGGTTTCGGCACTGTTCAACAGTGCCTAATTTACTTCTGAAACCTAGTTGGCAGGAATTTAGGATATGTTCGTCCTCAGCCCAGGTCGTAATGCTATTAAACAGGATTCTCCCAAGGATTTTTAGTGTATTATCAATCAGGGAAATTGGTCTGTAACAACTCGGATTGGTACGGTCACCTTTTTTAAAAATAGGGACTATAATACTAGTAGACCATGTGCAAGGAATTGAAGCAGCAGTTAGATTATTAAAAACGTTAAGTAAAAAGGGTGCCCAGAATTTTGGTTCATGTTTGATAAGGTCTATTAGTAGCCCGGGCGCTTTATTACCCAGACTCTGCTGTATGGCTTCCTCAACTTCAGATACAGTTATCTCAATCTTAGTTAGTCTTTGATAGTCATGTGGATCCTCATTCCCTGTTGAAGCTTGATAGATCTTGGAGAAATGGGATACCCATGCCTCACTAGAAATTGTACAGCTTATAGAAGTTAATGTGAGGCCCGCTGATCTCATGTCCTTCACGGCTAGCCAAAAGTCATTCCCATTGTTGAGTTTGGCAGCACATGCAAGGTTGTCCCATCTCTCTTTTAAGACAATGTCTTTCCGTTTTTTTGTGATGAGCTTAAATTGGTACCTCAATAATTTTATAAGCGTCTGATCCCTTGGTTCCATCATGAGATCCTTACGAAGATCTCTATTGGCTCTAGAACAAGCACTATCAAACCAGCGTGGGCCCCGATTGCGCTCGATTGTTGGTGTTGATAACATTTGCTTGATGCCCCCACACAGTTGGACAAATGAGTTAACTACCTCAGGGTTAGGATCGCCTGGAGTCGTCTGACTCCAGGCGATCCAGTCTACCTATCGATGAGTGTTAGGTGTGTTTTTATCATTCCGGAGAATGGATCATTGCTATTAACACCTCTCCAGACCACTTTTAAATTATCAGTTGCAGGCACTAAATTACTAGCCCCACATTGTTTCTCAAAGTTTCGCCTGGATGCAACTCTTAAGGTGGTAGCAATGGGGTTATGGTCACCTAAGTTTGTTTGTGTAACCTTAGCTTTCACCAGGCAGTCTACCAATAAAGAGGAAATAAACACATAATCGATTGTGGAGGCACAGCCTTGCCCTCTGTATGTTGGTAGAAATGTGATGGTCTTTGTGGGGTACCGCCGCGATTTCCATGGGGTACCGCTGTGATTTCCTTAAAATGATTAAAACCATTTAAAAGGGCATGTAATTTGTTTACTCTACCAGCTTATAAAACTGTGTCATACAAGAACAAAAGTACGGGGTTTAGACATGAACCAATTTTGAGGACGTCAGGTGTACAAGAGGTTAAAAAGGTATTCAGGGCATTAATATGAGATAAGAATAAGAAAGGAGCCAATATGCAATCCTGTTTGACACCCCGATCTCCATTTTGGGTATAACGTACCCGCATATAGGTCTCACAGTGGAGGCTTTTTAAAACATGCAATATGGCCGGGTCAACCCCTGCTTGTCCCATGATAACACATAGGGTATGTCTGTCCACTAGATCAAAGACACATGAGAGGTCCATAAAGGTCATGTGCATGGCCCCCTCCTGACCTTCACATATTTACCTAAATTCACAGACAGATTTAGGGCGTACCCAGTGGTACCCAAACTCGGTCGAACCCCAAATGGTGTTAATGAGAAAAAAGATTTTTCTTTCACCCAGCCTTCACGTTTTTCTTGAGGCATCGTGCAACGTGATAGGCCAGATTGCCTTCCTGTGGATGACGTGGCTTGGTTTGATATATGTGCTCCTACCATCAGCAAACAATCCGTTAACTCCCCTGATGCCCACATTTTCCTAAAAGGAATTCCGTGGAAAGTGTGATGTTTCTGATTCACTGAAATGTAGAAGTAAGCATCCTTTAGCTCGTAATTACTAGGAAGTCGCGCATCTCAAAGAATAGTGGGGTATGTTGTAGAGTTGCCATCTTGGATTAGATGTACCTAAAAGGAAATTCAAGATACACAGATCCTACATCCCTTGTATGGGGCCTTCTTTTCTCGGAATTAGGATGTGCACAAACGTCACTCTCCATTATGGTTCTGTATTGGCACCCAGTCAATAGGGTCAGACTGGGAATCTGGGATAATAAAATAGGCCCACGCATCAAAATATAAATGGCCCCATTAGCAAACCAGATAGCTAAAAAAAAGTGGGCCTAGTTTGCAAATCAGACCAGCTTTGAACTTGTAAAGACACGCTGCATGAGTATTTTGCAAGGTATGGGAGTCTGAATGCACTTGCTACAGGCAATGTTTGTGTTAGTATTAGGGAAATCAACAGTAAAACCCGACCCACACACTGATCTGTCAGACCAGCCCGTCGGGCATTTCCAGAGTGCCATATAGGCCAGCGGGACCCTGTTTGTCAAGGATCTTCCATCACGTAAGTGACTCTTCTGCTTTCAATGGGAGAGACACATGATCAAATTCAATTTGCATTTGCTTTGCGGCTTGTGTGTTTGCGGACAAATTGAATGCATTACCCTCTTAAAAATAGTGGCAGAATATATTGATCTAAAGTTAAGTTCTCCCAGAGCCCAATGAAGAACTTCGGTCTGCCCCTGACAGCAATGCTATGGTCTGTAGAATGAACGAGTTGTTGGAAGGGCGCGGCCTCCTCCTGGCTCTCTACCTCGAAAGGAAAGGCATTGTTTAGAAGAGGGGCTACTTGGCTTTTGACCCTTTGATGACGCTTGGTGTTGTTGATACACACTGGCGTAGAGAGGAGGTGATAGTGTATGGAAAATTGTCCCTCACTCTGTAGTACGAAACAGCCTTATAGGTGCAGCAGTGCGACGCTCAGAAGGATATGAAAAGGGGGGGCCCACATGGCGGTGCGGCGCCCCCCCACTCCTCCGGCCTCTCGGTGGTGGGGGTGTGTCGCGGGTTGATGACACGCGTGGCGCGCCCCCACCACCGATTGGCTGATGCCTCCCCCGTGACCCGGAAGCAGTTGGACAGCTTCCGGGGCAGGCTGACCGGGGGCAGCCCGGCAGGGCCGGGCACCCCCTGGTGTGGTAGCCCCTTAAGAGGCCCGGGGAGCGAGCCGGGCGCCCTCTTTGTCCCTGGCTCGCTCCCCACATACCTCGTGTGCCCCACGCTCGGGGCGTGTCATTTTTATACGAAATAGCTCAGTTGGGAGAGCGTTAGACTGAGGATCTAATGAAAAGTGTATTGTAAGGTTTAAGTATTGTAAACAGTGCTTAATTTGTAAAAAAAAAATGAAGTGCCGGGGCTGAAAATGCTGCCAAGGAGGCTACAGCTCACTTCTACCTCCTGTGTGCCCAACTTTCAAGACCCGCATTGCCTCAATCTCTATCCTGTAACCATGCTATGCTGTCTGTCCCATAAGACATGCATTTTACTTCTTTACCTACACCGCCAGATGAGTGCGAAAACAAAATGTATACTGTTTGAAACTGCTTTTTTTGAACCTATAAATCAGTGCAGTCTGACTGGGTTTGTTTCAGCTTGAGCACAGCAGGTCATGTCACTGCTAGTGCTGCCTGTAATTAGTTTGGTCCAGTTTTGACGATGGCATAGGCATCCTCTGCTCAGCTTGCTGTGACCCAGCCTGCTACAGCAAAAGCACTGTCCCCAACCGTAATGCTGCAATGCCTGTGAGACGTGAGTATGGCTGTTGCCCCTACTGGGCTCAAGCACACTCAGCAATTAGCATGCTTGGTGGCAGCGCACGGAAACTGCAGGTGACTCCATAGCGCACAAAAGTTGCAGTGGGCCACAGCCAAATCAAGCAATTTGAGGATAGAAGCAATGCAGGGCCGCAGGCCCCCACTACAATTATCCAATGGGAGGCTTAGGTCCAGGCAGTGGCAGGGTGCAGCAGACTCGGGGAATAGAATGCAAACCATTCGTTAGTGATGACTGCTTGGATTCTTTACAGGCGTGACGACATCATCACTAAAGTGATGATACACAATCATGCCTGCCTGAAAAGATGTATGCCTCCCTATGAAAACAAGCCAGACCATCACCATGCACGGTATGTGTTTTTTTTTTTATTTTAATTGGGCAATTAATATTGAGACCATCACCTGCAGGACCAGAAATCATAGCCCGGCTCTGTGAAAGAAGTGCCGGTGCTGAGCGCCAGAAAGCACCTGCTCAAATTAAGCACTGATTGTAAAGCCATTGTTGTAGGTTCTGACATACTTTTATTGTGCCTGGATAACTCATTAAGACCCTGTTGTTTTGAGTTTCTAGGGGCCAGAGCCCCGCTAGCGTGTGCTTAGTGCCCTTGGAACATCTGTGATACAAAGCTTGTGCATTATATTAACATTTGTTTCCCCCTAGGAAGCTTGATTCTGGTGCTTCTTGATTCGGGTGCTTCTTCCTGTGCAGTCAACAGATCGCGGGCGCTGAGGATGGCATCGGACAGGGGACACGCAGGAGATCGGTGGTAAGGGGAGTGAGGCGGGCCTGCACTTCATGGCTTCTGGTGGGCCGCCGGGCTTGAGCCCTTCATACAAGGGGTTGGCGCTCGCCCACACGCTAAGATTAGCTAGTGTGTTTGCGGTCACAGTTGCATGGTGCTTACGGCCATCTTCGCATCCCCCATCTAAAAAGAAGGTACAAGTGCACACATGCACTAAAAGACGTGTTGAGGCTAGGACTAGAGTGCACTGGGTATTGAGTTAGAATGCCAGGCCCACGAGTCAATAAGAGTGCAGTCAATAAGAGTGCCCACATGGAGCTAATGATGCAGACTATGATGCGCAAGATGACTGCGATGGATAGGCGCCTCGGTAAAATGGACGAGTTAGGTAGAAGTGTGGCAGAAATTAATCAGAGGTTGGATGGCTCTATGGGACCACAAGTCAGGCCGAGAAGGATTATTAATCCATCATTGCCCAGAGGGGATTTTGTCACCCCTCCTAAGAGGGGCAAGTCCAAGAAAAGTGTAGGCACAGTGCCCAGGAACACCGCTGAGAGGGAGGGAATGCCAGTAGTAGTGCCTATGGATACTCCCTTAATGCCCCCAATTGCACCGGCGGTCCCAGCTCCTGTTATTCCAGCAGTGCCGGTGGCCCCACTCGGGGTCATTACCCCTGTTACCCCCGTGACCATTACCCCCATCCCCGCCGGGGTCCCAACACCACCGACCAGCGCTGTCCCAGCGGAACTGGCATCCCAGATAGCCGCCGTTGTACCCTGGTTACAGTTGGGGGGTGTTGCCATCTTCCCAAGATCACTCGGCGGAAGCCTTGAAACTGGTTGAGATAATTAAGTTGGCCAGGGCGAGTGAAGGGGCACCATTGGCACCAATTCCTTCCCACACAGGTTCCTCCAGCGAGCAGACGGCTAAGAAGGATGGTGCTACAACGCAAGTCAGTGATAGTGGTAAGGAGGTGGCCTTGCCATTACTAGAGGATGGTGCTATGCCCTCAAGGAGGGAGAATTTGGCGCAACATGTGTCTCAGGCTGTGAAAGAGATGATCTGGGCAGGCAAATATATCAACATTTTCTCTTTGCTGATTGATAATAGGGAACTTGAATATGCCAAGTCACCAAAAGAATGGATGTTGCCCAGTGAATGGAGAACAGAATTGGTTAAGTTCAGAGTAGAGGAGACATTTATTAACTGGATGAGGGCCTTTTCCGTGTTCAGTGCCATTACTGCTGAAAAGTCACCCAATGTACACGCAGAAATGGCCTGCTACCAGAGCAGGATTGCCATGTGGAGCGAGAAACACGTGGGGGACGGGTGGAAGGAATATGACATTTCATTCAGGAAAGCTAAAGAATTCAATCCCTCTTTAACATGGGATATAGTAGATTCCCTGTCATGGTACAGCCAGATAACTGGGGGGTCAGCAGCGATGGGGGCAACTGGGGCACAGAAAATATACGCAACGAAGCCCCAACAGCCCTTTCGGCATGCGCAAGGAAGTGAGGTACCAGGAAAGAGTAAGGGTTGGGGGGATAAAAAGGGCGTATGTTGGGATTTCAACAAACGGTCCTGCACTAGGGCAGCGGGCACATGTAAGTTTAAACACGCCTGTGCCTTGTGTGGGCATCCCTCACACCCCGAGACTTCCTGCAGATTTAAGGGTGGCAACCAGGGGACCAGGGGGAGAAGGAAACCTGAACAGACACGAGGGGGGTTTAGTATCACACACTCCCATTGATGTCATGGCAATGATTCCTTGGCTGAACAGATATCCAGATCACGCAGCGGCTAAACTAGTTCAGGAGGGATTTTCTCAGGGTTTCAGGATACCTGCAGGAGGGTACATAGATAAGAGTGAGCGTAGGAACCAACTGTCGGTGAAGCATAACTCAGGTGTAGTGGCTGCAAAAATTGAGAAAGAATTACGCCTGGGTAGGATAGCAGGAACCTATGATGAGGTGCCAGTGCTCAACTTTGTTTGTTCCCCACTTGGTGTTTTCCCCAAAAAAGAGAAGGGCGAGTTTAGACTCATTCATAATCTCTCAGCCTCAAGGGGGGCATCCTTGAATGATGCTATAGATGAGAATGTCTGCAGTGTAAAATATGCCTCTTTTGACCAAGCAGTGGAGTTGCTTAGGGGCCTGAGTCCAGTGGCATTGATGGCCAAGTCTGACATAGAGTCGGCATTTCGTCTTCTGGGTGATCACCACCTTCTGGGTTTCAAGTTTGATGGGAAGTATTACATGGACAAATGCATGCCTATGGGTTGTTCTATCTCTTGTGCCTATTTTGAGATGTTCAGTTCCTTCTTGGAATGGGTAATGAGGCAGGCAACCGGGCATCAACAGGTCATGCACTACCTGGATGACTTTCTCTTCCTTGGCAGGGCTGGGTCTCAGGAGTGTGCGGGGCACTGCAGGAATTTTGCGTGCTAATATGGGCTCTTGGGGTCCCGCTGGCGCCAGGAAAGACAGTGGGGCCAGCCACTTGCTTAGAATTTCTGGGCATTGAAATAGACTCTGTGGAGGGTTGTTTCAGGCTCCCAAAGGAGAAGGTGACAAAATTCAAGGCGGCACTACGCGCGTGCCTGGCCAGAGAGAAGGTCTCTTTACAACAGCTCCAGGAAACGGTAGGCCAATTGAATTTCGCGTTGAGAGTGATACCAATGGCTCGCCCCTTTTCTCGCTCAATTGCGCAGGCGATGAAAGGTCTGCGAGAAAAACACCACCGCACTAGACTGTCACTTGAGGTTCGCCAGGACATGCAAATATGGTTGGCATTTCTGGAGGGCTTCAATGGCATGGTTGTGTGGTCCGCCCCCCCCACTACTTCAGCAGAGTTAGGTTTCTGGACTGGTGCCACTGGAAGTGGTGGGTTTGGTGCCATGCTTGGAAACAAGTGGGTCACCCACAGGTGGCCGGACGACTGGGTGTACAGTGAGTTGACAACAAACATTGGCTTTCTGGAGCTGTTCCCCATATGGGTTGCATTGATGGTCTGGCCAGAACATCTGCGCAACAAATCAGTGATATTCTGGTCAGAAAACATGACGGTGGTGGAGTGTATTAATCAGCAAGCAGCACGCTGTAGGTTCATACTCCGCCTCTTTAAGGAGATTGTATTGAGATGCTTGAAATTGAATGTTATATTCAGGGCAAAACATGTGCCAGGTGTCCTTAATAATGCAGCTGATGCACTCTCTCGTCAGAAATTGCAGGTATTCAGGGAACATCTTCCAACAGCAGAACCTACACAACACACTTCCCGTCAACACTCTGGCAGATTGGTGCCCCAAATTACAGGACCTCATGGCTGCTAGCTTAGCCCCCAAGACAAGAACAGCGTATGAAGGGGCGTTTGGTTCATATTGTACTTTCTTAGGGCGAGACTGGGAATCCAAATGGGCTCTGGAGAATAGCTTTGCAGATTATCTGGGTAGATTGCACCAGGAGGGTCGCTCAGTGGCAACAGCTAACAGGCATAGGGCAGCTGTCTCCTTCTATGCACAGGCAAAGGGAGTAAAAGACCCAACTAATAGCTTTGTGGTGCGTAAGGGCCTGAGGGGTTGGCGCCGCCTACAGGGCAGCACAGCTGACACTAGGAAACCAATAGGCTTGGGGAGGTTGACGGCATTATTGCCTGCATTGCATGACGTCTGTAGTTCAGACTGAGAGATACAATTGTTCAAAGCAGCCTTTACATTGGCCTTCTATGATTGAGCGAGTTGGTTGCAGCCTCCAAGGCAGGTAGGCAAGGGGGTATTCAGTTCCTGAACACAACAATACAGGGAGACACATTGTGGGTGACAATTTTGAGATCAAAAACTGATCAGGAGGCGTGGGGGGAGACTGTGGTTCTGCACAGGGCAAGAGCCAATCCTTGCTGCCCGGTACACCATGTGGAGACTTTCCTCAAGCAGCGAGGTGGATTGTTGGGTGGGCCGCTCTTATTGCACGCCGACGGCACCCCTTTAACTAAATACCAGTTCAGAAGAGTCATGAAGTTGGCTATTACCAGGGTGGGCCTTGACCCGAAGGAATTTGGCACACACTCCTTTAGGATAGGCGCAGCCACTGAGGCAACCACAAGGGGTCTGCAGGTGAACAGTGTTAAGAGAATTGTGAGATGGTCATCCAATTGCTACAAACGTTATGTGCGGGTACACATGTTGTAAAGTACCTAGAGCTTTGCTGACATTAGGTTGTTTTTCTGGTTTTTTGCAGTTTCTTCGCTCTGTGACGCAGGCGGAGGACTCGCTTCGGGTCATCATCAAGGTTCATTGGCAACTCATCTCCGGCGTGGACAATCAGGAACACGGGATGCAGTCAGGCAGTGTTTGGATTGTTGGTCATTCATATGTGAATCGTGCTAAACATGTCTTTTTTACAGGCAAGGGTAGAAGGGAGCTAGAGCACAAAGGATTGTCCATCCCCTTCTTTGGGAGGGGGGTCTCTGCCTCAGCCAATTTCGGGCATTCTTTGCAGAATTGGTTGCCCAACATGCAACACCACCGGCTGTGGTAATTCTTCACCTGGGAGGGAATGACCTTGCTAGACTGGGTAGAAGGGTCCTCCCAGAAGAGATCATCTCAGCAGCGGGTTGGGTAAGGAGGGTTTGCCCTGACTGCACTGTAGTTTGGTCTCAGCTGATACCACGGCTGCAGAAGGATAGGACCCGTGTGCCACCACTACACCTGATGCACTAATGATAAACCAAAGTGTTGTATTACATCGTGTACACTACACCTGGACTGGGGTCTCTGCGCACCCGGCTTGCAAGCCCAACCTGTGTATATATATTTCAGGGCTTCTTTCAAAACCTGGAGCGTCGGGCGTAACATAACTTTATCAGAACAGAGGTCCAGGAACAGAGACTTGCATAGGAAAAGTGTGTGCCACTTGACTTTTAGAGAAAAACGTAAACCGAGCAATCGTCAAAGAGTGCATGTCACTTCACAGATTCTACAGGATTGTGACGATGCGTTTCTGTCTTTAAAAACTCTGGGGCATCTTTAACCCCTTGTATGCTGGTGACGAACCCCAGCCGTCACGCTCCGCGGTGCTCGTGTGCTGATGACGGCTGGGGTTCGTCACGGCCCCGCCCTGTTCATTTGTTTACCGCACAGCGGCGGAAACGGGCCAGCAGCGAAGGGGTTAAAAGCCCCTATTGCCATCACAACGTCACTGAAAGTGATGTTGTGATGGCGATAAGGGCCACCCCTTATTTACAAGGCAGCGTTAAGCCACATAATGTGGCTTAACGCTGTCTTGTAAATAAGGCCCTCTTACACACTATGCTTAGCGTGAAAGGTGGGGGCAATGGGTGTTGCTGTGGGTGCTCCACCGCAACACCCATTGATTCTGATGCTGCCCCCACAATTTACAAGGGAGACATAAATAGGAGGCAGCGCCAAAATTAAGACCAGGGAAAACCTAGCCTCACCGTGGCGCAACACGGATAAATGTTTCATTTCTTCTCGTTTTTGCTGTTTTCATGTGTGCTGCGTTGTGCAGTAAACATGAAAACAGCAAAATGCCAATGATTGTGTATGTACAGGAAGGTCTCCCTTCCTGCACATAAACAATCATTTTTTTTTAAATGCTGTTTTGCAACTTCTGTGTATGCTGCATTAAGCAGGACACATAGCACATTGCATTAATTTTTTTTCGCATTCTAATGTGTTTCTCTTTGACATTATTATCAGCTCGTATTTGGGCCTGAAGAATGATTTGTAACGCCATATTGAAACCACACTGCGCATGAGCCAAAGTACCAAGAGTCCTCGAGCAGTGGCATTGAACTAATGCCAATGACAGTCTTGCCTGCGATGCACCTGGGAACTCGACCCAGTGAACTTCCAAAAGGAAGAGACTATATATTTTGTTATACTTTGCATATTATTTGGAAACATATATTGCTGGGTGGAATAAAATCATGGAAAGTAAATTATAGGCGGGAACAATGATCCACGTTATTGAATGGAAATGGTCTCACCTCTCCTCGCTTTTCTGACCAATCAAATCAAGGAAATACACAAATTTGCAACACTTGGGGGTGGTACATTGCCTTGGAAATGGTATAACTAAAGTAGGCTTAGTCAGTTAGATTGTCCGACTTGTCACAGACCTGTCACTGACCCAACGTATGCTGAAGGAGATCGAGAGCAGAGGTGCTAGTCGAGCATTCTGTCAGAAGAATCGGGAATTACTGAGGGAGAAGATTCGATGACCCAGTCGGGGTCTGAGTGTTAGCCGCAGAGAGAGAGAGAGAGGGGTGTGTGACGCTGGCGTTGCACTTAGCTGAGGTCCTGTCTTGAACAGCATCTGTTCTGTCCTGATCCTCACCGGTCCTGATCTGAATCTGCACCTATTCTGTCCCATTGGCACCGGATTAGTCGGGAGCCCTGTCTTTGCCCCAGCCCATGGCCAGGGCTGGTCTTCACGCCATTCTAGGTAAATATAATCTGTGTGGTATGTCATTGTACTGTTATCCTTTTCTCACCCTTCCCCAGTATCAATGTCTAAAAGAAATCTCGTAACATTCTTACAGATCATTGCTTTGTTTGTTATTTTCTTACTTGAAAAGGCTTTAACTGCACTTGTATGGGCTCTGGCTAATAAGATTTTACATAAAGTGTTCAAAAAAATTCCCAAGTCTGTGGTTATTTTATGAAGGTAAATGTTCTATTCTACTTATTATTCTAACACCCTTGATCCCTTAGGACTTTAAGTACAGGTGACAAGGATTGGTAAATCAAGGTGTACAGGTATAAATCCTAAAGTGAATAAAATCCTGACAGGCAGGAAAAGTAGAGCAGCATTACCTGTTCGAAGTGTGTATGTTTAAGGGCCCAGGTGAGTATGGTAAATTGAGCTGGTAATCCCGCGCACCATCAGTCTTTCTTTGGTAGCAGAGTTATGGTTAGGGTTTAGTTATGATAGGTAGTTATGTATTGCATATATTCACTTTGTATTGATTGTTTGGAAGCCCCAGGGATATTGAATAGTGAGTGGTAAATGGAAGCCACACTGCAGTGAGGTTACTTGTCTGATGAAGTAAGTGCAGATAGTTAGGTAGAACTTGAAGCACTGGCTAGGGATTATTTTCTGGAGTAAAAGTGAGAATAAGTGACAGCAAAAAGGTTCGCTGGTGAAACTTTGGCCTTTTATCACCTAGAAAGGGTAAGTCTGAAGGAGTAACAGGTGCTTTGATGCTTGAGTGAAGAGTAAGCGGAAGAGGTTTTACTCGTAGTGCGTGAAGAGTAAGCGGAAGGGTTTTACTCGCAGCAAAAGAAACTCTCTTCTCTTTGAACTTAGCCAAACAGACACAGTAGCAAAATGTTTCTATGTTGTTAATTAATGAGATGTGCATTTAAAATTGAAAGAGAATTAAGTGAAAATAGTTCCTTGCAAAGAAGGGAGTCAGTCGCAGGTGCTGCACTGACGTCACAAAGAGCTGCGCTGGGATTGGTTGAGGCAGTAGATGTGTAGCTGAGGTAATATTGTAAAGAAGGGGTGAATGCAGAAGCGCGAGAACTCGATTCACTGGAAAAGCAGCACAACCATTGGTTGGATTGATTTGAAAATTAAATGTTGATTGGTCATTGAAAATAAGAGACGCACTGGTATTGGAAAACATTTAAGTAAACAATTGAGTATAACTGCAAAGTAAAATTATGCGTACAAATTATATGTGGCATTTGGATCCAGCAGTTATAGGAAATCGAACTGATAGGAGGTACTTAGGTTTTGCTAAAGAACAGTACATAAGAGGAAAACCTTATATCATGTACGGAGAAAAGAGAAAAACTTTGTTTTTTCAGAAAATAATTTTTTTTTCCAGAAAGGATAAAACCATTAAGACAAGAGAAGGGATTATTATTCCACCACCAAATATGCACCTATCATATATGATGATAGAAAGGGGCTACCACACCTGTGTATGGTTAGAAAATTGGATAGAGTACACAAAGGAAGACGGTATACTAGTATTTCCAGAAAATGGTACCTTTAATGGTAGAATTTTATACAATTTGAGAACTCGCATGAATGAGTTAGATCCCAGACCTAGATTAACACAGTATGAAGCATTAGAAGAGTGGGAAACTGAGGCTTTTGAGTGAGATAGACCCAGAAATGACAGGAATTGGAGTAAATTCTATCCCAGATTTCCACGAGAGTCAAGAGATAAGAAAATGAAACAGTGGAGACAGTCCATGTTAGTAGAAGGATTGTATCATGTATTAACCACAGAAGAACCCTCAGGAAGTACAGAAAAAACTAAAAATGTAATGACTAGTGGGGATTCAGAAGATGATTACCTTTTATTAACAAACAACAAAACAGAAATAAACAAAACAAAACAAAAAACATCAGGTGGAATACAGTTACAACAGCGGACTAAGACACAATCTCGTTTACGCCAAATTATAGAAACAGTATAAACATAACAGGTCACGGGGATTCTTGCACTGCCACTTCTACTAGCCGCGCCGGGGGTGCAGAAATCTCTCCTCTGTAACTATTCCAAGTCCCCCAAACCTTTCCCCATTTCTCAAGACAACCCCTGGCCACATACACTGACCTCTCCCGAAACATACACCAGTCTAAGTCCTCCACCCACTTGGAAACCCGGGCTGGCTCCCCACAACTGAGTGATATTTAGTTTCGCTACCATACACGCCAGTGTTACCCATTGTTTCCCTATGCATTCAAGTCCTTGGGTTCCCACACATTCAGTATACATCTCCGGACCTCCGGCCGAATATCCACACCTAAAGAGCTTCACATCTCGTCATGAATCTTTGTCCAATACTCCTGCACATCCGCACAGTGCCAGAGAATATGCATAAAGATGCTGAGCTCTCCACACCCCCTTCGGCACTCACCACTCTCAGTTAGACCCATCCGTACCAGGTGAGGACCTGTGGTATATGACCTATGCAATATTTTGAATTGTACCAATCGGAGCCGCATCTGAATCACAACCACTCTCGGGGAGGAGATCGCCTCTGTCGAGTCTTCATCATTCAATTCCACCCCATCTGCATTCCACTGCGTTCTAATTCTGCCCAGCAGGTCTTCCATGTTATGAATAAGCTTTTTATATATTAAAGAGATTGTCTTCTCGGGGAGGTAGCCATCCAGCATGCGATCCTCCAGAGGAGAGGCCTCGGGAAGAGTGGCGTCTCTAGGTATGTGTGTGAGGAGTGCGTGCTTAATCTGGAGGTACTGATAGAACTTGCTATCATGCAGGCTGTACTGCTGCTTGAGAGAGGCGAATGTATGCACTGCTCCCCCTCCTCACATGTCTTTAATTTGTGGAATCCCGATAAGATCCCACTTATCGAATCCCTTGGTCTTCCACAAGCTCCCAAGTCTCTCTGAATTCCATAAGGGGGTAGCCAAGTAGAGTCTCCCCTCCCAGGCAAGATACCTATTAGCTGCGTGCCACATGTGGACAGCATGTGCCGTCGGGCCCACCAGGGTAAACTGCCTAGGCCTAGTGTACAGTGCCCTGGTGTAATCACTTCCTGGTGCCAGTCCACGGTCCAGACAGCACATACTAGATCTACCGTAGGTCCATAGACAATATGGTTCACCGCCGCTAGCTGAGAAGCCCAATAATACTTCCGCAGATCTGGTAGCCCAATCCCACTGCTATACCACGGGAGAGTGAGCTTAGAAAAGGCTATGCAGGACCTTCCATTCCAGAGAAGCTTCCTCTAGAGAGCTTCAATATCTTTAAAATAGGATGCCGGCACCGGGTCCATTTTATGTTGTAATACATATAGGAATCAGGGAAGGGCCATCATCTTAAACAGAACTGCCCTACCCAGCAGGGAAAGTGGAAGAGCCTTCCAGCGATCCACGCCTCTCTTGAGCCGGTCCAGGGGGGGTCCCAGATTACTGATGTAACGTAGCTTCGGAACAAGTGAAACATATATATACCAAGATATTTAAATCCTACCGGCTCAATCCGGAACACCTTCCGAAGATGGCAAGTACATCTAAGAAATTGATCAAAGAGTTCCTGGGGTTGGTAAGATAAAGCAGGATATCGTCCGCATATAGTGAGATTTTGTCCTCCCACTCTAGTGTCCACCGCAGGCCTCGTATTGATCGGTCCCATCTAACCCACACCGCCAGAGGCTCCAAGGCTAGAGCGAAGAGAAGCGGGGACAGAGGGCACCCCTGTCTCATACCCCTTCAAAGGGGAAAGTCAGCTGACTTGTGGTTATTAACAACTACTCTAGCCAAGGGAGGAGCGTATAGCAAACAAACCCAGCTGACAAACTAGGGTCCTAAGCCCATCTTCACCAATACAGCGAATAGGTAGGACCACTCAACTCTATCAAACGCCATGGTGGCGTCCAGGGACACTATCCCCGCTGGCTCCCGAATCGACTGAGAACCACCCATTATCCTGTGCAACCTATGCAGATTGAGGGCTGTGTTTCGGCGTGGCATGAAGCCCGACTGATCCGGGTGAATTAAGGTGGTGATTACCTTGACCAGCCTGGTAGCTAGCATCTTCACCAGGATTTTAGGCTCAGCATTAAGCAGTGAGATTGGTCTGTTTGAGGAGCAGAGAGTCTTAGGTTTGCCCGCCTTGTGTATAACTACTATATTCGCCACCCGCTGGTCATACGGAAGTTGACCCTTTTCTTTACATTCCGTGAACATGGAGCGGATATATGGGGCGATTTTATGGGCATTCAATTTATAAAGTTCTATTGGGATGCCATTCAGGCCAGTCGCCTTCCCGGATCTCATCCCTCTAAGCGCCTTTGCCACCTCATCATCCGTAAAAGGGGAGTCCAAATACCCCTTATCATCTTCTGACAGTGCTGGCATACGGATGTCTTTTATCATATCTCCGTTCTCAGCCTCCGTATATCCTCCGACCGACATGTATACACCTCTGTAATATTCGGAGAACTCCGGCACCAGTCGCGATTCCCATTCCCCACGCTCGACCCAAGCAATCTATTTACCTGCCTTGTCTCCATGCTCATATATTCGACTTTGGGTGACCTTATTTTGAGCAACCGCCCTGTCTCTGGCAAGGGCCCTATACTCATCCTGTCTTAATTTTAAAAGATGCACGTCCGCCGAAGCGGCTATCTTGGCCACTAATTCTTGCATCCGGGTTACGTCTGCTTCTGCCCTCTCGACCCCTGCCTGGTGCTTCTCTTTCTTCCCCCCTATCAGTGACAGGACTTCCCCACGTATCACCGTCTTATATGCTTCCCACAATGACTGTGCCGATGCGACAGTACCCACATTTTCTTGAAAGTAGCGATCCGAAATCTTGACTACCTCGCTTTTAGTCGCGGGGTTCCTTAAGTGCCACGCACCAATCAGAGCCACTCTACCAACTGCGGGCTGCCCGAGTTCCACACTCAACCACATAGGGGAGTGGTCAGTGATCCTCCTTCCAAGTTATCGGGCCTCTCTAACCGAAGCCGCCAAGGCAGCCGGTATCAATATATAATCTAGTCTTGACATGCTGTGGTGTGGTGCGGACACGTGCATAAAGTATGCCTGTGTCGGATTACGCACCCGCCAACTGTCCACCAGCCCCATCGTTTCCAGGAAATCTGAGAATATTCTTGCCGGGTGCCTGTCTATACCCCCGTCTAGCACTGCATTAAAGTCGACCCCAGCACCAAAAGGCCCAAAAGCAGGGTGAGAAAAGCAGCCCCTAGATCATGAAAAGTGTCAGACTGAAGGCCAGTCGGGACATAAATCGAGAAGAAGGTAACCGTCTTTCCCCCCCACTGACCCGAGATACCAATGTAACTGCCCCTCCGGCCTGACCAAGTGGCTTGGATTGTTAAGGGAAAGGAGTTCTTCACCAATAGTCCTACCCCCCTAGACCCCGAGGTAAACCCAGCGTGCGCTACCAATCTATATCCTCCCTTATGGAGAGCCATGCAGCGCTCACCAATGAGATGAGTCTCCTGTAGCAGCATCACATCAGGAGAGTGTCTTCTCATCAACTGATTAACCATTCCTCTCTTAATCCGGTCCCCGAGGCCATTTACATTCCAACTCAGCACCTTTATCCCCGACCCCCTACTAACGTTCGACATTTAACCAACAAAAAGGTTGTCCGACTGTGACATTGCCACCTGTACGCTGATATGGAAACCACATAGTCAATACAATCACTGCATTTACCTCCGACGTCAAAAAAAAAAAAAAGGGAACAAAAAAAAAACATATTGTAAGCAATTCTTCAAACAAGATAGTCTCAAAACCAAGAAACCCCTTCGAATCCACACCCCATCCCCCCTCCCTGCACCCCTGCCTATGGCCAACGCCCATCCCCAACTAGCAGTGTGCCTGTCGCCCAACATCCCAACTACAAACTAACTAAAGATAGTAATGAGAAGGAGGCCTGGGCCCCGCCCCGCCCCCCCCCTCAGCCCAAAAGACACATTCCCGGAGGCCCGGGTCTCCCACAGCGGTCTTATATTCAAGGATACTAACAGGACCCTAGCCCCGGACCCACCGCGCTACCTGATGGACCAGCCCAATGCAAAAGTTCTGACAACAAGCCTCATTCTTGCCCCCGCTGACCGCTGATATCTCCACCGCCTCTCTCTTCTGGACCATCCGGGTGCCTGCTGTCCAACCAGTCCGAAACGACCTCCGAGTTGTCAAAAAACCAGGCCCTCCCCTCAAATTCCACACGCAGGCGAGCCGGGAACATTGTTGCATACTTTAATCCCATGTCTCTGAGTCTCTTCTTCACCGGGAGAAAACTCTTCCGTTCTTTCTGTACCTGGGTAAAGTCAAGGAAAAAGGAGAGCGTGGCATTCTCGTATCGCAAGGAAGCGCCAGTACGTGCTGCCTGCAGGATCGCATCCCTGTCACGAAAGTTTAGTACCCTAGCGATCATCGGACGGGGGGGCCCTTGGCCTGGGTTTCCCTCCTGGCACCCAATGGGCACGTTCAATTGTGAAGAAGTTACTCAGTCCTTTAGGCTTAAGATGGTTGAGTATAATACCTTCTACGAACAGGTCTGGGACCGGCACCTCTGATTTCTCGGGTACCCCAAGGATGCGGTTATTATTACGCCTGGCTCTCCCTTCATAACCGTCAAGCTTCCGGTTTGTCAGATCCCTAGAAGTCTTAAGATCACGTACCTCCAGCTGCAGCAACTCCATGTCGTCAATTAAACTAGCGGTTTTAATATCAAGCGACTTCACGCCTGTCTTCGTGAGGTCGGCACGTATCAAGTTAACCTCGATAGTGAGCTTATTGTCCAGTGCCTCCATCTTCTGATCCAGGGAGGACTGGACCCCTCTGATGGCAGCCATGACGTCAGTGAGCGTAGGCTCCGCGGTAGAACCCTGAGGGTCACTGTCTGCCCCCTGTGAACGTTTCGACTCCATCGGGGAATTCCGTGGAATCGTGTAGCAATCCAACTTTTTGTCTTGTGTTTGCTTTAACCCCTTCGAGGACCGGGATGAGGTCTTGTCGGTCTCCGGCTAGGTTGCCATCCCAACGTCCGCCTCTCTCACCTCAAGACTCAATGTCCACCCAGGTATCCGACCGTGTTGGTGCACAGGTCCAAACCCAGGAGGGGGGAGGAGAAGCCCGCCGTCACTTCAGTGGAATCCCACGACTCACCAGACTCCAGTCAACGCAGGATTTACTCATGGGGAGGTGGCCGCCTCTCCATACACCCGGTCCGTAGCTCTGCGACACTCGGTTCACCCAGGACAACCCTCCGCTGGTATCGTCATGCAGGGACTGGCCGGTCCAGAGTGTACGTCGACTCTCCGCAGGAGCACTCACCGATTCCCACTAGCGACCACTGAAGAGCCCCGGGGGGGGTGGAGGAGGGGGATCTCCAGTGAGGACACGATCCAGCGTCCCCCACTTCCCAAATGCCGCTTCCAAGGAAATCAGGCAACAAAGGAGGCGCCAATGTCACATCTCCCACCCCCCGAGGGCCAACACCTCCAAACAGCCCCACCAGGTTTCAGCGTGCAGGTCCAACGGTATATCTCTCGGGCATCTAGGGAGCAGCGTCAGCCACAATATGCCACTTGGTGTCTTCTTCAAAAGCACCGGACCATGTTCTCCTCTTCTGCGTGGTCCGATGCGCTTTCAGTATAAGCTCACCCTCTGGGGCCGATGTGTGAACGTCTTTTCCCCACTTTCAGGGGGCGTCAGCTGGTCTACAGAGCAGCGAAGCTGCTACGAAAATGTCTCTCCCCTACTCCATGGGGGTCCACAACGATCACACCGCCCGGCCGAGAATCTCCCGACGCAGCTCACCCGCTGCGTCCCGGGCGAGGCGCACCACCCGTGTTCGCTCCCCACAGGACCCCGGCCAGTCATGTACTCAGCCCCAGCTCCAGGGTGTCTCGCGGGAGGAGTACAAGCCCCCGCTAGTGTCCAGTTCTCCGAGTCGCCGCTGGCCGTCTGCCGATGAGTTGCGGGGCCGGACCGGCAACTTCCGGTTTACGGCCCCAGTGTTGATCACTCTCGCTGCGGGCAAAGTGGACACTCTAGCCCCCGGTCCAGGCCGGCAGAAGGCGGCTGAACCTCCGACGACGCAGCTCAGTCCTGGGACGCTGCCGAGGATCCGGGAGCACCGCGGCGTGTGTCGCTTCTGATCCGCCGTCAGGCTGCCGGGCTCAATTGCAGGATTACGGGCAGGATGTTGGAGCTGGGGACGGGGGTCAGCAGAGCTTAACACTCACGCGGCCATCTTAGTCCAGCGCGCGGCTCCTCTCCAACTTGAGGATTTGTTAATGAAAAATCAGCCACCTTATCATAAAGAAACAAACAGAAATAACCCTAGTGCCCCGTTCTTGAAACCACCTTCAATTCTGCAGATTGTACATGAAACCTCATTAGAAAAAAGTATTACAGTAAAAGGAGAGAGAAGCAATAAGTAAGCAGAGAAGTGAGTTAATTCAGAAATTCACCCAACTGAATGTGAGTCCTGAAGCCCTAACGATACCGGTAACTATAGGCCCTGTTGTTCCATTGTACATAGATAAACAACCCTGTCCTAAAACTCCTGTTCTAAATACACCTATAGTACAACTCAGAAAAGAAAATATAATAATTGATGACCAAGTAAGCAAATGTGAGTCAGTGATTTCCCTGATGGATTTGCCTATAAGAGAACCTGTGGGTGGTTCGATTGGGAACTGTACTGCTGGGGACTCTAGAGAAGTACAGATGGAAATGTTCACAGGAACAAGAAGCACCACTGTAATGTCCCCAGAAGAAATAGAAAGGTGGTCTAGAGAAGCAGAAAAGCTAAAATCACAGCCGAAGGTATTGGACATTTTTAAATTAAGAGTCGAACTAGAAGAAATGATTGCTGGAAATGTGGTATTGGAAAGGTTGAATACATTCAGTGAAGAAGAATTGTTATGTATATGCAGAAGTATCACTCGAAGTTCAAAAATGTTTCATGACAAATTAATGAATTTGGCTTCTGACATCGGAATTTAGATAGGTAAATCTAAAGTATTACAGAAACCTTATCGAGCTGAATTTTCTGACAAAGACTTAGAAAACATGAATGTGCCAGGATGAAAATTGCAAATAAAGGAATTATTGTTGTTGTTGCAAAAATGGGGAGACTTAGACAGATGGAAAGCTAGATGGACAAAGAAAAAGGAGGCAGCTCAGGTGAACCAAACTGCATCAGAGTACTTAATGAAAGAACCACAGAAGGTAGAAAGGTTGTGCCCAATTAGAGAAGTGTCAGGAGGAGGGTATGTACATGTCCAATGGACCCAACAGGATATTTTGTCATTCACAAATGACTTCCCAAAACTTAGAGAGAAACCCGTAGAATGGTACAGGCAAGTTGAAAGATTTGTAAACGTTTCAAAGGAATTGTGAAAGGATTTAGATCGTTTATTTGACTTTATTGTTCCTGCAGATTTATGGACTGAATTTAAGATTACAGTAGATTGGCCTTATGATGAGTATCCTAGAGACCCAAAGACAGGAGCCTTGTCAGATGAAGTTATGAAAAAATACCATCAAGTAATAACATATTTGAAAGGAAAGGTACCCCCAAAAGAAACAGATTGGACAAGGATAGACAAAACTACTCAAAACAAAGATGAAACAGTGCATGCATATTATGAACACCTTTTACAGGTATTTAAGCAATACAGTGGGTTGGAGAATATTGATACCAAAGACATGACACACTTTATTTATCGTTTTGTGTCAGATTTGAGGCCAGAAGTATCGCAAATGATTAAAGACCATAAAATATGTTGGCAAGCAAAGCCTGTTGATGAAATCCTCAAGTATGCAAAATATTGTGGGGATGAAATTGATAATAAACTAAAGAATTTAGAAGAAAAAGTAATGTGGGCACAAGTAAAATTAGCAGAGCATCAGGAACTTCAGTTAAGACAGCAGAACAATAATTCCGGAGGGCAAGGAGATGGAAGTGGGGCAAACCTAAGGGAAGAATGAGCAGAGAAGAGGCAAAGAAAAAGTTTCCCTGTCACAGGTGAGGAAAATTGGGGCATTGGAAGAACAAGTGTAAGGCTGTACAAAGTAATAATGTCGAAAATGAAATTTTAAATCAAAAGACGCAGAATGAGGTGTCAAGGAAACAACAGCAACAGGTAATATAAAACCAGTTACCCCTTGCCCCTATGCCAGATTTTGGGAGTCAATCCAAATACAGTGTGGATACCACAAATTGGGAGGGAAGTAGTAAGAAAAACGCAGCAACGGCAGAGTTTCTTTTGCAAGACACATTTTTCAAAGAAGATAGTTACTGACGGTGCCTGAGAGGGGGGGAAAAGGAATGCGTACTTGGCGCATCCTTGCCGGTAGATCAATCAGGTCCATACATTGAGGGAAAGGTAGAAGGAAATGATGTTACCTTTTTGTTGGACACTGTTGCTACCCGTTCTACTATGAGAACAGCAGACATCCCAAACCAACCCCTCTCGGGAGAAGCGATCCAAGTAGTGGGCATTTCTAATAAACAAATTAGGACCCCTGTTACAGAACCAATGGAAGTACGAATTGGCAATTTTATAGAAATGCACAAGTTTGTTGTATGTGACTCTAGACCAGTAAACTTACTAGGTAGGGATTTATTGTGCAAAATGAACTGCACAATCTTTTGCACCCTAAGTGGTGTTGAGATTCAGACACCAGATGAAGATGGCATTTACAAAATCATGTTAGCCAAGCAAGAAACTGAAACTAAAAAGATGACCCTAAAAGATTTACCAGAAGAGATGCAAAATACTGTAAACCCTGGCGTGTTGGATTTTACCAGAAAAGATGTAGGATTAATGGCAAATGTCAATCCAATAAAAGTGACAGTGAAGGAAGGTGCAGTTTATCCAAATACCCGACAGTACAAAATGAGGCCCGAAATACAAGCAGGTGTTGCAGCAGAAATTGAGCGTTTGGTTGAGCAGGGCATTCTAAAGGAAATAATGAGCAGTCCATGTAATTCACC
This sequence comes from Lissotriton vulgaris, assembly GCF_964263255.1. Classification (NCBI taxonomy): domain Eukaryota; kingdom Metazoa; phylum Chordata; class Amphibia; order Caudata; family Salamandridae; genus Lissotriton; species Lissotriton vulgaris. The sequence goes on from NC_141687.1 coordinate 1,762,954,273, forward strand.
TATAATTGGCATAAAGAAACCGAGCGGGAAATATAGGGTCATGCAAGACCTTTGCAAAATAAACAAAATTGTTGTTCCATGTTGCCCAGTAGTGCCAAACCCCGCAGTGATTTTGTATCAGATACCGTGGGGTGCCGGATGGTTAACTGTGATTGATTTATGTCATGCATTTTTCTCTATTCCATTGCATCCAGACAGTACATTTTTATTTTCGTTTAAGTTTGATGAGCATGTCTATGTCTGGAATCGTGTTACTCAAGGGTACACTGAAAGTCCATCAATTTGTAATCAGATTTTGAAAAAATGCCTTGGATCTTTGGTGCTGCCCGGACATTTTGTTCTGGTGCAGTATATAGACGACCTGCTGGTGATGGCATTGTTGACACAATTGCATTACTGAATCATTTGGCTGAAGGAGGACATAAAGTGTCACCTGAGAAACTACAATTTTGTACCACATCGGTGAAATATCTGGGACACCAGATAAAGAGAGGTGTCAGAAGAGTGGCTTCAGAAAGAATCAAAATAATTAGAACCATGAATTTGCTGCAGACACAAAAAGAAATCAGGATGTTTCTTGGAGTAGTAGGATACTGTAGACAGTGGATTGTGGGATTTGCAGTCCTAGCCAAACCATTGATCCAAATGACAAAGAAAAGAGCAACAGATCCAGTAGAATGGGATGAGGAGAGCATGATTGCTTTCCTAAAATTACGAAACTGTCTGTGCTCAGCTCCCGCATTAGGGATGCCTGATTATTCAAAGGAATTTGCACTATTCTGTGATGCACGAGATAACTGGGCACTTTCAGTCCTGACCCAAACTCATGGCCTAATGCGAGGTCCTGTGGCATACTTTTCTGCTACACTGGATCCAGTGGCATCTCCGTTGCCAGGATGTCTAAAAGCGGTAGCTGCAACATGCATGAGTTTAGAACAAAGTGAATCCATTATAAAGGGACTTCCTGTAACTGTGTATGTTCCACATGCAGTTGTAATTCTATTGACAAGAACACGTACTCAGTACCTAACTCCTAGTCGGCTGGCTAAGTATGAGCGAGTCACTCTAGGTGCAGAAAATGTGACCATTGCCAGATGTACTGTCCTGAATCCAGCAACACTGTTACCTAATTCTCAATTTGAAAAGGTAAAAGAAGAAGTCGAACATGACTGTGTCGACCTCACAGAGTACAGTACAAATCCATGCCCAGACATACAGGAAGAACCAATAAAAGAGTCAGATTGTGAGCTGTTTGTGGATGGCTCATGTATGCGACATGAGGATGGAGGATTGAGTGCTGCTTATGCTGTGTGCACATTAGGTGGTATAGTCGAAGCATCCTATTTACCAGGAGTCAAGTCTGCACAAGTAGCTGAATTGATTGCTTTAATAAAAGTTTGCATGTTGGGAAAAATTGGAAAGTAACCCTATACACTGATAGTCTGTATGGTTGGGAAACATCCGTTACAACGCGGATGTTTCAACGCGGTGCTGTTACGACGCGTCCGTAACAACGCAAGTCGTTACCACGACTTGCGCTGGAGGGCGCTAGAAGATTACAAATAGTAAATTTACTATTCCAACACCTTCCCTAGTGTCCACTGGGACTGGTGTTAGAATAGTAAATTATACTATTCGATATCCGCGCCCCCAACGCAAGTCGTGGTAACGACTTGCGTTGTAAGGGACGCGTTGTAACAGCACGCGTTGTGACGGTACACGTTGTACCGTCACCCATCCGTATGGTTATGGGGTTATACATGACTTTGGCAACTCTGGATGCAACGGGAGTTCTTGACTTCTTCAGGAACCCCTATTAAAAATGGACAGTTTGTAAAGGAATTGCTGGAAGCAATTCAATTGCCAAAAGAAGTGGCCTTAGTCAAGTGTGCTGTTCATCAATCTAGAAACGACAAAGTGACAGCTGGTAACCGTTATGCTGACCAAGTGGCCCAATATTGTGCCAAGTACAAAATGGCAGTAAACAAGAACATTTATGTAAGTAGAAACAGCTGCCAACTTATGCTGCTAGGTGTAAGCTCATGGCAGGAAGTGAGAGATTTACAAAATAAAGCAGCACAAAAAGAAAAGGAAGAATGGGAAAAAAATAGGTTGTCAGAGAAGGGCTGAAGATGGTGTCATTGCTTTCTTGGATGGGAGACCTGTGTTACCAGACTGTAGGCTTGCTCCTATGGCTAGGATGTACCACGGGGACACATACATAGGTAGCGACGCAATGATAAGACTGTTCATGCAAACTTGGTTTAATATGAAGTTCAGGAATGTAGCAGAGAGTCTTTGCCAGAGATGCTTAACTTGTCAACAAATGAACCCTGGTAGAAAAACAATAGTTTTCTCAGGAAAAAATGGAAAAGCAGAAGGCCCATTTATAAGATTACAGATTGATTTCAACCAGTTACTTGCTTGTTGAGGATTAAAATATGTCCTTGTCATTGTCTGCCTGTTTTCAAAATGGGTAGAGGCCTACCCCACCCGAAGAAATGATAGCTTAACTGTAGCGAAACTCTTATTGAGAGAGCTCATTCCTAGGTTCGGTTTTCCTGTAATGATTGAATCAGACGAGGGTCTCATTTTAATAATGAAATAATTTGTCTGATCTGTGAAGCATTTCAAATTTAGCAAAAGTTGCACTGTGCATACCGCCCAGAGGCTTCTGGAGTGGGAGAACAACTGAATGGCACAATCAAATCGAGATTGGGAAAGATGTATGAATCTACCTGATTGGAGTGGCCAGATGCTTTATCTATTGTTCTGATGGGACTCAGAACCATTCCAGACAAAAATGCAGGCTTGAGTCTCCAAGAGATACTCTTGGGAAGGGCAATGAGACAGGCGTGGGTACCAGGACACAAGCTGATAAACATAACTGATGATTTGGTATTGGAGTACTGCAAATAGCTGGCTGACCAAGTGCGTTCTATCTCTCACCAGGTTGGGGAAGATGATGTGGCCAGATAATCAACTTCAGCATATGACCTGAATCCAGGTGACTGGTTAGTAATACAAGAACACACCCGAGAATCTTGCCTAGCACCACGGTGGGGAAAACCACACCAAGTAATATTGGTTACCTCCACAGCTGTGAAGTGCAGAGGAATTCCAAACTGGATTCACACCAGTCACACTAAATGTTGACAGAACCTGATAAAGTAGGAGCTGAAGGTTGTACAGCTGAAGGGGCCCAAGAAATCAATCCTGAAATAGCTGATGAGGAACAACCGATCACCACTGAGGATGAATGGATTCCAGTAGTTGACAAACATGAAGATATTGTAAGAACCAGAAGTCAAAGCTCTCTAGATAGACAGAGTGATAATGAGGATGAGACAGGAATAGAAGAACACACTCAGATTACAGAAATCATAGCCAATAGTAATACTGAGGAGGACCAGATAAGGAAAAATCAAAGTACTCAGACATACAAAAGACTCACCAGAACTCCTGAGTCTGAGGAGGGACAGACAGGTATTAGAGCAAAGGCTCAGGCAGAAGAAAATCAAGAAATTACAAGACATGAGCAGGACAAGACAGGTATAGACAAATGTGTTAAGGAAGAAGAAGGCGAACAAAGTAAAAGTCAAAATCAAATTCAGCAAACACCTGAACACGGTCAGATTAGTATAGAAGGATCCATCCAGGCAGAAACAACTGAAAAAGTAAGCCCTGGACAAGGTCAGATAGAGAGGAATTCAGAAGAAGACAAAGAACAAAATGTGCCACAACTGAATGAAAGTAAAAGAGCATCTTAAGAAAAGCAAAACACAGTGCCAGCTAAAAGACTCAGAAAGGGTGATACGTGCCTGGCTTTGTCAAAAGATTACAATTTCGCCTTAAAACAATAAATGAAGAACCTGAACAAGTAAACAAAGTAACAAGTCAGTCTGGACCTTCCACTGAAAATCCAAATAGGAGAAGTCCACGATTGGAAAGACTGAATAATACATTCACGTGTCCGGAATGGACTTACATAATCCTTGAGGATTTTGAAAAGTTGGAAATCAGTGATGAAAGTGATGATGAATTAATTACTGATCAGATTGACGAAGAAGTGAGACCAACCTGAAGGAAAATTCACTGGTTAGCGTCTGAGTATAACTTACAAAGAGGGGTTAAGTCTCCTTAGTCAGAAATGGCTGATTAAAGTGTTGTTGGAAAACTGAAAAGAAATTGTATAAAAACATGCTGAAGAATATGCATATGCAGTGTAGTGATAGTACTTATAGCGTGGTTGGGACTGACAATAGTAATACCTTATTTAATGAGTAAGAATAGACAATACGATACTAGTACACATGGAAAGGTAGATAGCCTTAAAAAAACAGAGTAGAATTAGAAGCACCAGGTGAGGTAGAATTACATTATAGTAAAGCTAAAAACAAGACAAATTTAAATGCATTTGCTAACCTGTTAGTACTTTATGTAGAAACTATGGAAGTCAGCGATAGTTATGTGTGCATGAAATTGCCCACATCTGTAGCGGAAGGGGTAACCCATCACCACATACCCCTAACATATGGTATCTCATGTAGTATTTTAGCTAGTCTATTTTACAAAACTGGAAAGTTACAGTATTATTTAAAAAAAAAATGTAAAACTCTTTTTATTGAAAATAAAACAATATCAAACAAGGCATTAATAGGCATACAGCTGAGTATGTGTTCAAGTAGGGGAGAAAACGCATCACAATGTAATACAGGACATCAGTACGAGAAATAGGGGGGGGGGAGCAGGGGGGAAACAAAGCCTCTTTACGGTAGGACTAGATAGCATTAGGAATGTCGGGTCAGGGGGAGAGAGGAGCATCCAGAACCTCGGTGAGGGGAGGTGTACACATATCGCCCCGGTACGCATTCCACTGACCCCAAATTTTACCCCACTTCCTCGGTCTACCACATGCCACATACACCGTTTTCTCACGAAACATACACCAGTCCATGTTCTCCTTCCATGCCGAAACCGTGGGCGGCCTATGGGAGCCCCACAACTGTGCTATATCTCTCTTGGCAACCATATTCCCCAGGGTCGCCCACTGAGTCTGCGCCACATTTTAATCAGTCGGTTCCCATACATTCAGCAAGCAACGCCTGGCTTCGGATAATAGTGCAACACCCGTGACCTCTGTCATCACTGCATGCACTCGATTCCAAAACGCTGCTATGTCCGGGCATTCCCAAATGATGTGGAGGAAAGTACCAGTTGAACCGCACCCACGCTTACACAATCCATCAACAGAATAACCCATCCGGATCAAGCAAGGGCCAGTCACGTAGATCCGGTGCAGGATCTTAAGCTGCACGAATCGGAGACGGGCTGGAATCGTGACCTCCTTGGGCGAGGATATCGCAGACTGCCAGTCCTCATCATCTAATTCTAAACCGTCATTGGTCCAAACCTCTCTAAGGCGTACCAACAGGTCAGCACGGTCGTTAATCAATTTTTTATATATCAGGGAAATAGTGCTGTCTGGAACGTATCCGTCAAGCACCTGATCTTCGAGTGGGGACGATTCCGGGATAGCAACACCTGCAGGAAAAACCAAATTCAACGCGTGACGGACCTGTATATAGCGGAAAAACTCTTTGTCATTAAGTTCGTACTCTACCTTCAGCTCCTCGAAGGTCTTAATCCTATCTTTGGCCCAGAGGTCGCTTACTTTGCTAATACCGATCCTATCCCAGTTCGCAAAGCCTTTCGTCCTCCACAAGCTGCCCAATTTATCTGACGCATAAAGCGGAGTAGCCCGGGTCAATCGGCCTGTCCATCCCATTGCCGCATTCGCACACTTCCACACTCGTACTGCTTTATTGGTGGGTCCCGACAACTTTCCTCCCGCAATTTTGGAGTAGAGCGCCCTGTTGTAATATTCACCCGGTAGCTGCCACTTATCCATCTCGAACCCGGGGTTCAGAACCGGACCGTACATTCCATGGTTGATCGCTCCCAACTGGGAGGCCCAGTAGTATTGCTTGATATCTGGAAGTGCGATACCACCGTCATACCAGGGAAGCGTCAATTTAGCGAGGGCGATACACAGGCGTCCACCCCATATCAGCTGCCTCTGCAGACTCTCAACCTCATGGAAATAACCCGCCGAAATTACATCGAACGTGTTCTGAAGCCCGTAAAAAAAACGCGGCAAGGACATCAATTTGAACAGAGCGGCACGCCCCAGGGGGGACAATGGCAATCTACGCCAGGCCGCCACATCAGATTTTAACCGTTGAAGTGGAGGAAGCAGATTACGTTCGTAACGGACAACGGGGTCCAGTGTAATAAAGACCCCCAGATACTTGAATCCCGTCTGTGCCACCTGTATAGGACAGCCGCGCGGTAAAGAGGGAGTGTCACCCGAAAGTACGTAAACACAGGACTTAGTCCAATCAATAACAAGGCCGGAGTTCCTCCCGAATGAGTTCAGCACATCAATCAGTACTATCAAGGACTTTCGAGGTGACGAGAGATACAACAGGATGTCATCTGCATATAATGATATTCGATCCTCAAATTCTGGGGTCCACTGGATACCCCTCATTGATGGTTCCCACCGCAGCCAAGCCACCAGAGGTTCCAAGGCAAGGGCGAAAAAAAGTGGGGACAACGGGCACCCCTGTCGCGTGCCCCTCCCCAGAACAAAGGACCCGGACACCCGACCATTTACCACAATCTGAGCTAATGGTTCCTCGTATAGAATTTTTACCCAGCCGATGAAACCAGAAGCGAAACCAAACTTTGCAAGAGCAGCCCAGAGATATGGCCATTCCACAGTATCAAAGGCCATCGTAGCATCCAAAGAAACCAAGATGGCCGGATCACGCAGATGAAAAATGACTCCTCACAATTCATCCACGGGGATCCCCGGATGCGAGTCCCGTCAGGATATCCCACGACCAGGGACACCCTGCAGTTGTTATTGTATGCTAAATTTGATTTCTATAGCGCACGGCTACTCCAAAGGAGTGTCCCGGCGCTTTATATTGGCAGCTCGTAAGACAGAAAAACATAACAACTAAAAAACAATCCTAAACAGCAGAGTGACATATACTATAGGGTAAAAAGCCAGGTTTTAAGGCCCTTCCTGAACAACAGCAGATCAGAAGTACTGCGTAAGGCCAGTGGCAGAGTGTTCCAGAGCTGTGGTGCCCTCAGACTAAAGGAGCGCCCCCCAATACGTGCCCTCTTCACTCGGAGAACCACCGCGAGAGACAGAGATTCAGATCGCAAAAATCGGGCCGGTCGATAAAAGACAAGCCTACGCTGAAGATATTTTGCTCCCGAGCCAAAAAGCGCTTTGTGAGCCAGGGTCAGCGCCTTGAAAACTATCCGCTTCCGGATAGGCAGCCAATGGAGCGACTGCAGAAGGCCGGACACTCTGGCTCGCCTGCGAAGGCCAAAAATGGCACGGGCAGCAGAATTCTGCACGACCTGCAGCCGCTGTACAAGATAGTCCGGAAGGCCCAGATAAAGGACGTTGGCGTAGTCCAATCTGGAGCCAATCAAGGCTTGTACCGTGATCTTCCTGTGCTCTTCTGTGAGCAGAGGAAGAAACTTCCGGAGAATCTTAAGAATGCCGAAACATGTTCCCATAAGACCGAGGATCTGAGTTCTCAGTGTCAGACCATTATCGATCTTGACTCCCAGATTTTTTGCCAGCTGAGATGCCTGTGCTGGGGGTAAAATGTCAATCGGCCACCATGCCTGCCAGTCAGGGTCTGAGGTACAGCCAAAGAACAGCACCTCCGACTTGTCAGAGTTGCATTTAAGGCTGTTCTGCTGAAACCAGTTGAAAACAGCCCGAGACATTCCCGAATGCTCTCTCCATTGAAATCCTCACCTTTCCTACACGTGAAGAGGAGCTGGGTGTCATCGGCGTAGGAAACGATCTGGGCCTCAAAGGACTCCACCAGTGCCACCAAAGGGGTCATAAAGATGTTAAGATGTTGGCACACAGTAAAGTTGCAGGGTCCGGTTCCCGGGCTGGCAGAGCGATGCAGAAATAGGAGGAGGCAAAGGAACCAAAAACGAAACCGAAAGTTAACTCTGGGATCGCAAGCAGGACCCCGTTGGCCGTTGTTGTTCAACTACCGCCTGGGCACCATGACGACTCGAGCCCCGGGCATGTTCCATGGAGCAGGCCGCAAAAGTTCAGAGTATCATAGTTATGGTTCCCGGAGTCCAAATCAATTTCTGGAAACAGCTATTAGATCAGCTGGGTTACGTTGTCAATAACCCGTCGTCGTAGTCAGGATAAAATTCAGGATAGATGCGGGTGGTGGCGAGGGTCTCGGGAGCCCTGTGCTCATGCGACCATCTTGGTTGCGCGCAAAGCTCCTCCTCCAGTTACAGTATTATTATTTTAATTTTGATGTAGTTTTTTCTGAAGTTCCTTTACGTAGAAACATGAACCCTGTCCTTAGTACTAGAGAGTCAACACAGTTTATGGGTGTATACTTTCTAACCAAAGAAGAAATAGATATAGCTGAAGCACACAAAGATCATTTAACATGCAAGGTACATGAAGAAAAGAAGGTAATTTTGAATTTAGTTGAGAAAAGGAGACATGATTTCCATAGAAAAGTCACTGGGCCGAAACGCCAGATTGCTAAATGGGCTGAAAGTAATGAATTTACTGCAACTGGCAAGACTCATGCTGCTATGTTACAGGTTTTTGAAAAGAAAGGGAAAATCTGTCTCCATAGAAAGAAAACAGATTATTATAATAATATTTTCATTGGTTCTAGTGAATGTGAACACAATTTCCTGGTGGTTGGAGGTTTAAAGATGGAACTGAACCAGTGTTTCCTGGAATTTATTATATTTGTGGGAACAGGGCGTATTTTAAATTGCCTGATCATTGGTATGGGAGCTGTTATTTTGGAATAGTATTCCCAAAGGTGTACCATGTAAAAAGAATCACTGGAAACAATTAAGAAAATAATGGACTAACAAGAAATAAAAGAGCTAGTTTTTCAAAAATTGTAAGAGATATATTTAGTGCATGGATGTATGTCATTACAACGCATGTTTTTACAACGCATGCCATTACGACGCAACTTTTACAACACAATTCGTTACAACGACTTGTGTTGGGGGGCGCTGGATAGTGAATAGTTTAATTTACTATTCCAACTCCAGTCCCCGTGGATAGTAGGGAAGGTGTTGGATAGTAATTAAACTATTCCCTATCCTAGAGTGCCCTCTGTAAAATTTGCGTCGTAATGGTAGTGCACTGTAAAAGTTGCGTTGTAAAAGATGTTTCCCTTAGTGCATTGATACCTTCAGTGCGAGTGGCTCTGAATACTCAAAGAATTTGCAAATTGTCAACAGTAGTGGATCGTCTATCAACAGACACTGCTGGAGGTTTTCTGATGGTTAATACCGAATTAGTTGCGGTAAGATAAATGGTTTTACAAAACCGACTTGCTCTTGATATGCACTTTGAGATGCACTTTGTATTTTATTGGCAAAAGAGGGCGGAGTCTGTAGAATGCTGAAGACGCAACACTGTTGCACCTACATACCTGACAAAAGTATCGAAATTGCAAAGTATGTTTAAAATATTACACATTTGGAAGAAGAATTGAAACCACTGGAAGTTGATAGTGCATGGAAGAGACTACCTAATGGTCTCTCCTCCGTAGGTAGTTGGTTTTCTAACGTAGGGGATAGTATAGTAGGTAGAATACGGATGCCAATAATGGGAATAGCCCTACTAATTTTAGGGATAATAATTTGGTGCAAATGCTGCAGAAACAGAAAGATGTATGCAGTAAACAGAAAATGAAAGAAGAGGAATTTTCATGCTCGTTCCACAGAGCAACATCTGGCGGTTGTGCCTAGAGTTAGGCTTTCCCGGGTGGGTGGACGTTCTTTTAGCTACCTCACGCCCAAGCTTTGGAATTCCCTGCCCGAACATAGTCATGCTATTGACAGCCTACTTGCTTTTAGGAAAGCTATCAAGACTTTTCTCTTCCCTTCAGTGTAGTCTGTAACAGGATATAGCGTTACCTTTCAGATTGTTATGTGTTGTTTTTGCCCTCTCAGCGGCATGCGCCGGGACGCCCCTTCGCTGGGGCAGCTGTGCGCTTTATAAAATTTATTAACATAACATTAACATGAAATTGAGCTCGAAGAAATGAAAGGGAATTTATATAAGAAAATGAAAGTTTTCCAAAAGAATAATGAAAGAAGACATTCTAGAGTAGTTGAAGAAATAGAATTGGGAAAATGTTAAAGTTGGCATCTGGTTCTGTAATTAGTGATGGTATAAAATACCATCAAAGAGGGGACTGATGGAGCAAGGTTTCATACGTAAAAAAACTTGCTTGGATTCAATCCTCTCGAAATAACGTACAACTTATTAATCAACATGTTTTGTATTACTAATAATTGAACCACACAACATTTCAAGCATCTAGGGGAAGCTTTTCTATGTGATTTACTAACAGTAACTAGAATGTCTAAAAATAGCCGCCGAAAACGCGGGAACTCTTCTGCGCATGTGTCTGCCACATCTACGTGGTATGACGTACCTCTGCTTTTGGTGGGAACTCTTGCAGTTGCGCACTAGTATTAAAGATGGCTGCTTCATGTCTCATATACTAAAGCACATGCTCCTGCTCTAACTAAACCTTGTTCGTTCAGCCTAACCATTAATGCTATAGTTAAAATAAAGTAATGGGGTTAGAGTAGAAATAAGTGGTATACAGTGCATTCATTTATTTTCACATTCTAATGCGTTTCTCTTTCACTTTATTATCAGCTCGTATCTGGGCCTGAAGAATGATTTGTAACGCCATATTGAAACCACACTGCGCATGAGCTAAAGTACCAAGAGTCCTCGAGCAGTGGCATTGAACTAATGCCAATGCCAGTCTTGGCTGCGATGCGCCTGGGAACTCGACCCCGTGAACTTTCAAAAGGAAGAGACTATATATTTTGTTATACTTTGTATAATATTTAGAAACAAATATTTCTGGGTAGAATAAAATCATGGGAAAGTAAATTATGGGCGGGAACAGTGATCCACGTTATTGAATGGAAATGATCTCATACTGGTATGGTGTGATGACTTCTGCTCGCTTTTCTGACCAATCAAATCAAGGGAATACAAACATTTGCAACACTGGGGGGTGGTACATTGCCCTGGAAATGGTATAACTAAGGTAGTCTTAGTCAGTTAGATTGTCCGACTTGTCACAGACCTGTCACTGACCCAACGTATGCTGAAGGAGATCGAGAGCAGAGGTGCTAGTCGAGCACACTGTCAGAAGAATCGGGAATTACTGAGGGAGAAGTTGGGGTCTGAGTGTTAGCCGCAACGAGAGAGAGAGAGAGAGAGAGGGGTGTGACGCCGGCTTTGCACTTAGCTGAGGTCCTGTCTTGAACCGCATCTGTCCTGGCACCGGATTAGTCGGGAGTCCTGCCTTTGCCCCAGCCCGTGGCCAGGGTTGGTCTCACACCATTCTAGGCAAATATAATCTGTGTGGTATGTCATTGTACTGTTTCCCTTTTCTCACCCTTCCCAAGTATCAATGTCTAAAAGAAATCTCGTAATATTTTTACCGATCATTGCTTTGATTATTAGTTTCTTACTTGAAAATGCTTTAACTGCACTTGTATGGACTCTGGCTAATAAGATTTTACATAGATAAAGTGTTCAAAACTTTTCCTGAGTCTGTGGGTATTTTATGAAGGTAAATGTTCTATTCTATTTATTATTCTAACACCCTTGATCCCTGAGGACTTTAAGTACAGGTGACAAGGATTGGTAATTCAAGGTGTACAAGTATAAGTCCTAAAGTGAATCAAATCCTGATAGGCAGGAAAAGTAAAGCAGGATTACCTGTTCAAAGTGTGTATGTTTAAGGGCCCAGGTGAGTATGGTAAATTGAGCTGGTAATCCCGTACGCCATCAAGTGCTAGAGCCCTTTTTAAAAGGACACTGCAGCTTGTACCACTGATTGCCACAGCCGGTGTTGCCAATGACAATACCAACACAACTACTAACAATCAGGCTCCTATAAGTGTAACAATTCAAACTATTCCAGAACACTCACAGCTATAAGAAAGGAGTGGGCAGCAGGTATTATTAATATTAGAATGCATAATGAATGATTAAACACTAGTACTCAGTTCATCTCAAAATTAGACAGAGAGCACCACCATGTGGTGGACTTTCTGTAGTGCTGGTGTTGAATTGCGTGCCGGTGCAGAGCACTGGAAACCACTGGCTCAAAGTAAGGACTGGCTTGCAACTAGGATTGCTCCCCTGCGTTTGTAGCTAATCAACTGCTGCTGTGTCTGTAGAATCTAAAGAGAAATTACAGCGCTGCTAGTTATCCGTTTACTCTCCTTCATAACAAATGATGCCATTTTCCATTTCTTTGGGTAAGTATTGCATTTGCTCTTCAATGTCCTTCGTCTGTTGATGAGCGTAACACATTGAGTAAAGCAACTGGGTGATCTCCATTAACTTGCTGTCACCACGTCTTACCAACAGCACCGAATTTTTCAATCAGCGCGTGCAGGGTGAACCAGTGTGGAAGCATGGTTCACTGATCCGTTTCACGCTGTGGGGACAACGAGGGAGCTTTCTATTCCATTTGCCAAAATGTACATCAGGTTTTGATGTAAATGTCACAGACTATTCGAGAGTGGGGGGGTGTCACAATTTTTGCTGCATCAGCAGTCTTGAACACATTGATGCCCTGCTGCAAAACACTATGTAGCACTGAAAAATTAATTAAAGATATTAATATTTGGGCAGCGCTCTTAAGAACGTTACAATAGGATATATACCCGATCTGGGGTGTACAACTTCTGGGACATAAATCATGCTGTTCCTCAGGAGAACCTGTATGGAAATCTTTTCAATTTCTTTTATCCATGTTGGACATGGCTATTTCTGCAGGGTCTCCTCCAGATTTTTGACTTCTGTTGCTGAACTCATTTTTGTTTGGATTAGGACTCTGCACTTTTCCCCTGCTAACGAGTGGTAAAGTGCATGTGCTCTCTCCTTGGAACATAATTAGCATACACATAATTGGCTTGTTTAATTTACGTAGAACTTCTACTAACTAGTACTACATGTACCCTGGGTCTGTAAATTAATAGTTGGCCTGCAGCATTCATTGTGCCGCCCACTGAAGTAGCCTTTTAAAACACGTATCAGGCCTGCCACTGCAGTCTGTAGTGCAGTTTTAGACTGCCATTTCGACCCGCCAAAATAACCTGTTTCCATGCACAAACCTTCCTTTTATTACCTATATCACCCCTAAATGCACTCTCGAGAGGCTCAAAGGGCAGGGTGCATTTTATGTAAAAAGTAGGACATGTGTACTCAAGTTTTACATTTCTTTGCATTGAAAAACTAAATTTGTTTTTCAGCTTGGTAACGCCTATCTCTCCTGTTGACTAACACAGGGTTACCTTATTACATTTAATAAGTGATACTTTTGGATTGGGAGCAGATAGAGATATGCTGTTTACGCTCAAATGAATTGTAATCTAAAACTCTCTTCAATAGTGGTCTAAACCATTTGTGCCTTCTGCCAGTATCTTGGGTTACATGAATGGGAATGGTTCCACTGTTGAGGTATATGTATTGCTTCCAGACAGGAACACAAAGGGGGCTTAAGTGTGCACACGATGGGGCATCCTGTCAGGATAACGGGAGGGGCTATCCCCAGCCCCACTTACATTTCAAACTACTTTGTCTCCTGCACAAACAAAGGAATCTGACACAAGGCCTGCCCTGTATTTTGCCACTGTAGACTTCTTTGAGCCTTGACAGTGGAAGAAGCACGGAATCCGCCCTGACTGTGGTGCTTGATAACATCCGCACCACGGTTGACAAGGGCGGAAGTACGTTGCTGATCCTTCTGGATCTCACAGCTGCGTTTGACACCCTGTCTCCCCTCGTCTTAACATCTCATTTGAGGGAGATAGGGGTGGAGGGGCACGCTCTAAGCTTGTTGGCCTCCTTCCTGGACCAGAGGGAACAGAGAGTGAAGCTGGGAGAGTTCCTATCTCCATCCCTGCCGCTGAAGTGGAGGGTCCCACAGGGGTCGGCGTTAAGCCCGACCCTGTTCAATATCTATGTGACCCCCCTGGCCAGGCTCATTAGATCTTTTGGGATGGAGGTAGTGTCGTATGCCGATGACACGCAGATCTTGCTGTCCCTCGCCCAGCCTGTCAGCTCTTCTGCCTCCAAGTTTAGACTCTGTATGGAGGCAGTTGCCCTTTGGATGATCAACAATTCACTGCGGCTAAATGGCGAAAAGACAGAGATCCTCGTTTTTGGCGAGAAGGAAGACATCTGATCGGCGGAATGGTGGCCCGAATCTTTAGGGACGTGTCCGGCTCCAACTCGGGCAGCACGAAATCTGGGGGTTATGATTGACCCTTCCCTAGACATGGCTCTTCAAGTAAGGCGGACTATCTCCACCTGCTGGGGCATCATTGCAATCTTGCGCAAAATCAAGCACTACCTGTCTGTGCAAGCTCGGATCAAACTGTCGTAGCTGTGATAACACCTCGGCTCGATTATTGCAATGCCTTATATGCCGGAGCCAATAAAGGTCTGTTGCAAGGCCTTCAATCGGTGCAAAATGCAGCGGCGAAGTTTGTTCTGGACCTTCCGAAAAGGTCGTCGGCGACCGCCGCCAGGAAATCTTTGCACTGGCTTCCCATTGATGCCAGGATTTCATTTAAAATGTTATGCCTGGTGTTTGATGCCTTAAACAGGAAAGAGACTGGAGGCGTAAAAGATCTCCTCATTCCTTATTCTCCTGCTAGGAACCTTCGTTCCTCAGCGAAACTGCTCCTTACCGCGCCTCGAGTGCGAAGAGCTAAATGGGGAGGCAGAGCCTTCTCCAACTTGACTCCAAGATGGTGGAACACTGTTCCCTTAGAGATTAGGATCTCACCCTCAACACAATAATTCAGGAAAGCTTTAAAAACATGTCTTTTTGGTAAAGCATACCCTTAGCTTTTGGTTCTGCCTTTTCTTTTCTGAATTCCTTTTGCAGGCGCCTTGATGCCTCCGGGCAAAGTTGCGCGTTTATAAGTTTAATTTCAATTCAATTCCATTCAAGAACAAGATATGGGGCAGTGTAGTGAGTCCCCACACTTCAAAGGCTGGCACCAGGTATAAATACTTTAGTTCCTGAGTCACTTTTCTGTACACTCTTTGACCTGTGTACATTACAGAGGAAGGACTACTTTGTCACCCTTCCCTCGCATGAGGATCGACCAGCTGCTGCCGGAGGACTGCGTTGCTTCTTGAGGACTGCCTTACTGTAAGAGAAGCAATATTGGACCTGCTTACCTTCATCCCAGGCTAAACTGAGTAACCTCAAGGGTCAATTGGCTGGAGGTACAAGGACACAACAAGATTCAGAGGCCTCTCTGCAACTGCCCAGTTGACATGTTGCTCTAGACTTGCAACAGTACTTGCCTTAGCCGTGCTGGCTTCAGCTGGAGTAAGTTCCTGATCACTGAGAGGCACCTTCATATGTCCTGGACCCTTGGTTGGCATCAGTTGAGCTCCTCCTGTGAAGACAGGTGAAATCCTGAAGTTTTGGGCTCTATGTGACTGCCATCGAGCACATTTGCGCCTATACTCTTCTGCCTATGATGACTGTACACATGCAGCTCCAGTGAACCAGACTCTTTGTGTTACGACAGCCCGCAACCACCAGCACCACAAGATCTGTACTTTGTGTTACACCACTGAGACCCCACGTTGATAGCCAATGCAAATCTCCAGAAATGACAATCTGCAGTGCTTGACCAGATCTTTGTGCTACAGTGACAACTGTCTGTGAGGCCAAGCCTACTCTTCAGGCTACAGAGACGACCATACACAACGCTATCCCTGCTTCTCATGGCCTCCTCCACTGTGAATGAAACTCTCCATGCTAGTCTTTGAGTAGATAACTTTTTCTGTGGGACTAACAAGGTCCCTTTATGCAGCCCATGCTCTATCACTGTTGGTCTGAACTTGTAACTTTCCCCCGATCTAGCATGACCAAATGCCTGTGAGGGGTGCTCTGTGCTTTTAGGAAGTATATCTATGTAAACTTTAAAATGACATATCTCAAGTTCTACTGTTAGGAATTTTGCTGTTCTGGTATCATTTTATTTATTACAATTTACACATTTTTTTCTAAACTGGTGTGACTGCATTAATGACTTTGTGTGCCTCATAAATACCTTACATGTTGCCTCGAAGTTAAGCCTGACAGTTTTGTTTCAATCTAGCAGAAGGTTTAAAACAAGTTAATTTAATGACACGTGTGTTTCTCCCTGAAAAGGACTGTGGTTGTTGCTTGAGGAGGGCTTGACTCCCCTCAACCAATAATCCAAATTTCTTACAATCACAAATTGAGGATTGTCATGGTATGTGCATAAAAAATACCTGCAGGCTCACTCTTAGGTTTGTCAGCAGAGTGAGATGAGGTGTTAATCTGTCGACTTTTTCAGGCATGACCTTCAATGGCCTGTTTATTTTGAAAAAAGCAGTAGTTTTTTTTAATTTACCTAATATAATATAATTTTCAGACTAACCTTGGTCAGTCAGAACGTGACTTCTAATCAGGGCCCACATCAAAAATTGTGAACTGGTTTAAATGTGCTAATTCAGTGCTAGCGTTATACTGGGTTCAAAAGCTTACATCATGTGATGCTTCAGGAAAACCCGAGCATCACTTAAACATGGCCCGACACCACGATATAAATATGCTAAACATGTTTTCTTTTCTAGACTTTAGGTTTTTGGGCTTCAAATAGCAGATGATTGTCAGTGGGTTCTCCTGAGAGAAGCAAATTACACACTGAGCAAAAACATTTCCACAGTTATTCACGTAATGCCGTTCTATATCTAGCAACACTGGAGTCACATATAAGAACACTGAGGACACTGATGTTGACCTACAAAGCGTCCATAATTCGTATCATTATGCCATCCGTTCTGCCTCTGCGTCTTATATCACATCAAAAGTAGAAGCTGCCACCAACTCCCCCAAAGAGATTTTCTCAGAACTGTATTCCTTTCAGCCTGTCATATGCCATCTCTTCAGCTCTTAAACTCTGCACTAATCTTGCCACTTAATTCCATGAAAAGATTGCTACCATGTACCCATGTACAAGTACTCAACACCTCTCCATTTCCTTAGCCAATGGAGCTCCGCACCTTGATTCTACATCCCACTCTCATCCAGGATCCTCTCTTTCTGAATTTACGTCTATTAAGAGAGGAGGCCCAATGCTTCTGTGGCGAGCCTATCCTGCTACTTGAAAGGTTCCCCGGCAGCCGTGATACGTCTGACTTTGAGATTACTCTCTAATGGGAGTTACCTGATGTTGAACGGACAAGGTTGATGCAGAATGAAGCTGGGGGTTCCCTATCTGGCGAAGGTTTCTTTGTTGTTACTTGTACTATATCCTCAGCATGTACAGTTAATGAAGGCGATGCTCTGACCTTCAATTAATCTTACCACCGTGCATTTTGACAACCTCAGCAAACTTAAAGCCTTACGCTTTCAAAAATATGTGGCCTTAACTACTCCTAAGGAGACATTTGATCTTCAGGTGGCAAGGTCCTCTTCAGAGATACAGGCGCTACTCCGCACTAACTTCCCATGACATTTTGGAGAGGTGGTGCATCGTATTTTTAACATGCCTATTACAAAGAGAATAGCACACTTTTCTTTTATTTACTCTGTCCTCTGGAGCATCTTTGGAAGTCTTCACTGGTCCTATTTCTGATAGCCGGGACAGTTGTGTTCATATTTTTGCTCGGCAATGTCTAATTTCGCAATCAAATGGAGCTGGCACTACCTCATGTGCTAGTGTGCTATGAGCGCATATTGCATTAGTCTGGGGCACCCTTGCTTTGAGAACTGAATGAGTATGGATTATCATTTCGGCCTGTGTGGCTTCAGTGCATGCAGCTTTGTTTCGCTGTCTGCCTTTCGAGTGCGAGTTGGATCTATGCCTGAGTTAGTAACTGGTTGAGCTTTCAGACATAAATGTACTAATGGCCCCCTTAAAAGCCCATATGTATAGTCGTCCACTGTGTATTGATTGCTCCTGGCCGCATTCTAAGAGCCTCCCTGGGATTCTTCGCCCCAAGAGGCTTCGGTTCGGCAGAACCCTAAATGGCTAATTTTGCTCCCTCAGCAGCTGTCGTGGGGATTGATGGAAACAGATTTGTTCTGTAAACTTGCTTTGAGGTGTGCCTCTGGGATCAACATCGTCTGCGGATGCTGTGAACAGTTATGTTTGGTTTACCACTTGGAAAACAAACATCTGGCTATTCTGTTTGATGGGCACTTTTATTCGGCCTGTTTTCAAAATCCTAAATTGATTTTTAAATCGACCCTTTTACGCTTTTATATATTTTAAGTTGGCTTTCTTTGTGCTTCTAAATTGCAGGATTGCCTTTAAAACGTTTTTTTCTATGATTTTAAACTAGGATTTTGAAAATTTCCTTTGCTTATGCTACTGCATTTTTTGCTATGTGGTTTTACCATTTTGTATAGCTTTTTAGTCAACATATGTCCTAAGAGTAGGTGTCAGGTGTCCCAGCTAGGTCTCGAGGGAAACCCTGCCATTTTACATATACACAAATCTTTCCGAAAGTTACTTTCACTTTTATACAATGGCTTCTGACACAAATTTGTATTCTTTACAGTCTGGTTTAGTTTCTTCAAAACTATACTTGCTTACAGAATCAACATCGCAAGAGCACTATCATGCTACCTTCACACCATGTACAAGGTTTCTACATAGGAATGTGCAAATGTACTTGTTTTTTTCATACATATGACGACTTTTCTATAACACAAACAATGGCAGCCTGGTCAATATCTCGGTCCAAGGCAAGGATGCTTTTTGTTATAAACATCAGTTTCCAGGTGCTAGCAGAGGAGCCCTTTGCTGTCATCAGCCAGGTCGCTACATACTAATGCTTCGGTCCAGCAGCCTGCTGATATCTCTAAGAGTGGTATCCAGACGGGACCTACTATCTTTACCTTCAGGTAACAGGGGTTGGATCACCCAGTATGGGGATTCTTGGCAGAACACATACACATAGACATACACATACACCCTGTTGATTTGCATCAAGACTGGGCCATTAACCAGTGAGGGAGCTGGTCCATAACTTTATGAGTAAATGTGTTGCAATAGGAACCCATGGTGCCAGGGTATGCAAATGTTAAACAGATACAGAAGGTGGAAAACCACTAATTACACAGGTTTTTGCCTTTTCACAATTGCCCATCTTCTTGTGTCATTATGAGGTTGAACTGGGCTATATGGAACATTTCATTATATTAAGTTCCCTACATTTTTGGCTCAGGGTGTAGGGGAATCCTGAAGCAAAACTTACCAAATCAATAATCCTTGACTGTTTAGCTCTGGATAATGTGTTTGCCATCGCGTGGCTGGCGTACATCAAACAAAGATTCACTACACTAGGGGTCCCAACGATGTACTCCAAGTCAGAGTGTATTGTAAATAACTCAAAAGACCAAGTTAGAAGCTTGTTTCTTAACTTTTAACACAGGAATATTATGGAGGAGACGCTGAAACTTTAGCTTGGCAGTCTTTGTTGGCTACCAAATTTGCTTTCTGCTCCTGAGCTTTATTGAACTAAGATTCTGCACGGATTCCGCCTTACTAGATAAGGATTTAACACCGCCCACTTTTTTTGGGCCTTTCCTATAAAGGGATCCTTGCTTTTAAATTTCCCAAGATGTTCTTGTAGTAAGAGTTACTTACCTTCGGTAACGATGAACTGGTAGAGATGTTGTCAAGCCGCAGATTCCTTAACTTCGAATATCCCCATGCGTGAGACTGGATTCGGAAATGTTTTGCAGCAGCACCTCTGCGCGCTGACGTCAGTTTTCTCCGGAGAAACTTTTCAGCAGCACAACGTGGAGCCACCAACTAAAAACTATGAAAGTATGGGAACAGTGTGTGAGGAATGGAAAATTCAGTGAATAAAAAAGGGGGATGGTGGCAGACACCATCATAAAGACAGAATTGACACCTCCTACACATATAAGTGAAAAAGCTGTGAGAAAGAGCCCCGCACGCCACGCGGAGGCCCCTTCCCGAGTGCAACAAGAGAAGAACATCACAACAGACAGAAATAGACTGATAGTGCCATGTGGCACTGAGCGGCCACTAAGAACGGAACACAGAAAGAACAACAGTTCACTGTAGGAAAGAAAGAGAAGACTGGCCTTTCCCTTCTAACAACAGAGGTAGGAAACAGAGCACAACCAACCCTTAAAGAGAATGACCACGAGGAGGCCAGGACCCCGAGGCAGTAGAGTAGACTGAAGGGAAGGGAATTGGAGAAGAAAACTAACCTTCCCGGGAAACAAAGGCACCCTATAACAGAAAAGAAGTTCCTCAGCAGAGGTTAACTGTATATGAAAGCACTCAGGGAGTGCAACAACCTGAACCCCCTGAAGATAAACCCCAATGGCAACTGAAGAAGCCAGTGGAGAACACCATCAAATAAGGTCCTCGCAGAACGGGGAGACTGGATGGGCATTAAGGAACCTGCGGCTAGACAACGTCTCTACCAGATACATCGTTACCGAAGGTAAGTAACTTGAACATCTTATAAAGACATCTAGCCGCAGATTCCTTAACTTAGAATAGATACCACAGCCATACCCCAAAAGGGAGGCGGGTCTGGGACAGGACAACAGAAAGCTCCAGGCATGTGATCCGGCAACAGGGTGACAGATAAAGAGGAAAACATTGTAGCAGGACGGTCCGACAGCAACCCCAGCAGCTCGAAGAGCAGATGTCACAGGATAGAAAATATCTGACAACATGCCAGAATGGAGCCACACCAACCAGTACAAAAATGACAGGTAGAACAGTATGATCCCCAGAAGAGAGAGAGGGGAAGAAGGAACACTCTCCGCTAAATGGCGCACAAAGAGTGCATTAACCCAAGCTGGGAATGAACTTGAAGAGAAGCAACCAGTGCCTAACAGACTAGGTTATAAAAGGAAGCCGAAAGTGCAGGTGAGAAGAGCCCAAAGGCAAGCCAGAACCTGAGCAATGCAGAGATGCTAATAAAAGGGTAAGCACCCTTGACCACATAAAAAAGAAGACGTAATGCTCACTGCTTTTGTTAAACACAGGGAAAAACAACAGGAGTATAACCCGAAGACCAGATTGAGATCTGGGTGTACATATGTATAAAACAACAATATCTCAATTGGATTCACTTGAGCAACAGATATATTTGCATGTACAAGACATTACAAAGGATCTGGACATAAAAGAAAGAGAGACTCAGAATGTTAGTTTCTTGGAAGTGCATATAGCATCATATATTTAAGGACACATTTTTGCAAAACAATAAAAAAACAGTTAAGAGAACAGCACTGGAGGCATATAATGCAGTGGCAACCCAAGGGGGCTTTGTGCACTACGTGATAGTGAGACAAACGGTGATGGCGCGAGTGACATATGGGTGCAAAAAGCGGACGCAAAATGACATTTTGAAAACAATATATACAAATTGTTGGTTCCTCCTTGGTGAATGAATAATTGCTATTGGTTGGGGAACCAAAGAAGTTAACGCGCCATGAGTTGCATTGTAATGCAGGTCAACAGCGTTTCGATCCTATTGATTTAGGATCTTCATCAGGATCAGGTTGCCGATTAAAAAAGAGTGAGGTAGGTGCTGGCCCAGAAGCGGTCCCCGTTCTAGTATGGGAGTGATAGGGAGTATATGGGGGCTGGATCCAATAGGAGGTGAAAGATAGACCACCGGGTTCGCCCGGCGACTTCATTTCAGACATTACGGACTTGGTCGCTAATTCTGTGCTTACTTCAGCCAACTTCACTTTGCTAGGTGATCTAAATTTGCACTTAGATGATCCTCTTGACGCCGCTGCCAACAACCTTCGCTTAAACCTGCAGGCTATTGACCTCACTCAAAAGGGGTTTCAGGCGACACATAACAGGGGTCATCTTTTGGACCATATTTTTAGCAACTTAGATAAGCTTTCAGTGGAAACGCCGGTGCCATTGCCTTGGTCGGACCATTTTTTAGTCCCCCTTACATGGTCTATAAACACTCCTACTACTGGTCAAATTCACGATAGGCATTGGGGTAGGAAATGGAATGCTCTTCCGCTTTCTACATGGGAACAGGCCCTCTCTGAACAGCCGCCCCAGAAATCGATGAATCCTGATCTAGCAGTCCTTAACTTTCATAACTGGATTTCCAGTACTCTCGATGTAGTTCTTCCAAAGTGTTCTTTGCCAATAATAAAAAGACCTAAAGTCGCTCCATGGTACTCTCCTGCCCTTAGGCTGTTAAAACAAGCTTGCCGAAAAGCAGAGAGAGCATGGAGGAAAGACCACTCTCAACTTAAGAGTTCAGAGTACAGATCAGCAATAAGGCACTATAAGAGCCAGATAAAGCTTGCCCAAGCTGAGTTTTATGAAACCAAAATTAGTATGGCAGCTAACGCCCGAGGGAAAATTTTAAAATCGCAAAATCTTTGATATCCCCCCCATCTGAAAGACCACCATCAGAGGGTCTACAGGCCCGCTGTGAAGATCTTGCCACCTTCTTCTCTCAGAAGATTCAGGCCATTTACTCTCAACTCGCGATAAACAGCGATGGCATACTTTCCCCTTCTGTTTCAGACTCAGACTCGCAGGTACCATGCTCCCTGGTCACGTTTCCACACCTGGACTCAAATGCTTTAGATACTTTGGTCCAGAAGGTCACCTCAGGGTCTCCTAATGACCCAACCCCGCCTCAGACCCTAGTGAAAGCAATGGACGCCATTCACCCGTCCATGCTGGAGGTTCTGAACACCTCCATTACCTCCAACTCTGTTCCTTCTACGTGGAAGTGTGCACTCGTCAGGGCTCTGCTGAAAAAGCCGAACTTGGATTCCAACAACCTATCCAATTTCCGCCCGATTTCGCTGATTCCGTGGATGAGTAAGTTGTTGGAGAGACATATCAACAAAACATTAGGGGACTACTTGGAGTCCAATAAACTTCTACAGGTCTACCAAACAGGGTTCCGTCCTCAGCATGGCACTGAGACCGCCCTCCTGGCGGTCACAGAGGCTGCCAGAGCAATAATGGACCAAGGTGGAAAAACTGCTATCATACTGTTGGACCTCAGTGTTCGACACTGTTAACCATTCCACACTACTACATCGTTTGAAGGGCATGGGGGTGTCGGGCGCGGCCCTGAAGTGGCTGACCTCTTTTTTGGAGGAACGCTTTTTCCAGGTATTTGAAGGCGAGGTGGTATCATCTAAGCATCCGCTCAGCTGTGGGGTTCCTCAGGGCTCCTCCCTGAGCCCCACATTATTTAATGTTTACATGCAGCCCCGAGAGAAGGTAGTCCTCCCTTTCGGTGTGCGGATTGTCACCTACGCGGACGATACCCAACTTGTGGTCTCTTTGGACCACAAGGAGGGTTCGTCTAACACCCTGGGCCCGTGTCTAGAGGCGGTTGCTGAGTGGATGCAACTTTCCCATCTTAAACTCAACGGGGAGAAGACCGAGATTATGTTACTAGGCAACCCCTCTCCTACCTCCCTGTCGTTGAACTGGTCTTCGTGTCTCGGTGCTCCTCCTCCCCCAAAGGACCAGATAAAGAGCTTAGGAATCTGGTTGGATAGAGCACTGGATTTCTCGGTTCAAGCCACTAAAACAGCCTCTGTATGCATGGGGCTAATGAAAATGCTCAGGAAAGTGCTCCCCTTACTTCCATTCCAGGCGAGAAGGGTCATGGTACAGGCCCTGATACTCTCTCGCCTGGATTATGGAAATGTTTTATATCTAGGGGCTCCGGCAACAGTGACTAAAAAACTCCAAGTCACTCAAAACTGTGCTGCGCGCTTACTGTTTAATATCCCTCGTTGGCAGTCAGCGAGAACCACCCTAAAAGAGCTTCATTGGGTGCCAGAACACTGTTCAAGGCCGTGTGCATTCTGCACAAATCTTTTCATCAAACTGGCCTGGCAGTGCTGTACCCCCTAGTATTGCCTTATGTGCCGCCTAGAACTCTTCTTTCGGCTTCTTTGCATCTGGCAACTACGGCAAAAATCAAGAAAGCACGCTGGGGTGGCCGTTCATTTACTTGCTCAGCGGCGAAGGCATGGAATTTCCTGCCTCTACCCCTCAGACAAAACGACAACCTGATGTCATTCATGAGAGACCTAAAAACCTATCTGTTCTCAAAAGCGTACTAATTTTGCCCTGCAGCCGTACACAGTAATCAGTCACTAGCGCTACGAGGCCTCCGGGTAGTTTGCGCTATATAAATGGAATTTTTCATTTCATTTCATAGTGAAAGCACACAAACGGTGCTCAGTTATGGCCAGAAAGAGAGCAGAAGTCGGTCTGGGAGCTTGATCCAGTGATTTGTTACGCTCGGAGGGTCGTGTGGTTGAGGTAATGGCGCGAGAACGGAGCCCCGTTCAGGCCAGAAGGGGAGCAGAAGCCTCCCGCGGATCAAGATCTACTGACCAGATCCCAGACCGCCTTCTGCCCGCCTGACTCAGACGGTATTCAGACTTTCTTTCCACGGTGTCCCCACCGGGAGTAGGCAGCGGATCCCTGGACCCTGCCTCTGTGAAATTACATTCAATTGCCTACTTGGCCGAAACGGGGCTCCGTTCTCGCTCCATTTCCTCAATCACACGACTCTCAGAGCATACCAATTAACTCGATCAAGCTATGGGACCGACCCCGGCATATTGTTCCGACTTCTGCTCCCCTTATGGCCGGAAAGGGGCTCCATTCTCGCGCCATTACCTCAACCACACGACCCTCCGAGCGTAACAAATCACTAGATCAAGCTACTGGACCGACTTCTGCTTCTTGCTCCGACTTCTTCTCTCTTTCTGGCCATAACAGAGCACTGTTTGTGCGCCTTGACTATCTTTCACATCCCATTGGATCCAGCACCCATATACTCCCTATCACTCCCATACCAGAACGGGGATCCGATTCTGGGCCAGCACCTACCTCACTCTTTTTAATCGGCAACCCAGTCATGATGAAGATCCTAAATCAATCGGATCGAAACGCCGTCGACCCGCATTACAGCGCAACTCATGGCGCATTACCTTCTTTGGTTCCTAAACTAATAGCAATTATTCATTCACCAAGTCGAAACCAACAATTTTGTATATATTGTTTTCATTTTGCGCCCTTCGCTGTTTTCACCCATATGTCACTCGCGCAGTCACCGTTTGTCTCACTATCACGTAGTGCACAAAGCCCCCTTGGGTTGCCACTACATTATATGTCTCCACTGCTGTTCTCTTAAATGTTTTTTTGATTGTTTTTCAAACATGATGCTATATGCACTTCGAAGAAACTAAAATTCTGAGACTCTCTTTCTTTTATGTCCATATCCTTTGTAATGTCTTGTACATGCAAATATACCTGTTGCTCAAGTGAATCCAATTGAGATATTCTTGTTTTATACATATGTTAAACACAGAGGCATCAAAAGGCTCACTGCCCATGTTAAACACAGAACGCATCTAAAGGATGCAAAATGAAAAAGTACCACAGAAGACAGGCCTAAAAGGACCTAAGTGGGAGGATGAAAGCCCGCCAGCAGACAGTGAACCGCTGACTCGGCGTGAGCATCAAAGAGCAAAACCCCATCAAAGGGTAAGGCAACCAGACGTTCCCGGATATTTTCAGGGAAGACACTATCTCGCAACCAAGTGGGACGCCTTCAAGCAACAAAACTCGCCATGGCTCTGCCCAAAGAATACACAGTATCTAAGGCTGAACGGATTGTGAATTCGACCAGGTTGCCGCCATCCCGAATGGAGTGAAGGAGATCAACGCGAGCACCTTCGGAGGGGGCAGTAAACAAGGACTCTGCAGAGTCTCACAGGGACAGAGGTAGCCGGAGCCAAAACACACACGGTATTGAAGGACCGAAGGGAGGCACTAGTGGATGCAAAGACGTTCCTACCCCAGGATTCAAGCCACCTGGACTCCCGAGAGGGAGGAAGCATTAGAGGGGGCGGAGAAGGAAAGGCAGTCTGCAACACAAACCTCTGCGCATCAGGGTGCACAAAAAGACAGATCGGATCATGTGGAGCTGGGCGGTGATAACTGAACGAGCCACCGGATCACCTGAAGCAGGTCGGACCCAGGTACCCAAGAGGGCATCATAAAGGGAAGCCTCAAAAGGCAAAAACGACTCCACATTGCAGGACCCACGGTGGAGGACCTCAAGTAAGGGGTCCACTGACAAGGGGGTAAAGGGGGGTCTTGGAGGGGAAAACAGCTCATCAGTGTGGGAGGGTGGTCGGTTGACCCTCCCAAGACACTGAGGGTGCACCCAATGCCCCACGGAAGAAAGCCCAATGGAAGAATGAGGATCCTGACGGGCCTCCTGGCAGGCAAACAGCCTGCCGTATCTGGGAGCTTCTGAGGAGGCTCCACAAATTCCAAGGGGGGCACTGATAACATTAGCTCTGGCGACGCCAAGCGGGAGAGCGGCACCGAACCCTCTCCAGAGGCCTCTATAGAAGAATCCAGAACTTGGCGTCGAAACAACCAGTGTTGGCGCCAATTGTGCCTTGTCAGACACCGACGCGGCAGCCTCCGGCATCGAGTTGGTGCCGTCCGGGGCCGAAACTATGACATGCTCCCCCTCTGAAGAGGAGGTCGCCGGGCCGGTGAGGCAATCTTCCGGTGCCACCTCATTCAGAGCGGGCTCTGATTCCAGAGAAAAGAGCGGAGGCGGAGCGGAGCCTCCGGTGCTGGGACAGCGCCGACCCTGGCTCCGGACAGGCGGCCGCCTGCCTGGAAGGCTAGGGTGTGCTCAAGTCAGGGCTATGAGCACAGGCAACCACCTGCCATAGGGAGCCCCGGTGGGCTATGCAGCGCGGCAGAGGCGCCGAAGAGGGGGCCCCAATTGGGCTGCACCCTAATGACCCCACGTGGAGAGTAGAGGGGGCCCCAGCGGGCCACGCCCTAACGACACCACATCTCCGACGTTCCTGGGAGGCAAGGGCTCAATTGGTGCCGGTTTGCGAACCTGCCGTAGATCCCACAAGAAGCGGAGGTCCAGGAAAGGGAGAGGACCTAAGGGAGGCCTGCAATGCCGTAGCATAGGCCTCCATTTGGGCCTGAGTCGCACCCACACCCGGAAAGGGCGGATAGAGGGGGGTGACCATCGGGCGTGCACGTCCGGAAAGTTCCAGGAAACAGAGCCCCTGACAATAGAAGAAGGTGAGGTTGATGACCTAGGCAACAAGCACCTTGACTTACCAAGTGGAGAACGATGGCCCCGGACCCAAGAGGGCGATCGATGGTGGAACCGGGCAGTAGAGGGACCTGTAGTCGATGACGAGACCGGGGGGCGAGACGACTCTGACCGGGACAGTCGTGTCGAGAGAAGCTTCATATGGCGCTCCCGGTGGGACTTCGGTTCCAGGCGTTGGCAGGCTTCACAGTCCGTGGAGTCATGGTGCTTGCCCAGACACCACATACAAATAAGATGCGGGTCTGTTGCGGACATTTGGCGCAAACAGGTATTACAAGATTTAAAGCCCAAAGGCATCACACACTGTTCCCGACGCGAAGCATCGAAAATGAGGCCTAAAAACAGGCCAGAGGAGCTCACTCCAGATCCGCGTTGCACGCGGAAAAGAAGGAAACTGACGTCAGCGCGCCGGGAGGGACTTATAGGACCTTGCAGACGTCACGTACGTGGACGACGTGGGGGCGGGGTCAAGTGGTGCCGTCCTCACGGCACGCAGAGGTGCTACTGCAAAAAAGTTCCGGATCCACTCTCATGCCTGGGGATATTCTAAGTTAAGGAATCTGCGGCTAGATGTCCCTATCAGATTTAAGGTTTCGAAGCAAAAGCACAGTCCAATTAATGCTGTTTTGCAGTATGTACACACCCCACCGGAAAAGTTTTCTAGCTCCTCTTTCTTATACGTGAAGCAAATATTAGATAATATAAACAAGCTATTGCCGTTTTACAACAGTTAAGTTGCCCCTGAGTATGTTACATGGTGATTAGTTACATAAGAAGCTCATTGAGTAAGGGGAAGATGTTAGGAGCATGTAGGCTTTTATTGTTGTTATTTAACATTAAGAGAGTCCTGAGTGTTTTACCTTTTTAAATACTATATGCATTTCGTTTTTAATCCTTTTCTCTTTTTATTATTGTTTTTATTTGTGTATTTTCGCTTTTGCACTTTTATAGCTATTTTTGTCGAATTAAGATGGTATGACTGACTGTAGCATTTCAAGCAATATTGTGTGTAGAATAATGAATCATAGTGCCAATGTACTTTTGCACTTAGTTCACAGTCCTTATGGGAGAGGCATTTAATTAGTCCAAAAATATTGCTTAGATTTTGCCCTTCATCCATTTACAGTGACACCAGTTTTGACTCCTACTTATGCGGGGGGAAATAATAATAGTCTAATTGATTTCATACTTTTCCATGAATGTGTCATAGAAAATGTATTTAGCAATCAAAACTTGGTTCCTATTTCAGTTCTTGTTATTATTTTCATCATTTACGTTTATCTGCTTTAATTTTTTGTTATGTACTGTTCTTGTTTATTTCTTGTCTCAAAAATTTCAATAAAATCATTTTGAACTTAAAAAAAACTTAGTTCCTATTTTTTATAGCACTGGTTCTCCCACCATACAGTAGAAACAAGGTGCTTGAAAGGATAGTCGCAATAAGGGACAAGGGGGTCCTTCAGAGATAGGAGCTCGTGGACAAGTCTAGACTATTGCACAGTATTATCTTGCTAAATAATGCTGAGTTTCTCACCAATCTAGATGAGGATGCCCCAGCTGCTGATATTATGAGGATATATGCTGAAGTATATGAATCTGCTAAGGAGCTGCAGCTTGTCCCTATACGAAGTAGTAAGACTACAACGCATAGGTGGTTTGACTCCAACTGCTCCAAATGTCACAAAGGCCCTAAAAATGACACCATGGAACTGGGAACAAGTCAGGGATAGTCGGACAGCCTTAAAAAAAGCCATAGATACCAAGAAAAATGAAATTAGAAATGAGGTGTATAATTCACTATTAGCCGTTAGCACAATGAAAGATTCCTCAGTATTCTGGAAGGTGGCGAATCATTCAGATTTTAGTGAGCTCCAAACTTGAGCATGGATGCAATAATTCTGTCTGATATGTGGCTAGATCATTTCACCAAGGTTTATAGTGTGCCCATACACGTTGATTCAGATGACATGGCCATTGATAAAGACATAGGGTCACATGAGCGGCTCAGGGTTGAATAACAAGAGGCTCAAATGCCCAAGGATAAACCCCCAGGGCCTGATGGAGTCCCTGCAGACTTATTGAAGGGAAAAACAACTCGCTGGGCACCACTTTTGATCAATGTTTGAAATGCTTGTAGTAAGATAGGTCCACCAAAATCATGGTCTCAGGCTATGCTTGTCCCCATTTTCATAAAGGGAAGTAAAGGTGACCCAAAGCATTACAAGCCTATATCTCTTACTAATTCAACTGCCAAAATTACGGGGAGAATTCTACTCAAGCGTCTTGAAGTTTGGCATAAGATGCCTGGTCTCTGCAATGTTGAACTATGTCTAAACGTCTACTTCGTTATCACTTAATATGTAACAGCTAAGGAGGGGAGTATTTATTTAGCATTCATTGATATTCGCTCAAACTCGAATTTTTCGATCGCTCGAAATTGTGGGACATTATGACAGTGTTTGGTGTGTAGTCTAATATTGTGTGCTTTCTCTGGAAGCTCCAAGCGGAGGGAATGGCAAGTGTGAGTTATGGAATGAATGGAGAGACATCAAGTCAATTTAACATACATAGGGAAGTTCAGAAGGGTTGCATTTTGGCACCTTTCTTGATTATGCTGTGTGTCAATGAACTTAAAGGTCATTATCGCCAGAACCCTTAATGGACTGCAAAAATTGTTAAACCATTTCACGCTGTTTAGAAGGATTTAGAACTGTAGGTTAACCAATAAAAGACCCGTGTTATGGCCCCAAGAAAAAGAAGAACAAATCATATAGGGTAAATGATTCTAAAATTCAGCCCTTGACAACATTCCCATATTAGGGGTTTTATTTGACCAAAAATGGAAGCAGCTAGAGAATGTGTGACAAGAAAGCTCGAGAGTAGCATTGAAGCCCTTTTATAATTTGCCTTGAATTATTTAGCAAGCCTGAGACAGTTTCATAATTTTTAGACAGATTTTAAAAGCCTGTTTTGTAATTATGTGAAGAAATAATATGGATTATATTGAGAGCTCCAAATACATTGTCTTATATCATAGACACAACAAAAGTGTGTTTGGTATGGACCTGTACATGTGAGTAACAAAATGTTATCACAGATATCTGTTAACTAGGTAGAAGGCGGAACACAATACATTTCTAGGTTGCCTTCCCAGAGCCGGTCACACACTCTGGTCACTTAAGTACACTCTGGTCACCTAAGTACCTGGCTGTATGATCAAAGCTTCGTACAGACCATGTATGTTTTTTTGTAAATTGTATTCCTGTATTAGTAAAAGTGTTTTGTTGCCAATTAGGAAGGAGGCAAATATTAGGCACTGTACACAAGCTGATTAATATAGTGTCATTGCTCATGGTATACAAGTTGAGTTGTTTTGAGCGTTCAATTAAATTGAGAAAGAGCCTGGATCGGGCTATCGTTGGTTAAGCTATAATCCATGCACTTTTTATGTGGAACAATCCTTGTGACAGATGTGTTCTGTTTAAGATCAATTTAATTCATAATTTATTATATTTATGCATTTTAATGTGATATATGTATGTACCTTTTGTGGCTTTTATGGCCAACAATGGGTCGAATAAGGTATTTGATGATGATGACTACATGCCATCATCTATGAAGAGTGGTGGGGAAGTACTTTGCTTCAATGCAATATTCATGGGCTTACTAATCATGAATCTAAATGGTCTGGGGACAATTCAGAGACCATTGCTTGAGTTAAAACAGCCTGGGATAAGCCCACCCTTTGCCTCGTGTTTTGATGGATTCCCAGGTCTGAACCAATACTGCACAATTGATCTCGACTTGTGGAGTGGTGTGGCTCACTGGTTAGAGGCGGCAGACCTGTAAGCAGAGAACGGCCCGGGACCAGGGTTCAATTCCCGACGCGGCAGGGCCCTGGACCAGGGTTAAACAGACTCGATAATTCTCACCTCGGTGCCTACTCTAACCACGGAACACACTCGGCAACTCTGGGCATTAAGCTTGCCTCATCTCTACAACGGCCGCCCCACAGACGCCGGGGATGCCTGGTTTCACCTTGGAGATACCCAGAAAGGGACCATCTCACAGGGAAAACCAGGACGGGTTCCCCAGCGGTCTTCAGCGCCAGGATAGTCCTTGGAGTCACAGTGCGCTTTACAAGTACACCCACATTTACATTTACATTTGGACTTGTCTTTTTCCTTTAATATGAAGAGTTTATATCCCATAGAATGAAAATTCAGCATAAATGACAGATAAACCTGTTCAGATATTCCAACCTCTCAAATCAAAAAGTACCTCATTAGGGTTCAACAATATGAGGTCAAAAACACATGTAACAGCTAGGATGCTTAAGTTTCCCTTATAATCTTAATGAAGATCTCAAAGGTGAAAACTGAAAACCCCATAAAATGACCACTTATTCTAAAAGTAGAGTCGCAGAAAGAAAACAGATGACATTTTAAAATGTTGGTTTTGTCTAGTTAGAGCAAAAGCAAGGATTATTCCGGTGTGACAGTCCATTACTAGGAGAAAATCAGAAAGTGAAATTTGCCTGTAATATATTATTGTACATAATGTGTGAATGCTTCAGCCCGTTTTACTCCGCTCGTAACAAATTCTGAATATTATTTATGTATTACAATGCTACATGTTAATAAATCCCAAGGTCCTCTGCTCTTAAAGAGAACCATCAATGGATCATAGTGTACCTAAATTGTCTGCTGCAATTTCCTCTTTAATTGTTAATAAACTCTTTTTAAGTTATTGGGTTTAAAACATCTTTTAATAAAAATTTAATGTGTGAAACACAAACCAGACAAGCAAATAATTGCCAACGATTATTGTTAAAAACTAGGTTTAACAATATCCTATTTTATTGGCTTGAGTGTATTTTTTATTAACTTAAAAACCCTTCAGATACGTTAGCTCAATATTTATGACAAAAGAATTTTCTGCACAACACACAAATATTTACAAAATATACATTGTATTCCATCCTATACAAGGGATTGCAAAGTAAAACATATTTTAAGGTTACCACAGAACAAAAGCTGTGAACTCCACATTTTTAATAGAACTATCATAAGTGAATTCATTTAAGGTCCTTTGTAGCATTTTACAAGTGCAAAAGAAATATTCAGATGAACCAAAATTTAGGACAGTTGCAAGTCAGTAGACAAAACTCGCCTCTGTTGTCACATTTTGTTTCACAGCATTTAGTGAAAAAATAAGCACCAATCATTCTTGAGAAGAACAATTTCTCTAAAAAGTATTGAAAAGTATTTAAATACAAGGTGTTTTTAATTTATATAACAAGCAATAAATACACCATATCCAAACGTTTATTCTGCATACTGCTACCTTTGTACATATAATGTACTAAAAAGTAGGCAATCTTTCACCCCCTTTTCAGTTTATATAAAAAGAAAAAAAGAAAATAAGAAATCTGACTTTTAACCAACGAGTAGCTACAAACAAAGGCCACAAACAGTACATCTGGGACAGCATACAGTGTAAAACCAACAAATGCAGAGCAAAGAGAGAGCTAGGGCAGTGGGCTAACATCTAGCAAATAAATTCAAAAGCTGTAACTTCATTGCTGGTGATACTAACATATATTATAAAAATTGATAAATGCTGCTACTATGATTTTTTGTGTTGGAATTTATGTCAATGGGTATTAAAGAACACATTAATGCTGTTTATGTGTTAAAAACAATTAGCTGGTCACATAATTGTAATTTCATTGTCCTGCATGAAATATCTAATATCTCTGTACATTTGTTTTATTTTACACAGATGGGCTTGATTACCTCTTTTTGTCAAACTCAGAATTGCACATAAGAAGGCGGTTTAAAAAGTACAATAAAAATCTGCACAAATCAGACTTACGAAGAGTCAATTTGCTGTACACTTTCTACAATATCATCTTGTTAATGAACAATACAGAAGTGCTGTCAATACAATTTACACAAGGTATTAAATTTAGGAATAACTGAATGGAATTTTGAGTTGTAAAAATGGGTATTGTAATTACATTAAGAAAGATGGTTTATGCATTCAGCCTCAATGACTGATCTTCTCTTCGTCTAGAAGAGATATCAATGTCAATAGAGTCTTTGCCTACAATTAGTCTCAAACGCTTAGCTGGAGGAAGAGGAATGAAATCATCTTCAAACTCATCATCATAGCTATCATCTTCTTCCTCCTCATTGTCTTCTTCTTCAGATGAGGACTCACCTGTACTATCATCTTCATATTGCTCATAGTCATCTACTTCCATAGTTGATTCCAACAGAGAAAGAGTATCACTACAGCATACTCCATTTTCATGAATCTCATCAGAGAAGCTTCCACAGTTTTCCTCTTCTCTTTTGAGTTGAATCTTTAATTTTGTTGAACTGGTTCCAGATCCTGAGTTAAAACCATTATTTAGTTTTGCAACATACAAGTTATTATCACTTTCATGGTCTTTACTCAATTTAATGCTGATCTTTGAGGAATTAATTCCATCATTTTCTTGGTCATTTGTCTTGCTGCTGTTGCTATCATGGCGCCTTCGAAGGGTCAGTTTAGGAATACCTGTGCTGTCTTCAAGAATAAGTTGTGCATCATATCTTGTGATTCGCCTTTTCTTTTTACTTTTTCCAGTTCTGTAGTGGCGTTTTGATTTAGGTATGTCAGTTGCAATGACAGAGCAACCCCCTGATGATGCACTGTAGCCTTGGAAATCTGCAGTAAAACCAGTCTCACTTACCTCACCAGGTTCCAAATGGGAATTTACTGAATCTGGCACTATTTCTTCTTTTACAGATGAATCAAGAATAGGATTAAATCCTCGTACATTTTCTGCTGGCTTTTTTCCTCGTCTTGACTTCTTCTTACATGTTAATGTATCATTTTTCTTATCTATGACTTCCTCAGTCTTCGAGGTCTCAGTAATGGGTTCACTTTTTAGCATAAAATGAGGCTGCTGCTCAAAGCTGTTAGCCTGAATTCCCTTCACACAACCATTTTTAGGACTGTCTGACACATTTTGTTCAAGCTTAATGTCCGAGGCTTCTGAGTTCATTCTAGTTCTTAAGGATCTTCGAGTCATATATGCTGATGTCTGACCAAGTTCATGAGCACTTTGCACAGAGGTCAGTTTATGTTCTTTTGCTGCATGTCTCGTTAGGCACCCACTTGATTCAGCCCTATTCACTGGTCCCTCCTTTTTGTATCTTTTAATCGTTAAGTTTTTGTACAACACTACTTTAGGCTGCTTAAGAACCACATTTCTCATTTCAAGCTTTTTGGAGGAAAGCCGCTGGTCTGTCCTTTTACGCTGATTTCTTAATTTTATTTTTGAGAGTAAATGTTTTACAGGCTTTTTCTGTCTCTTTGGTAACCTGGAATTGTGTGTACGAGTTAGTTTAGATGAGGTAGAGTTAGAGGAAACTGGAATACTTGAAAGAGATTGTCTTCTTAATGTTCTACTCCTGCTATTGCTCTTTATTGCATTTGAAGCTTTTCTGTTTGATGCTGAAACATACACAAAAACAATAATTTTAGGCAAATATCACCGCTTGATTATATATAAACATTACACTTTGTGAAACATTACATTTTTTTTCGAATGTTGACAAGATTCTGAAATAAGGCAGTCTCCTGCATCCTACAAAACACAGTGAAAGTGTGCACACAAATACAGTTAAAGCAAATAATTAATCAAAGAACGCTTCAGAGCTCTGCACATGGAAAACATCACTGATGCTAAGGCTTAACTCTAGCAGACAATTATACAGTGCCACTATCATCAGATCACCTCACACTTTGAAATAAAGTAGGCTGATACTAAGAGATTTGAAAGATCAATGATATATTATGCCATTAGGTAATAATGTTGACCTGCAAGGTATAGTGATTCGTTTGAGGTAAAATTAGGTGTCATAATCTACTGAGGAGTTGAAAGAACAAGAGTCGCAGCTAAGCATTTTACGTTGTGACTAGCAGCCCGTCCTGACGTTGTCCGGGTATGAATTGCTGCCGGCCAGTAGTATATTGTTTTGTAGATTTCTTTTGATAGCATTTCTTATCTGTGACAGGCCTGTGAAACGCTCCGATTCACTGTGCACTTCTGATGCACTTAAGAGTGCGCTTTCAGTAGTGTGTGAACTGGAGTTTCCCTACTTTATTTTTCCTTGCAATATTATATAGCACGAACTTGACAACATGGCATGAGCACAATTTACATTACAGAAGAACACATTCATTTGTGGTAGGCACGGGGAGACAAAGCGATTTGCCTGGAATCACAGGATGTTGAGCTGATTCGAACGTAGCTCCCCAGCTCTAAAGTTCACAATTCTAGAACTTATGGCGGGAGGTGTTTCTAAAAGTGTATGTCTGTGCTGGCCATCAATGAGAGAGACCTGTGCATTTTTCAAATGGGTGGTGAAAAAATATGAGTATGTTGCTGGAGATGTGGGCCGCCGTGCCACCAATGTACTTACCGGGGGGAGGGTAAACACCCATTATTCCGCAACTTTCTTTCCGCATACCATCACTCTGCATACTTTCAATACGTAAGTACCATGACTCCGCAATGCCATTATAACGCATGGCATTACATTTTATATGCTTTTACCACCTATACATTTACAACGAAATTCGTTGTAAATGCATGAATGGTAAAAACAGGTTTGTTTTTTAATGTTTGGATAAGGTAAGTGTGGGTATAGGGGTATATGTTTTGGGGTACTGAGGTATATGTTTTGGGGTGTTTGGGTATTTTAAGGGTTCAGATATAGGTTTGGGTTATGGGGTACAGGAGTAGTTTTAGGGTTTAGGGATAGGTATGGGGTTTGGAGTACAGGGGTATTTTTAGGGCTCAGGGCTAGGTTTGGGTTTTGGGGTATAGGGGTATTTTTAGGGTTCAGGGGTAGGTTTGGGTTTTGTGGTACAGGGGTATTTTAAGGGTTCAGGGCTAGGTTTGGGTTTTGGGGTACAGTGGTTTTTTAGGGTTCAGGGGTAGGTTTGGGTTACAGGGGTATTTTGAGGGTTCAGGGCTAGGTTTGGGTGTACAGGGGTATTTTTAGGGTTCAGGGCTAGGTTTGGGTTTTGGGGTACAGGGGTATTTTTAAGGTTTAGGGATAGGTTTGGGTTTTGGGGTGCAGGGTATATTTATAGGGTTAAGATGGGTTAGTGTTTAAGGGTGTTGGGGTATTTTAAGGAGTAAGGGTGGGTTATGATTATGGGTTGCAGGGGTATTTAAAGGGAGCAGGGTGGGATTAGTTTTTAGGGTGTAAAGGGTAATAAAATAAAATAATAAATAATATAAATAATGCAATTTAAAAGAATAATTTTTTTAATTAAATTTAAAAAATGTATATATATATATATATATATATATATATATATATATATATATATATATATATATATATATATATATAGATTCCAACCGGAGGTTGATGTGGCGCTTCCACAACACACCCAGGACGCAGACACAGATGGATAAATCCACAGCCAGACTTTTTTGAAGGTATTCTTTTTTCCTTTTTATTTCATATAGCGTGCAGGAGGTGCAACACTGCCAAACAGACGCGTTTCGGGCGTGAACGCCCTTGCTCACTGTCCATATATATATATAAAAATACACATATACACATATATACAAACATATACTTGATGTTTTAATAATGTACTTTTACAATGTATATGACTTTACCACACATGCATTTGCGTTATAATGGCATGCGTGATAGTCATATGCGTTGTAAAAGTTTTAGAAAGGATGTCTTTGCGGAGTAATAGTCCCCCGTTATAAAAATTGCGGAGTGATGGTATGCGGGATGTTGGTTTGCGGAATATCATCACATATTCCCGGGGGAGGGATAGTCCCTTTCTTGCTATTTCCTTGGAGGCGGGCCTTGTGTTCGGATACGCGTGGCGCGAGGCCTGTGCACAACAAAAGTGGAAAATCTCCAGTGTGCTTCAGGCGTCACCGGAAGTTAAGGCAAGATTACATTTCCTGCACAATAACCCCTGTTTGCGCTCCTTCCGGCCCTTGGGAATAGCGCCATCCCTGACTTCCATACAGTAAAGCAGGTGCACGCCACTGGGAGCGCGGGACAAGCACACCCGGAGCTGGAATGTACAGAACCTGGGAAGAAAAAACAATGAAATATTGGGCACAATGCTCGCTTTTTTTCCCCGTAATCACCGCGCCCGCAAACGACCACGCCCCCAGCACACAATATGAGACATAGCATGAAGGGCAGAACGTACCACACGCCCCCAGCGTTTGTCACTCCCCCAGCACAACGCAGACACGCCCACAAGGGACTACTTTGCTGGCACGGTTCCTTTACCTTTTAAATGTATATGGTGGGCGTCTGCATAGCCTATGTCCTTCTGCAGCAACTGCCCTTTCC
This sequence comes from Lissotriton vulgaris, assembly GCF_964263255.1. Lineage (NCBI taxonomy): Eukaryota > Metazoa > Chordata > Amphibia > Caudata > Salamandridae > Lissotriton > Lissotriton vulgaris. The sequence goes on from NC_141687.1 coordinate 1,762,992,016, forward strand.
AACGCTGTATTGGGTGTTGTGATTGGTGCTGTGGTTCCTGAGATTACCCGCCTCAAAGGTTTGGGCTCTCTCTTTATTATATTAGTATAGATATAGATATAGATGTAGGGGGAAGTGTAATGGAACACACTTAGGTTACAGCCTAACAATCTTTACACCTCATCCATTTTGAGGGCAAATGTGGAAGAAGTGGAAGTTAATTCTGTTACCTAGTAGTATTGTGCTACAACCTCACACCACATTTACTCCGGTAATAATGTACAAAGCTAATGAAAGCCCAACCCATTAGCCTTTTTCTGACAGCATAACCATTTGCAAACTACATAGAAGTATAACAGAATAAAAGGCAAGAAACCATTCAATATTTGGAAGTCCTGGAGCCAAAAGTACATCCTTTTCAGTGAATCACAAAAATATTTATAATAGTATAAACCCTTTATGAGAACTACAGTGAGGTTTGTGGCAGGGCAAAGCTTGCAGCATTACCAGCTGTGCACCATTTCAGAAGTTCCTTATATTTATGCTGAGTTTATATGATTATAAACGTACAAAGACAAAAGTCCCCGCATTCATAGGAAAAATCATTTAATACCGATTCTGCTTTGGTACATTTCCTGGATCCATACATATGCATCTTATGCCCCTTGCCCCCATACGCTTAGATGCACATGAAACAATTACAAAATCAAAAACAGCGTAAATCTGAAATATACAGTCCAAATTAGATAAACATTACTATAACTTAACTGTTGTGATGTTTGAAGCAGAGATTTTTATTGGCGATTTCATAGCACTCTTCTACTAGTGAGGACTTTAAATATATATATTTGTTTTCACATAGTCCATATCAATGTAGGATAATACATGCATGTATGCATGTTTGAGAGTGTGGGTGTGGTGGACTAGGTGGAAAATATATGATGTAGTATGGGGCTCCAATAGAGTACTCCAAGTTGTATGCATTGATATTGTGCATAAGCATACTTCTATCAGGAACCATGCAAGGCAGCAATGGTGCTTACAAACAAATCTTCTGAATGCAGAAAGTGTTGTGTGCCTTTCTGGATTTTGGTTTATCTTTTGTTTCCTCCTTCAATTTGACCTTGTGCTGATCCTCTTAACAAAGCACCAGAGAGATCAGGAGTCTGGGGGATCTTTTGCACAGTAGATTGATTTTACCAATAGGGATGTTTTTACTTTCCCTAACTTACAAAGCTAAATATTAATGTAATGAACATATTCCATGTCAAGACTGGCAGTGTATTTCCACAGGCAAGTCCAACAGTACACCTAGAACCGAAAATAGCAGACGCATCTAAAACAGCCATAATATGCATTACATGACAGCAGTGCGTCCAACAACCAACAATAATATAACAAGAGAATACAAGACAGAACTTAGCACGTAGCCCAGACATTGCTATAGTTGGGTGTCAACGTGCTCAAAACTCCAATACCCATCAAGATGTACCATACACCATCTTACAACACCACACATTAACACCGAATTCTGAAAATACACTTATCAAACCCTGAATGTGCAATTACCTGGTTATTACAGCATCCAACAGTACTATCACCTATCTGGAACACATATACATTTCCTGGGCAATTAGCACTAGCACCAACCACAGAGATATTTAAGCAAATTGGAACCACGCTCAAAACGCATTATGTAAAAAAAACTCACAAATTACATACTTGGTCTACTGACCATGCACTGCCACAAAACTAAATCTGCAAATAAAAAGTTTGTAACATCATACCATGGACTACTGAAAGATGCCACAATATCATACTAATGTGCATTAAACAAGTGCAAACATTAAGAATTCTGAAAAAGAATGCTTTCCCAAACAAAATGTAGGCATGCATGATTTCAAGAGCTGCTTCACTCGTCCCCACCAGTTAAGAGACCATATCCAGTTAGGTTTTATGAATGTATATATATGGTACTGCTACTGCGTGACCCAAGCCGAAAGACAGATTTTTCTTTTTGCACTTTTGTCTCCACTCTGACGGAGGTGTTCACCTAATCAGCAAGATAAGAGGGGGTACCGGTTGTTTGCACCAAGATTGAACGGGAATTGAAGCAGGAAAGAGGTCAGCCCTGTTTCTTGTCATCAGAGAGCATTTTTAGCTTCAGTTTGAGTCATGATTGGCTTAGACATGTCAAAGCCAGATGGCATGAGGTTCAATGACTGGCAATTGCTTCCTGCAGGAGTGGCCCAGCTTGAAGCCTGCGATCTTCAAAGAAGACATCCGTAGCACATCATCACCCAAAAGAAATAAAACGTTTTGGAAATCGGTAAAGAAGCACAAAGTTTGGCAGTAGAGCGCTGGATCCAGTTGAATGGTATGAAAAAATAAAAATGACATCAGCGTGCAGCTGCTACTACGCACAGTTCTGCACAGTCACTATCGGAGGTGAGACTATTCTGCTGTGGAGTGCAATGCTGCTACTTACCATGTGTGAACATTTGCTTGAAAAGTTTCTGGATCCAGTTTGGTGCTTGGGGGAATTCAAAAGGTGCAGAATCTGCAGTTAGAAATATCCCTCAGAAATGATTCCTCACCAAGGCACGTACCACTTGGGCAACAGTCTTTAAGCACGAATCGTAGAAGGAATGTCTGGTAAATATATGAACAGAGCTCCAGATTGTCACTTTGTAAATACAGCAGAAGAAAGAATACTTAACTCTGGTCATGCGCTTTTTGGTGAACACGAACTACAGATTCCTCACCTTTTGAATTTCCCCATGGCACAGAAGAATCCTGAAACGTTTCCTGCATCAGCTCCTGCATGCCAGTAGGTGTGCAAATCAGACTCTGCAGCAGTCTTGTGTCTGGAAATGATAAGGCCTCACGTGGCAGGTTGAGATGCACTCTTCCCATGGGGAGTTGTGTCAGTACTGATGTCCATGAACCAGGCCTTTGTCTAGTGTGGCACAGTGGATGCAAACGATGGGTTGGAATGCTAAACAGATCGACTGCCACTGAGCCAGACTATTTGTAAGCATTCCTCCCATCACCTTTTGTGTGTTTGCTCTAATGCCATAAGTGGCAAATGATATACCCAGACATCCACCCCTTGGACGATGTTTACAGGATCCAAGCAATACCTCACTGACCAGGTGAGACAAGGCTGAAACTTGTCAAGGGTTGCTTTTGTTTCCTTCTGGAGTGGGCCTCGCTTAAGAGTTGGGCTGAAATGTTCACAGGAGTAGCAGGGTGAGACCTGATTTCATAAGGAAGACCTTTGTACAGAGGTTCACAGCAGTCATAAATGATGGGCTGGAATGCTACCTAGAGTGACTAGTGGTTACGACTATTTTCAAATATTCTTCCATCACCTTTTGTGTGTTATCAGTTTTACAGCTACAACTTCCACACACCCAATGCAAACAACTCACAAATTGATAGCTGTCCAGTATGCATAAACTACAATGAGCCTTTTTGATTTATCAGAAGCACAATCCACAGAACGGGCATGAGGGCACCATCATCGAGAAATGTGCTATTAGATAAAGTATCTACCAGACAGAACATTGCCGAAGGTAAGCCATTTTTTCTTCTGATGGATACTTCTAACTACACATTCTGCACCTTCAGATTAGATACCAATTAGAGTCCCCAGTCAAGGTTGTCGATGCGAGGAGTGGACTTTACATAAGAAAACCCTGCAAGCCTGAGCGGGCAAAATGACCCTTCTTACGGACACAACAATACATACAATAGTGATTGGTGAACGTTTAGAGACAGAGCAGCCCAAAAGATGTCCAGCACGGAACATCCTTAGCCAAAGGCGTAATGGCAGTTTTGGCACTGGTGGAATGAGCCAGAAAGCAATTAGGTGGTTTCTTGTTGGCCAAGGAATAACACGTCTTGATACAGAGGACAATCTTTCTTCAAAGGGGCTGTTCTTCAACTGTTCTTCTTTTTGCCATACAGGCAAATTCTCAGTCCGATGGAAACAGAAGCTAAGGGCTCTCTTGGGGGTCGACAAAGTGAAGCCACTCTTCCTATTTAGAATGATGTGGTAATGATAAGAAAGCATGTTTGAGTCCAAAGTACTAAGATGTTCGTAAAGAAAAAGGTATGAGGAAGTTGTACTGACAACACTTGTACCTCACTGACCAGATGTGTGAAAGTCACTGCAATCAGAATAAAAACAAAGAACAACTATGCAAGGGTTCAAGAGGCATGCACAATAAAAATGTAAGGACAAATTAAGGTCCAACAGCAGCATAATAAAGGCCCATAGCAAATGCATTGTAACGGATGATTTGAGCATAATGGGCTGACTGATAAGGTAAATGCTGGATCTTAAATAGTGCCTACACCGAAGGCAAAACAAATAGAAGTACATCGGAAAGCTTAGATTAAAGTGGATTGAACGATGGTCCTTGTACCAGGTGGCACACTTCATCATAATATGTGGATGGCCGGAGAGAAACCAAAATCACACCCATCACTTTTGCAGGAAGGTCAACGCCACTCATCTGATTTCGCTCAATCTCGAGGCATGGAGGTGTAGGCCGTAGGGACTCAGCAGATCGCAGTGCCAGACTCTCAAAACCAGGAACAGAACCTGCCTCCTCCTGACCTTCTTCAGTACTCTTGGAAGCAGTAAATGTGTGAAGGAGACTGGATTCGCACGGAGCTGGGGACATGTCTACCAGAGAGCCCTTAGGCTGATAAGGGGCAAGAATTAACATTCTCTCTGGTAGAGAGAAAAAAAACAAGGCACTCCCCGCCCATGGGTAAAGATGCCTTGAACTATTACCAGGTGTAGATAATGCTTGTATCCAGCTGTCTGCTGAGCTCTTCCGGCCTGGCACTGAATAAGCTTGCCAAATGGTTGAAAGTCAGGGAGCTTGCCTGATGATTTAGCCAAATCTACAGTCACAGCTCCTCCTGAATGCCCCTCACGGAATCCAGGAAGGCCTTGAAGAACAGTCGGAATGCAAACCTCATCCAGATGGCCTCCCCAGCCCAGAGATGATGCATTTATCACCACTGCGAGTTCTGGATGGTGTAGAGAGAACTGTCTTCTGCAAGTCTAACTGTCATCCTAGATCAACAATTAACTGGCCTGGGGCTCTATGTCCGACGCACAGATGTTGTCTGTGAGACCCAAAGCTCCACTCCACACTAGAGCCTACTGAAGGTTCATCTGCTGAGCCCATATGAGCCATAAGGCATAAGGCACCAGTGGGATGCACGAGACCAAGAAACCACAAACACCGTGGGCCACAACCCAGGAACATGCCTATAACATTGGGATCATATCTTGAATGTCCTGGAATCGCTGAGGGTAGAAAGACTTTGAAAACCACCATGTCCAGAATGTCCACTTTATAGGTAATCCTCTGCACCAGATGAAAGTGACACTTCACCACCTGATAGAGAACTCTGCCTTCTGCAGGTGATCATCAATTATCTGTGGCAAGCCTGTTTTTAACAGTCAGTTGTTTAGATACAGGAATATGTGAATTTCTGGACCTACGAACATGAGCCACGACCATTGCAATCCCCTTTGTGAACACCTGAGGGTCCGAGGTGAGGCTGTACTGCAATCAATCAATCACAACATTTATAGAGAGCGCTACTCACCCGTGAGGGTCTCAAGGTGCTGAAGGGAGGTGGGTGGGGGGGGCTGCTACTGCTCGTATAGCCAGGTCTTGAGGTGTTTCCTGAAGGTGAGATGGTCCTTGGTCCTGGGTCAGTCGTAGGTGGGCGGGGAGGGAGTTACACGTCTTGGTAGCTAGGTAGGAGAACGATCTTCCTCCGGTGGTGGCTCTGTGAATCCGTAGGACGAGGGCGAGGCTAGCGGAGCGGAGCTGGCGGGTTGGAGTGTAGAATGTGAGGCGGTTGTTGAGGTATTCGGGGCCCATGTCGTGGAGCGCTTTGTGTGCGTGGCTGAGGAGTCTGAACGTGATCCTTTTGCTGACGGGGAGCCAGTGCAGGTCTCAGGTGGGCAGATATGTGGCTGTGGGAAGGGATGTCGAGGATGAGTCGTGCCGATGCGTTCTGTATGCACTGGAATCTTTTCTGAAGTTTGGCTGTGGTTCCTGCGTATAGGGCGTTCCCGTAGTCCAGTCGGCTGGTGACGAGAGCCTGGGTGACCGTCTTTCTGGTCTCAGTGGGGATCCACCTGAAGATCCTTCGGAGCATGCGCAGGGTGTTGAAGCAGGAGGATGAGATGGCGTTGACTTGCTTGGTCATTGTGCGAGAGGAGTCCAGGATAAATCCCAGGTTGCGTGCGTGGTTGTCGGTGCAGTGCCCAACGCTGTGGGCCACCAGGAGTCGTCCCAGGCGGATAGGGATGGTCCAAGGATGAGGACCTCAGTCTTGTCTGAATTCAGTTTCAGACGGCTGAGCTTCATCCATTCCGCGACGTCTTTCATTCCTTCCTGGAGGTTGATTTTGGCGGTGGCTGGGTCTTTGGTGACGGAGATTATCAGCTGGGTGTCGTCGGCGTAGGAGATGATGTTGAGGTTGTGTTTGCGTGCAATGGTGGCAAGGGGGCTCATGTAGATATTGAAGAGGGTTGGGCTAAGCGACGAGCCTTGGGGTACTCCGCAGATGATCTCGGTGGCCGCGGATCGGAAGGGAGGGGAGTGAGGCGGACTCTCTGGGTTCTGTCAGAGAGGAAAGAGATGATCCAGTCCAGGGCTTTTCCTTGGATCCCAGCGTTGTGGAGGCGGGTTATTAGGGTGCGATGGCAGACGGTATCAAAGGCGGCTTAGAGATCTAGCAGGATGAGGGCGGTTGTTTCCCCATTGTCAAGCAGGGTCCTGATGTCGTCGGTGGCTGCGATGAGGGCGGTCTTGGTGCTGTGGTTGGCTTGAAATCCGGACTGGGATGGGTCGAGGGAGTCATTTGCCTTGAGGAATGCGGTCAGCTGTTTATTGACGGTTTTGTCGATTACTTTAGCAGGGAAGGGAAGAAGGGAGATGGGGCGGAGGTTCTGGAGGTCTTTAGGGTCCGCTGTGGGTTTCTTCAGTAGGGCGTTGATCTCTGCGTGCTTCCAGCTCTCTGGGAAGGTGGCGGACATGAAGGAGTTGTTTATGATGTTCCGGAGGTGGGATGCGATGATGGTGTCGGCTTTGTTGAAGATGTGGTGGGGGCATGGGTCTTAGGGAGAGCCGGAGTGGATGGTGTTCATGACGTGGGTGGTGTCTTCTGTGCTGATGGGAGTCCAAGCGCTGAGGGTGGTGGTAGGGGGTATTGGTTCGGTGGCAGGAGGCGCGCCGAAGCTGTCGTGTACATCGACGATCTTGCGGTGGAAGAACGAGCCGAGGGAGTTGCAGAGGTCTTGAGACGGTGTGATGTCGTTGCTGCTGGCGCTGGGGCTGGAGAGCTCTTTTACGATGCTGAAGAGTTCCTTGCTGTTGTGTATGTTGTTGTCCAGCCGCTCTTTGAACGATGTCTTTTTGGTGGTGCGGATCAGCTGGTGGTGTTTGCGAGTGGCGTTCTTGAGGGCAATCAGGTTTTCCGTCGTCTGTTCGTGGCGGCAGATTTACATCATATGGAGCGTGCATGCGAAATTTCCCTTTACTTTCGAGGGCAGATAAGTTTACAAACTTTTACAGTAAAAAAAAAAAACGAGTCCATTTAAGACATGAAATAGTATACTGGAAGTGTTCTGCACTCACAACAAAGAGGAAGAAAGTCTTGCGACTGCAGGATTGCACAATAAAGTAAGCATTCTGTATGTCCCAGCATATCATGCAAACACCCAGGTCTGAAACAGAAAGGACCTGGGCCAGAGGTACCATTCTGAATGTGTCCTTTCAAAGGAAGATATTTAAAAACTGAAGATCTAGGATCAGTCGCAGTCCATACCCATCTTGAGCACCAAAACCTTCTGCAGTAGCATCCCAATATCTCCTCCACATCAAGAGATCTCTCTCTTTTGCAAGCTCCGAAGTAGTGAGAAAAGCAGTATGAACCACCAAAACCAGAGCATAAAACAAGAGGAATAGGACAGGGACAGAACGAAACGGGAAGCTGTAACCATTCTGGGCTACTCTAAGACCCTCCAGTCAGAGACAATTGTGCACCAGCCAGCCAGATAGAAGTAGATTGTGCATCCCCCTCCCCCCATCAGCCACAGATTACCACTGGAGGGTGAATTAAAGCTGCTTAGCTTCTGTTGCAGCAGGCAACGAAGAAGACTGCTGTCCTTGCGGATTGCCACAGCCTCTGCAAACCACTCTGTCTTCTGTAGCAGTAAAAGGGTGAGCAGGCTGAAGAAGAGGTTCAGCGTATTGCCACTGGTAATAGACAAGGCCCTGAGAGAAGTCTCTGAATATATTTTACTACTGCTAACATGGGTCGCCGGGGGCAGGAAACCTTGAGAGTGAGCAACTAACTGCACAGTTATCTTTGAAATGCTCCAAGGCAGAGTTCACTTTCTCTCCAAAGAGCCTGAAGTCATCACACGGCAAATCCATCAGCAATGCCTACCAAAGCTCCAGAAAAACCTATGGAACATATCCAGGCATGGTACTAGACTATAACTCTGGTGCCCATAGCACGGCTAACACAGACCATGGCGTTCAAACAATCCCATAAAATTTAGTTGGCCACATCCTGCTCATCGTAAACCATCCAGGTGAACAAATTCCGAAACTGTATGACAAGGCAGGCAAGATCTCACTCACCATGTCACAGACAGGATGCATGACCTGCCACAGAAAGTCGGCACTGGCTGACCTCAGAGCCAAACTGACACAGAAGACTCTTTACAAGTGCGTAAATAGGTCTCCCTATTTGACAGAGCAGCAATGAAACCATTAGGTTTACCTTACTGGCAGACTTTCGAACCACTAACCTTTCCAGCGTTGATGCTGTATTAGAAAGGCTGGGTCACCTGGTATAGGTCTATGTCACCTAGTAATAGGTAGACTCACATGTGCCACTGAACACAGCTTGGACCAAGCCATCATCAAGGGTTCCATCATTGCTGCAATGGTTTAGAAGTTGAAGAAACAGGCTGCAAAATGTGTGAGCAAATTGGTCTCAGTCTACACAGGGCTATTCCAACTCTAGCACTCCTATGACTCTAAACTACTACCACACATTCTCTTCAGTAGGGGCACCTAATGCCAAGCCCAACTCCGTCTCAGTGTAGGTGTCAAGGTCACTAACATGTAGTAGGTATAGATAGAAGCCAGCTTTAGTGTAGTGAGGGGGAGAGAAAAGTATTCGCCTTCTTCCTGATTCCTTCATTTTGAGGAACATGCTAAATACTCTGTATAGAATCAAAATCAGCACCAAAGATAGCCTATAGCCATCTATGATATTTATGTTAAGGCAAGGGTAATGAAGGGGAGTCTTCTCATACTAAGGGCGGGCTTTGGTGTTCTTGTAGCAGGACATCAGTTAAGAACTAGCCACACTCCGCTTTGGATCCAAAACTGGCACTAGATTGGATCCTAACCAGCTACGGTGCGGCTGAAACAGCCATGGTCTTTGGCATACGTTTTGAAGCACAGCTGGCATCGGTAAAGAGCTGCTTGCAGGCCTTGAGGCGTCAGTCTGTGCTGGGGACTGCCTACTGTAGAAGTCCGACTGGGGCCCCCAGAAGATCCATGAAGGCTTTAAGGAGCTCCAGGGAGTTGTGGAATAATCCCAAAAAGTAGCTACATTGTCTCCTCGAAGGCCTTACCTTGCTGTGGAATCAAAAACAGCCCAGAACATTTGGGTCACATCGACTCCAACTGAGAAAGGGGTTAGAGTCTGACAGACTGCGCAATCTCTCCCTGGAGCGGGAGCGGCAAGAGAGGAGGGTTCCCTCTTAGATTTTTTGTGCCTGTACCGGGACTTGCTGGACTTCACATTCAACTTATAAGAGGACGGGAATTGGGACAGTATTGAGTTGTTAATCAAGGACACAGTGTTGCAGGACTTTGAGTCATTCATGGAGCTTAGGAACAAGAGAGCGACCATATGCCGATCCGTGACTTACATTTGCTTTCTGCAGGTATGGCACCGTTTAAAACCTGGAGTCATTGTAAGGGATACTTTCCCTAGTGCACAATGTTGTAGAAACCGTCAGTGAAGACTGACAAAAAGTTCAGAGTGGAGCTCTAGCTCCGAATCAAAAGGCTCGGAAAGAAAGGACTGATGTCAACGTGCATCAACAGCACCTAAATGAGGGCCCGCATTGCCACTTCCAGAAGCATCTGCTGCAGGGTCCTAAGGCAACAGCCACTGGAATAGAGAAACTGTTATCAAATTCAAAAGGTGAGGAATCTGCGGTTAGAAGTAGCCATCAGATTGAGATAATTCACAAATGTGCTTTTGCTTGCTTGCCAAAGACTTTGTCGCTTACTGATAACATCGCAATGTCCTAGATACAGTTGGCCTGAAAACAGATTGTTTGGCCAATTCATATCTAACAGGACTTTAATTGAGGACATTTTGTTAAGAATTTCTAGTCTCTTGTATCATTCCAGATAAACCGGAGGACTTTCCTGACCTTTATTTCAATTTATCAATTGTGGAGCAGTAAAATGAATATGCTACTTACCAGTATGCATCTGTTCTTGGCATGTAGGGCTGCTAACATTCATATCTTAGCATTAGATCGCCACCTAGTGTTGGGTCCGGATGATCGCACATTGTTGTCCTGGAAGAGTCTTCGAAGTATCCTGAGATGGGTGGCTCCTCCCCTGGACTACAGTGCGCATGGGCATCGGCTCCATCCCCAGATTGTTTTTCGCCATTGTGGCAGAGGATGGAGTGAAAAGTGTAAAGGATGTCCATGCTAATGATTGAATACAATAGTATATCTGCAGCTGCGACGGGCACCGGGGAGGAGGGTGGGCGATATGAATGTTAGCAGCCCTACATGCCAAGAACAGATGCATACTGGTAAGTAGCATATTCAGTTCGAGGCATGTGGGCTGCTAAATTCATATCTTAGCATAGAATACATAGCAGTCCCTCCATTAGCGGCGGTTGCCCGTGCCAGCTGCAGAAACCTGAAAAAGTGTCTTGAGAACAGCCTGCCCTACAGCCGCTTGCTGTTTGGAATGTACATCAACACAGTAGTGTTTTGTAAAGGTATGTGGTGTAATCCACGTGGCTGCTCTGCAAATGTCCTCTAGAGGAATGTTTCCTAGGAAAGCCATGGATGCCCCCAACTTGCGTGTGGAGTGTGCCTTTGGGGGTATTGTTAAAGTGCGCTTTGCTTTTTGATAACAGATTTGAATGCACTTAACAATCCATCTGGCTATTCCTGCTTTGGAAATTGGGTTGCCTTTGTGTTGTGGTGAGAAGGCAACAAAGAGTTGTTTCGTCTTCCTAAAGTGTTGTGTCCTGTCTATGTAGTACATCAACGCCCTCCGTACGTCTAACGTATGGAGCATTCTTTCCGCCACTGTTTGTGGGTTCTGGAAGAATGCCGGCAAATCGATAGTTTGGTTGAGATGAAAATGTGACACCACCTTTGGAAGGAATTTGGGGTTAGTACGTAGCACTACCCTATTTGGATGAATTTGAATGAAAGGCTCTTGTATTGTGAGCGCTTGCAGCTCACTAACACGCCTTAGTGACGTAATAGCAATTAGGAAAGCAACTTTCCACGTTAGGAATTGCAGTTCACACGAGTGCAGTGGCTCAAATGGTGGTCCCATCAGTCTGGTGAGGACCACATTGAGGTTCCACACCGGAGCTGGCGGTGTTCTTGGGGGAATGACTCGTTTCAGACCTTCAAGAAACGCTTTAATGGCAGGCACCCTGAAGACCGAGAGATGCTGCCTATTTTGAAGGTAAGCTGCGATGGCGGATAGATGTATCCGAATAGAAGTGAACGCTAGTTTGCACTTATAAAGGTGTAACAGATAGCAAATGATGTTAGGGATAGATGCATCTAGCGGGTTTATGTCATTGTCCGCACAGTAAATGACAAAACGCTTCCATTTTGCGGCATAGCATGCTCTGGTTGACGGCTTCCTCGCCTCCTTGATGATGTTCATGCATTCAGGAGGTAGGTTGAGGTATCCAAACTCTAAGACTTCAGGAGCCAGATCGCTAGGTTGAGCTGTTGCGGATCTGGATGCTGAATTTCTCCATGGTTCTGCGTCAGAAGTCTGGGCGTGAGGCGCAGTCTTTGATGCGGCACCACTGAGAGTTCGAGGAACGTGGTGTACCAGGCTTGGCGCGCCCACGTTGGAGCAACTAGGATGAGTGTCATCGAGTGTTGCCTTAGTTTTCTCGCCACCAGTGGTATCAGAGGTGTCGGGGGAAAAGCGTAAGCAAATTTGCCTGACCAGTTCATCCATATCGCATTGCCCTGCGATTGGGGGTGTGGGAACCTGGCGGCGAAGCTTTGGCATTTTGCGTTTTCCCTTGTGGCGAACAGGTCTATGTCTGGACGACCCCACCTTTGGAAGTACGGCTGGAGTACCGATGGATGTATCTCCCATTCGTGCATTTGATGGCTGTATCTGCTGAGCAGATCCGCCATCTGATTGTCCTTCCCTGGGAGGTGTTCTGCCATGAGGAAGATGTTCCTCTGAATGGCCCACTTCCACATGCTCTGAGCTAGGTGAGACAGCTGTGGTGAGTGGGTGCCCCCCTGCTTTTGGATGTAGTACATCGCGGTCATGTTGTCCGTCCGGACTAACACCACTTTGTTGCATAGATGTACGATGAAGGACTTGAGTGCCATGAAGATCGCCATCAGTTCTAGATAGTTGATGTGCATCTTCTGTTGCTGCGTCGACCATAGTCCCTGCACCGTGTAAGTGAGCAGATGAGCTCCCCATCCCTGGAGAGATGCGTCCGTTGTCAGGATAACCTGTGGCACTGGCTCCTGGAACAGTCGGCCCTTGCAAAGGTTGTGTGGAGTCCACCAATGCAGAGAGGTGTATGCCCGACTGGTAACCAACACTAGGTCTGTTAATTGTCCCTGAGCCTGTGTCCACTGATTTGCTAAGCACTCCTGGAGCGGGCGCATATGCAACCGTGCGTGAGGGACTATGAAGATGCAGGAGGCCATCATGCCTATCAACTGCATGAACACTCTTGCTGGAAGTGAGTGTCCCGGTCTGAACTTCTGGATTAAAGACTGTATGCCGTCAATCCTGACCTGGTTTGGTTGCGCCTTGGCCGTCAGGGTATTGATTGTCGCACCCAGAAACTGCCGGACATGTGCCGGCTGAAGGTGTGACTTTGGGTAATTCAACGAGAAACCCAGGTCGTGAAGGAGGTGAATGGTAGTCGACATGTCCGCGGCGCACTGCTGTTCCGACCTGGCTTGAACGAGCCAGTCGTCGAGGTAGGGGTAGACATGGATGTTCTGCCTCCTGAGGTGCGCTGCTACTGTCGCCAGACACTTGGTAAACACCCTTGGGGCAGTTGTGACTCCGAAGGGTAGGACTTTGAACTGATAATGCGTGCCCTGGATAGTGAACCTGAGGTACTTTCTGTGGGACGGATGTAGCGGAATGTGGAAATAAGCATCCTTGAGATCTAAGGTTGCTAAGAAGTCTCCTTTGTTTAACATAGGAAGAATCTGTTGCAGTGTAAGCATATGGAAATGCTCTGACAGTATGTACAGATTGAGGGGACGGAGATCCAGAATTGGTCTGAGAGATCCGTCCTTCTTTGGAATGAGGAAGTACAGGGAATAAACCCCTGTGCCTTCCTCCCCCACTGGCACGAGCTCGATTGCCCCTTTTTGCAGCATCACCAACACTTCCTGCTGCAATAAGTGCAAGTGCTCTGCGGACATAGGTCTTTGCCTTGGTGGAATGTTGGGTGGAGTGGATTTTAACTCTAGACAATAACCGTACTGGATAAGCTGTCGCACCCACCTGTCTGTGGTGATGTTGATCCAGACGGGCAGGAACTGCTGTATTCTCCCCCCGACAGGTGTTAAGTGGTCGGGGGGCAGTGACAGCGAGTCACTGGCTGCTTGGGGCAGAGGAGCGTGAATTGTTGCCTCCTTTGCCGCGTCCTTTGTTGCTGTTTCCCCTGTAGCCCCTCTTGTTTTGTTTGGGGTACGAGGATTGTGCTCCACCTCTAGGGAACTGTGACTGTTGACCCAACTGTCCTCTGGTGACTCCACGGGCACCTGAGCGTCGAAAATTATTGCCACGAAACTGCTGTGATTGTAGGGTCCCCATAGATTTAGCAGTTTCAGTATCTTTTTTAATTTTTTCCAGGGTGGTGTCAACATCTGGACCAAACAGTCTATCCGGATTGACTGGTTGATTAAGTATGGTTGTTTGGATGTCAGGTTTGAACCCTGATATGCGGAGCCACGCCTGTCTTCTGAGCATAACACTGGTGTTAATGGCCCTAGCGGCTGTGTACGCGGCATCAAGTGCACACTTTATGGCCGCGTTGGAGATTAGTTGTCCTTCTTGTATAATCATTTTGGTGCCCTCTTGAAACTGCGGAGGCAGGAGTTTCACAATCTGCTCTAGTGTGTCGTAATGTGATCTATCATAACGTGCCAGTAGTGCCTGTGTATTCGCAATACGCCAGAAATTGGCAGCCTGCGCAGCCACTCTTTTGCCTCCTGCCTCTAGCACTTTGGACTCCTTATCCGGGGGAGGAGCTTCACCCGTTGTTTGGGAGTTGGCCCTTTTGCGTGCGTTTGCGACCACCAGGGAGTCAAGCGGCAACTGTCCTCGAATGTATGCAGGGTCCGCAGGCGCTGGTCTGTACTTTTTTTCAATACGTGGGTTGACCACCCTCGCCCTGGTAGGCTCCTTAAAGATGTCCGCAGCATGCTTGAGGACACCTTTGAGCATAGGCAGTGTCTTTACAGATTTTTCTGAAACTGAAAAGGTGTCGAACAGAAAGTCTTCCTCAACTGGGTCAGCATGCATGTCCACATCATGATTAGCAGCTGCCCTCTCAATGAGTGCATGAAAACCTGCGGAATCCTCTGTAGGGGATGCACGTGTACTGAAAGTCTGTGGGTCTTGTCCCATATCTTGGGTGCCTTGGTCCCCAATGACATCATATGAATCTGGCTGTGCCTCAGGTTCATTGACTGGGAATGTGTATTGTTCATCTTCACCATAGCCCTCACATTCAGAGTGGTCTGGAGACGGTGTTGGGCTCCTTCCCGGAGGAGGCTGGATAGGTTCCATGAGGCCTGAGGCGTCCTGTGGAAACTTTTTCCTCTTTAGGGGGATGACATAGGATTCCACCGGCTGCGAAGTGATCTTCCTTTTGTAAAGGGTTAACTTCCCCGTGTCCGCATCTATGAAACACTCCGAATCCTCTTCTTGGTCGAGCACCTGACCTGAAGATGCCCCAGCCGTAGAAGATTCCGACTTCTTTGGCTTCGATTTCGATGAAAAGGCCTTTGGCGCCACTTTTGGCGGTAGAAGGAAGAGGAGTTTACTTGCGGGCTTGACCGGGACGTCTGCCGCCTTTTGCGTCGATGGCGTTGGCGTCGACGAAGAAAAAGCCTTCTCCCTAATTCTTTGTAGTGAAGAAGCAACGAGAGATGCGTCGGTGACCGATGTCTTTGGCACCGACGAGGTGGCCTTGCCTTCGGATGCGACGTTCCGTTGGTCTTTTGGAGGGATGGACGGCGCCGACCCCGAGTCCCTGGAGCGATGCGCAGATGTCCCCGTTGGAGCCGGGGCTGTGTCGCTTGATTTGGCTGGCTTTGCCGGCGTCGGCGCGCTTGTCTTGTGCGTGCCACCCTTTTTAGAGGATCTCTCCTCCGGCGCCGATTTTGACCCTGTGGAATCGCCGTGTTTCTTCGACTTCTGCGGACCGGAGGTCGACGGAGTCGATGAGGCTGCCGGTTTATTTGTCTTTGCTGTTACGGCCGCCATCTTAGGGACGATTGAGTCCTTAACTTTCGGTTTCGGTTTCGGGTCGGCCATTTTAGGTGCAGTCGAGACCGTTGCTTTCAGTTTCGGTTTCGAAACCCTCGGCGCCGCAAGTATGTCCGTGGCCGGGCCAGGAGGCGGGGCCGTGGCTTGCGCTACAGGGTCTTGGGTAAGGCCGACAGGCGATCCCTCGACCCTCTCCTGATGTTCGTCAACTTCGGGGCATAGCTCGTCCCCTGAGCTATCTTCCGCGGCCCCATAAACCATATCGTCGTCCCCTACCTCGTCGACGTATTCAAGGCCTTGACCCACGACCCCGTCGTCGTCATATTCCGGATCAGCCTCGACCTCCGTCTCGGGCGGGGAGATTTGAAGATAATGGCTCTGGTCCTCCTCTTCTTGGTCGTCGAAGATGTTTTCTGGATCCGGGGCCGCCTGTTTGGCCACAAGGCGCACCGCGCGCCGAATCGTGAGAGTCTTCTTCGACCTGAAACTCGCACAGGCCCTGCAACTTCCTTCGTCATGGTCTGGCGAAAGGCATTTATTACAGACCGGGTGCACGTCTATATGTGGGTATTTGGACCCACAGAGCGGACAGAGCTTAAACGGGCTCCGCTCCATGTTGGGAACTTGGTGTCGAGTCGCGATGAGAAGGCCTCGATGTCCGAAGAGTGGTAAAAACTCCGCTGATTCCGGCTCCGAGAGACGGAAGAACTCGAGACCGTACGCAAACAATACCGACGTAAAGAACCCAAAGCCTTTTGGCCTTTAAAATTGATGTTTATTCGGTTCCGACGGAGAGACGTCGAGACCGCATCCGAACCCAATGGCGGAAAAAAACAATCTGGGGATGGAGCCGATGCCCATGCGCACTGTAGTCCAGGGGAGGAGCCACCCATCTCAGGATACTTCGAAGACTCTTCCAGGACAACAATGTGCGATCATCCGGACCCAACACTAGGTGGCGATCTAATGCTAAGATATGAATTTAGCAGCCCACATGCCTCGAACTTGAATGATATAAATGTGCTAGGTTCAACAGTTTTAAAGAGTGCAGAAAAACAAAGCAGAAAATGTTGATTTCAGAGTACTTCATTTATTTATAAAGGAAGTCTTTTTTAATGGACAATTTGATTGGCATTTCTTGGTGAAGAAAGCATCAGATTAAAGTGGTGAGTGACCTACAATAGGGAGGTACAGTTCAATCCAGGTACACATAACCATCCACATTAGCTGGCAGAAACACAGATGCCATTGTATCAATCAACAATCTAACGAGTGAGAAGCCTCACATGGACCTGTGGAAATGGCTCCAATACGGTCCCATATTTTAACATGCGAGTTGCCATACAACTATTTTCCCTAATAGTGAGCACATATACATGACATCCAAAGTAACCATTCTTCACTGGAGGGTGCAGCTACTGAGTATCATGTTTTAGTAAGGAGGAACTCAATCCCTACTAGAACTAGATCTTTACCAAAGAATGATCCCTAATTCTTCCACAAGGCCCAGAAGAACCAATGTAGGGGTCAGTTCAAGTCACCTTTCTAAAACCGGGTGCAGGGTGTGGGTAACCTTCAACTAGAAGTCCTGTATCACTTCACACCCTAGACGTCATAGAAAAAGTTACTGAATTGTGTATGGCACCAAAGACCGTGAATGGACAGACTTAATCTTTTTCCAAAAGGTTCCTGGGTACAATGTACTTTACGAAGATATGTAAAAAAAATAACTCCCAAATTACCATGGAGTCAAGTGTTTTCCTCCACTCCTCTTCATCAAGTTGCTGTTTCCCCACTGTTATTGAAGCAAAATAAACCACTATAAGGCATTACATGCCAGAGTCATGTAAAGAAGGGTAATGTCATTCACAACCAATTTGTCCTTCACCAATCTGGCTTCTAAAGGGCTAAACTGGGTAATGGGTTATTAGCTCTGCATGGTGCATTTTTGAGGGACTGGAATAACTGAAGGTTCTTTATGTAGCCCCAAGTCTGCACTTAGATCCTCAAAAGACTTCATATGTTCCACTTACAGACATCTTCCAACACAATTTTTTTATGAGGCCTAGAGGGTAAAATACCTCCAAGTGCCAGCTGTGTTAGTCAGCCACCACTCCATACACATTTTCTGGATCCCATCTTATCCGCTGCAAGATTCTGTGCTGAGATCCTGCACCAACAATCTACACTGCTTATGTGACCGGAGCAAGCAACGTCATACAGTGCTACCATAGGTACTCACAGTAATTGAAGACAAGTAATAAGTCAAGATCCAAACACAGGACAAGACTGTCCAGGCATAAAAATAACAAAACAAGCATTTGCAATGCATTAGGTCTCGCATTTGCAAGAGTTTAAGCAATTGGCATTGTAAATGACAATACCTTTTCTTTATCTGTTTTGATAATTTACACATAAATAAAAGGCATTGTCACTTACAAAAACCAATAGCTCAAACTCTTGTAAATGCAAGACCTATTTAAATTTCAAAGAAGTAACCGCCAATGTACCGGGCTGCTGGGGAAGTGAAAGGACGCAGAGCGCGCTGAAGGGTGTCTGCAGTAGGAGAAACTCATTAAAGAAAATCGTGCTTACAGAGTAAATAGCTTTATTTTGCCCCAGGTTCAGGTCTTGGTGTTGCCCCTGTAGTTGGTAACTACAGACTAAATAAGACATACCGTGCAACAACAGAAGTAATAGGCCAGTCCTCATGGGAGGCTACACATGAAGACATGGCGGGACTAAGGAGGGACTAACAAGCCTATAAACGGACAATAACGCAAGCCAATGTAATACATTGACAGAGAGTGGGGGAGCTTCAAGTCCATACTTGAATACAGCATTCCTCTGAGAGCAGCGCATGTGCTGCCCAAGCGCAACCTAAAAATATGTGGGTGCTTGTTTTCAGTTTAGTTACTGATCCTAGTTGGATCAGTAACAAAAAAGAAAAAAAATCTAATTATTTTTTTTTAAATGTGGGTGTATGGAACACGGGGAGAGAGGGAGAAACACAGTGTTGAGGCAAAACATGGCACTGCAAGGGGACAGAAGCAACACCGAGTGCACGTGTGGTGGGGAGGAAAAAAACTGACGAGAGCGCAACATGGAGTGATTGAGGGATAAGCACATGCATGAGCAGGCAATGGGGGACTACGGGGGTGAGGACGAGAAGCAACGGATGAGAAAGGAGGATGTGAGTAGGGAAAGCAACACAGAGGGCAGAGGGAGGAAGGAGAAGCAATTGGCAAGAAAGCAACATGGAGTGGACGGGGAGAAGCACAAGGGTGAAAGCGTAATGGGGGGAGTACAGGAGGGAAAGCACAACATGGAGAGGGTGGGGAGACGCACACAGACAAGAGAGCAACACTGAGAGAGGTGGGAGAGAAGGACATGATGGAGACAGCTGGATAAAACATGTATACTCATGGAGTGCTTACCCGAAAAGAAAAAAGTAGTGCTTCAAAAGAATGCACTGGAGGCACAGAAGCAAGCCAATCAAAAGTGCTGGTGAAGGGGCAATGTTTCATAGGCGAGACAAACACAAGACTGACAAGCTGGGACATGAATAAGAAGCAGGCGAATGAATAGGACACAAAAGTCAACCAATTTTAAATAGCAGGTGCGCTCTAAACCTTGTATGTTCTTCTAATCAACATGTACCTGTAATCACGCAATTCTGTTCAAGTGGCTAATAGAAATTCCCTTTAGATTCCCAGTGTCAAACAATAACAATCATAACTTCAACTGTACATACTTATAAAATGTTTTACATCACATCATGTATGAAGCCAGTAAATGTCCCTGGACCCTTTCATGAAATTACATCTGCAGATTGTGTGTCCCCTCAAGCGATGCTGGAGGTGGGGAGAACTGGGAACTGTACCTTTATTTTGCCCACTGATACCTATATATATATATAGATATTGATGGCAGGTGGGAAAGACCATTAGGTTACCCATTGCCCTGCTTGCTGCAAGACCACATCCCCTCAATCGACCCAAATGTCCTTGATCTTACACTAGAAGTCCTTGCCCTTGGTGGAGGACCAGCGAGCAGACAGTTTGACAGCACATCTTAGTGTGATGAGCAGTGCAGAAAAATGGTACAACACAAAACTTCATCTAAAAATGATGTCATGTCTATTGTTGACTTAAATGGCCATGCCCTACTCGAAAGGCGACATTTAAAGAAGCCACCATCTTAGAGCAGTTATGTTTGACATTGATGCACCAAATCTGGAGGCTGACGCTAAGACCACCAACAACTTTCACTTCTTTGTTACAAGTTGAATATCTCAAAGCAGATCTCTACCAACTCCGCCTTTCAACGTGTGCCTCCAAACGATGAAAGGCCCCCTCGGATTCACCACCAATGCTGACAACACAAAACTGTATTTTCAAAGGGGGGCAGAGCTAGCTTTGCTAATTAGCTTGGTCGGTTAAGCTGTACGCAAAGTCACCATTGACAGCTTCATAATGAGAAGCAAAAGCGTTGGCTGTTGTTGACTTGCGGGTTGTGCTCCCCAGCTCTGCCTTTCTGGTCTGGCTCAAAGTGGTGCCGAAGGGCTGCAACCTGAGGCTTGATTCTGGTCTTGCGTTGGAACGCAAAAAAGGTTCCAACAGAAACTCTTGCATACGCTGCCCACTTTCTTGCTACTTCCCAGACACAAAACAAAGGTACGTGCATTTGTTGAGTGCAAATAAGAAATTCACTACACACACTACATACATAAATATGCCTATGTGGTCTCAACTGCTAGTAAGAGTGAGATTGTGTTATAAAATGAAAGAGTGCAGAATTATGTGATATCATCACATTAGCCCTACAATTCCTAACTATGAGATCACAATATTTAGTTCCAACCATCATGGTTTCCATTTTCTTATCTTTGCTCCACTTCACCCTGTCGTGATAGGAGATGACCTTGTGGGTGCAAAAAGCGCTACACAGTAGCAACATCACCGAAGCGTGCAGGCACTGCACATATCACCGCATCTCAACAGGCCACACAATGCCGGGTTGTTTGGAGCCAAAACTCCGCCTAGCATGCTACTACTGATGAGGCAGGAATGGTGCAACCAAACCAGGCCAGTGCTCCAGTATTCGCACTGTAGAAACCTTAGTATGGAATCAAATGTGACAAGAAGAAAGGAGAAGAATTTTGAACTGATAATATCACATCATGCAGCAATATTGTTGAAACATTATAATAATGGGCTCCAGCCTGAATTTCGATGTGTGTTTGGTAAATAAAAAACAGAAGGACTGACCAGTAAAATACTTCTATGCTTGAACTGAAGTCTGCCTCGTTCACCTTCCTCAGTGAGCCAGAGAACATTTCACTCTTTCCTGGGCGTGTCTTACACATCAGACAAGTGTGGAAAGGTTGTGGCCTAATGGTTAGAGTTGACGACTTTGAAGCTGGGGAACAAAGTTCGAGCCCTTGCCATCGGCTCAAAACCCTTCCTGGGATTCTGGGCAAATCACTTATTCTCCCCGTGCGCACCAAAAAGGAATGTGCCCTTGTGTTACTTAACTGGTGCTCATCATGTAAAGCCTTCAATGTATTCGGGTTGAGTTTGCGCGATATATATTTTTAAAAAAAGGAGTGCAGTTTTTCACAACACAACCATTCTGCATTCTCAGTAAGTTCCCAATAAGATACTGCATAGGGAGGGTGGTTAGCTTTACCCACTACCAGTGAATCCATATCCAGAATGCCAGGCAGGACTGAACGGCGCTGTGACCGGATTGCACGCGACCATGGAGAGGCGAGTTTAGTGTCCAAAATATGGGACCTACTGGAATTAAGTCGTTTGAGAACATAATTATGCTCTCTGGACATACATGGCAAATTTGATCTGGTGGGTTATTAGTTCATATGTAACTAGGTGACCAAGGTTCTCCTCCAGCCATCCACACTTTAATACACTGTGTGATCCTCAGCAAATGAATTATATTTGGTGATCTCATATTGCTACATTGTCAGGTGCAAGATGGCCAGTGAGCATCGCCTCTTTAATATCAGGTCGCCTTGCACTGAAGTGGGTGTCCTTTTCTCATCATGAATCCACGCCCACAAGAACTGAAGTGTAAAAGCAATGAATGACCTGTCCTGGGGAACATCTCACACATACACGGTACTTGAGTGCCCTGTACATTTGATTCGGGTCTCGCAAAAAGTGGGCTCCTTTGATGCAGCCTTTTTCCATATCACATGCACACAGCTCACCACCCAAGATTCATTCTCTGAATTATGTGATTGATAATCGAAAGAACGACTACAACTACCAGAATGCAGTTGGGTTGTTGGCTTTAGAACCTGTGCACCTTGGTTGTTGGCACTTGATAAAAGAAATCGGTTTATGCTGCTCAAATCGTCTTATCTTCCTGGGCCTCCAATTGCAAAAGGTAAACAGTCCATAAACAAACTACTGTGTGGTGTTCTGTCCAAATTAAACTACACGAATGTGCTATGTACAGTACCTAATGTTTAAGATATACCTGTGAAAATGCAAGAGGCCATCATCCCTATAAGCTGCATAAACACTTGTGCTGGAAGGGAGTGTTGTGGCTGAAACTTTGTGAGAAGAGTTTGCATGCTGGCTATCCTTATTGGAGTGGGATAAGCTAGCGCTGTTGAGGTGTTTATTGTGGCACCGAGGTACTGTTGTACTTTCGATGGTTGCAGATGAGCCTTGGTGTGGTTTATTGTGAACCCCAAGTTGTGGAGCAGTTGGATTGTGGCATGGGTGTGTTCTACACACTGGTTGTATGAACTGGCTTTTATGAGCCAGTCGTCGAGGTACGGGAAGACGTGGATGTGCTGTCTTCGTAAATGTGCCGCCACTACTGCTAGGCACTTGGTGAATACTCTTGGTGCTGTAGTGACCCCAAATGGGAGTACTTTGAATTGATAGTGCTGCCCGTTTATTACGAATCTGAGATACTTCCTGTGAGATTTGTGAATGGGAATGTGGAAGTATGCGTCCTTGAGATCTAGAGTAGCAAGGAAGTCATTTTGTAATAGGAGAGGAAGGACTTGTTGGAGTGTGACCATGTGAAAACGGTCCGACTGGATGTATATGTTTAGCGGTCTGAGGTCCAGAATAGGCCTTAAAGAGCCGTCATTCTTTGGGATAAGAAGTATAGGGAGTAAACCCCCTTGTTTTGTTGGTGCAAAGGAACTGGTTCTATTGCACTTTTTTCTAGCAAAGATATTACTTCTTGCTTTAGCAGTGATAGCTGTTCTTGTGACATTGGGAGCTGTTTGGGTGGTATGTTTGGGGGGGTAGATGTTAGTTCTAGAAAGTAACCTGACTGAATAATTTGTCGCACCCACCTGTCTTATGTGATGTTGATCCATGCAGGAAGGAATTGTTGTAGTCTTTCCCCCACAGGAGTTGAATGTTGGGGGGGGGGGGGAGCGGAGGTAAGTCATTGGGTAGGGGTGGAGGCAGAGAGGGAGTAGTTGGTTTTGCCTCTGCCTTTGTTGTTGTTACCTCTGGTAGCCTTTAGTGAATGTGGATTGGCTAGGGGTCTTGTAAGAAGTGGAAGGGCTTTCGGAGGAGTAGCCTCTTGCATTGCCTCTATATGGTGAGCGACTAAAAGAACGTCTGGGAGCTTGCAGCTGCAAGGCTCCCATAGATTTTGCTGTGTCGGTGTCTTTTTTCATTTTTTCTAAAGACACATCGACATTAGGGCCAAATAAATGTTTTTCATCAAATAGCTGATTTAGGATGGAATTTTGTACCTCAGGTTTAAAACCTGAAATACGTAGCCATGCATGTCGACGCAAAAGGGTACTGGTATTAATTGCCCTTGAGGCAGTGTCTGCAGCATCTAGGGCACAACGAACTGAAGTATTAGTAATATTTTTACCTTCTTGTACGAGTTCATTGGCCCTATTTTTATACTTGTCTGGTAGATGCTGCATTATGGACTCTAGTTCATCATAATGTGCCCTGTCGTATCTTGCCAACAACGCTTGAGTATTGGCAATGCGCCATATATTAGCTGCCTGTGACGCCGTGCGCTTACCAGAGACGTCAAGGAGTTTAGATTCCGTATCTGGTGGTGAGGCCTCACCTGATGTCTGTGAATTAGCACGTTTACGTGCATTGGATACTACTAAGGAATCTAATAGTGCTGGACCTCTGGGTCTGTAGGGGCAGCTTTGTATTTTTTCTCAATTCGAGGGTTAAGGACCCGAGCCCTGACAGGATCTTTAAATACCTCTGTTGCGTGCTTAATGACCCCTTTAAGCATTGGCAAAATGGCAGTGGACCTTTGTGTGTTATCAAAAGTGTCCAATAGGAAATCTTCCTCCACAGGATCGGTGTGTAAATCAACCCCATGGTACTGGGCAGCTCTTTGGACTAGTAGGTTAAAACCTATAGTGTCCTCTGGTGGGGAAGGCCTGGAAGGATATACACCGTCTTGGGGGACGTAGGGCACATCAGGGGTGTAATAATCATCCCATGGGTTAGGTGACTGAAGGGGACTATTGGTCCTTGCTGGGTCATGTGCATCCCCACCTGTGTCATCAGAGTGTGTATCTACATCATCGTCTGGGTTAGTGGATGGTGTAGGCGAATGATGTGGTGGAGGAGGTGTAGGAGGAGCAACAATATGGGGAGGTAGTGGAGAAGGGACCCTTAATGGCGAGGTTGCAATATCTCTCTTCTTTGGGGGAGGAGGAGATGCAGGCACCTCTAGTGGTCTTTTTCTGGAGCTAAGAGCTAATTTTCCAGTGTTAGGATCCTTTATAAGAGTCTTTTGAGTAGGATCTGGTGTAAAAAGCTCTTCTGTGTCTGGCAGATCCTTTAGTTTCGAAGTTTTTGGATCCGAAGGTTCCTTCTGCACCGACTCGGTAGTTGGTCTAGAGTCTTTTTGCTTAGAAGTATAACTTTTTGAAATGTCTTTTACCGGAACGTGTTCTTTCGGTTCCGGGTGTTTTTTCGGCTCCGAAGCGTGAGAGTCGGGACCTTTAGGTGGTTTCTTACTCGGCTCCGAGTGCGGTTTCGGCATGGATGAGCCGGTGCCAGTCTTCGGCGCCGAGTGCTTAGGTGTTGGAGCAGTGATCGGCGTGGTTGAGGAAGATGGCTTCTTTTTCGGTGTCGGTATAGGATCGGCACCGGGAATAGGCTGACTCGAGCCTGAGCCACCTGAAGGCTTAATAGGCTTCTTTGCCGAGCCCGAAGACAGGGCGTGGGAAGCATTCTCTCGGTGTGCACCTCGGCCCGTAGGTGAGGGTGTGACCGAAGCCTTTTTTGGGGGTGTCGAGGAAGGGTTGAGGTCGACAGTCTTACTTACGACCCGTTGAGCTGGATTGATGTCTCGACGTCTGAGTCTTAAGCATCAGAGGAGCTGGCACTTTCTTCGGCCTGCTGGTGTTCTGGCACATCGACGCCCTCTGCAAAGATGTCGTCAGGAATCGACGCTGACGAGCGAGCCATTGTTCTTCGAGCTCGTCGGTCCCGAATCGTCTTTTTGGAGCAGAAAGAGGCACAGGCGGAACAGTCTTTGGTCTCGTGCTCCGGTGAGAGGCAGAGGTTACACACCTCATGTAGATCGGTGTGGGGGACCTTCAACCCACATTGAGGACATTTCTTGAATGGCGTCCTTTCCATGAGCCAGAGAGTAAGGCCTAGGTAGCCTGAAGGCCTGAAGGCCTTCGTCGACGACCGGAATCGAAGACTTCGAAGTGATGAAGAATCTCGTCGATATGGAGCGCAATCGAAACAATACCTTCGAACTGGGTGAGAGTTGCGTGCCGAAGAAAATTTGGTTCCAAACCGGAGCGCAGGAAACACAGCCGAGCCCAATAGCAAAAAAAACCAATCTGAGGATGGAACCGATGTCCAGGCGCAGTATGGTCCAGAGGAGGAGTCACATATCACGTGACTTTTCAGGACAAAAACAAATTGCAAACATTTGGGCCCAACACTAGGTGGCGATCTATGCACAGTATGTAATCTGCAGCTCATATGCCTCGAACTGAGATTTATTGTGTAAAGATTCTAGGGGTTTCCTTTAAAGTGGACAGGGGCTTGCTCTAGCAAATCCAAGATGCTTTTCTAGGGGGTAGAGTGGTCAAGCAGCTCTAGGCTACTCAGAGGGGAGTGTTAGACATAAAAAAATACACTCAATAGTCAGTAAGTGAGATACATGACTCAATAAGGAGATCAGCACCAATTTATAAAAATAACACGTATCTTTAGATATATTTAGGCACCAGAAGAAATTCGTTCAGGTGAGTATGTTTTTAGAAAGAAATACTTTTGTATTTAAAAAGTCGAAATTTTTCAGAAACTTCAATATTATCCTATTGGAGGAAAAGAAAGTGCGGCATTCAGGTACAGTACAATGACTTACGGGACCAGACTCCAGGAGTTAAGCCGAGTGGAGAGCAAGGTCCAAGGCAGCACCAGCAAAAAACCACCAGCGGCACTAGGGCGACTTGGTGCAGGGGTGCGAAACAGCATCCGGTGCCCAATGTTACTCTATGGGGATTAGTCTTCGCGTAGAGTTTGCAGACTAAGTGGGAGGCCAGTTGGGTTGAACCAACAGGGGGTGAGGGAGATTCTCAGGGATGTAGGGACACCTTTGGTCCTCTTCTCCACGCCCCAGGGAAGACGGGTGCAGAGGAGTCCTTCAGCGTTTCTTTTTCCCTTTTTCCTCTTACCAGAAGCAGTCGTGGTGCAAGTAGGCTGCATACAGAGGTTGCAGGGGACATCGGAGAATGCACTGAGGACGAAACCACGGTGGACTCGGTCTCTGGAGGACTGCGGGACCACAATGACACCGTTGGCCCACTACAACTCGGGCTTGGAGCAACAGGTGCAGTGGTGGCTTTAAGCTGCGGGTTTAGGCGGTCTTTAAGTCCTCTCTGGTCTCTTGGGTTGCCTGCAGGATAGCAGGTCTGCTACTTCTTGGTTCCTGGGTGAAGTGCTGGCAGGTATCCTGGCAGGTATCCTGATCTTTTGGGCGTTAGGGTGGTGTAGGGTAGTAGCCAATGGGATAATTAACCTTGGGGTCACTACGTCTTCTATATGACCACTTCCTGTAGGAAGTGCGCATAACCCTGTCCAAGAATGTCTAAGTTTGCCACCACAAAGATGGCCAACTCTGAAAAGTCGCGTCCACTTCAGTTAGCCGACCCTAAGGGTGGCACTACCTGGGCGGTGGGCACACCTACCAGACTGACTCATTTTCCCAACTGCTTAGGAGCCAAAGGTCTCCGGACAAAGGGGGTCGACTTGCTCCCCTGTGAAAGGAGCCATATTCGCATTTTAAAGGCAATGGCTTCTTTGAAGCTCACCTGCTTTGGATTGCTATACAGCAGGTTATGCTGAGGGAGAGGGTGTGACTACCCTCTTCCCATGCAGGCTTTGTTTCTGACCTCCTGAGAGCAGAGGCCCTCATCCTAGGAGGTTAGAAATCTGTCTTTGGTGGCAGGCTAGCAGAGATCAGTCAACCAACACACCAGAGGCTTTTAGAAGGAACCGCAATGGTGCCTTCTGTGTGCATGTATTCACAAATACACCACTGAAATCAGGGTGGGTCTGTGAACACAAGATGTTTGATACCAACATCCCTTTTTTCAGTCATCATGTAGCTGGGGAACTTGTTTACACCAATGTCCAGCACATGGATTAAATAGCTTACCTGATCACTTGTACTGGCAGCAATGAAACTAACCAGCAAAGGGGTAACTTACACATATTACATGCAGTGTTAGGGGACATGGCACACAGGGATGTGTGTCATGTCGTGTTCTCACCTTTGTCTGCACCAAAACAAGCAGCCTGCAATGGCAGCCCTGCATGAGTTTGGTGAAGGGTCTCTTTCGGTGGCACAGTTCGTGCTGTAGCCCTTGGGGACCCTCTTTAGTACCTTATGCCCCAGGTACCAGGGGTACCTTTTACTAGGACCTGACAGAGAGTGCTACAGGTATTGACAATTGGGATCACAATTGTACAGTTTTGGGAAAAGAGATCCGGCACTGGGAGCCTGGTTATCAGGAAGCTGGTGCAATTCCAGTCGAAATCACATCATATAACAGGCAGAAAGTCGGGTTGAAAATATAAAAAAGGAGCACTTTCCTACATTTGCGATGCATTTTTACTAAAGGTCTGTAAATGGCATTTTGCACTATCTTTCTTAAGCGGAGTGGGAACTATGCTCTCATGAAAATATGTAGTTTATTATCTCTGAACTCAAAAGAGCACCTAATTCTGCAGTTTTTAGTGATACTAGCTAGGAATGGGGCTGTGGCTGTAGCAAGCCTACCTAATCAAATGTCTTATTCTTGACCGTGCCTTTTTTCGTCACACATTTTCTGTCCAATTATCTCATTATTATTTAACAGAAATCTGAATTTTGTGCCATACTTCAAAGTTGGAAGAAGCGCCAGTTCTCTTTCATTTAGGGGATTCCACTTCTGACCGAACAGAACATTTCTGAGGGAATGATAAGCCTCCAATATTCTCTGTAAAAAGTATTCCTTTTTCATCTTTATATTGTTTAGGTTATTTTTGAAATTGTATTTAGCTCTTTTTTGGTTTCTGGCATTCCAATGGTTGTTTTTCAGTATTTTCCTTTTTAATTTAAGATATTCTACCCTCAGTAGGTTGAATGTTTTAATAGCCTTATAGCCCTTATGCCTAGGGTTAGTAAAGGCTCTCTCCCTTGTTAGAGCTCTGGTTAAAGTGCCTTTAACAACTGGTATCACAGCCCAGTATAATGACTAAGTCAAAATGTGATCCAGCATGCTACTTGAGCCAAGTTTGTAATAGTGACACAATGTCAAAATTATATTCCATTTCATTTGAGTGAAAATGACACTAATATGTGCATGTGAGAAAGTGCCATCTTTCTTGCCTTGGTATGCCCCCAATTTTTTCTGAACTGCTGATGTGCTTTGACTGAGTGTGCCCTGGGTTCCTGCCAACCAGGTACCCAGGGCCTGTGGTCCTTCCCTAAAACTGTGTTGAGACTGAAACCCAATTGGCATCTCTGGCCACCTGTCAGCCCCTGCTAAATGGTACCCTATGTACCCAGGGCATGGAGACCAGAGGAGGCCCCTAAGGGCTGCAGCCCTTATTGTGTCACCTTTTGGGGCCCTGTACCCTGGCACCCGCGCCATGCTTTGCAGGCTCAGTGCTTAAGTACAGAACTAAACAAAGAGTCGACATGGCACACATCCCTGTGTGCCATGCCCACAAACCCACTGCCCTGGCATACATCAGTCACCCCTCTAGCTGGGTGCCCTATGCAAGTGGTGAGGGCACAGGTGCATGAGCCCTGTGCCCCTACAGTACCAAGGGCCATTCCTGGGCACTGTAAGTGCAGTGATGCCATTAAGAGTATATGGTGCTGGGAGGTCGACATTACGAACTCCACAGCACCATAATGGCTACACTGAGGACTGACAAGTTTGGTATCGAACTTCTCAGCACATTAAATCCACACTGATATCAGTGTGGGATTTAATGAGAAATGCACCACAGAGGGCATCTTAGAAATGCCCCCTGAACTCTAACCACAATCCACGTCTGGGCTGAGTGGCTGCAGAGGCTGCCACGCAGCAGACATGTTGCTGGACCCCTGGGTGGAGAGCCCCCGCTCTCCTGGGCCTGCAACAATGCACATCCTGGGCGAGGTGCTAGGCCTCCTCCCCCAGGATGGGCAGGGGGAAGCTTCAAAGGGATTCCGCCTCTGTGAGCTTCTCCAGACGATTTGCTGTACCCACCAACTGGCCCCCACCAGTCCTGACCCCCACTCTGGCGCGAAGACTGGTAGGAAAAACTATGTCAGGAAGGGGGGGGGGGGGGTGTCAACCTGTGCCAACCCAACCTCTCAGGTGGGGGAGACGAGGTGAAGCACGACCCCGTGCTCCGGCCATCTTGAAGATCGGGAGCCTTGCCCGATCACAGATAGGCTCTTGCCCCCCTCCCACAGGAGAGGAGCAGGGGGGTGTACCCACCCCGGGACAGGGACCTATTGGTCCTTGCCCTTACCCTACCGGTAACGCCCCTAAAATCAGCATTTAGGGGATCCCTGAACCTTCCTTCCTTACATCCCGATAAGAAAAGTAGAAAGAAAATCAAGAGGAAGAAGACCCGCCGTGCAGCTGCTAACAGGATGACAACAACTGACTTGTCCCCAGCCCTACCGGCCTGTCGATCCTGGAACCTGCTCCTGCCTAATCCCGGCGACTCCTGCGGACAGCAACCTTGGGACACCCAGAGGACCTGCCTGCCTTGACCCTCTTAAAGCCTGGGACTCCCACCAGCAGAGGCTCTGCTGCAACAACACCCCTGGTGTCAGCCAGGAAGCTCCGGACCAACCCACTCTGCACCCGCCGAGCCCGGCCCGTGCCAGAGTGATCCAGGAACCCGTGGACGTCCCGCCGGTGACTAGGACCCGAAGTCTAGTGCCCAAAGACCCGCCTTGATGACCCCAACGACGCCTGCAGCCTCAGGACAGAGGACCCCTACGACCGCGACCAGCAGGGGGTAAGATTTCCCAACCTCAAAAGACACCCCTGCACCCGGCGACCCACGGCCCCCTGTGCCGAACTCCTGGGTGCCTACCTATCCTCCAAGACCCCAACTTACCCCTCGAAGTGTTGGTCGCTCCAGAAGATCCTTCGTCCCCAAGCCTGCAGCCTTTGTTCCCTTTTCAAGTTCCTCATTGAATAACATTGAGCGCCCGACGGCTCAAAAGCACCCTGAACCCAGCCGCCCGAGTGCCCCTGGCAGTGCAACCTGTACCCTATCCTACTTCCCCATTTGCCATGAGCAAGTGATCAGGAGCCAAGCTCCCACAGCTGCGTGGCCTGCTAGCCAGCAGCCATCAACCGGAGGCCCCCTTTCCCTTATTGGTTAACATTGGGCCTAACTATCTCTGCACCCGGCTGCTCCTGTGCCGCTGGGGGTGAACCAACTGTACTTACCTGACCCTGGGGGACCCCTGAGTCTATGCCCAGAACCCTAACTTCACCAGCCAAGTAATCACCTGGAAACCGATAACTCACTTACCTGCCATTGGATTACATTGACTGGTTTGACTCGAAAAATCTTCTAAGTGTGAAGTTTTGGAAACTAAAAATATTCATATAAAATCCCCAGAATTCCGAAGTACTCACCTGTGATCAGGAGAGAAGCCTGTACTGTACCTTGTAGCCTAGTACTGAACCGCAAAAGTAATCCTTACCGGGTTTACTAGTAACTTGTATTTTCTCTATAGTAATCCATTGTCTGCTTTTCTATGAAATTTCTTCGGTCTACTTTTGAAAACTAGAAATATTCTGTAAAAATCATATGAAATACTGAAACGTAATTACTTACCTGTTTTGAGTTGAGACCCCAGTGCTGGCCCAGGAGACCAGTACTGGATTACAAAAGTAACAAGATCGTACTTTACCTGCAACCTGAATTTTCTCCCATTGGATAACAATGCCAGATTCCTGTTGAAAAGTTTCTAAGTGTGAACTTTTAAAAGAGCTTTTTATTCCTGAAAAATCACTACAATACCTAAAACATTTTTGCTAAACTGTTTCCAGCTTAGACCCCAGGACTGAACCTAGGAGCCAGTCTTGGAATTACCAAAGTAATCTACAAAGTAATCAACTGTTTATATAAGGCGACCCTTGACCTTGCTGGTAGGTCGCTCCCCCACCACACAGCTCCGCCTGTGTGTCCTGACCCTGCCCCAGCTGCCGCTGCTGTAGAAGTTGATGCCCTCCTCCACCCGCAGGCTACCACCTGCGCCTCATCCCTGGTGGCCAGTGGTAGGCCTTAGGTTTGTATCAATGTCACTGTCTGTCTGTCTTCCCTGTACTGCCCATACTGTCTTCTGGTGTCTGTGACCGCTGTTGCCTGTCTCCCCCCTGTGCCTGCATTCTTATCTGTGCTCGTTTTCTTGCCTCCTGTTACCCTGATTGTAGTTGTTTTTTCTTGCCTCCTGTTACCCTGATTGTACCCGTTTTTCTTGCCTTCTGCTCCCCTGATTTCACTCTTCTTTCTTGCCTTTTGCTCCCCTGATTATCCCTGTTTTTCGTGCCTTCTGTTCCCCTGATTGCACTCGTTTTCTTGCCTTCGGCTCCCCTGATTGTACTTGTTTATCTTGCCTCTGCTCCCCTGACGGCACCCGTTTTTCTTGCCTTCTCCTCCCCTGATTGTACTAGTTTTTCTTGCCTTCTGCTCCCCTTTGTGCCTCTATGCCACTCGTTTCCCCCCGTTTTCTGTGACCTTTTCTGCCTCTGTGCCACTCCTTCCCCCCCGTTTTTTGTGACCTTTCTGCCCTTTCTTGTGACCTTTCTGCCTCTGTACCACTCGTTCCCCCCGTTTTTTGTGACCTTTCTGTGCTTTTTTTTTACCTTTGACCCTGCTTGCAGGCAGGTCGCCCCCATGCCGCTGCTCGTCACCTGACTGCCTGGTTCCTGCCTCCTTGTTTCCTGGGTTTTTCCCTCCCTTCTGCCCTGTGCACCAGTTCCCCCAACCGCTCTCGCTCCAACCCTTTCCTGCCGCTGCATCCCTGCAGCCCCGCCCCCCCTGCACACCCATTCGCCTCCCCGCTCCCACCTCCCAGCTGCTTCTCCCTCCCAATCCACCTCATATGCAGGCCGAGAAGCAGCATGGACCACGCCCAGCTCCAGAACCCCTGGACCCCGCGAAGGCCGCAACACCAGAATCCACTACGACGCCAGCACCCTCCACGCACTCAACGCCGGCCGAAACCACACCTGTTTCCAGGCCGCCCCAAAACGGACCCACGGACCCTTCTCCTGCCACACCTGCAGCTTCACCTGTGACAGAACCACCAAGCCTCCAAGGACTGGACCCAACCACCTGCGCTGCATACTCCTCAACACCTGCTCCACACGCAAACACGCCGTCGAGCTCTGGGATCTGCTCAACACCTCTGCCCCAGACGTGGCCTTCCTGACCGAGACCTGGTGGAATGACTCCTCGGCGCCCGACATCACCATAGCCATCCCGGACGGCTACAAGATCACCTGCAGGGATCACGCCAACGGAATCGGTGGAGGAATAGCTATCGTCCACAAATCCACCCTCAAGGTCGCCACCCACGCAGACGATACCCTCAAAACAGCCGAACACCTGCACTTCCGGATCCACACCGACCCCAACACCACCCTCAGAGGAAAACTCATCTACAGACTCCCTGGACCCCGGGCTCAGTTCAGCGACTCCATCGCCGACCTCGCCAGCACCCACCTCCATGGACTACATCCTCCTCGGGGACCTGAACTTCCACCTCGAGAACAACAACGACGCCAACTCTGCCACCCTGATCGCCAACCTCGCCAACCTGGGCCTCAGACAACTCGTCACCGCACCCACCCACGCCGCCGGCCACACGCTGGATCCCGTCTTCTCCACAGGCTCCCACGTCGCCTTCGACCACACCGCCGAACTCCTCTGGACCGACCACCGCTGTATCCATTTCACCTTCAAGAAACCAACCACGCACCACCGCACCCAACAGCTGCCTCGCCGCTGCTGGAGCAAAGTTACAGAAGACCAGCTGATCACCTCCCTCGCCAAGAACCCACCCACCGACCCCACCAACCCAGACGCCGCAGCCCGAAACCTCAGACAGTGGATCGACGACTGCGCCAACACCCTCGCCCGCTCAAGAAACCTTCCAACAGCCACGCCAACAAGAGAGCCACCTGGGTCACCGACGAGCTCCAGACCTCTAAACGCGCATGCGGGAAACTGGAGAAGACATGGCTCCACGAATGCACACCGGACAACCACGCAGCCCACAAGGACGCCACCCGCAGACACCACCACCT
This sequence comes from Lissotriton vulgaris, assembly GCF_964263255.1. Classification (NCBI taxonomy): domain Eukaryota; kingdom Metazoa; phylum Chordata; class Amphibia; order Caudata; family Salamandridae; genus Lissotriton; species Lissotriton vulgaris. The sequence continues at coordinate 1,763,025,676 of NC_141687.1, forward strand.
CATCAGATTAGCCAAGAGATCCTCCTTCAAAGACCGCTTGGATAACAACGCACACAAAAGCAAAGAGCTCTTCAGCATCGTAAAGGAACTCTCTAACCCCAGCGCCAACACCAACAACATCTCGCCCTCACAAGAACTGTGCGACTCACTAGCCATCTTCTTCCACCGCAAAATCGCTGACATCCACGACAGTTTCAACACCACAACCGCCCCGACTATGCCAGACTCCACCTCCCCTCCCAGCGCCAACCGTCTGACCTCCTGGTCCAACGTCAACGACGACGAGAGACGCAAGGTCATGAACTCAGGATCTCCGTCTGACCCGTGCCCACACCACGTATTCAACAAAGCAGACGCAGCCATTGCACCCCAACTATGGAAGGTCATCAACATCTCCTTTGAAACAGCGACATTCCTGGAAAGCTGGAAGCACGCCGAAATTAACGCCCTCCTCAAGCAGCCCAAAGCGGACCCCAAGGGCCTCAAGAACTTCCGGCCCATCTCCCTGCTCTCATTCCCAGCAAAGGTCATCGAGAAAATCGTGAACATGCAACTGGCCCGACACCTCGAAGACAACATCTTGGACCCTTCCCAGTCCGGATTCAGATGAAACAACAGCACCGAGACAGCCCTCATCGCCGCCACAGACGACATCAGGCACCAACTAGACAATGGCGAAACATCAGCCCTCATCCTCCTGGACCTGTCAGCCGCCTTTGACACGGTCTGCCATTGCACTCTAAAAACACGCCTCCTAGAAGCCGGAATCCAAGAGAAAGCTCTTGACTGGACCACGTCCTTTCTCTCCGGCAGAACACAGAGTATCCGCCTCCCACCCTCCCGATTCGAAGCCACCAACATCATCTGCGGTGTCCCCCAGGGCTAATCCCTCAGCCCAACGCTGTTCAATGTCTACAAGGCCCTCCTCGCACAAGTGGCCGGCCATCACGACCTCAACATCATCTCCTACGCTGACAACACCCAGCTCATCCTCTCCCTCACCAAGGACCCACAAACCGCCAAAACCAACCTCCACGAGGGAATGAAGGCCGTCGCCGATTGGATGAGGAGCAGCCGTCTGAAGCTGAACTCGGACAAGACGGAGGTCCTCATCCTCGGACCCACCCCCTCTGCCAGGGACGACTCCTGGTGGCCGACCACACTGGGAACAGCACCAACACCCACCGACCATGCACGCAATCTAGGATTAATCCTAGACTCCTCCCTCTCCATGTCCAAGCAGGTCAGCGCCGTCTCCATTCGTCCGCTATAACACTCTCTGCATGCTCCACAGGATCTACAAGTCCTCCATCTACAGAGCCAGCAGAACCTGAGCTATAGTCAACATCTTGAATTTCTCCTGTTTGAGGTAAAATTAAAGATCCTGAGGTCTAGGATCAGTCTCAATCGCCCATCCTTTTTGGGGACCAGGAAATACCAGGAGTAGCATCTCTGACCCCTTCCCTGCTCTGGAACAATATTGCACCTTTCTGTAGTAAAAACAGACACTCTTGTTGCAGGAGCACAGATGGTCCTCGAAGCGCCAGCCATAGAGAGGAGGGAAAGGAGGGGGAAACTCCCAGAAAGGAAGGGTGTATCTTCTCTACAAGATCCAAAACCCAAAGATCTGATGTAACAAATCTCCAATTTCGTAGAAAATGGGACACCGACCTCCCACGGGACCAACATGCTCTAAGATGGGGATCTAGGGGGCGCTAGAGGGCGCACTGCGGAATGGCTGGCTAGCGTGTCGGCTCCGCCGGACGGTCGCGCGCCTAGCGGCCTTTAACCCCTTGAAACCTCACGAAAAGAAGCGGCGATCATAAATATGGGCATCGGAAGGCGAGGCCGACATCTCACGTCAAAAATAAGAGGCATACTGAACGGGGACGGACAGATCCAGCCCAAAGCTCGGACTCCTGGCTGGAACATCGACAAAATGGCCGCTCCGGACACTTGGCGGATCGGAGCTTCCCAAGGCTCCTAGCACAGCGGGACACATGATCACACCCGGCGCCACCTGGTAAGTGGCTATTAACCACCAGCGCGACATTTGCGGGGCTCAAGTAAGACCCCAGGACACAGCGCCACAAAAAATCGGCGTGCGTTCCACTGTGGGAAAGATGGCGGCGCCCGTGAAACGCACCAGGCTGGAGGCGGCGGCGGACGTTCCCGCCGGACAAATCCCCCCCGATGTCTGCTTGAGAAGAACGCAACTATAAACCGGCAGCAGTGGGAGGATCCCGGCGCTTTCCATTGATCGTGCCTCGCATCGACCCATACTCGGAGCGCTGACAGCTGGGCAACGAAGGGAGCCGAAAGTGAATCAGATACGGAGGTGAGCAGACAGGACATCTCACATGCGAAGGCGCCTGTAATTTAAACGCATGGACATCAGCGTAGCGCCGGCTCCACCAACTACACGGGGACTGCCCCCCCCACAGCGTGATGTGAGACTGTGAAATACTGCCCTTGTAGTGCCTCAACGGTCCAGTTAACGACACCACCTGCCGCAAGAGACCTAGTTGGGCGCCAACCTACATCCAGGCACTAGGTAGCCCGCAGATGACCACACGAACGGCCAGAGGGGGAGCTGCAGTAACGGCGCCTCGTGCCATCTCCACAGCCAGTACAACATCGGGCAACAGCCCAAAATCGGCAGAGCAGCACTCGTCCAAACAGCACCCTGAAATGGGGAAACCCGACCGGAATCAATCTAAGCTCCAGTTCGAAAAGCGGAACCAAGGTAAAAATAACACAACTGACCCAGAGGTGGACGGGGGCCAAGAGACATCAGAGGGCACAGGCATGGAGTCGGTTCTGAGGGCGATACAGCAGAGTTTACAAGAGATGCACGGAAAACTCGACAGCGTGGTACAGAGGGTCGACAACATGGCGGTGAAAATTGAACAACACGACGGACGCCTCACGGAGGCAGAGCAGCGAATCTCGAGGCTGGAAGATGAGCAGAAGACCACAACCAAGACCTGCGGTGGCCTGGAAAAAACAGTGGAAAGCCTACAAGCGAGGGTGGAGGACCAGGAAGCTAGGTCCAGGCGGAACAACGTACGGATTTCGGGCCTGCCAGAATCCACAAACACAGGGAAGATGGAGACTTATGTAGAAACCCTGCTGAAAGAAATCTTTGGAGCCGACAAACTGTCTACAGTGTTCCTGGTGGAACGCGCACATCGATCACTGGCACCTGTGCCGAAACCCGGAGCTGCCCCGCGCATGGTCATTGCCCGCATGCTTAATTACAGGGACAGAGACACGGTCTTGAGGCTGGCACGGGAGATGGGGAAAATTACTCACCAAGGAAACACGCTAGAGTTCTACCCGGACCACACTATGGCGGTGCAACAGGCTAGGAAAGAATTCGCTCCTGTCAAAAAGAAGCTCAGAGAACTTGGCCTGGAATACGCCATGCTATATCCGGCGAAACTCAAAGTCATCACCGGCGGGAAACCTGTCATACTACCAACGGTGCAGGCGGCACAGGAATATGTCAAGCAACAAGGCAAGAGGAGAAAACAGCAAGACAGGAATGAACCAACCAGTGACGTGGAATGAGCGAGAAAGAACACTAACCAGCTAGACGGATTTACGAACTTCGCCAATGAGTTACGGCTGTCTATAAACATTATGGCCTGCGGACAATCTCATGGACCATGATGGCCGCGAAGGTGGCGGCGGCTGAACTGGAAAGGCGCTTACGAACATAATGTGAGTGCTGCCCCTGTATCTGAGATGCCGTGGAAGTGCTGTTTCAGTTGTGAGTATACGAAATGCTGTTGTAAACGTGGAGAGACGGGGGGGGCGGCTACTAGAATGAGAGGCAGCGGGCAGGTTGCCGTGGCCCCGACCGGCCTGGTTGTTCAACTGTTCACTGAGCAGGAGAAATTACGCACGTTACATAGCACAGCCCACATATGCACTGGAACTAGAGACGTAGGGGAGTCTGGAGTAATTGAGATGTGACATTGCAGCGATGCTAACTATGTTTAGTGGGTGACAGGGGTTGGGGGAAGTCACGAACAAGCTATTCACTAAAACACACGCTTGCGACCGTCCACATCCACTATGTGGGTGGAGATGTGTGAACCTGGTGACACCCCCAGGAGGGTGTACCCCGAACTAAGTTGGACACAGAAGTTACTGTTAAAGTTGAAGTTGATTCGGGGATGGCTTTGGCAAAGTTTGGGCGCTAAAGTGGGTGGGGGGAGGGCGGGGGAATCAGAATCTAGCCGACTGCAACCTCTGTGTCTGAGAAGCATGGCAAACTCCTTGGGACTGTACTGGCATGTACATAATGTTTGTACTCAGCAGATGACGTTGTCACTATTGAATGATGTACGCTATGGCACCATACACACATGGTATAACAAGCAGACTAGACGTCTGAAGTGTATAGTTCATCACCAAATACATACCCATGTCACGTAGTAACACGCTGAAAATTCTCACTTGGAATTTGAGGGGCCTAGGCAACCCGAAGAAGATCAGGCGACTATTTGCTTATTTTGATAGATTGCGAATTAACATTGTTTTCTTGCAGGAAACGCACTTAGACCGAGATGGCACCTCCACACTGGGGGCAAGATGGGCTGAAACAGTAGTTCACTCTAGCTACTCGACATATTCAAGAGGTGTGAGCATATTAATCAGGAAGGGTACGGGCTTTGAAATTACAGACGTACAAAGAGACACAGCTGGGAGGAGCATAATGCTAGCAGGCAGACTTAGACGGCAACAGATTCTATTGGTGAACACATATGGCCCAAATATGGATGACCCGGGGTTTTTTAGCAAGGTCTGGCACACCATCACAAACATGCAGGCACCTGATGTACTGTGGGGAGGAGATTTTAATGTCACATTGCAGGACGCTCTAGACAGAGCAGCACACACTTTGGAACAACATGGTAATGCTAGGGCAATGGTGAAAGACGCGATGGAGGACCTACGTTTGGTAGATTTATGGCGGGTTCGCAACCCAGGGGTGGCGACAGCGACACACATAAACGCAGCAAACAACAGTTGGTCCAAGATAGACTACTGGCTGGGCACTCAAGAGGTACTCTCATGGGTGGTGGATGTTGCGCACTTGCCACGTACACTATCGGACCACAGTCCGGTACTTTTAGAAGTGGATATCCCACACTACGACCCACCACCCTTCACCTGGCGATTTAACGCAGCCGCATTGAGAGACCCAGTGTACGCCTCCACAATACATAAGGCAATAGGGGACTACTTTGATCTTAACGGCCCAACCACGGAAGACCCAGGTTTGCTGTGGGAGGCCTTCAAGGCTACAATCCGGGGAGTCTGCCTCAGTACGGCCTCGGGCATCCTAAAGGATATCAGACACCAATTACACACATGGGAACAAGCCATTCAAGCACTAGAACAGTCATATACGCAGACGGGAGACACCAAAATCTTGTGGGATATCCAGTCACTATTGACGGAACATGCTAAATTTGCAACGGACGAGCTGCAATATGTAACTAAACGAGCTACTGCGAGGAGGTATGGAGAAGGAGGTAGACCTGGCAGGGAGCTGGCCGCAAAGATATGCACAGGCAAAACACCACAAAATATCACATCCATAACCACTAGCACCGGGAGGGTGGTCACGGACACCAAGGGTATACTGCGAGAATTTATGAAAACATATGGCACGCTATACGAGGCACACCCCTCGCCGTCACAGCCTGAACTATTGAAATACATGGAGGATATTGAGATGGCGTGGTTAGCAGATGGACATAGGAAATACCTAGAACGTCCCATAACTATAGAGGAAGTCACGGACACCATCAGGCGCCTACCTAACAACAAAGCACCGGGACCGGATGGCTTTGTAGCGGAATTTTATAAGGCATACGCAGACCTCCTTGCACCGCACTTAGTACGGATGTACAGGACGGCACATGAGGCCCAGAAACTGCCAGCTTCGCTGAGGGAAGCCCTGCTCATCACGCTGCTAAAACCGGGCAAAGACGCTGATAAATGCGATTCATACCGTCCTTTATCTTTGTTAAATGTAGATACCAAAATCATAGCTAGTCTGCTGGCAGACAGGCTAAAGCCACTTATGCCAATGTTAATTAGACCCGATCAGTCGGGATTCATACCAGACAGGGCCACCACACACAACACCCGAACACTGTTCGCATTAGCACATTATCTAGCTCCGGAAACGAAGGCTGTGGCAGTGCTCCTAGACGCTGCTAAAGCGTTCGACACAATAGGCTGGCCCTTTATTCATGCGGTACTGGTGCGCATGGGGTTCCCCTGGATATTTCAGGGTTGGATAGCGATGCTCTACACAGACTTGAAGGCACGCATCAGAGTGAACAGATACATATCAGAACCCATACAAATCTGCAGAGGTACTAGACAGGGGTGCCCGCTATCACCGATGCTTTTCGCTCTAGTGCTGGAGCCTCTAGCCTGCAAAATCCGACAACATTTTCACCACTCAGCGATTCAAATGCCCTCCCGACCCATACACATCTCACTGTACGCGGATGACATGGTGTTGTATGTTAAACACCCGGAACAACACCTAAATCCCCTACTGAGGGAATATATAAAATTTGGTCACCAAGCCGGCTTACAGATAAACTGGGATAAATCTCTGGTGCTGGCACTAACAGACAGCACACAACCAACTAAACTAGACCTTCCATTGGAGTGGCAAGAGGAACCCACAAAATATTTGGGTATATGGTTCCACAGAGACCCTGAAGTGGTCATTAGGACAAACTACGGGCGGACGATTGCAACCCTGGAGGATAAAATAAAGAAATGGAACAGACTGCCACTTTCGTTGGCGGACAGGGCAGCGATAATAAAAATGGTGCTCTTGCCGAAATTTCTATATTTATTTAACAACATCCCAATAAAACCTCCCGCTGCTGTCTTCCGTAATATCAGGACGCTAGTACTTAATTTGCTATGGGCGGGCAAGCAGGCAAGGATGGACCTGCGCACCATGACATTGCCATATGCCAGGGGGGGGTTCAAAGTACCTGACTTCTACCTGTATTACTTGTGCGCGCAGGCGCAATACGCACACTTTTGGTATCATGAAGTGCCCTTCCTGACACATGTGGCGGTGGAGGCGGGCGACACTGACCCGATTCCATTGGCCAATATACTCACGCACAAACGCACCAGACTACATGACCGTGATATTAACACAGTCAACGCGACCGCTGAGGCATGGCGACTAATAGGCAAGGAAACAAATTGCCTGCCACTGTACGCACCCACACTCCCACTAGCACATCACCCAGCCCTCTCGGTAACACAGGAAAAGGTTGGCATGGATCTGTTCCGGCAGGCCGGAATAGACACATTGGGGGACCTATACAAAGATGGATAATTCCAGACACTAGATAAACTACATTACATCACAAATCCATCTCCACTGTTTAATTTTAACTTCTTCAGGCTACAGAGAGCAATACGAGAACACTACCCAACTTATCCAGAGGAGCCGCCTACCCTGGTACCTCTACAGCTACTCTTGACTACACCCAAAGCATCTCACATGGTGTCCAAGCTTTATGCGAGTACACAAGGGGCGGTGGGGAACAACACACACAAAGCCAGGGACAGATGGAGCGCTGCGCTAGCAGAACCCCTGACAGAAGTAGAATGGGACTCCGCATGCATGCTTACGGGTATGCTGACACCCAACGGGAATTTGAAAATAATACATTACAAGTATTTACATCAGGTCTACCACACCCCCCAGAGGCTACACAAGCATGGCTTACGGGAAGATTCAAACTGCTGCAGGTGTAAACAAGCAGATGCTGACTTCATGCATCTAGCGTGGCACTGTAGAAAGGTGGCGGGATATTGGGAACAAGTCGTACAGGTATTGAACGAAATGTTAGGGGTTATCATGCTGTGCGAAGCAAAGATCTGTTTATTGGGTATAACTCCGCACTTGAGAGCCTTGAAGCGTAAATTCTGTGATGTTGCTCTCCTGTTAGCTAAGAGGAGGGTGTCAATCCATTGGAATAGTAGAAGGGCACTAGAGGTGAAACGCTGGATTGAAGACATGGTATATTGCCGAGACACGCTCAACACATACGAGGAGGAACTGCCAATTGGCTCTAGGCCCAAAGACTACTGGGGGTACTTACGTGACTATTTACTTGAGCATGGTACGTCAGATTCAGAATCTGAAGCGATGTAAATGGACATCTGATGGTGACAACACAGGACGAACAGATGTAAAGTGCTGGCACCTAGGAGGGAGGATGCTGTGATGCAGAGGGGAGGATGCAGGGAGAGAACTACAAGTTGGGGAATGTACAGTTAAGTTAAGTTACAGTTAAAAGGATCAAAAAACTATGAAAATGTAAGATTATTGATGTATCAGGCAGCGGACATAGCACTGACGTGCGACTGGACTCTATCTGACAATTCGCCGCCGGTCCACTGGATGTCGGCTGATGGGCTGTGTACATCTAACACTGTTGCCGATAACCATAGTTGCTGGACGCCGGCCCATTGCGGTTGTAGGCGAACACGCTATAGGTGATTATCGATTTGTCTTGTATGTGATGAAAAAAAGTGCAATAAAATTCTTACACCACAAAAAAAAAAAAGATGGGGATCTAGAGCTGCTTCCCTGCGGTACCTGTTGATGGAACCGGAGAGGAGGAGAAGGAGACTTGCTGGTGAGCTGAGCATAGCAGGCTACCTCTACCTTTCCCTCTGTATAATCTATAGGATTCGCCTGTAGGGTGGCCTGCACATCTGGAGAAAAACCAGACCCCCTTAGCCAGGTGTGCTTCCTAATTGTCACTGAGGAACTCATCACTCAGGCAACAGAGTCAGCTGTGTCAAGCTTAAGATTGAATGACGGACCACAACTTTAGTGTACGACAGAACCTCTGCAAAATGGTCCGAACGTCCTCTGGAAGCTTAGGAATCCCTTCCTTAGCCAAATCCATCAAAGCATGAATGTAGCGAACCAGTAGGCATGTTGCATTTGTCAATATTAAAGCCATACTAGCTGAGGAAAACACCTTCTTAGCTGATTGTTCCATCCTCTTAGATTCCCTATGTCCAGCCATGGATGGAAAAGAGCCAGAAGACTGCTTTGTAGAGCATGCTGCAGAACTACTAAGCTCTCAGGGGATGGATATGCAGATAAAGCCGGATCCATAGTGTAGCGATTTTGATGTCAAGGGGGTTACGACTATATCATTGTTGTGGTTACCGCTGTTCGCCAGGCCGACATGAGCTGAGGGTAAACTATTGGAAGACTACAACAACCAGCATGCCTAGAGTCACGATACACGGAGGCTTGGGGTGGAACTTACAAATGCACTTCCTTCAGGCTGGGAAGGTGCTTGCCAATCAACCGGTTTCTGTGGGAATGGCGGATGGTGTTCCCCGCCGGATTTCACCATGAAGATTGAAGCCGCCGCAGTTCTGGATATTCATTTACGAGTTTGAAATCGAGCCAGGTATTTCAGCGGAAGGAGTGCGGGCTCGCCTCCTCCGCGTTCGCTTTGCACCTGGGCTTAAAGAGTTAGATTAGTGAAGCCGCGGTGTAATGTAAACGCGCTGTTACGCGTTCACATTGCATTCGACGGAGAGTGAAGGATTGTTGCTTTGGACGCGTCTGAAGCCAAGACGCTCTCAATGTAATTTCCTTCTAGCAGTATTCAGGGGGAACTGCCTTGTTTACTTCGTTCTTTTGGTGATCTTTAACCGCAGTTCCTGGTTACCACGCTTATTCTTCTTTTGGACACCTTGGCTCTAGTTACTTGTTCGATTCAGAGATCACTAAGCACCGAAAGAACAGTTGTGAACATTAGCTTTGTATCTTTTAACAACGCTAACACTCTTGGAAAAGGATAATCCTGGGTGTGCTTAATCTGGTAGTGACATTGTGGGTCTACACGTTTTCAAGTTCAAGTTCAGAGATTTGTATAGCGCACTCCTCACCCAGAGGGTCTCAAGGCGCTTGAGGGAGGGGTGTGCTTTACTTATCGAATATCCAAGTTTTTCGTTGCTTTCTGAAGGCGAGGTGGTTTTGTGTAAGGCGGAGGTGGATGGGGAGAGAATTCCAGGTTTTGGCCGCTAGGTAGGAGAAGGATCTTCCCCCCCATGGTGGATTTATGGATGCGCGGAATGGCGGCGAGGGCTTGATTGGACGATCGTAGTTGGCGGGAGGGGGTGTAGAAGGACAGTCGCGTGTTGAGGCATTCGGGTCCTTGGTCGTAGAGGGCTTTGTGTGCGTGGGTGAGGAGGCGTTCATCTTGTGGTATACTTCGTACCAGATACAGACTATTGGAATTGGACTATTATTCCTTTGTTATTTTTATACATTTTTTGTTTTGGAACACAAGGGATAAGAAATACCCTGCCTGGTTTTATGACTGTCTGGTAAGGAGGGAGAAGAAAGGGGGTTATTCAGCTATAGGTAATCAGAAAGACCAGGTGCAAGTATTGTGTTTTGTCATCCTCTTATGCAGTGAGGACAGCCTTCCTGGTACGCAGCCGTTCTCTTGACCAGACCTTGAGGGAATCACAGAACCTACAGCTAGTTTTTTATTTTATCCACTTCCCTTTTCCCCGGGGCACGAGTCCACGCAGAGGATGTATAGACTCCTTTGTTGGGGTTTGTGTCTAGGAGGAATTGGGGGGTCTTTCACCAGACATCATCTCCGCTGGTCACAAGGACAAGGTTAGTGGCATTAATATTTTTGGGCTACTGGCAATCCCGACACATAAGCGCTACTTTGTACCTTCTTGCCCTTGATCAGGACACAGCAAGGGCAGTCATAGACTTCTGCCATACCTCTAAGATGGGCTCTGGCAAAGCCTCATTAAAGGGGAGCAGAGGCTCGATCACAGAAGGAGAGTGAAAAACCTCTGTCAGGATGTTTGACTTTATTTCTGCAGTAGGCAACTGCAAGTCTAGTAGATCAGCTGCCTTCCTCATGACTGAGTAGCAAGAAGGGACCTCCTGCGAAGGAAGGCCTTTCGGAAAAGAGAGTTTCCACTTTGGAGACGTATCTAAACAACTAGCCTCCGGCAGTTCTTCAAACTCTTGCATTGGATCAATAATCTCCCCTTCTTCAAACTCTTCCTGTTGCTTCTGGTATTCTTCCTCCTCCAGAATCTCTGTGCCTCCCTTCAGGGTCTCAACTTGGGTATCGGTGTCAGCGGTGCCAGACGCGGCACCGGTGACTTCAGGAAAGGCATCGATGGAGGCTCCACAGGGGTAGCTGAAGATGCTGCATGAGGCCAAAACGGCACCGGAGAATACTCCATTCTTCCCTCCAGGGATTGCACTAGCATCGAGATCCTCAGCGTCCGGAGAGGCCAACCTCCCTGGGTCATCGGCATGAAAGGTGCCTGAGCAAAATGAGGTGACAAGCCTCCCAGGTTGAAAGACAGCGGTCCCATGGGCCAACAGGCGCACCAGTAGGGATAACCACCCTGGCGAACATGCCGTACATCGTATTCCAGAAATGTGCAGGATCAGTACCTGGAGCCGGAAGGGGGGGGGGGGGGGGGGGGGGGAGGGGGTACTAATCTGGTACCGCTTGTTCAGGGATAGCTCGAGGAGGCTGTAAGACTGGCTCAGGTTGCGGCGCCGGAATCACTGGAGCCGGAGGTGGAGTGGTCGAAGGTGTGCTGGAGTAACCTGAGGTGAAGGGGGAGGTGAGACTTGATCCTTTCTGCGATGCCGGGGTGCCAGGGACCCCGATTTCGGTGATTTAGCCTTAGAAGAACGACGTCTTGAACCATGACGCTGCTTATTCTTGTGCTTCCTCGATGACTTCGAGGTGTGCGGAGTCGGTCACATAGACTTCGATCTCATCCTTTTTCAGCCCCTCTTCTGCTTCTTCGCCCTGGCCATGAGCAACTTGGCCTCCCTCTCTTTGAGGGTTTTCGGATTCATGCATCAAAACGATGAACACCCCTCGAAGTAGGGGTCCGACGAAAGGCACCAAAGACCATTATCATGGGGGTCCGTGATAGACATATGATCCCTGCATTCCCTACAAGGCTTGAAACCAGATTTCTTCTGAGCAGCCTTTGCACTGCTACAAATTTCAGGAGAACATGTAACAATGAAACTCTCAGAAATGGGGAGCCCTGAAAAAACTGTTATGCGTTGACGGAGGGGGAAAAAAGGAACTGACATTAGCACGCCTACAAGGTTTTCTTATTGCTCCGATGACATTGCGTCCTCGTCGACGTGGTAGAGCAATGGAGAAAGGTTTTGTGTAAGGGGTAATTCAAAAGGTGAGGAACCCACAGGCAGATGTATCCATCAGAAATTGCTGTTACTGTGTCCTGTTAAGTACAGCGATGTGGAGTTAAGGCCTAACATTATTCCTTTAATATTTGAATTAGCAATTCTGACTTTAAATTCTGTGAGTGGGTGGTGTGTCTCTGTTGCTGTGTGTGTATGGGAGTTAGGGAGATTTCCGGGGATTTCTAGTTAGCTATTGTGCTTTGTAAGTTGGGGAAGAGGTATCATTTTGTCAATTATCTAGTTTCTGTAGCCAAGAACAACAATATTCAGATGTCAGACCAGTGATAGACAAGACTAGAGCAGTTAAATACAGTTTATCGTACAGTGGTAGTTTCACAATCGCAGCTCAAGCTAGGGCTGGGATTAAGCAGACCTATTCTGTGGACTCTGCCTGGTGACCAAAGTGTTCTGTGAACAAGGAATAAGGCTTGAATGGGTGATGGTTTTGAATCCTGAACATTTAGAGGATCTATCCCAAATGTTTTTATAGTATTTGCAAGCATGAAGATAGTTTTGAGCACTCGAGCAACTAGAATTTCAATGTGTCTTGTTTTGTATGTTGTTGATTTTTATATATTTCAGATGATTCAGGAAGTTGTGAAACATGGAGATAAGGTATTGAATCCTGTGTGAACATCATGTTTTTTAGTATACAGTCTTTCCCACCAGTAGAAGTTTAGCTAAATCAGTGACATTATTAATTTCTGAACCACTTCCTGGTAGATATCTAGAATCCCACGCAACACCCTGCCCCACAAATGTCATCGTAATGGCAGACTGCTTCTTGGAGAGCGCATAGAAGATTTTAATGAAAAAACCCACTATCCATCTTGACAACATCCTCTTCTGCACTGCCCTCTCTATCTTTGTTAGAGAGGTTTTTCTTCCTCACAATGGTCCCTTGTGTGGTCAATTTAAAAGCCGAGCACAATTTTAGGGTTGCGCCAATGTAGCCTCTCCTCCTCCTTCAAAGTATGTAGTGGAGCAAAAAAAGTTGGAAGAGTGATCAACTGGCCAACGTGGAAAGGCATCATACCTGTCGACAAGAAGGCCGCTAGGGTCCTTAGCACTAACTTGCCTGGCACAAAGGTTGGCTGACCAGAGGGCTCGAGTATGTCTTGCGCTAAGTGGGCAAAAGGGTATCTGATAAAGTTTTGTTCAGTAACAACACTGGCTTAGAAGAAGTTGGAACTGGTTGAATAGACTCAGTTAACAAGTTTGTGTTGGCTTCAACAGTAGGCAAATAAATAAAGTACTTCTGCTGCCCTTCACACAACTACTGCGAAAGAAGCATTCTTCACAAAGTGGTCTGGGTGACAAACATAGCTTATCTCTTTAGATGCATCTAGCCACTGGCATTTAGTAAAACCAGGTACAGCCGATCACCAGTATTAAGAGGGGTTGCAGGTTGTTCACCTCCTTGTCATCATTGTTCTATGGAATATTTTGGATGCACGGAACCACATCACATCCAGTTCCAAAAAAAGCCTCCATCCACTAATAGTGATGGTGTAGGGATAGAGGCAAGGATTAGAGTCTAGCTGCAAAATAACTAGCTCGGCCTTTGCAATCTTTTAGCATGACCTGGCCTAAAGCTGGCAGATATATTTATTTTAAAAGTTTTATATAAAGCGAACCCCATGGGGTAACTACACTCCGCCAGCTGAGTTTATGTTGTTTTGCTTACTTCGCGTTCCATTGCGAGAGCGGAGTTCAGGCAGCTACGGGGCAGGTAAATGCCTTTTAATTAATTTTTATTATTTTGGGCGGGGAGGGCGCGGAGCGTAGTGAAGTTCCACGGAGTTGCTTTCCAACTCCGGGGAACTTTGCGTAGAGATGCTACTCCTGCTCCACCCAGGGTTAGTGCGAACATGACCCATGCAGATATCAGAGATATCAGACATGTTCAGAGAGCAGAGACATATGGAAACAAATAAGGATCCCAAAATTTAGGAGAGATTGGCACGAAGTAAAGATACAAATGGATATAGTAGTACAAACACAGTAAGAATAAGAAAACCAATCATCGAAACAATGATGACAAGCAGCATCTTGAGAGTAATTGACAAATATGGAGAGGTATGGTGAGAGGATATCATCGGATCTCGTGAATACATTTGTTCATGAGTAATGCTTTAACTTCTTTCTTGATGGAAACAGTTGAGGGATTCAGTATGGTTTTACGGGGCAGTGAGTTCCAGGTTCTCAGGGAGATCCCAGAGAAAGCTCGGTTGTTGGTTTTCTTTTTGGCAAATCTCTTTGGTTGCAACAAAAGAGTGTTGGAGCGCTTGAAAGAATTGTCGCCACCAGAGAGCTCCAACTTCTGAGCAAAGTATAGTGGGGTATTGAAGTGTAGGGCTTTAAGGGGTATGCAGGCGATTTTTAATTGAATTCTTGCATCATAGGGGAACCAGTTGAGAGCTATAAAGTCAGAGGAGATATTGCTGTTTCTTTTTGATCCGGTGATGAGTCTAACCTCAGACAGGGTGGCCTTTAAAGGAGCTGTTGTGGATCTGAGCAGGCTGCAAAGGGTTGCACTTCCATAATATAACCTGGAAGTTATAAGGGCTTGTACTGCAGATTTGAAGTCATTTTAGGAAGGAAGGGTTTTAGTTTTCTTAAGATGTTAATTTCAAGGTTCGAACTTGGTGGAAGCACAGATATGCTTCTGCATATTAAATGTCTTGTCAAGAGTTATTCCCAGTGATCTTGCTGAATCGATAACTTAGGGCGGGCAGTTGAGGGCGGATTGTTGTTTCAGACATTCCTCAATGACAAGTGACTGGTTGGGTGGAGCGATTAGTAGGAATTTGGTTTTGAGGGTGTTTAGTTTAAGGTGGTTGTCTGCCAGCCAGCATTGGGTTTTCTGTAGAGTTAAATTAAGGGATCTCATGTCTACCAGGGAGGAGACTTTCAGATATAGTTGGGTGTCATCAGCATATATGTGATTGTGAATGCTGGATGAACTGAGAATTTTGGTCAGAGTCTCCATGAACAAGTTAAAGAGAGTGGTTAAGAGAGGGAGGAACTCTGCGGGACCCCTAGTGTGACGGAGTTGTCTTAGATAGGGACTGATTAACCTAGAATCTTTGAGTTCTGTTTTGGAGAAACTAGGTGAACCTATTTAGGACGGTCCCTGATAAGCCCATTCTCTGCTTCAAAAGATCTAATAAGTTGTTGTGCTTAACTGTATTGAATGCTGAAGAGAGGTCAAGGAGGATTTGGAGGCAATGATTTATTTTTTAACGCATCGTCCACAAAGTGTGTCATAACTAATTTGGAGCCAGATTGGAAATGGTCCAGAAGGCAGAAATGTTCAATGACATTACAGAGTTGGATGTGAAAACATTTTTCCAGGAGCTTCGCCGGAGTTGGAATGCTGGAGATTGGGTGAAAATTGTTTAGGTCCGTGTGGTCTGCTGATAGTTTTTTTAGGATGGGGACACCTGCCCCGACTTTAGGCAATCAGAGATAATGCCTTGAAGTAGAGAGGCATTAACAATCTTGGTCCAGAGGGGAATATCAATGATTTGATCTCATTGAAGAAGTTGGGGAAAGTGAATCATTGAAGTGGTTTGCAGGTTTCAGCGCTACTATAATTTTGTGGATGGATTCTTCGTTAAAGGTTCTGAAGGAAGTCCATGAGGCATTGTTTTTGAGTGTGAACCCAGGTGGACATGTGGGTAAGGCTGTCAGGGAGAGGGTGGAGGTAGGTAAGAGAGGGAGATGCTCCAGAGCCCTCTGCAGGTCCACCTTAAAGTTTCCGTCTTTTCAAGGAAGGAGGAGGCAAATTTCTCACAGCTGGGTGATGAACTGGATCCAGCTTGGGGAGGGTTGGGTAGGCCATTTGATCTAGATGTGCGAATTCAACGTGTTGAGGAGCCAAGCTGCTAATGTCTAGGAAGCTGGGTCCGGGTGACAAATTTGACCCCCTTGCATTGTCATAAGATTCAGTATTGATGGAAGCTGAATAGGATTGCTTTCCGAGAGGAGCACAAGCTCTGTGAACCAATATTGGTGAGGCCATCTGGGCGCAATGAAAATGAGGCGACACGGCTGCCTCTTCATTTTCCGGATGACTCTGGGGACCAAAGGAAACGTAGGGAAGGCGTATGCATATATCTGAGACCAGTTCATCGGAAGTGCATCCCCGCATGAGTCCCTGTGAGGAATCCAGCTTGAAAGTGTGGGCATTTTCAGTTCTGAATTGTTGCAAACAAGTCCAGGTCGGGGTGACCCCACTCTCGAAAGACTCGGTCTCAAGTCGGTTGATGGATATTTCATTCGTGATTTGACATTGCAGATCTGCTGAGAGAATCCGCTAGCACATTGGACATCCCTGGAACGTGGACTGCTGAACGATCTATCTTGAGATCCAGAGCCGAATCCCAAATCTCCTGGGGTTGCCGAGACAGAAAGGCCGATCTTGTACCCCCTTGCTTGTTTAAGTAATGCATACTTGTTGTTTTGTCGGTCCTGATTAGAACTCTGAACCCCTGTAATACGGTTCGAAAGGACTTCAAAGCCAGAAAAATTGCTCTCAGCTATAACAGATTTATGTGCCATTTCTTTTGCTGCGTATTTCATTTTCCATTGACGGGCATTCCCTGAAGGTGTGCCCCCCCATCTTTCGAGGGAAGCGTCCGTGGTGATGGCATACCTTGGCAGGAATGTACATCCTTGTTGCAAATTTTTCTTTTGAGTCCACCAGATTAAGGCTTCTCTCATACGGTAAGTTATGATGATCTTGTCGTCGAACGATCCCGAAACCTGCACCCATTGGAGGCTGAGTTCCTCTTGCAAAGGTCTCATTCGGAGACAACAGTTGGGTACCAGAGGGATGCAGGAGGAAATCATCCCTAGAAAAGACTTGAACGTCCGAACTGAAATGCACTCTCTTTGTTGTAAAAGGAGAGCCATCTTGCAAATCTTGAGCTGCCTTTCTTTTGAAACGAAAGCCTGAGTGAGCAGAGTATCTAGTGTGGCTCCCAGAAACGACTTTCTTTGTGATGGAGTTAGATGAGATTTTTCGAGACTGATTGAGAAACCCAGAGATAGGAATAGCATCAGGCATCCTTGAACATGCGCTCTTGCTGCTTCTAAAGAATTGGCCTTGATAAGCCAATCGCCCAAATAGGGAAAACTTGAATGCCTTAAGCGAAGATGCGCCGCTACTGGAGCTAACATGTTTGTGAATACACGGGGCGCTGAACGAAGTCCAAATGGGAGAAACCTTGAATTGAAAATCGCTGCCAGCCACTCTGAATCTTAAGAACTTCTTGTGCCAGGGAAGGATTGGTACATGAAAATAAGCACCTGAAGGTCGAGGGTGGCCATGTGATCCCCCTTTGGAAAGAAGCTGGAGGATTTCTTGAAGTGTTAACATCCGGAAAGATAATTTCTTGAGGTATTTGTTGAGGGCACGCAGGTCGAGGATAGGGCGCCATTCTCCTGACTTCTTGCGTATGAGGAAGAACCTCGAATAGAACCTTTTTCCACTTTGCAATTGAGGAACTTTACTCGATTGCTCCTTTCCGAATCATTACATTGATCTGGGGTGGGCTGGTGGTGGACCTTTTGGAGGGGTTTTGACGAATTCTAAAGCATGGCCCCTTGGCCACTACATCCAGGACCCACCTGTCCGTAGTAATTTTTGACCAAATTTATGAAGAAGTGGGATATTCTTCCTCCAACCTTTGACCTTGGGGTGGGCAGAGGTGGTGGCAGGTGGTATGTCTCATTGCTTTCTAGAGGTATCTCGTCCTCGGTAAGAAGGCTTCTTTTTTTCCCTGCGAGTAGTTGTTACCTCGCTGCCCGAATGTTTGTTGCTTATACAGTTGGTATCGCTGGTTACCTTAAGAAGACTAGTACGAGAGCTGTTGAGAGTAGCCCCCTCTATTGGAATAGGACCCACGACCTTTGGCACCACGAAAGGCCGATTTACGAAACTGTAGGTTCCTCAGCGACCTCGCAGTTTCTGTATCCTTCTTTATGGCCTGCAGGGCCTCATCAATATGCTGGCCAAAGAGAAACTCCCCATCATAAGCAATATCGATGATCTTAGCCTGGACCTCCTGGCGGAATGATGCTGACCTTAACCAACCTTGCCTTCTCAAAGTCAAAGTCAAAGTCAAAAAGTACTTTATTCGGCTAAAAAGGTATAACCATAAAAGCAACAGCAGTCATATTTCATTTACATTGCACAGTATTACATCAATGTAGGAGGATATTAAAAAGAGTACATAGTGTTTACACTATTACAGTTCATTCAAGCGAAGCGACTTCCTAAATTTAAAAACCAATTTAAAATACTCAATTAATGAAGCCACAGTAAAAACATTGTCCATTTTTTGCAGTACTAAATATGCTAGGCGACATCTGTTCACATTCATTTCCTTTAAAATGGGGACAATCAGTTTTCTACGAGGCAGCGTATAGAATTTACAAAAAAATAGAACATGTATATTCGATTGCATAGATATTTCATCACAGGGACATAAAGGGAGTTCTTTGGCCCATGAATTCATTACAGGGAAAGTAAATAATCTAAAAACAATGTTAGCTCTAAAACGTGTTAAAAGTAATCTATCAAAATTACACATATATAAACTTAAGTATGGCTGTAATTTGTCGCTTATTAAAATTAATTGATGAGAAGTGACAGTATTTTTATTCGATTCATCAAGCTGTCTTCTATTTCTGAGGAATTCCATACATAGTGTCTTCAGGTCTTTTCTAGGAATATTTGCCATGGAAGGCGGATCATTGTAATAGAGTGAACGGTCTATTTCATTAAGAAACGTTTTGATGTAATTTAGCCATTCAACAACATTTGCTCTCCCCATTTTTAAGACATCCTGTATTATGGCTCGATTTAATACACATTCGTTCACTGTCCATACTCTGTGCCATAGTAAGATGGGTTGTACTCTAATTGTGTCCGTTATATAGGGGATCCCCAACTCATCATGGCATATAGAGTTCGCTATACTCTCTGGAAGTGATAGGATGTTCTTTAAAAATTTATTTTCGACTATCTGAAGTGACTTTATATTGGTATAACCCCAGAGGCCAGCTCCATACAGTGCCACAGATACACACGTCGCATTGTACACAGTTAAAATTTCCCTGATTGGTTTCGTTCCCAATTTACGTGTAAAACTTTTTAATGCCATGATTGTCTTAGAGAACCTTGCCTTCTCAGCACTGCTGCACCTGCCAACTGCCGGAAGCCTGTAGATGCACATCCACTGCTGCGTCAATGATCTCTACAGAAGTACACTTTACTTCAAGCAATATTTTTCTAGTTTCTGATCTTTCTGGCTCTGGAAGCTTTTCAATATATGGTGATATATCCAACATCCTCTGTCTGTTATATCTCCCAAATATTGCTCGGGAGTTAGCAGCACGGACAGTAGTTGCAGCTATCGTTGACACTTTCTTGCCAATGGAGTCCAAGCGTCTGCCATCCCTGTCAGGTGGAGCGTCAACCTGAACGAGACTCTGGATAACGGCTGGAAGATGGGAATCAGAGCCTGTATATCCCGAACCCGCTGTTCGGGTGGGTAAACCCGAAACTGCGCCGAGTCGAGAACCGCTCCGATGAAGAGGAGCTTCTGAGAGGGACACAGGTGTGACTTCGGCACATTGATGGAGAACCCCAGCAAGTGCAGGAGGTCGGCCGTAGTCTGGAGGTGGTTGACGACTGCCTGGGGCGAGCCCGCCTTCAACAACCAGTCGTCTAGGTAGGGAAAGACTGACACCCCTAACCTGCGCAGATGAGCTGCGACCACCGCCATCACCTTCGTGAACACCCGTGGGGCGCTGGTAAGGCCGAAGGGGAGCACGGTAAACTGAAAGTGCTCTTGGCCTACCGTGACCCGCAGGTAACGCCGGTGGGCCGGCAGGACGGGAATGTGGAAATAAGCGTCCTGCAAGTCCAACGCTACCAGCCAGTCTTCCGGGTCCAGGGCAGCTAGGACCTGAGCCAAAGTCAGCATCTTGAACTTCTCCTTCCGGAGGAAGCCGTTGACGTTCCGCAGGTCAAAGATAGGGCGTAGGCCCCCTTTGCCCTTCTTGGGTACCAGAAAGTAGTGGGAGTAACATCCAAACCCTACTTCTGGCCCAGGAACGCGCTCGATGGCCCCCTTGGCCAAGAGGGCCGTGACTTCCTCTTGCAGGAGTTGCAAGTGATCCCCCGACACGCGGTGGCATGGATGGAGGGGTTGCCTCGAAGGGGAGGGAGTAGCCCCTTCGGACGATCTGCAGCACCCACCTGTCCGATGTGATAGTGCGCCAGTGGGAGAGGTGATGGCGAAACCTGCCTCCCACAGGCGTCACATGGGCCTGAAAACTCGGACTAGGAAGGTTTTGAGGCGGGTGCTGTGGAGGGAGGTGTGGACTGGCCTCGCCGTTGTCCCCGACCGCCGCCACGGCGGTTTCCACGGCCGCCACCGCGCTGTTGGACATTCTGCGGCGCGTGGCTGGCAGCACGTGTGGGGACGCCCCTTCCGTAGCCACGAAAGGAGCGAAAGGCACCCGATTGCTGGCGTGGGGGCTGCAGTTTGAGGACCTCTGTGAGGAGGTTAGTCCTCACGGCCGCGACGGGGAGCTCAAGGTTTAAGGCCTTGGCTGCCTTCGTCAACATTACGCTATATCTAGACCCCCTCCTCCGAAGCCACAGTCGGATGGGAGACAAATCCAGTGTCTGGCGACGTGTCAATACCACTGGCCTCCCCAAGCTCATATGTCCAGTCCTGTTGAGACTGGCACTCCTGTGCTAGAGGGTCCTCGGACCCCTCCCAATCCTCCTCGTCACCTGTGTCCGGTAAACCAGGATTAGTAGACAGGGCCTCCTCATGGAGATAATCTCCAAAGGCCGACGGAATCGGCGCCCAGCGGCGCCGTTCCGACGCCTGAGTCGGACCGCAGGAAACATTGGGGACGGCGGCGCCGGGGGCGACACCTGTGGGGACGGCGCCGGTGAGGTCGTAAGGTCGACCGGCGACGCCCCGGATCCGGAGCCGGATCAGGTGAGGTACTGCGGCGCCAAGACCGAAGTCGCCGGCGGCGCCGGGGAAGAAAGCACCCGACGGCGTCGGGGCCGAAGCACCCGACCCGTTAGGACCTCCAGACGGAACCGTTCGGCCCGAAGGCGGCACGGGAACCGACTGAGGAGGGAGGGTTCTCATGGCCATGAGCTACCGCTCGATCTCCTCTGGCGTCGCGCCGTGCCCAGGGACCTGAAGGTGTGGGGCAGGTGGCGACGCTTGCGACTCTCGCGGAGCCGCGTGGGCGGTGTCACCTGAGCCCCCGGCCGCATCGTGCGAGCGTCGGGGTGGGTCGGAGGAACGATGACGTCGCTCCGACCTCTCATGCCTCTTACCTGAGGACTTGGAACCTGACGACCGGTGTCCACTCCCGGAGCTTCGATGACTCAGACCTCGCGACCTGTCCCTCGACCTCCCGTGGGACCGGCGCGAGGCCGACTGCCTCTGCACGAGTCGCTTGCGGGACAGCTCCCGCCTAGCCTTCGACGTCAGGGCCCGGCAGTCGGAGCAGGTTCGATCGTCATGGTCAAGGCCTAAGCACTTCAGGCACCGGCGATGGGGGTCCGTGACCGACATCAGTCGATCGCACTTCGAGCAGGGCTTGAACTCGGGCATCCCTACCGGCACCGATAGAGTTGAAGACTCGAAGAAAAAGAGTGATCAAAAGATCAAAAAGTGCAGTCAAAAATTGACTGGGGGTAGAGCTTCTCCGGATCTGCGCTAGCTGGCGCGGAAAAAAGAAGAACTGACGTCAGCGCGCATGGGCGGCGTCTAAGTACTCCGACGACGTCATTCCAGCGCTAACGACGCCGACGACGGACGCGGAGCCGCAGAAGACGCCTACCGATGTGCAGGGGTATTGCTACGCAAAAATTTCCGGATCCAGTCTGACGCCTGGGGATATTCTAAGGTAAGGAATCTATCACTAACGTGTCTCTTTCAGATTTGCCCAGTAATGGGGTCAACATGCAGTGTCTTTTACTTAGGATCTGGATGGAAAAGTTCCTTGGATGCACTGTCTTTTTTCGACGCAGAGGATTTAGGCTCCGAGTGGTGTTTTGGTCTATCTTCCTTAGCTTTAGGAGTTTTTGTGTCCTTTTGCTTAGGTGGAGTTTTCGACTCCGAGGTTTTTTGGCTGTTTTTTCGGATCCGAAGTTTTGGATGGAGTCTGCTTCAGTGTCGAAGTTTCTGGTATTTTGGTTACGGTGCTGAAGAGTCTGGAGGTCGACGATACCTTGGGCTTATGTTTTGGTGCCAAAAAGGGTTTTTCGGCACCGTGATGTGGCTGGCTTGATCCCGAGCTGCCTGAAGGCTTAGTGGGCGCCGGGGCTTCTGAAGCAGTATCACGGTTTCCACCCAGACCCTAAGGTGAAAGTGTTATCGGAGCCTTATGTTTTTTCGGGGCCGGGCGTAGCCGTCAGTACTCACGGTCGTTGACCTGGTGTAATCGACTGGTCTTCGGAGTCTGATTCGTCGCTGGCTTGTGCATCTCCTATCTCTGGTTCCGGATCGTCGGGTCTGCCTCGAAGATGTCTTCCATTAATATAAATGGGGTAACCCAAGGAAAAGTTGAAGGACCTGGGTATCAATTCATGTGCGATTAAATCCTGCAAAAGAAAGGAAGAGAAAAACAAGCCAAATACATACGCAATTAAACCAGAACCCACTGATATGGTTCTGCCAAAAGCACATTTAATTAACTTACTGCCAATTAATTCCACATAGATTATGGAGAGAGGGGGAACCTTCATCTGTGAATGTGGTTAAGGGGCGGGGGTACAAAGGATGCAAGCCTCAAAGGGGGAGTTGGGGGGGGGGTGCCCCTTGAGCACCAATCTCTGCTCTTCTCTACACACTACCTGGCAGTAAACCCCTCTCTCCATAATCCATGTGGAATTAATTGTCAGTAAGTTAATTAAATGTGCTTTTGGTTACTGGTTTAATTGCGTATGTATTTGACTCGTTTTTCTTTTCCTTTCTTTTGCAGGATTTAATCGCACATGAATATTTAACAGCTTTTTCATTTATTGTAACAGTTAATAATATTGTCAAAGATGTCTTCCGGCGCAGAGACTGTTGATCTAGACATTTTGTGACGTTGAGCCCGACAATCACGTATAGTCTTCTTGGACCTGAAAGAATCACAGGCTTGGCTGTGTTGACTCTCGTGTTCTGGATCGAGCTAAACGTTGCAGACCTCGTGGAGATCTGGTGTGGGAATTTAGCCCCACACTAGCATTTTTTAAATGGAGTCCTTTCTATATGCTGATTTATGGCGCCGATCGGCATAAAGGCCCACGTCGACGACCGGACTCGAAACTCTGTTTGGGAAGTAGATGCGCGCCGAGAGATCGCGATCGAAACAATACCGTCGAGCGGTGAGAGCTTTGCGCATCGAAGGGGAATCGAAACAACACTGACCCTGAGCACAGCAAATTACATCCGAACCCGATGGCGGAAAAAACAATCTGGAGATGGAGTCGATGCCCATGCGCACTACAAACCAAAGGAGGAGTTCACCTATCTCGTGACTACAAAGACTTCTACAATAACAAAGTACAAACATCCGAGCCGTACACCAGATGACGATCTATGCAAAAGTATGCGATCTACAGCTCATATGCCTCAAACATAAGCCTTTCTCTGGGTGGCTGGGTCCCCCTATCTACAACATGGGGGCAACTGAGAGTTGTGCTTCACCTCGCCTCCCCCACCTGAAGGTTGTAGTTGTCAGAGGTGGGCACACCTCCCTTCCTCACTTGTTTTTTCCGCTGGTTCTTCCCGCCCAAAGTGGGGGTCAGAACCAGTTGCTGTAGCAGCAAGTGGCCTGGGGATGCTCACAAAGGCGGCAAGCCTTTAAAGTTTCCCCTTTGTGGACCCTGCCTATCCTGGGGGAGGAGGCTTAGCACCTCGTCCCAGGATGTGCATTGTTTCAGGTCCCCGAGAGCAGCAGGCTCTCGACCCAGGTGTCCAGAAACATGTCTGGTGATGGTAGCTGAAAGCAGCCACTCAAACTGGACACTAGTGGTAGGTTAGTTTTCAGGGAGCATCTCTAAGATGTCCTCTGTGTGCATTTTTCATTAAATCCCACACTGGCATAAATGTGGGTTTAATGTGCTGAGATGTTTGATACCAAACTTCTCAGTTTTCAGTGTAGCCATTATGGTGCTGTGGAGTTCGCATTGACAAACTCCCAGCACCATATACCCTTAATGGCCACACTGCACTTACAATGTCTAAGAATGAACTTAAGGCACAGTACGGATTCAGGGCACATGCACCTGTACCCTCACCACTGGTATAGTGCACCAAGCTAGATGGGTGACTGATCTATGCCAGGGCAGTGGGTTATAGGCATGGCACACAGGGTTGTGTGCCATGTCGACTCTTCACTTTGTTCTGAACCAAAACATGCAGCCTGCAAAGGCAGTGTGTGAGTGTGAAGGTATAGGACCGCTAAGGGTAGCACAATTAGTGCTGCAGCCCTTAGAGGCCTTCCCTAGTCACAGTGCTCTGGGTACCTATGGTACTATTTACCAGGGGCTGACCTTTGGCCAGAAATGACAATTGGGTTTAGGCTTCAATGCAGTTTTAGGGAAAGAACATAGGCCCTGGGTACCTGGTTAGCAGGAGCCCAGGGCACACTCAGTCAAAGAACATCGGAATTCAGCAAAAAAGTGGGGGCAACCATGTAGAAAGAGGGGACTTTCTCACAGGGACCAAACCCTTCCTCCTCATCTCCACCTTCAGGAAGGAAGGGCTGATCTAAGGCGGGAAGACCAGGGGTATGTAGGGCCTGGATGGTGCTGGCATTGACGTCAAAAGGCACTGGTACGGAGTTGGATATTGATGGGCTTATCATTGAGTGGCGCCGGAGGCATCCGAGTTGGTGCCAAAATGGAGGGAGCAGAGGTGGAAGGAGGCACACGTGACGGTGTTGCTCCACATCGGGGATGGATCCAGAGAGCTCAGCTGGCGTCAGGTGCTAACCCACCAGTGGTAAACCAGCAGGGGACCTCTCGACTCCAGGGGGCCCAAATTCACGCCAGAGGTAATTGGTGGACCAAACATGGAGTGCCTGGTGTGGTAGAAAATTCTAAGTTGGGCGGGTGTTGTTCCGGCTTCAGGGGGGGGGGGGAGCCGAACAACACTTTGACGACATCTTCTTTGACTTACCCGAGTTGGAAAAAAAAGTCTTGGACATTGAAGATGATCGTCTGTGGGAATGGGACTTGTGGTCTCCCACGGGACCAGAATCAGCGTGGAGCCTTCTTCTGTCGTGCTGTCAGAAGCTTCACGCCCACTTACGAACCACCTCGGATTCATAGACTTACCGTTGAAACAGGACTTGGGGTCTTGACGAGACTCCTAGCACTATAGACAAACCAACCGTGGGGTCAGAGATAGACCTCTGTTGGTGCCATTCTCCACACGGTTCGAACCCTGTGGCTTAATTGGGAGACATGTTCCTAGCACACAGAGCAAAGTTAAATTAAAAAAGTCAACAAAAAGTAGAAAAAGGTGGTTAACAAATGGCCAAGGTAGCTCTCCTGATTCGCAAAGTTGGCAGAGAAAGGAAGAAAATTATGTCAGCACGCTGGGGTGTCGCTTATATGTGCAACACAACATCACTTCCGATGAATGAAAAGATGGCTAACTGATGAGGTGTTGGAAGCAAAAATTCACAGGAAGTTAGTATTTTGTGAGGAATTTAGGAACAGAGATGAATCTGTTACTGAGTCGTACTGCATAGTATGAATTTTAGACATTTAAACTAAAGCGTTAGAGATTAAATTAATTGACAGGATCAAATAAAGTTACTCAGATGAGAGAAGTGGGTATGGTAAAAGGCAAATGCAGGACCAGCACTCAACCAATTTGCTGAAAGAAAGTAAACAGATTTAAAACAACAAAGGTTTTGCAGGGATCGAAGACTTATCAAGAAATGTGGCAGTCTAAAAAAGACTAAGGAGCAAGAATGTCTTGTGTTGTATAGCATATAACTGAACAAATACTTAGGTAGTGCAATTTTGTGAACAAATACTTAGGTAGTGCAATGTTGTGAAGAAGTGGTCAAACTGTTTGGCAGTCTAAATCTACAGCGCTGGGGTAATGCTTCTGATAAGAGTTGTTTTCCTCTGGTGGAATAGGTTATTCATCAACACAGTAGACAGTATTACATAACTGCTGTAAATGGGTAAGTAAGACATAAAGTGCAATAACCCACAGGTACTTTACTCACATCTGGTTTTGTTAGTTTTTTCCTGAGTAGTGTCGGCATCAGTATTGGAATCAACAGACTGACTGTCACAGTTTTTGCTGCCATCCCCCAGCTGTTTTAGCCTGTTCAAGCGTTTATCGGTCTCTCGCAGACCATATTTGCTATTTATAACAGGGGCAGGTACAGGTCTCCCAGCTCTAGATTTGAAAGCACCGGTTCCACGTCTGTAAAGATGATAGATTTATGTGTTGAAGGCAGAATACACAAAGAAAAAGCACAAGAGAGACACACATCTAATCAGAACCTATTGCACAGTTAATGAAGGCCATTAGAAAAATAATACATCATTAAATTCGATGAATGCGTAAAACCTGAATCAGAAAATGTTGTGTTGTGTAGAGGGCCTTATACACAATCCATGAAGTAAAGTTAATCACACTGGTAAGACTGATAGCTCTTCAACCACTTTTGTAGATGGTTAGCACCACAGGTCCTACATCAGAGTACACCGCCAGATCTTCCCCACTCAAGCGAGAATAAACATGAAAGGGTTTTTCAAAACAAAATCTGACTTTACTAGCTCATCTATTTTAAAAGATGCTTAATGCTCCACCATTCTACTCCAGTTAGACAATACAACAGAAATAAAAATAAAAAAATGTTGAGGGTCGCTGTGCTTTCCTTCCCAAACATTTAGAAAACTGCCTTTGTGTCACAAGTATGAGCAGAAAGCTCAACTTTAAAATCCTTCAAAGTAACCTGCAGCACAAGCTTCCCTTTGAGGGTGCGCCATGATGATATCCATGCATCACCAACCAATCCTGTCAAGTTTTAAGTCAGGACACACAGCCTTGTTTCTACAGTACATTTCCTGTTTGGTGGCAAGGTTTAATCTTTTGCGGTCTACACTTCATGAATGGACAATAGGTTTTTCATTTCTTATTCAATGGGCAACGCCTAGCCGCACTGGTCAGAGATTTAACTTTCTGCATCATGGGACTTCACATCATTGAAAGGCACAGGCACATTTGAGAATCTGAAGAAACTTGAGTGCAAACGGAATGTGTTACTTACCTTGTTAGCATATGTTTGGTTCATGTAGTGCTGTAGATTCACATGCTCTGCATATTCCTGCCATCTAGTGTTGGCCTCAGATGCGTGTAACTTGTTTTACTTTGAATAAGTCTTTTAAGTCAAGAGGTATAGGGACTCCTCCAATGACTGGTAATGCATATGGGCATCTGCTTCGTTCTCATGATTTCCGGAAAACGGGTGAGGATGAAAATGGAGCATAAAAAAATAAGATGATCATGCGAAAGAGAAAAAAAAAATCTGGTACAACGAGCGGCTTCCTAGGAGGAAGGTGGGCACATGTAAATCTACAGCACTACATGCCACTAACCGATGTTTACTGCGTTAAATAACATATTGCATTTGTGGTATGTGTAGCTATAGATACACATGCTCTTCATAGACCGTAAAGCAATTCTCCCCTAAGTGGTGGCTTGCCGGAGGATGTTACAGAAGATTGAAAAAGCATACACTAGACATTCGTGGAAATGTATGAGGAGTGGACAAGTAGCTGTTTTAAATGTGCCAGCTATAGAGATTTTGCAAAGGAATGCCACTGAGGCTTCTTTTGTGAGGGTTGAATGGGGCATGGGAGGTGCAAGTAATTGCCATTTGGCTTTAGTGTAGCAAGTTTGAATTCCTTTGACAAGTCATTTGGCTATGCCCTATTTAGAGACAGCACTGTCTTTGTGTGGTTTAGTGAATGCCACAAAGAGTTGTCCAGCTTTGCGAAATGGCTTTATCATGTCAATGTAGTACATGAGACCCGCTTGACATCTAGTCTGCGGAGTGCCCTCTCTGCTAACAAGTGTGGCGGTGGGAAGAACACCAGAAGCTCAAAGGTCTGACTAAGATGCAAGATAGATACCACCTTAGGCAGGAACTTTAGGTAAGTCCTAAGGATGACTCGTTGTGGTGTACTTGAAGAAAGGTTCTTCTAAGGTAACAGTTTGAAGCTAGCTGATTTGTCTTAAATATGAAATGGCAACAAAGAAAGAAACCTTCCATAAGGGAGGGAGGGGGGGGGGCAGTAGTTGAGGGACTCAAAAAGAAGGACCATAAGTCGAGTGAGGAATATGTTGAGGTTCCACACAGGGGCCAGGAGCACCCTGGGTGGCATAACTCATTTGAGTCCTTCCATAAAGGATTTGATGACCGGGACCCTTAATAACAAAGAGTGTTCCCTGTTTTGTAAGTAAGCTGACATTGCAACCACATGGAAACAGACAGAAGTTAGACAAGCCCTGACATTTTAAATGAAGTAGGTAACAGACAATGGGCCTGATTCATTTCTGCGAGGGGAAGTGATGCGCCGAATTTCGGCCAAACTGCTTCAGTTCCTTACTGCAGGGCAACTTCAAAGACTTGTCGCATAGGTGCGGTGCGTGGAAAATCCAGCCACGCTGGAGTTGATGCGGCGACGGAGAAACAGGCGCTACACCGAATCTTCCAGCTGCGAGCAGGTGATGCGTTGATTCCTTCATCTGCACAGCACGGCCTGTGTTGGAGTCGGAGCGGGGGTCTCGGACATCGGAGACACGGTGCTCTATACTTGGGTTGCAGCGGCTCTTTCAGTCGCTGGCGCGGTGTCGAACTTTTTAGCAGCACTTCGACAATCCGTTGGTTTTCAACCACATGGCAAGCTTGCGCCAGGAGAAACTGTACTGAAGGGGCGATGCGTGGATATTCAGTCTTGAAGTAGGCAAGACACCTCCAAGGGCCCAGAACTGTAAAAAACAAGTTAGTTACCATGTACATTGTGGTTCTCCACTATTAAAATATTTCATAGATTCAAATGCTTGGATCTTCTGCGTGGTACTGGTGGGAGTCCCACGGTACTTAAATAAGCAGTAGTATAGAAGTACATTAAGAATCATTGATAAAGAAAGTCAATTGCTAAACCAATCCATAGCTTTATAATAGACCCAAACTTCAGCCAGAGACAAGCCTCAGAACCCATCTCCCCTGCCGACCCACCATACCTCAGATTTCGAGCAGAAGTGTGACTAAGTGAATAGTCATATGAGTTATCATGTGGCAAGCCTATATGGGAAGGTGGGCGGTCCGCACGTGTATCTATGAAAGATTTCAAGTCTGAAAAACTACAGTGTACAGGTAAGTAACTTGTTTTTTCTCCAGTAATAAATCTTTTGTAGATTCTCACGCTTAAATCAGAGTAGTTAGCAGTAATAATGTTCAAATGAAAGCGATTAAGCGACAACACTTTCTTATGAGGCACACATTTTTATGAAAAAAATACATATATATATATATACATATATAGATAATATGTCCTATTTAGTTATCACAGCCGATACAGAAAAACACAAAAAAACATGACAGAAATGTCTGTACCTTAAAGAAACAGAGGTCTCAGGACCACCTTCAAACTGCCGCACCATTCTTCCATGCGGAGTCAAAGCAGTAGAGTTTGGTGAATATATGTACATTCAACCATGTTGCCGCTCTACAGATCTCTGGAAGGGATACTCCAGCAAACAGGGCTGTAGAAGCTGCCTTCTTTCTTGTTGAGTGCACTGTAATCTTTGAGGAAAGAGGTCTTCCAGCTTTTTCATGGCAAAAAGCAATGGCTGACGAAATCCATAGAGCAATACTGCTCCTAGAAAGAGCATAGCGTTTTCTTGGATGCGCAGATATAAGGAGCTGGTCTGACTTCCTGAAATTCTTTGTCTATGAATGTAGAATTTTAAGCAACTTTTCACATCTAAAGAGTGCAGAGCCGTTTCAGTAGGAGATGAAGGGTTTTTGAAGTGTGTTGCCAGAATTATCGGTTCATTTAAATTAAATGAAGTAGAGACTTTAGGTATAAGGTGTGGGTTCATTCTCAAAAACACCATGTCCTCTTTAAATTGAAGAAACGGTTCTGAAACTGTGAAAGCCTGAATTTCGCTGACTTTCCGAGCCGATGTGAGGGCCAACAAGAGCGCAGTTTTCCACGAGATGTTTTTCATTTCTGCCTTATGGATTGGCTCAAAGGGTGGCTTTATGAGTTGAGTGATGTAAATGTAAATGTAAATGTATTGGCATTTATATAGCGCACTACTTACCCGTAGGGTCCCAAGGCGCTTCGACCGCTGCGAAACCCTTCCTGGCTTCCCTGAGAGATGGTCCCTTAATGGGTATCTCCAGGGTGAGACCAGGCATCCCCAGCGGTCTGGTGGGGCCGTTAGTGAAGATGAGGCAAGCTAATGCCCAGAGTTGCCGAGTGTGATCACTGATCAGAGTGGGCACCGAGGCGAGAGAATTATCGAGTCCGCTGACCCTGGTCCAGAAACCTGCCGCGCCGGGAATCGAACCCTGGTCCCGGGCCGTCCTCTGCTCTCGGGTCTGCCGCCTCTAACCAGTGAGCCACACTACTTCCCAGTGAGAACTGTGTTTAACTGCCAAGGTATTGCAGGACGTTTTAAAGGTGGAAAAGCCCGCAATGTTTAATCTCTGAACTCATAGTCATGACGTTCCATGCAGATAAACTCAGACTTTATCTGTAGGTGTTGAATCTGACCGTTGTTCATAGACAGTAGGTAGCTCAACGGCCGAAAGAGAATGTGCGGAGATACTGACCATGTTAGGAGTTCCGAATACTAAAATTACCTTGGCCATGCCGGGGCTACAAGAATGAGATGGCATGGCTCCTTCTTCATTTTGTGAATCACCCTTGGGATGAGTGGGAACGACGGAAAAGCATATGTGAACATTCCTGTCCACTGCATGTGGAGAGCGTTCTCCCCCCAGATTTCACTTTATGTTGGTCAGATATGCAAAAAGGTCCAACTTTAGAGTGCCCCACACTTTGAGAACTTGTTCTAGCTGCTCCTGATTTAGTTCCCATTCGTGACATTGGCTGCCCATTCGTTGTCTACGCCCGGGACATGATCTACTTCCAGAGTTAACTTGTGCTCTAGCAACCACCTCCAGATTTCCTCTGCTTGAGTTGATAGAGTGTGGAACATGGTACACCCTTGCTTGGCCAGGTAGAACATAGTTGTGGTGTTGTCTGTTCTTACCAGAACCGGAGAGCCTTGAATCCTTGGGAGGAACGTCTGTAGCCCTAGAAACCCCGCCATCAACTCCAAGAGATTGATGTGCATGTGAGAATCCTAAACAGACCATTTTTTATGAATCTGTAAATCTTGGAAGATGCGATCCCCAAAAGTGCAGAGAGGCATCCGTTGTCATAATGTAGTAGGGCCATATCGCCTCGAAGGATAGGCCAGGAGAAATATAGCATTCCTTTCCCCACCATGACAGCGCTTTTTTCATTGCCTGAATGATGACAATGTTATAATTGAAGTACCTCTAAACCTGAATCCACTGAATAACCAGCTCCTCCTGTAGAGATTTCAAATGCAAGCTGCAATTTGGTATCAATGGGATGCATGGCGATAGCATTACCAGCATAGACTTGTACACTCTTACTGCAGTGGACTTTTTTGCTCGCCGTTGAGCTGTCATCTGCATTATTTTGTGACTTCGTTCCGGCATGGGATACCCCTTTATTACCTTGGTGTACAAGACTGCACCAAGGAATAACTGAGTTTGACTTAGAATGAGAAAATATTTTTTTACCTTGAGCTGTAAACCCAGAGACTTGAAAAGCTGATTACAGACCCAAGTAGAGTCTCTTGCAGAGCAGAATGTGGACCCTTTCACAAGCCAGTCGTCCAGGTGGGGAAAGACCTGGTAGCCCTGCCTTCTCAGAAAAGCCGCTACTGGCGCCATGCAATTTCTGAATACCCTGGGGGCCGACCGAAGGCTAAAAGGAAGAACTCTGAATTGATAGTGGCATCCTGTCACCTCGAACCTCAGGAACAGATGGTGTTTGACGTGAATTGAGGTGTGAAAATATGCATCTAATTGCTTGAGAGATACCAGAAAGCACCCCCTGTTTATCAACAAGAGAATCTCTTGCAACAACAGCATCAAAACGGTTGTTTCTTGATATATTTGTTTAGTCGACTGAGATCCATGACTTTTCTCTATTTTCCACATTTCCTCTTTATAAGGAAGAAATGTAAGTAGAAGCCTTTCCCACGTTGACGAAAAGAAACTCCTTCTATTGCTACCTTCATCAAAAGAGTTGAAATCTCTTATTTTAGGAGAGGAAGAGGTTGATGCCTCCTCTTGTAGTATGGATGGTGGGGAGGCTTTTGGACTAAGTTCAGGGTGTGACCACAACAAATGATATCCAACACCCATTTGTCTTTTGTGATGGTATTCCATTGACGGAAAATGTGGACAGATGATGGATCCCCGGAGGCTGATGATGAAAGGAGGTGGCTGGTGGATGAAAAACATCACTGACGTATAGAGTTGTCTTGAGGCTTTCCTCATGCTGAAGGCTGGCGTGGAGACGAGTGCGGTGTGTACTGCATGCTGGATGCACACAACTGTCGCTGTTGAGGACTACCATACTGTGGTCTATAGCCCTGTTAGGTATAGGACGGATATCGGCAGGACTGAAAGGAAGGCTTCAGCTGGAACTGACCTCGTCCCCTTCCTCCACAAAAGAACTGATAATCTCATTGTTGAAGTGTAACTAGATAACGTGCCTTCTCTGTATCTGCTTTGAATCCTGGCAAAACATCATCCACATGGTTTCCGTAAGTTTTACCCGTCGAAGGGCATGGAGAATCTTCAAATGGATCTCCAGGTGAACAGATGTAAGCTTTAATTAGCCCTGTCTAAAGAGAACAGCGGCACCTGCCATCTGTCTGAATGCAATGGAAGACAAGTCCATAGCTGTATCGATTACTTCAGAAAATGCATGGGCACCCTCCTGCAGAATGCCTCGCGCCTCCTTTTTCTTGTCCTCGGGAAGATGATCTAGTAGCGGTGCTAAATCTGACCACATCTGGCAGTCTTAACGCCCTAGAATAGCTAAGGCATTGGAGTCCTTAATGTATGTAGCCGCCATGGCAGCACAACACCTGCCAATATTATGGAGCTGATTTCCGTCCCTGTCAGGAGGAGCTGAACAAGGGGCTGCTGGATTTCTGAAGCGTTGTTGAGCTGCCTGCATGATCACCGAATGGGGTTGAGGATGGCCAATTAAACATGAAGGAGGCCAATTAAACATGAAGGAGGCAAATCAGGGGCTTTGTACTTTTTTCCATTCTTGGCAACACAGCCATAACCGAAGCTGGGTTCCTCATGAGTTTCAACCCTTCTTCCCAGAAGTAACTGAATATAGGTATGAATCGTACCATTTTCCAAGTAGAGTCCTTAAATCATAAAGGAAACATTCCATTCGAGTTGTAGTAAGAGGTAGATCAAATCTTTTCGATGCTCTTTCCAACAACTCATGGAACCCTCCAATATCTCCTGGAGGAGAACTAGCTGGAGAAGTCAACGGTGGAGAACGAATAGTGTAGTTTTGCAGCTTGATGATCTTTCTGGATTCACTATGCTGTGCATATTCCGCGGTCTTGTGGTTGGGTCCGGATTCGTAGTCTTTTTTTTTTTTTTTCGTCGCCCAAGTGGGCGTCGGCGTCACCCCTCCTTGGGTGTATTTCCGGTGACGTCGGCATGCTTCCTGCGGAAGCTCCCACCCTTGGGCGCCATCTTCGGATTCTTTTTTCCGTGTTTCTTTCGTCTCCGAAGTGATGGCAATGTTCTATGTAGGTGAAACTTCCTTTTAACCACTTTGTATATAAAGTCACTTCTGGGTTATTTATTTATTTTTTTTTTTAACCACCTCATTCTTCTCCAGCCTCATCTCTCTGGCGGAGGTGGGTGGGTTCGCTAGTGAATCCAGAAAAATCATCAAGCTGCAAAACTACACCGACAGGTAAGATACTATTCGTTTTGCAGCGTGAATCTTTCTGGATTCACTATGCTGTGCATAGATTTTGTAGCGGTTTCTCATTTCTGTGACGGCTGGGTGGAAGATGAGCTTTGGTTTTTGAATATATGTGCTGGCGCACCCTTTGTCCGACTTGTGCTTCTCTGTTCATCTGAACATCCACGCAGTAGTGCTTCGTGAATGTGTGCATCGAAGCCCATGTTGCCGCCAGGCATATGTCTTGTATGGGTGTATTAGCCAGGAAGGCTATTGTAGCACCTTTTTTCCTAGTGGAGTGGGCACGTGGCCCCTCTGCTAGTTCTTGCCCTGCCCGTTTGTGGCAGAGTTGGATTGTTTGCGCGATCCATCGCGCAATAGTGTTCTTGGTTACAGCCTTTCCCATGAAACTGTTGGCGAATGACACGAAGAACTGCTTTGTCTTCCTGTGTCCCTTTGTCCTCTCGATATAGTGCATGACCGCCCTTCTGGCGTCTAAGGTGTGTAGGGCTCGCTCTGCGCTATTTGTTGGTTTTTGGAAAAAACTCGGTATCTGTATGGACTGGTTCATGTGGAATTTGGACACCACCTTTGGTAAGAAGTGTGGGTCAGTCCTCATCACAACCCTGCCATTGTGTATTTGTATGTATGGTTCATGCAGCGTTAGCGCTTGAAGCTCGCTCACTCGGCGTAAGGTTGTTATTGCAACCAAGAAAGCTGTCTTCATGGTCAGCATTTCTAGTGAGGCCTTGTGGAGTGGTTCAAAGGGCTGCTTCATGAGTTCCGTCAGGACTATGTTCAAGTTCCATGCCGGCGGCGGCACTCGCTTGAGTGGTGCGATCCTCTTCGCTCCTTCCAGGAATCTCTTCACAACCTGTGACGTGAAGAAACTCCTGCCCATCTCACCCCTTGTATAGGCGACTATCGCTGCCAAGTGGACTCTTAAGGAGGACGAGCGGAGTTTTTTCTCCAGTAAGTGCGTGAGGTATTTTAGCACTGTGGAGTCCTTCTTCATTTTATTGTGAAGTCTTTCCTTCCTGCACCATATTGTGAATCTCTTCCACTTTGCCACGTAGCACTTCCGTGTGCTGGGCCTTCGTGCCTCCCGAAGGACCCTGAGGGTGCTCTCTGGCAGCCTCAAGTGTGCGAATTCTATGTCCTCAGGAGCCACGCCACTAGGCTCAGGCTCTCTGGCTCTGGGTGCAGTACCTCTCCGTTGTGCATGGAGAGCAGGTCTCTTCTTCTGCCGAATCTGTGGGGTGAACTCTGTGCCATCTCCATGATCTGCGAGTACCATGTCTGTCTGGCCCACTGTGGTGCGACCAGTATCAGGGTCATGTTGCTCGCTCTGCACTTGCTCAGTACTCTGTGTATCAGTGGTATCGGGGGAAAAGCGTAAGCAAATGTACCGCACCAATCTATCCATAGGGCATTCCCAAGGGACCCCTCTTCGGGTTGTCTGGATGCGAAGCTTTGGCATTTGGCATTCTGGCGTGTTGCAAACAGGTCCACTGATGGCGTTCCCCACTTGTTGAACAACCACTTCGTCTCCTGAGCATTGAGCTCCCACTCGTGGGATGCCGATGTCTGCCTGCTGAGCCAGTCTGCCTGAATGTTCTCCTTCCCCGGTAGGTGTATGGCCAGTAGGTCTATCCTGAGGGGGATGGCCCATCTCCATATCTCCTGCGCCAGTGTTGAAAGCATTGTTGACTGTGTTCCACCCTGCTTGTTGATGTAGAACATCGCTGTGGTGTTGTCTGTCTGCAGCAACACCCTGTGCTTGTACAGTCTTGTTTGGAAGGCTTTCAGTGCAAGGAAGACTGTTTTCAATTCTAGATAATTGATGTGCTTTGTCGCATCTGTTGGTGTCCACAGACCCCTCACTTTGAGCTCTTCCATGTGAGCTGTAGCTGTTCGTTTGCTAGTGGCTTTCGCTTTGGTCTCCTGCTGGTTGGCCTCCCTTCCAATTCTAAGCAGTACCCGAATTGGATGATGTTTAGTATCCATTTGTCTGATGTGATCTCTCTCCATTCCTGGAGGTAGAATCTTAATCTTCCACCCACTGGTGTTATGTGGTGGTAGTTGTCCATTGTGTCCTGATCCCTTTGTACGTGCTGCCCCCTGGGATCCTTTCTGTTGGCGGGCACACGGATGTCTCTGAAGTCATTTAGAGGCGGGCTGCTGGCCCCTCTTTTATGCTGTCCTCGTCCATTTCCTCTCCCTCGAAAGGACTGGCCCCTTGACTGGTACTGCCAGGACTGCTTCTGTTGACTCGGTTGCGCCTGCGAGTCCGCCTGGTGCGTCTGTTGGAAAGCCTGGTGTGAAGTACCTGGCTGGTTTCCACCTCTTCCGCCGGGCCTCCGTGACTGGGTGCCCCTCTTGTTGCCTCTGAACTGCAAGGCTCCCATGGATCGTGCAGTTTCATTGTCTTTCTTTAGTTGACTGAGTTTGTCGTCAACTGTTGTCCCGAACAGCGTCTCGCCGTTGAACGGAGTGTTCAAGATGCTGTATTGCACCTCAGGCTTGAAGCCCGAGATTCTGGCCATGCGTGTCTTCTTTCCGTGACACCCATCATCATGAGCCTGCTGGAGGTGTCTGCTCCATCCAGGGCCGTCTTGAGGTAACAATTTGCCGCATTCTTCCCGTCTTCCACCAGTTTCCCGGCCTTCTGCCTGGCCTCCTGGGGTAGGTCTTTCACCAGTTTTCCTAGCTCCTCCATGATCTGGTACATGTGCCTGTTTATGAGGGCATTGGAATTGGCCATGCGCCATTGGGTCGCGGCATTCCGTTCGATCCTTCTGCCCACTAAGTCCATCCTTTTGCTCTCCTTATCAGGAGGTGGTCCAGAAGTAGTGGCCACGTTAGCCCTCTTCCTTGCTGTGGCCGTGATGATGGAGTCAGCTGAGACCATGCCTCGAATGTAGGCTGGGTCCTTTGATGAATGTTTGTACTTCTTTTCCGTTCTGGGAGTGACTGCCTTGCATGTTGCGGGCTCCCTGAATACCTACATCCCCTGCGCCAAGACGCTGTAGAGCATAGGTAGATACTGGCTCCTGGTTTGCGTGGGGAGTAATGTCTCGAGGAGAAAGTCCGCTTTCTGCTTCTCCTCGTCAAGCTTGAGCTTGAAAGCTGCTGCTGCAGACCTTATCACCGAGTTGTAAGCCCCGATGTCGTCCGGCGGCGATGGCCTCGAGGGGTATGTGTCGACCGCCTCTTCCGGGCTCTCGGTGTCGACATCCAGCTAATCCTTCTCCTGCTGGTCAGAGGTGGCCGACTCGGCGTCCAACCTGCTGTCCTCTTCCTCCTCATAGCTGTAAGCCTCGTAGGGATTCTCGTCCTCTTCCTGGTCGTCGACCATTTCGACGCCAGGCTCATGTTCCTCGACGTGTTAGTCTTCCTCTTCGACCAGTTCTACCATGGGTGGCTTGGTCTTGTGGGGAATCGTGAAGGCTCTCATCTTGGCGTTGAAATCTTTTTTCCGCTGCAATATATTTTCCATTTCGGCTTCTAGTCGCCGTTTTTTCTTTTCCATATCGGCTGCGTTGTCCGCGCCGGATTGTTCGGCCACCCTCTTCGGCGCCTGGCTCGGCTGTGAGGGTTTCGGCGTCGAGGACTTGGACGTCAAACTGGGTTTGGGGTCCCTTCACGGCGTTGAGGCTTTAGGGTCTTTCTCCCTCGACGTCGATCGGTCCTTTTCGGGGACGATCTTCGACGACTTCTGCTGCTCAACAGCTCTCGGCGCCAGGGACTCCTTCTCAGAGGATCCGCTGGGCCTGTGGGTAGCCGCGGACGCCAGGTGTCTCTGCGTCGGCGCTTTCGGGGTCTTGCCCTCGTTTTTTCGAGACTCAGAGTCTCTCGTGCAACGACGAGTCTCCTACCTTATCAGATGTCTTCGTGTAATCGGTCTCTACGACCGTGTAGCTGTCCTCTTCCTCCGAGGACATCCCCAGCTCGTACAGCGATGGCGTCGGGGCTTTTCCTTGGAGGGTGGCGTGCGCTACCCTCTGGCTCTTCCTCACACGAAGGGTCTTCGGGGCGAAGACGGAGCAGGCGTTGCAGTCCTCGCTTCTGTGGTCTACCGGTAAGCAAAGGTTGCAAACGGGGTGTTGGTCTTTCTGCGCGAACTTGTGGTGGCAGTTAGGGCAGAACTTGAACGGCGTGTTGTCCATCATCGAGTGTTTAGGCCTCCCTGGCCGCGCGGACGTCGACGATCGTCGAAGTCCTCGATGATTTCTCCTTCCTTTCGCTGGTCAGTGTTCGGCGAAGTCTTTCGTAGTCTTCTTCTTTCGATATCTTCTCCAATTTCAGAAAAGACTACGAATCCGGACCCAACCACAAGACAGCGGAATATGCACAGCATAGTGAATCCAGAAAGAAAAGGAGCGATCTAGTCATGCCATTCCTGACCGACCATGCCTGGGTCTTGAACAAGCTCTCCTTCCTCTGGCTGATCATAGGGGTCACTTTCAATGTAATAGTCCCTTATGGAAAAACTACGAGGAGCTGACCTTTCCTCCTGCACTGCAGTTGGGGGAGGAGTCACAGGTAATGGTAATGAAACCTGTACTCCCTGGTGCACTGGAGTGAGCGGAACTGGAGCATGAGTGTCCGGGCACTAACATGGCACTGCCCCTTACATTTTGCTGTTTTTCATACGCTTCAAATGGGTAATGTTCCTATAAGGAATTGTAACGTTGCAGCCGATGACGAGCCATGAAAGAATAGTCCCCTCCCATGTACTCCGAGGTATCCATGGTTAACTGTCAACTGTGACGGGCTATAGGCTGGACCAAACAGGCTCTCATCCCCAGACTCCTCTGCAACCAGACGATGAGATGGAAGAACAAAAGTTACTTACCTGTAAACTGTGGTTCTCCAGTATTGGTGTTTTTCATAGATTCACATGCTTGAATAATGCCCCGTCGTCGAAGTGGGAGTCCCACAGTACATAAAATAGTAGCAGTATACACACACATATATATATATATATATATATATATAAAACATCATAAATATACATATACATGTAAATATAATATATATAAATAGACATAAAGAAGACATTTAAAAGTACCATAGAACAACATAGGCCCATAGAGGTTTAAAGGGAGAATTCACTTTAGTAACATATCCATGTCATTATAATGGTCCACATTCCAGCCAATCAGGCTGCAGCACCCTCTAGAACCTTCTCGTCAGAAGCTCAAGCTTCAGATTTTCGTAGCATCAAAGGGACCAAGAGTGCATGAGGAAAAGAGAGCCTCTGAGGGGAGGAAGGGTGGGTCGCATGTGAATCTATGAAAGACACCAATACTGGAGAACCACAGTTTACAGGTAAGTAACTTTTGATCTTCTCCAGTATTAGGGTGTCTTTCATTGATTCACATGCTTGAATAAGAATAGAAAGCAGTACGCCAACACATGAAAGTCATAAAAGGCAATAAGAACAAATGCAAACAAATAAATGCACATATGAACATTGCATATATAAATCAGTGAAAAAACCTTTTATGACAGGAGGCGGGAAGCAACAGAGGCACACCTTCATCTGAAGAGATTTCGTAGCACCACTTGACCCACAGCAGTGTCTTCAGCGTCAGCTGTCTCCAGACTGTAGTACCTCGGAAACGTGTGCCTGAAAGACCACGTTGCCGCCCTGCAGAACTGATGTAGAGGCACTCCAGCAAATAGGGCGGTAGAGGATGCAACTGCCCTCGTCGAGTGTGCTCGTACCGGAGCAGAATGAGGCTTGCCAGCCCGTTGATGGCAGAAGAGGATGGCAGAAGAAATCCATTGAGTAATGGATTGTTTAGTGACCGGATGTCCCTTGCGCATCCGTTCATAGGCCACAAAGAGCTGGTCTGATTTACGAAAAGCAGCAGTGCGTTGAATATAGAATTTGAGGCAGTGCTTCAAGTCCAAAGAATGAAGAGAGCGCTCAGCGGGAGACTGAGGATCTGGGAAAAAAGTCTTTTGAATGACAGGTTCATTAAGGTGGAAATCTGAAGGAACCTTAGAAATAAATGTAGGATTTGTACTAAGTGTAACAGCGCCCCTGGAGAATTGAAGAAAAGGAGGGTAAAGGGTGAAAGCTTGGATGTCGCTCACTCGCCTGGAGGATTTAAGTGCGAGGAGGAGGGCAACTTTCCAAGTAAGGAATTTCAATTCCGCTTAATGAATAGGCTCGAATGGAGGTTGGAGGAGCTGCGATAAACCAATCAGGTGGTGGACGCCGGATAGGTGGAAACATCCGGAACATCCCCTTTAAGAACTGACGAATGATCCGAGAGGAGTACAGTGACGTGGAACCATCGTGGCGAAAGCGGTAAATCGCGACCAGGAAGACTTTAAGAGTGGAATGCGAAAGTCCTGACTTTGCCTAAAGGAGGAAAAAAGGCAGGATTTGCTCAAGTGTGGCGAGCAGAGGATCAACCCTCTCCTTGTGGCACCATACACAAAACCGTTTCCATTTCCGTTTATAGGTCTTGTCTGTGAAAGGAGCGCGTGCATGAGCAAGCACTTCTCTGCACTCGGGAGCAATATTCAGATGTGCAAACTCATTGTGCTCACGTTCCAAGCGTGAAGCTGGAGAGAGGCCGGATACGGATGACAAATCTGGCCCTGGCTCATGGTGGGAAGATGAGGCAGGGGATGAAGAAGAATCAGATCGCACTGGGAGAACAGAAGAAGATCAGTGAACCACGGGCGATGCGGCCACCTGGGCGCAATCAACAGGATGTGACACGGCTGACGTCTCATTTTGTGCAATAGGCGTGGAATCAGAGGAATTGGCAGAAAAGCGTAAGCGAATTCTCTCGACCAGTTGATCGAAAACGCATTCCCGCTCGATCCGCTGTGGGGATGCCGACTTGCGAATGAGTTTGAGTTTAAATTATTTTTAAAGCGCACGTACACCTGGCGGTTTCATGGCGCTATAGTATACTGAGTCCTTGAGAAACAGAACGGGGGTGACAAGGGAGAGTTTATTGGGGGAAAGCTTTAGAAAATAGAAAGGTTTTTAACCCCTTTCTGAAGAGAGAGTATTGGGAAGAGCATCTGAGATG
Organism: Lissotriton vulgaris; assembly: GCF_964263255.1. NCBI lineage: Eukaryota > Metazoa > Chordata > Amphibia > Caudata > Salamandridae > Lissotriton > Lissotriton vulgaris. Next base: position 1,763,067,197 of record NC_141687.1, read on the forward strand.
GACTGGGAGGGAGTTCCAGAAGATGGGAGCCAGTGTGGAAAATTTAGAGCCTCCCCATTTTTTTCGGCAAAAGCGGGGAACTATCAAAAGGTGTTGAGAGGAAGAGCGGAGATTCCTGGCGGGGGCATAGGCGTTAATCGCTCAAGAGATGAAAGCAGGAGCGGAGCCTAGCTGAGCCTGAAAGGTGAGGCAACCCACCTTGAACTGGGAGCGCTCACGAATGGGGGTATCGTGATGGGATTTGGATAGGTTGTGAACCAAGCGGGCGGCTTGGTTCTGTACCAGCTGTAGTCGTCGTATGCTATATGCTGGCATGCCGTGGAATAGGGCATTGCCATAGTCCAAGCGAGAGACGGCCATAGCTAGTACGATTAGTTTTAGGGCGGTGAAGGAAAAGAAGCGGGAGACCTTGCGGATAGTGCGGAGAGAGAGAAAAGAAGAGGAAACCACCGAGCTCACCTGGAAGTGCAAAGTGAGTTGGTTGTTGAGTTTGATACCGAGCGTTTTGACAGAGGAGGAAGGGGATGGAGGGGGCCCAAGGGAGGAGGGCCAAAAAAGGGGGGACCAGGGACTGGAGCAACCACCTGTCAAAACCAGCTCTGTTTTTATCAGGTTTAGTTTCAGGTGGTTGAGATTCATCCAGTCCCGGATAAAGAGCATGGTAGATTGGAAATTAGATTTAGAGTCAGAAGATTGAGAGAGAGAGAAGATGAGCTGGAGGTCATCCGCATAATTGTATACAGAGACCTCCCTATGCTAAAGAGCAAAGATGAGGGGGGCTATGTACAAGTTAAACAGTAGTGGGGAAAGGGAAGAGCCCTGAGGGACCCCGCATAAGACCTTCCGTGGTTCGGCCGAGAAGTCGCCCAGGCGCACCGCTTGGGTGCGATCACTCAGGAAGGAGGACAGCCAGACCAATGCCAAGCCGCCAACGCCCGCCGCCCCGACACGGGAAAGTAAGATGGAATGGTCCACCGTGTCAAAGGCGGCGGACAGGTCGAGTAGGACCAAGGCCTGGGGGATGTTTGTGTCCAATCCCTCTCTGAGGTTGTCAAGTACCGAGTCAAGTACCGATAGCACTACTGACTCGGAGTGAGCAGGGCGAAATCCGGCCTGACGGGGGGCTAAAACTCGGTTTTCTTCCACATAGCTGGTGAGTACTCTGGTCACGTGTCGCTCCAGAACTTTCCAGAGGAAGGGGAGTAAAGAGATGGGGCGATAGTTGGCGGGAGCAGAGAGGTCCGCGCCAGGCTTTTTAAGAATGGGGAGGATTATCGCAGTTTTAAGAATAGGGGTAACAATGCCCCGAGACAGGGAGCAGTTGAGAAAAGTGAGCGGAGTTAGCGGGCAGTTAGTGAAAATATGACAGAGAATATGGGCAGGACACGGGTCAAGTGGGGACCCGATTTAACCAGAGGGAGAAGGGAGAGAAAGGGATTCTTCCGTTAGGAGAGGGATTGAGTCAAGACGAGCCTCAGAGGGGGGGCGGGGCGGATTAAGGAAGGAAGAAGGAGGGGGGGGATGTTTGCTCTGATTTTTGCGGTTTTATCCAAGAAATGGTATTCAAGGAGTCGCATAAAGATTTTGACTGGGAAGGTTTGAGAGTGGTCCTGTCAGAGTAAGCTAGTTTGTTAACAATAGCGAAAATGTATCTAGGCTTATTCTCAGCGACAAGGATTTTGGAGGAAAAATAGTTCGTTTTGGTAGTCAGAATGGATTTTTTGTATTGCGACAGAAGGGAGGTGTACTGGACTTTGAGGATGGGGCAGTATTGTCGTCTCCAGGCTCGTTCTGCGTGACGAACTGTAAGCTTTAGCGCCTTCAGTTCCTCGTTGAACCAGTGGTTGGAGTCGTTCGTGCGTCTGGAGGAGACTCGCCTGAACGGGGCGAAGGAGTCACAGCCTGATGTTAGCCAGGAATTGATGGAATTGGCTTGTTCTGAAATGGACCCACCAGATAGGTCAGGGCTGGAAGAGGAGAGAGAGGTGGCTAAAGAGGCCACATCCACCCGGCCCCAGGAGCGTACCCAGATGTTTTTGGGATGTGAGGGCTTGGTGGGTGGGCCAAGTTATGAGGAAAAAGAAATCAGGGAGTGGTCAGACCAGGGGCAAGGGGAAATGGATAGAGACGCAATGGGGCAGTTGAGGGACCAGATCTGGTCGAGGATGTGGCCCTGAGTGTGCGTAGGAGAGAGGACATGTGAAGTAAAGTTGAGAGAGCGTAGAGTATCGGAAAATTCTTTAGAGGTGGAGCATTCTGCTGGGTCAGAGGGCCAAAAGTTGAAGTCACCTAGCACCATAATGGAGGAGTTGTTAATCGCTAGGGTGGCCACAAGCTCTTGAAACCCAGCAAGGAAGGTTTGAGAGGGTTGGGGGAGGGGGGGGGGGGGCGGGACATAAGTAGACAAGTGAGAGGTATATTAAAGGAGAGTGATCGGGCAACTAGGAAATCTGAGGTACCGATAGAAGGAAAATTAAGAGGCTGAAAAGGAAGATCCTTCCGAGCGATCAGGGCGACGCCCCCGCCCGGTCTGCCAGAAGGCCGATCCGCACAGAGAGCGTAGTAGGTGGCGGGGAGAGAAGCTAATAAGGTAGGGAGGGAACGATCACGGAAACAGGTCTCCGTAAGAAATAAGAGATCAGGTTTGTGGAGATCAAGTAGGACAGAGAGTTTGTGGTAATGCTTGACTGCAGAGCGCGTATTGAGATAATAAATGGAGAGAGAGGTAGGTATGGGTCCGGCTGGGGAATCGGGGTAAGAGATGGGGGGGGGGGGAAGGCTAGGAGTGGGTCGGAGCAGGAAGAAGGGGAGGGGGGGTTGAAGCTGTCAGTCCCAAGCTTTTGATATAGTTGGTCACAGAGGAATCAATTGGCCAAGGGCCTTGGAGACCATGTAGTTGCGCCGATGAGTATTGTTGCAGTTGGGCGTAGTAGGGTGGCGTAGGCATTTGCGGTCATTGGGAGTCACAAACAGATCCAGCTCCGGCTGGCCCCACAAGCGAAACACATACTCCAGAGTCGGTTGATGGAGTTCCCACTCGCGATTGTCAGTAGCCGATCTGCTGAGAGAGTAGGCAAGGGCTTTGGAGGCACCTGGTACGTGAACTGCTGTTAGCTGGACTCGATGATGAATCGCCCATTCCCAGATCTGTTGTGCCTGTCTGGACAGCAGAAGAGACCTCGTACCCCCTTGATTGTTGAGGTAGTGCATACTGGTGGTGTTGTCCGTACGCACCAGCATCGACTTCCCTTCCACCAGCAGCCAGAAAGATTTTAGGGCGAGGAAGATAGCCAAGAGTTCCAATTGATTTATGTGCCATGTGCATTGATCTGCCGTCCATTTGCCCTTGACTGACAACCCTTCGAGGTGTGCACCCAAACTCTCTAAGGAAGCGCCGTCGTAAGGGTAAGCGTGGGGTCTGTGTCCTGGAACGGCCGCCCGATGGTGATGTTTGGAAGGTGAGCCCACCATTCCAATGCGGGGGGGTCAGGCAGACCTCATCGTTGAACGACCATGAGACTTGCCACCATTGTTTGTCCAACTCCTCTTGGAGTACCCGCATGTGTAGCCTGCAATTGGGGATCAGCTGTATGCAGGACGAAGCCATGCCCAGAAAAGATTTTAACATCCGGACAGAAGCGGACCTTCTTGAGCGTAGAAGAGCCACCATCTTGACGATGCGATCCTGTCGCTCCTGCGAAACAAACACCTTCGCCAGACGAGAGTCTATTAATGCCCCTAGAAACATTCTCTATTGGGTTGGACGGACATGTGATTTCTCGTGGTTGATGGAAAGACCCAAGGCGTGAAAGACGGTTAGGCAAGTCTGGGTGTGTTGTCTTGCTGCATGAAAGGTTTGAGCCTTTATTAGGCAGTTGTCTAAATAAGGGTAGAACTGTATGCACTGTATGCGTAGAAAAGCCGCAACAGGAGCCATGATCTTCGTGAAGACTCTCGGAGTGGAACGAAGGCCGGAAGGTAAAACTTTGAATTGGAGGTGTTTCGATCCCACTGTGAAGCAAAGGTACTTCCTGTGTCTGTGATGGATTGGCACATGGAAGTATGCATCTTGGAGGTCGATTGTGGAGAGGAACTCTCCAGGATTCAGGAACTGTAAAATTTCCAGCAAGGAATATTGCCCAAATATTGATCTTGGACACAAGACTCAAATTAGTAAAAATATAAACATGAACAACATTGTATATAAAAAAGTAGGAACATTTTATTAAAACAATATTATCATAAATTTAAAAAACACATACACAAAGCTTAAAATAGAGTTTGTCACTCTTTACACTATTCCTTTGGACATAATCAAGTATTTGTCCTGTAATTCATACACACCCTATCTACACAGCAATATTTCACCAATGTGTAAGAGAAAACCTACAAACATACTCTAATTCATCCAATATGAGATAGTAGGGAAAGGGAAGAGAAGGAGGGACACACTTCCCCTTTCCCTACTATCTCATATTTATGATAATATTGTTTTAATACAATTTTCCTACTTTTTTATATACAATGTTGTTCATGTTTATATTTTTACTAATTTGAGTCTTGTGTCCAAGATCAATATTTGGGCTTAACTCTCTAGACAATTTACCAAGGGAAACTGTTGAACTCTACTGTTTGGTTGAACCCTATTCCCCTGGTTCCCAAAGGGGTCTCTCTCTATTCTTCTTTAAGCCTTGTACTTTTTGTCAAGGCGTGGAAGCACGACCGGGATAGAGTTAGGCCTTTCCATAAGTTTAAGTCCCCCCTGCCATATAAAGTCAATTATTGGGATGGTTTGTACTTGCTTCAAAGGTTGATCCTTAAAGTCATAAAGGAAACAGTCTTGCTGTTTGACGTCCATGGGCAGATTAAAACGCTTCGCGGCTCTCACCATTAAGTTTGTAGAGACCCCCAATGTCCACTGGGGGCGAAGCCAGGGGAGAAGCTGGAGGAGGAGACGGGGTCTGGGCCCGATAGTTGTCCCAATCTGTAAGGACAGCGTCGTCGTCCTGGCCCGTATCATTGCGGACGTCATCCTCATCAGTACCAGGATCAGGAAGCACTGGTGATCTTGGCTGAGCAACAGGAAGTGGCTCTCGTGGTGGAGGAGGCGGAGTAGGCGAATTCTGAGCAGAAGGAGGAAATCGATGAATATAATCGTCTAACATGTGCTGAAGGTTCGATATCAGAGACACCGGTATGTGTGCCATAGGAACCTCGTGGTCAACATCCAACAGGTCATCATGAACTGGGCAGAGTGAACCCCTGTCATCATTGCCCTCATCATCATAGTTCTGATATTTTATATTGAGCTCCGAAGGACTTGCTGCAGGACGAAAGGTGTCATCAACATAAGACCCATCCGAAGATTCCTCCTGGGCAGATGCAAAGAGTTGAGCAGGGGGACCAGAACCACCTTGAAGAGGACTCAAAACCAGCAGAGTGGGACGTTTTACAATAGAAGCTGTCACCACAGTAAAGGTTGTTGTAGGTGCCAGAGAATAGTGTCCCGTCCACGGTCCCGTCGACGGGCTCGTGGTCGATATAGTCGTCGATGGATTCGGCAATGTAGAACAAGGCGTCGACGAAGAAGCGGAAACCGTTGACAGAGCCTGGACTTTTCCCGTCGATGGTGCGGCCGTCGTCGACAAGGTCTTCTTCGCCGTCGACGGAGCTGTCAACGAGGCGACCGGCGACGAAGGTGGTACCGGCAACGAAGGTGGTACCGGCGACGAAGATGGTATCGTCGCCGGGCGACACGTCGACGAAGCCTTCGTCGACGAATGTTTCTTTGGCAAGGCCGGCGATGAGACGGATTTCTTCGCCGTCGACGAGATCTTCACAATGGAGGTTATGGGCCTAACCTCTTGGTTCGTTGTCGACGATGCGGAAGTTGTCGTCGCCGTCATCTTCGTCGGCACAGAGCATGTCGTCGTCATCGTTGGCACAACGTCGACGGATCTTGTCAACGTCAACGGATCTTGTCGTCGTTGACGGGCGCGTCGACGAGCTGCCACTTATTTTGGACGACGAGGGCACAGCTTGGGACTGCGACGCCAGAGAACCAGGTCCCGTAGGCGTAGAGGCCGGCAGATCCCGTGGGAAGACACACTCTCCACATCAGACATAGGATTGTCTGAAGTCTTCAACCTCTGTAGCTACAGAAGGAGACGGGCCTCTCTATCCTTTACGGTCTTAGATAGAAAAAGTTCTGCAAAACTTGCAGTTCCTCACCTCATGGTCCGGGTTCAGGCAATAGATGCATTTTTTATGTGGGTCCTCATGGAACAGGCAAAGTTTTCCACAAGCAGAACAAGGCCTGAATAAAGATTTCTTTGTTGAAGACATTGTTGAAGAAGATTGAAAGGTTTGAAGTTTGAAGAAACTGAGCTGAGCTCAGGGAGACTCCCTTCACATGACGTGCAGTAGAAAATCTGAGGGCTTGAGCTTCTGAGGAGAAGATTCTAGAGGGTGCTGCAGCCTGATTAGCTGGAATGTGGACCATTATAATGACATGGATATGTTATTAAAGTGAATTCTCCCTTTAAACCTCTATGGGCCTATGTTGTTCTATGGTACTTTTAAATTTCTTCTTTATGTCTATTTATATATATATATATATATATTTAAGAGGATATATATATATATATATATATATATATATATATATATATATATATATATATATATATATACACACACACACACACATACACATATATATATATATATATACTACTACTATTTTATGTAACGTGGGACTCCCACTTCGACGACTGGGAATTATTCAAGCATGTGAATCTATGAAAGACACCCTAATACTGGAGAAGTAGAGGTGATATCTTACTTAGAGAGGTCAGGCCTGGAGACTTTTGGGTAAATTCATGCCGTGGAATGTTTTTTGTGCTCCATTAATGACGTTGTTGATGAAGATAGTCGTTTTATGGTAATAGTGGTCAAAACAGGAATTCTCATCGGAGACTAGAACAACGATGCCATAGAATGAAATCATCAACGAAGTCACTGTCTACGAGCTGATCGTCCTCACTGTTCTCGTCCACAAAGCCGGCACCACTGCCATCGTCGGCTCAGTGGTAGGAATGTCCGTTGACGGTGATTTGGACGTCTTTCGAAAAGTTTTTGGAGGTGTAACAAGTTCATATCCAGAAGAAGTGGAAGGCTTCTTTTGTTCAGAACTTTTTGATGGATGTTTGTGGGTTGCCTTATAGTGAAGTAGTGTGGCTCACTGGTTAGAGGCGGCAGACCCGAGAGCAGAGGACGGCCCGGGGCCAGGGTTCGATTCCCGGCGCGGCAGGTTTCTGGACCAGGGTCAGCGGACTCGATAATTCTCTCGCCTCGGTGCCCACTTTGATCAGCGATCACACTCGGCAACTCTGGGCATTAGCTTGCCTCATCTTCACTAACGGCCCCACCAGACCGCCGGGGATGCCTGGTCTCACCCTGGAGATACCCATTAAGGGACCATCTCTCAGGGAAGCCAGGAAGGGTTTCGCAGCGGTCAAAGCGCCTTGGGACCCTACGGGTAAGTAGTGCGCTATATAAATGCCAATACAATACAATACACATTCTCTGAAGTAAATAGTTTTTCAGCCTTCATGTTTTTTGAGTCCACTTTTAATGAGGTAGAGCCCTCATTTTTACACCTTCGCTCTGATGTTGAGCGACTAGGGCGTTCCTCTTCATCAGATCCCAATTCAGATCAGGACTTCTTCTTTTGTAGACATAATAAAATCCGGCCTCTCTGTCCTTCAGAGTTTTCTGCAATACTTACAATCCCTGGCAGAATGCTTTGGATGCAAGTAGTAAGGACAGTCTTTGTGGGAATCTTATCAAAATAGCTTTGCCTACCCACAAAACCTGCAAAGTCTAATCAGTCTTCTTAGATCCTTCGGACTTCATGAAAAAGTAGTGAAGGGCAAGTTATAACACAATGCCTTAAGCTGAGAACAGCAAGACTCCTCGAGGAGGAAACAGAGCGGGGTCAGAAGTTCACCAACTGAAAAAACTGAGCAGAGCTCAGGGAGACTCCCTCACACACGACGTGAGTTTATAAATCTGAGGTATGACCGTTCTGCAAGGGAGATGGGGTCTGATGCTCGTCTCTGATTGGCTGAAGTTTGGGTCTATTATAATGATATGGATTGGTTTAGAAATGTACTTTCTTTATCAATTAGTCCTAATGTAGCACTGCTTATTAAAGTACTGTGGGACTCCCGCCATGACGACGGAGAAGAGTCAAGCATGTGAATCTATGAAAGGTGTAAGACTGGAGAACTGGCACCACTTGGCAGGTCAGATCTCCCAGCAGAGGAGTTCAGGGGCTGCACGTGTAGTGTTTGATGGCCTGAAACTTCGAACAGGAGGCAAGCTCACATAAGGCCTTGGAGAATCTTCTCAAGCAGAATGTTGAAGCAAGAGTCCAGTCTCTAGTCTCTCTAAGACAGAAGCAACAACTGTAGGCAATGCAGCTAAGCAATCCCAGCAAAGGGACAGTACTCTTCCTGACAGCTCTCCAGCTCTTCCTCTTGGCAGAGTATCTTCTTGACCCAGAAGTGTTCTAACAGACTGGTGTTATAGGTCCAATACTTATGGGCATTTTTGTCTTTGATGTATGCATATTTCACATGATAGTCTTTGTAGTGCATAGATCCTGCATTGTCCTCGCTTGGCTTCAGACTCACTATGGGGGTGGGGGTTAATGTAAGAAGCATAACTGGACTACTGGACCTGTATCACTGGCTGTGCAAGCACAGGGGAGCTGCAACAGTAGTCAAAAACAAGAGATTCCAACTCCTTTGATGAAGGCATACATAGATCTCAAGAGATACAACACCCTGCATTTTGTTCTCCAAAAGTAGGCCTAGGAAATCATGTTGCAGGAAAAGAGTGGCTTCCCCAACCCTTACATTTAGAGCAATCAACATAACTTCCAGATGCTAAGTGTAATGTTAGCCATTCTGGCACTCCAACCACCGGTAAGTGCTTTTTCATGAAGGCTCAGGGAAAGTTGTATGATAAGAAAAATGTTTATGTCTTAGTTTAGAGTTCACATTTTCCGACTGACTGGGTACTGATTAAAAGGGGCTCTGTTGTTCATGAGGTGGAGATAAAGTAGAAATTATTGCAGACTGAACAAATTAATGTTCACAATTAAAACTTAGTTATCTATGAATCCTTGAGTGAACCACAAAAAGCAGAATGGAATAAGCGTCTATATTTATTAAACTATATTGTCAAGATAAAGACCACTGACCTAATATTGTTGTCCCCGCACCCAGCAGGGGATTTCTGTTCAACATTTAAGGATTGAGCCCCCAACTAAAAATCATAAACACATTTAATATATACCTTTCGCATGTGTAGCATTCACAATATTCATTATTTTCCCCGAAAAAACCATCACCGTAATAGCAAGAAATTTCTTCTCCAGGTTCAATGTCTCGTAGAGCTTTAACACATGCTGTATCACGGCCAGTGGAAACAAACTGCAAGAAATAAAAAATTTAATTAAACCAGGAACTAAATATACTGGAATATTTTAGCTGTGTTAGGTTTCCTTTATAAAGCTTACCTTGCAGTTTGGCCGGCAATCTAAACAAGAAAGAAAAGGTAAAATAAATACCAATAAAATTCATACACAGGAGACCTCGGACATACAGAACACTTTTCAGATAACAGTTTTTCAGCAAATGAGTTTGTTTGATTACTGCACTGAAAAATTTATCTACTAGAGAAAAATAAGTCTTTAGCCAAATGGTCCAGGCAAAAAATATGCAATTTAAGACCATCTAAAATGTAACTGTTGCTATGACATTTGTGACAAAAAACTGACTGCTTTACAAGAGAAAATATGTCCAATTAATCATGTAGATGAAAATTACTCTAAACATCTGAGAGGAGCTGTGCATGGATGTCTACATTAAAGTTTCTATAATTATGGTAAAATGTTCAAAACTGCATGAATATACTGAAGCCCAGCACTGTTTGCAGGATTTCCAAGTATCCTTGGTTCTTTGTCCTGGTACTGGTACAGGATTCATATTCATATGCGCTTTGCCGAAACATGAAAAGACAGAGGATAGCATGAGTTTTCAACCACTAGTCATGTTGAACCTACCAACTGGATTTGATAGCGTAATATGGGGTCCGCTGTCTACTGAAACTGGTACTGCAGACTTCACTCTTTCTTGACTGGCAGGCCGCAGGAGGGGTCTGGCTTCCACTATTCAGAGCTGTTCAATTACACAATGCATATTGAAGGACGTACTCCGTTCTGCTGTCTTATTTCACATTAATGCAATCATTGAACTGGATTGTCAGCATCTGTCCTACATATACCTAAAAAGCCTCAATATTCTTTCTGTTTTAACTTTACGCAGGCTTCCGTGCCCTGGTTGATCAAGATCAGTGACTTAGTAGCAAAGTTGAGAAGCACTATTGCCAGTTGTGTAGACTCAGTCATACATGGGGGAGGGGAGATGTGGGAGAACTGCAGGAGGAGGTGGTGGTTGTGGGGGATGGGCGGGACAGGAAGAATGAGGCTGTAAGTGGATGAGGGGAGGGGAGGGGAGGGTGTAGCAGAGTAGCAAAACTTGTTATGGGCCAGTCTGTTACCGACTGAAATAGGACTACAAAGATGGCTTGCAATGCCTATTTTCCTAAATGACTCGCATCTGCTGTGTTCATATGAGATGGCATTTTAACAGAACACATCAGACTTGGAGATAATCAAGTGCTCAGTATTGATTTACTGACCCTTATCAGGTGGGCTTGTGCAGTGGAGGGAATGCATAAGATGTAGCTTTTTAGCTGTAATTGGTACAAGGAAACAAGGCTGATCGACCTTACAAGGAGAGAGGAAAAATAGAAAAAATATAACCAGAATGATTCTAATACTGCCATTCCTTGATTTCCTTCCTTAATTGGTTGAGACGTACCTGCAACTAAAGGTCATAATGGAAATAGCTACTAATTGAGATGTTAATTTTAAAGTTTAAGAGGCTTCACAGTGAAATTGCTCTGTTGTTCCCTTCTGTAACTTTTACCAAATAATTATCTTGCAGCATATGGAAAATAATCCATCTTCTACAGCATAATCTACAAATTTGAACAAAAATAATTATTTTAGCTCAAATGGCTCAAAAGTTATTAAAAATGCTGTGACAGATGTTGCTGCACAGTGGAAAACCCTTCATGAAGGTTTACTAGTCACTTTTCAGTTGATTGTTGCCGGATTTGGGTGTTAAACTAATATTAGTAGGATGAAACTTTTGCCTAGTGTTAACAGGTACAAAAGACAAAATAATGATGTAATACTATCAAAGAAATGCACTTTACTGTGGTTTTTTATTGTATAATTTAGTCAACCCTGCCGCAAAATCTGGTCCTCCCCAAATGCATAATTCCAATGGCCCTGCTTATATGTCATCAACCTTTCTTGAATGATTTTTGCAAAATGCAAAGTTGAAGCAAAGAATGATCTTTCACGACATTGTTCTTAAGAAGGGAGTGTAAGGACAAGTCACGACCGAGTGTACAGAAATCCCCTGTGAAGGATATGGTCTGAATCTTGCACCTTGCTCACCCATCAGATTTTCATCAGGATATGAAAACTTCACTGGAAAAGAAGACTATGTAAACCTGATCAGACTTTAAGCGAGTAGGATAAATAAATATTCTCATGAAACGCAGCATTGTTTCCAGATGGCGCATCATGTGAATAATGCCCATAACAAGGCATGAGTGTGCAGATCCTAACTGTATGCATGAACGGGGGCACGTAAAGTAGGTCTGTTCAGGTTTTGGCCTGAGGAATATCAGAGGAAGTAGTCTCATGAGCAAGGGAAGTAGCTGGTATCCATTCAAAAGTAAGGAATCTACACGTCTATAGACACGTCTCTATCAGAGGAACACGTTTCTTACCTTCGGTAATGCTTTATCTGGTTGATTTTCTAGCCGCAGATTCCTTACTTACTACACTTAGCGGGACCTGTATACTTTGAAACATCCCTGGATACAAATGGTACTTTTGGCACCTTGCATTAATGCCATATTGAGTAAACCTGAGATTACAAAGACTGCCAGTCATACATGTTTACATGCTATTACCTTGCAGCCTACTACTAACCGTATGTTTATTGGTAACATCTCTCACTGCCCCTATGCAAGAGTTTATTAATTTGCAGCCTTTACCTCAAGGACATATCAAATGCTCACACAAACAATCACAGAAATCTCACTCAATGAGTCATATGGCTTATTTTTATTATCACTGAAGACATACTGAAATATTACACATTGTACTGCATAAATGTATTTGAAGCAGTTAATTTTTTTTGTTGCGTTTGTTTGTTGTACTTTATCATAAAAAACTATCTTAAAAAATCAAGTTCATTCAGTAGTCGGAGTAACCCGAGTCATCTATGCTCAGCTTTCTCCAGCTGGTTTATGGAATATATGGTTTTCTGGTAAGGTCACTATAATCACCTTCATTACCTGTTTAGTTTAATCAGAGCTTTTATTTCTATTACTTTTTTAATTCCTACATCGGGACGTGCACCAATAGGACCTGTGTCTGAGTCAATATTTTAAGCAGACTTGACTATTGCAACGTCTTATTGCTGGAGTCCCCCAAATATCTGATTCAGCGACTGCAAAGTGTTCAGAATACGGCAGCAAGATTAGCTCTGTCTAGACCATGACAAGGCTTTTCTGCCTCAATATGTCTAGCTGAGCTACACTGGCTCCCTGTGCAGCAAAGAATATATTTCAAATCCCTTTGTATAGGGTTTAGGGCTCTGCATGGACTCGGTCCTAAGCCGCTACAGAAGAAATTGGTCTGGTATACTCCCACCCGGAGCGTCCGATTCTCTTCTGCCTGTCTGGCAAAGGTCTCCAGGTTCAACAGGGTCAGACTGGGAGGAAGATCTTTTAGTTTTTCCACACGAAACTTTGGAATGAACTGCCACTTGAAATCAGAAAATTTAGTACCTTATCCCAGTTTAGGAAAAGGATCAAAACGTGGCTGTTCCCCAGAAATTGATCCTGTCGTCTCAGAGTACTATCCATTTTAGGTTCTGTCCTTCTCGCTCCACGTTCGTCTGTGTTCACATAGCTTTAGCGCCCGGGTACCAGGGTTTGTTGCGCTCTATAAAAGCTATATACCATACAATACAATATAAATAGTTTTCAGTGGTGCGCCCATTTGTAGTGGCATAGGTGCCTTGGTTTCTTCCAGGTTCTTGTATGGTCAGGGCATTTTCAGATTCCTCTCAACTCTGACATTCCAGTTCTCGACCTCAAGAATTATCAAGTGCCAAAAGTACTCTGCTGTGCCAAAAGGTCTTGACAATCATTGGTTAAGCCAATTGTTGAGCTTTTATATTTTAATGAGGTGCTTCAGTCTAGGCATAGTACTCCAGGACAGTGCCTAGCTATGTGGCCAAGTCTCATTGTGATTTAATGATGTTGCAATGTCCTGTTATGTATTGGTATAAAATACTGTGAGGTCATGAGGTTTGCAAATGAGAGGAGTTATGGTTTGTATAGAGGGCAGTAAGATACTATTTGCTTCTTTCATAATAAGTCGACAACTTTGGGGAGTTTTCACTTTTGTTTAGTAACAATAACTCGCTTCAACTGTTTTTGATGGAATTTCTGTGTTTTGAAAGTATGAATTAATGTTGAATGACCAGAATTTTTTTTACCTTTAACAAAGCTTTTTTTCTGGTGGATATATTTTCTTTGAAGATTTACTCCATACCTTTTTATTTTGTCCAATTACCACTGTGCAGAGAATTTGATTACCCATGACCCAAGTCCATTCCTGCATCCACCTCCCATGCACACCCATCTGCTCAGTGCAGAGAGGGGTTTGAATGCAGGTCCTGTCTGCAGTCAAACAATACAAGCAAACCGGTTACATATCCAATTGACAGAGCGCAGGTTTCAGCAAGGCCATGCACCAACATTCCAGACAGTCAACTCCAGTTGCGGTTGGTTGCAGTGCCTGGCACAGCTGTGAACAGAAAAAGCTAACCAAAGGGCCTGGGCTTAGGATATGTGCCAAACCTCCTGTGTACCAAACCTTTACAACGTGCCGACCATGCATCATACTCTGTGGAACTGAACCATCAATAAAATGCCTTAAGTAGTGTCAGCCTCTGTGCCATAGAATGAGCTATGCCTGTTGGAGAAGGTCCATGGCTAATTTGCATAAAACAAGTCTTTGTCTAGAGCGGCATGGTGGGCAGAAAAGGAAAATCCTACTTACCAGTATGCATCTGTTCTTGGCATGTAGGGCTGCTGACATTCATATCTTAGCATAGATCGCCGCCTAGTGTTGGGTCCGGATGTTTGCACTTTATTGTCCTGGAAGAGTCTTCGAAGTATCACGAGATAGGTGACTTCTCCCCTGGACTACAGTGCGCATGGGCATCTTCTCCATCCTCAGATAGTTTTTTGCCATTATGGGAAAGATGGAGTACAGAAAAGTAAGAGATGACCCTGTAAATGTTTGTAGAAAGAATTACTGCAGCTGTGACAGGCACCGGGGAGGAGGTTGGGCGATATGAATGTCAGCAGCCCTACATGCCTAGAACAGATGCATACGGGTAAGTAGCATTTTCCGTTCGAGGCATGTGGGCTGCTGAATTCATATTGTAGCATAGACTGTATAGCAGTATCTCCTCTAGCGGTGGTCACCTATACCAGCTGCAGCAGTTTGAAAAAGAGTTTTGAGGACAGCCCGGCCTACAGCAGCTTGTTGCCTTGCTTGCACGTCTACACAGTAGTGTTTAGTGAAAGTGTGTATGGTAGACCATGTAGCCGCCCTACATATGTCTTCTAGTGGAATATTTCCTAGGAAAGCCATGGATGCCCCCATTTTGCGCGTTGAGTGGGCTTTTGGGGGAACTATTAGAGTGCGCTTAGCCTTTTGATAGCATATCTGAATGCACTTAACTATCCATCTGGCTATTCCTGTTTTTGAAATAGGGTTACCTTTATGTTGTGGAGCAAAAGCAACAAATAGTTGTTTTGTCTTTTTGAAAGCTTTAGTTCTGTCAACGTAATATAACAGGGCTCTTTTTACATCTAGTGTGTGTAGGGCTCTTTCAGCCACTGACTGCGGGTTTTAGAAGAAAACTGGCCAATCTATTGACTGATTGATATGGAACGTTGATATAACTTTTGGCATGAACTTAGGGTTAGTACGGAGCACTACCTTATTATGATGTATTTGCATGAAAGGTTCTTGAATGGTTAGTGCTTGTAGCTCACTCACTCACTCGCCTGAGGGAGGTAATGGCAACTAAAAATGCCACCTTCCATGTTAAGAGTTGTAATTCACACGAATGGAGTGGTTTGAAAGGTGTCCCCATAAGTCTGGTAAGTACTACGTTTAACCCCTTCGCTGCGGCGGCTATTCCGCCGCAGCGCTAAAGGGGCGGGGCGGCCGCGCGGCCGCCGCATGCTGGTGACAGAACCGCTCCGTCACCAGCTACAGTTGAGCTGTGCTGGTGACGGAGCGGTTCCGTCATGACCCGCCCCGCTCTTTAGAACGCCCGCGCAGGCGCGAAATCAGCGCCGCGCAGGCGCGGCGGCCGGGCCATGACGGAACCGCTCCGTCATCAGCACAGCTCAACTGTAGCTGATGACGGAGCGATTCCGTCATCAGCATGGAAGGGGTTAAGTTCCAGACTGGCTAAGGTGGATGTCTTGGAGGGATAATTCTTTTAAGTCCTTCCATAAAAGCTTTGATAGGTGGCAGGTGTGGTCTGTTTTGGAGATATGCTGCTTTAGCAGCAAGGTGTAGCCTTATGGAAGAGTATGCTAGATTGCATCTTTGTAGATGTAACAAGTAACAGATTATGTTCTGGATGGAGGCATCTAATGGATTGACTTGGTTATTATTACAGTAAATTACAAATCTTTTCTATTTAGCTGCGTAGCATGCTCTAGTAGTTGGGCGTTTTGCTTCCTTGATAATGTTCATACAGTCTGGAGGCAAGTCAAGATATCCGAACTCTAAGACTTCAGGAGCCAGATCGCTAGGTTCATCTGATTGGGATCTGGGTGCCTGATTTCTCCATGGTTCTGAGATAACAGCTGTGGCAATAGGCGCAGTCTTTGGTGTGGAACTACTGAGAGTTCTAGGAGTGTCGTGTACCATGGCTGTCTTGCCCATGTGGGAGCAACCAGGATCATCCAACCAGGATCATTGTGAGGGACTGTTGCTTTAGTTTGCGTGCCACTAATGGAATCAGTGGGGTTGGCGGAAAAGCGTACACAAATCTGCCGGACCAGTTCATCCATATCGCATTGCCCTGTGACAAAGGGTGTGGGAACCTGGCGGCAAAGGACTGGCATTTTGAGTTTTCTTTTCTGGCAAACAGATCTATCTCTGATGCCCCCACTTTTGGAAGAATGGTTTGAGGACTTGAGGGTGAATTTCCCATTCGTGTATCTGTTGGCTGTGTCTGCTTAGTAGATCTGGGATCTGATTGTCTATTCCTGGGAGGTGTTCTGCCAGGAAAAAGATGTTTTTTGGAATTGCCCACCTCCATTGCTCTGTGCTAGGTGAGACAGCTGCGGAGAGTGTGCCCCTCCCTGTTTCTGGATGTAGTACATGGCTGTCATGTTGTCCGTCCGGATTAATACAGCCATGTTGTACAAGTATTTCTGGAAGGCTTTCATTGCTAGAAATACTGCTAGCAACTCTAAGTGGTTTATATGCAGTGTCTTCTGCTTGACTGTCCAGAGCCCTTGGACTGTGTATTGAAGTAGGTGGGCTCCCCAACCTGTCAGTGATGCGTCCGCTGTTAGTACTACCTGTGGAACCGGCTCTTGGAACAGTCGCCCCGTGGAAAGGTTTTGTGGGTTTCACCACTGCAGAGAGTTGTAAGTGCGACAGTCTACCAACACTAGGTCTTTTAGTTGTCCTTGAGCTTGGTTCCACTGCCATGCTAGGCATTCTTGCAATGGACGCAGTCGGGTATGAGGGAAAATGAATATGCAGGAGGCCATCATGCCTATAAGCTGCATGAACACTCGAGCTGCAAATGAGTGTTGTAGTTGAAATCTTTGAATTAGAGACTGCATGTTGGCTATCCTGGCTGGATTTGGATATGCTTTTGACACTGAGGTATCTATTGTTGCTCCCAGATATTGTTGTATGTGGGAGGGCTGCAGATGTGATTTTGGGTAATTTATGGAAAATCCCAGACTGTGCAGCAGCTGGATTGTGTGAGATGTGTGGTTTGCACACTTCGCGTATGAGTTGGCTTTTATGAGCCAATCGTCCAGGTAGGGGAACACATGGATGTGTTGCCTTCTGAGGTGTGCTGCTACTACTGCTAGGCATTTCGTAAAAACCCTTGGTGCTGTAGTTACCCCGAAGGGGAGAACTTTGAATTGATAGTGGTGACCTTCTATTGTGAACAGGAGGTATTTCATGTGAGCTGGATGTATGGGTATGTGAAAATATGCATCCTTGAGGTCTAATGTAGCGAGGAAGTCGCCTTGTTGGAGTAACTTGTTGGTAGAGTGATCATATGGAAATGCTCTGAGAGTATGTAATGGTTCAGAGGTCTGAGGTCCAATATTGGTATGAGGGACCTGTCCTTTTTGGGAATAAGGAAGTATAGCAAGTATACTCCTGTTCCTTGGTGTTGAAAAGGGACTGGCTCTATGGCTCCCTTATCTAGCATGGATGTCACCTCTTGTTGTAACAGCGTGATGTGTTCTTTGGACATAGGACGGTGTTTGGGTGGTATGTTGGGTGGAGTAGAAGTGAGTTCCAGGCAATTACCATACTAGATAATTTGTCTCACCCACCTGTCTGTGGTAATTGCGTTCCATACTGGTAGGAATTGTGTTAGTCTTCCTCCGACAGGTGTTGAGTGGTCTGGAGGGAGTGTGAGCAAGTCACTGTTTGGTGGCGGTAGAGGCTCTGGTGTTGTTGCCGCCACGTCCTCTGCCCTTTTTATTATTGCCTCTATAACCTCCTCTGTTGGAACCTTTATTAAAGGTTCTCTGGGTATTACTTTTGAATGTAGAGGAAGTTTGGGATGCGTTGCCTCTACTTGAGCCTCGAAAGGAGGATCAGCGAAAGGAACTTCTAGATTGTTGAAACTGAAGTGCGCCCATAGACTTAGCAGTATCAGTATCTTTTTTCATCTTCTCTAAGATGGTATCTACTGCAGGGCCAAACAGAAAGTCTTGGTTAACTGGCTGGTTGAGGATGGTTGATAGCACTTCATTCTTAAATCCGGAAATGCGTAGCCACGCATGCCGGCGTAGTAATACGCTGTTGTTGATGGACCTGGCTGCTGTGTCAGCTGCGTCAAGTGCAAATTTAATGGAAGAATTTGTGATAAATTTGCCTTCCTGTATTAGGTCGTTAGCTTTAGTTTTAAAGGGTTCTGGCAGGTGTTGTTGTAAACCCTCTAGCTGGTCCTAATGTGCTCTATCGTATCGTGCTAATAGAGCCTGTGTGTTTGCAATTCTCCAAGTATTTGCTGCTTGGGATGCCACTCTTTTGCCTGAGGCTTCTAGTATCTTTGACTCTTTGTCAGAGGGGGAGCTTTTCCGGTTGTTTGTGAATTAGCTCGCTTTCGAGCGTTTGCTACCACTAATGAGTCTAAAGGCAACTGTGACTTAATATAAGAAGGGTCTGCTTTATACTTTTTCGCAATTCTGGGATTGAGGACACGCGCTCTGGATGGATTTTTAAATATGTCTGGCCCATGTTTCAGTACCCCTTTTAACATAGGAAGTGTACGCACACTTTTTTCTGAAGTTGGAAAAGTGTCAAATAGGAAATCCTCTTCTATTGGGTCAGTGTGCATGTCTACATTATGATATTTAACTGCCCTATCCACTAGTTGGTTAAAGACAATGGTGTCGTCAGTAGGCGACGGCTTTGTAGGATATGTAGAGGTGTCAGGGATGGGTTGTGGGTTGTATGTATCATAAGGATCATTCTGGTGTTATCTTGTATTCCATATGTTATCTTGTATATACTGATCCTCAGGTTCTACAAATTTATCTTGAGGATCTTCCCGTATGTTTTCTGTCTCATCATAATTTGAGGCAGAGTAAGGCACATAAGACATGTCAGGAAAGAAAGGAGGAGGAGTGAAAGGCCTTGAGGGAGATGTTGCAAAGTCTTTCTTCTTTGGAGGAACAGGGAAAGCAGTGTCAGTGTCCAAAGGTCTCTTCTTCCTGTGGTAAACTGTTACCCGTGCTGTTTTAGGGTCTATATACAGTTTAGGCTGTTTTTCACTCTCTGGATCAGGATGGAAAAGTTCTTCCTCAACTGACCGTGGTTTTGGCGCCAATGTTTTTGGCTTAGTCACTTGTTTGTGTTGAGTCTTTGGCTCGAGGGCCTTTGGCTGTGGAGCTTTTTTCGGCTCGACTCCTTTTTTCGGGTCGGTGACCTTTTTCAGGTCGACGTTTCTTGTTGGCTCTACTGCCTTTTTTGGTTCGGCGACCTTCTTTGATTCAACGACCTTTTTCGTATCGACCTGTTTTTTTCGGGTCGATAACCTTTTTCGGATCGACCGTTTTTTTTGTAGAGTCGACTGCCTTCTTCAGGTCGACGGGATTTTTTAGTGTGACTTGTTTTTTGTTGCTCGACACTCCTTTTCGGCTCAGCGGCCGTTGTCGGGTCGACTATTCTTTTGGGATCGACAACCTTTTTTGTTTCGACGCCCTTTTTTGTATCAACTAGTGTATTTGGCTCAACAACCTTTTTCGATTCAGCAGCCTTTTTGAGAAGAGTGTAGCTTGTTCCCGGGGTATCAGAAGGCTTAGGTTTGTTCTTCAGAGCAGAGCCAGAAGGCGGGCCTCTGAAGGAGTTTGTCGATCTTGGCTAAGGCCTATAGGCGATGCTTCGACCGGAGCCTTGCCTTGAGATGGAAGCGGGGATGGGGGCATGGTACTCACAGTTTGCCCCGGTGTGACCTGGTCATCGGAGTCAGACAGGCCCTCTACGGTGCTACGGTGACAATTTCTAGGTCGGAGTCCGCCGCTTCTGGGAGGTCATGTTCGTCTTCGAAAATGTTCTCCGGTTCCGGTGCCTGCCTCTGCATCTCTTGTCTAGCGGCCCTTCGGTTCCGGATAGTCTTCTTCGACCGGAACTGAGCACAAGCTGGACAGTTTTCCTTGTTGTGCTCGGGAGAGAGGCACTTGTTGCATACTGTATGTTTATCAGTATGTGGGAATTTGGAGTGACACAATAAAGAAAATCAAATCAGGGTCCCCAGCTGACCCCGCCTCCTCCCAAATCTTAGCTAAAATTGCACCGGCCCTGATCACCGAATTGACCGCCACCCTTAAACTATCTTTAACCCAATGTACGGTCCCCGCCCACTGGAAAGAGGCTATAATTAGACCAATACTAAAAAATAACAACGCCGACCCAAAACAACCCCTAAATTACCGCACGATCTCCCTACTACCACTCTTTGGGAAGGTCATGGAATCCTTAATAAATAAACAACTAGTTAAACATCTGGAAGATAACAAGTTACTGGATCCATCCCAATCAGGCTTCAGAGCTTTTCACAGCACTGAGACTGCCTTGCTTGGGATAGTGGATAATATTCGGCTGACCATCGACGCAAGACAATCGGCCATTCTGATCCTACGCGACTTATCGGCAGCCTTCAACACCATCTCACACAGCATTCTTTTAGAGCGCCTAGTAGAGATCGGTGTCGAGGGCTCAGCCCTACTTTGGATCAAAAGCTACCTGACCAGAAGGCGGTCTAGGGTCCAACTTGGGTCTTTTTCCTCAACAAACGTGGAAAACGATAAGGGAATTCCCCAGGGATCAATTTTGAGTCCCACACTTTTCAATTTATACCTATCCCCACTGGCCAAGGTAATCAGAGCTCATGGCTTTGAAACTGTCTTACGCTGACAACACCCAGCTGTTAATCACCCTACGTCCAAACCCTACAGACACTAAATCCAGATTCCAACATTGCATGACCTCTATAAAGGAATGGATGACCAATAATTACCTGATGCTTAAGGCTGGAAAGACCGAGATAATGCTGTTTGGAAACGCGCAGCAATACTGGTCAGATGAATGTTGGCCACCAACATTAGGCCCCTGTCCTGCCCCGAAGAACTCAGTTCGGAATTTGGGTGTCACTATCGATAATAAACTGTCCATGTCGGCCCAAGTCAACAAAGTAGTACACACCAGCTTTGGACTGATGCGCAGCCTCAGGATGATCTTTAAGTGGATCCCCATATCATCCCGCAAGCCCTTAATACAGGGCTTAATTGTAAGTCACCTGGACTACGGCAATGCACTGCTTACCGCCATCAATGAAAGTATTTTGACAAAACTTCAGACCCTGCAAAATACAGCGGCCAGGCTTGTTCTCGATCTCCCCACCCGCACTTCATCGGCCCCATGTCTCAGAAAACTACACTGGCTCCCCATAAAAAAATGCATCAAATTTAAAATATGCTGCCTAGTCCACAAAACTCTCAATGGCCAAGGACCTAAATATTTGGAAAGAAAACTCTGATTACTGCCCGACTAGAACCCTCCGCTCCTCAGACAAGCACCTCCTAATGGTCTCAAAAGTCCGCTCAGTCAGAAATTGGGACAGATGTTTTTCTAAAATAGCCCCAGACACATGGAACACTCTACCCCTTCAGATTAGAATAGACCCTAATCACAACACATTCTGCAGAAACTTGAAAACCTGGCTCTTTTAGGTCCTCTAGGTCTGTTCTCTCACTGAATTTCTGGAAGCGCTATGAGACCTACGGGTGATCTACACGCTATATAAATTCGATTGCAAATTCAAATTCACTATTGCTAGGTACTTTGTAAACACTCTTAGTTCAGTTGTGACCCCGAATGGAAGGATTTTGAACTGATAGTGCGGTCCTTCCAGTACAAACCTTAGATACTTCCTGTGAGAAGGATGTACAGGAATGTGGAAGTAGGGGTCCTTTAGATCTAGTGTAGTAAGGAAGTCGACTTATTTCTGCACTTGTTGTAAAGTGATCATATGAAAATTATCTGAGTGTATATACAGATTGAGGGGCCTGAGGTCGAGAATTGGTCTTAGTGTCCCGTCCTTTTTGGGTATTAGGAAATACAACATCATGGAACAGGAGTTTACTCGCTGTAAGGGAACAATTTCTATAGCGTCTTTCTGAAGTAATGATAGAACTTCTTGTTTGAGCAGTGTAAGGTGTTCAGTAGACATTGGACGCTGTCTGGGTGGTATGTTTGGAGGGGTAGCTGTAAGTTCCAGGCAGTAGCCATACTGGATAATCTGTCTTACCCACTTGTCTGTTGTGATGGAATTCCAGACAGGTAGGAACTGTGTAAGTCTGCCCCCCACAGGAGTGAAATGCTGCTGGGGGAGCAGAAGAAAGTCAATGTTTTGTGCTGGGGGAGGTTCGACTATTGTTATTTCATCGTCCTCTACCCTTATTGTTGTTGCCTCTATAGCCTCCTCTAAAATATCCTCTATTGGAGGATGTTCGAGTATTAGATTTAAAGGAAGCTGAATTGTCTGCTCCAGCTTGTTTGGAGCCTCCTCTATAAAATGAGTGTCAAAAGGAGCCTTGAGCTTGGGTGGATTGCAAAGCTCCCATAGATTTGGCTGTATCAGTGTCCTTTTTCATTTTTTCAAGTGCTGTGTCTACCTCTGGTCCAAACAGTTGTTGTTGGTTGAATGGCTGATTTAAGATAGTAGTTTGCACTTCTTGCTTAAATCCGGAAATGCGTAGCCACGCATGACGTCTAAGTAGGACACTAGTGTTTATAGCTCTAGCTGCAGTGTCTGCTACATCTGCACATTTGATTGAGGCATTAGAAATTAGCTTACCTTCTTGTATAAGGTCGTTTGCCTGTGCTTTATATTGGTCAGGTAGATGTTGTAAGAGTGTTTCTAACTGATCATAGTGAGCCCTGTCGTATCTTAGCTATACGCCATGCATTGCTAGCTTGGGCAGCTATTCTCTTGCCCGAAGCATTGATTACTTTAGATTCTTTATCAGGGGGCGGTGCTTCGCCTGATGTTTGTGAGTTTGCCCTTTTTCTAGCGTTTGACGCGACTAGGGAATCGATGGCAGGGCTTTCGAAGTATTCTTTCGGTCGCGACTGGGCCCCGTAGGTGAAGTGTTGACCTTTGCCTTCGATTTATGTGCTGGGTATGGGGCAGGGGCAGTAGTACTCACGCGCTGACCCGATGGTATGGAGTCTTCGGAGTCATCTGCCCCGGATACGATTTGGAGATCGTCTGAATCTTCTTCTGGGACGAGTGCAACTTCTTCGTCGAAGATATCCGGAGCCGATCTCTGCATGTCGTGTCGACGGGCCCACCGATCTCAAATAGTCTTTTTAGATCAAAAGGATGCACAGGCTATAGAGCTTGACTCGTCGTGTTCTAGCGATAAGCACAGGTTACAGACCTCGTGATGGTCACTGTGTGGAAATTTTGCTCCACACTTGGGGCATCTTTTGAATGGCGTCCTTTTTCATGAGTTGTAGGCCTCATGGCGTGGATAGCCCCAACAGCCCGCGTCGACGACCGGAATCGAGCTGGTGAAGTAGTCGAGTCGATGTTTGTTGATATCGGAAGTTGTTTTTTAATGTTTTTTCACGTCACACTACTATTAAAGGTAGATTTCGAACCAGAGCGGAAAAGTTACATCCGAACCCAGTGGCAGAAAAAAACAATCTAAGGATGGAGCTGATGCTCTTGCGCACTATCATCCAAGTGAGGAGTCACCTATCTAGTGACTACAAAGACTTCTTCAAAGACAACAACAACATGCAATCATCCGAGCCCAACACCAGGTGGCGATCTAATGCAAAGAATCTGCAGCTCATATGCTTCAAACACCGTTTGTTGGGCCAGTTCTGTGTGGAGGTATTTGGTTCGGATAAAAGGTAGTGCGGGCAGTGGCAGTTCTACGAAGTAAGTGATAGCGTTTCAGTTCATCTTTATACTTAAGTTTGGATTCTTCCTCATATTTAGACCTCCAAGCACTCTCGAAACCTTTGCATCTAGTATACTCCGCACAAAGTGCCTCAGTAAACCAGGGAGCCGGAGGAGGAGTCCGGACAAGTTTCGAAAGCATAACCTCAACCAATGAGTTCTGCAGCCAAGCGCCAATTATAGGCTGATCACTCACAGCCACCTGGGCTAAGTTGGGCATTGTGCTCCTCAGTTGGGAATTAAGGGTTGAAGTATCTAGTCTCGACCAGGTTCTGAACCTGCCCGGAGATCTGAAGAGAGACAATGTGGTTGAAATACTAAATGGTATGACGTGATGATCCAACCACATTAGGGGCACTGTAGTAGTAGAGCAAGATTTTTTAAGTTAAAAAAGATCAGGTCCAGAAGAAGACCTGTTATATGAGTTGGAGTAGAATTGATAAGAGTCAGGTTGGGGGCATTCAGGACTTCGATCAGAGTTTTCCCAGCGCAACTGAAACTATCTACGAGGTGAATATTTTGGTCTCCTATTAGAATAAAATTAGCAGATAGAATGAGGAGGGCTAAAATATTAGGGACAATTTCCTGCATAACCCAGGGGACGATATATTAAAATGGCAGGTAAAGTAAATTTCATAGTCATTTCCATTAAGGTGGCGGCTTCGCAATGAGGAACAGACAATTCTAGAATTTTGCATTTATATATATATATTTTTAAACAGGAAGCCGACCGCCCCACCCAATTTATTTGGTCTGTCCTCCTCCTAATGGAATAACCTTTCTGTCAGAAACATAGCATCTGGCATATGGTCCACCACAAAATAGTAGAAAACTTGCTGATGTCTCGTAAGAGTGTGCACATTGAGGTTGTAAAAGAGAAACTTACTGTTCTTTTCAGAATGCAAAACAGGCTTCTCTATATTCCCCCGCAAGTGTCCCAAAAGAACACACCCTGTTGTGATACCCACCTGGGTAGTTTGAGGATCTAGGGAAGTTACAAAAGGTGCATGTTAAAGCGCTCATAGATAAATCAAGTGAAGCTTGACAGGCAACAAAGCACTAACCCGAGAGTGCTTTCAATTATTCAGCTGAAAATATCCTCAAATTAGACCCAAAAGGGGCAGGGTATTTGGCCCCGGAGCCTGTTCGGGCGCAGACGGGCTTGCCTTTGGCACACCTTCAACTTGCCTTTGGCGCGCCCTTGCTATGGCCATCCTGATAAAGGGGTGAGAGAAGAATTACTAGCAGGCTAACAGAGCAGTGTTTCGAAGCCTCAAAATGGTGTCAAAAAAGAAAAATTGTGAGCAAGGCCACTTGAACAGGTGTGCCTGTTCGAATGCCAGCCAAGAGGATGCTGGAATGTCAGGAAGGCCCAGTGAACCCCCTGCACCCCTCCCCCTTTCCCGGGTAGATTTAAAATCAGCAATAAGCAAGCAGGAAGATAAAAAAAAAACCAATGGATTAAAAGGCCAGGGTTCCCCCATCAATTTTAGCAGCACAATTACAGGGATAGCACACAATAGAAGAAAGCAATTTGTTGTTCTTTTTTTTAAACAATTAATTTCAGGGAAGAGTACTCGTTTATGGCACATTCAGAATCACACAAGGAGTTCTACATCACCGAATGCCTCAGGCTTTTAAACCCTGAGATTTAAAAGTTTTCATCAGAGACATTTGAAAATGTGTGTGCTTTAAAGATGCACGTCTCGAACAGCAGATCGATGGACACAGAATAAGAGTCAAAGCTATCACTGATCTTGGTGCTCATAAATGTGTGTGCTCATTACCGATTCCCTCTTGATAAGAATTTCTCTGTGACCATGACCTTATTCCAGCAGAGAATACTAAGAACGTACCAGATGAAAGATTCACAGACAAAAAAAAAGCAGTCTCTGGTTCTGCAGCAGAGAACAATCCTTCACATCCAATGTGATGCTACAAGCATTGCATGCATCAGTAGGAGGAAGGTATTAACTAAAATGATCAAAAATAGACGAAAACCTAAATAGCCCGTTCCTGTAAGAGCAAAATTCTTAAGAGCCATCTAACAAAGGTGAGATGGTGGACGATGCTGATCTCTGCCCCCTACTAAAAGGTGGAAAAATCAGAATAGTTTTTCACACAATGGTTGTGGTGCACTTGTGACTCACACTTGGGACCCTCTATGACAAGACAGCTTTCTTGTTGAAAAACAGCTGCAAAACAATTACCATCCTGGCCAGAAAAGTTGGAGGCAGCGGGTAGAAGTTTATTGTTTATTACTGAGAGAATAAAAAAAATCATAATTACCAAACATTAATGAGCTTTTTCACCTTACATGGCAAGAAAGTTGGCATACATAAGTCGATAAATCTGGATTGACTGGACACTAGCCTTTCCTATTCAAAGGAAGTGAAGGTGATTGCCAGAATGCCGCATCAGATCAATTATCTAACATTTAGCAAATAATGCTACTGCAAAGTACTATCGCAATACGTCGAGGACAGATTGGAAAGCGCTTACAGTGAATCAAGTGTTAAATCACCCACCATGGTTGATGAATGCTGCCGGGCCAAGCCAGAGTTGAGCACAGTTCTTCCTTGTGGAATACATGACACTGAAATCATTTTCTCCATGACGGAGTAACATGTTTTCCTCTGCTTCAGAAAGTTCCGCTATGCAACCCACCAGCCACTCAATTTTGTCATTCCGTTTCCTATAAGAAGAGCACTATATATTAAGAAAAGTCCTAAATACAAGCGCATTCTTCTAATTTTAACAGTGCTAAACATTTGAATCCGGGGCACAAGAGCCCGCTACATAACATTCCACTTAGTCAGTCTCCCTCAACTAACAAAGTTAAATAATGTACTCTAAGTGATATTATATTTTCACATTTTAACATCACAAACACATACAACAGCAGCAAATACCTACCTTTCGAAGGCACATATACATTTTAAGACACCTTGATGGTGACTATGCTCCTCTCATTCCGCAGGTTCTTTTTATTCACAATTTGTGGGTATCCTACCACCTAGAGATCATATATAAGCTGCCTCTTAAGAAAATTTCTAGGCAGTCAATTGCACTTATTCAAGAGAACATAAGCAGGACCACATCCCCTTCCACTGCTTGTATGTGCATCCCTCACCAGCTTCCTTTCTGAAAAGCACACAGGTGTTGATGAATTAACCAATGGCACAGTGGGAATTGTGAAGGAATAGGAGAGAGCCACTGGACTGGGAATAGTGAGGTCACCACAAGTGTAACCTGTACTGGGCTCATGTTATTATCTTTCAACAGGAGTTCTAATGCTGGTGATGTCACAAGAGTTCTTACCGACTATGTGAGGAATTGAGGTGCTATGGCTCTATACCTTAGGAATAAAGTAGTGTTACAGTGGCAGTAACAATACACAGGTTTTGACGCAAGAGGCTGCGCCACTCTTTTCTTGCAAGGTCACGCACTGTGACCCCTCGTGTGTGCCATCTTTGTTTGGGGTGAAGTGTTGAAGAATTGAAGTGCTCGACACGTTGGGAATCTGAATACAAGCTCTGTGATTTTATTTAGAATGCGTTAAATTAAGTCTTCATTTGTGGTTTCTGAGTGAAAACACAGCAAACTGAGCATATTTATGCATTGGAGTATAAGTACGTTGACTTACAACAACAGTCTAACTTTGCAGGGCTGCGCTGTGGCCGTGACAATTCCTTCCATTGTGACGAGCCAGAAGGGAAATCTGACAACCATGTTGGTCCAACTAATGAGGATTTACACGACCACGAAAATGACATCTCGTACCTTTGGTCGAAGGAATGGGAGAGGATGCTTGCGTCATATGGCAGTGAGCAAAAAGAACTGATGCTGGACTAAATGCTGAACAAATCAAACATTCACCCTCAGTCACAGGTCTGGGTTTAAACCATTGTTTTTTTGCTCACCACAACACCCCAGATTGTACCAAGCCATATGTAAATCAGTTTTGCCCCTGCTCCCCTTGGTTACAGTCAAAGCCTGTCCAAGCGTAGTCATGGGTGGATAACACTTCAAAATTACACAAGGCTACCTGAGAGAAATATACAGCACCCAGGCCAAGGCACACTTCCTGAAATATGGGCTGGGACTATTACCCTATTATGATATCTTCCACCATGGAGAAGGAGGCCAGGCACAATAAATTTGATAAAACTAGATTTTATAAATGAACACTTGCACCTTAATGTGCCATAAAGCATTGTCCTAGAGCGTTCAATTGAGCATTTGCCCTTTTACCTCAAAATGGACTCTGCTTTTATGGTCGCACTGCTTTCTTAGATTTGATCTTTCTTTGATTTTAAAATAAGCACTCATTTATAAATGAAGCAGGGTACTGATCCCTTAAGGCTTACTCTATCTTCATGCCCCCCTTCTCATGCTAGTGCCACCCCTAAGGTAAGCACCCTGAAATGAACCAGATTTTTAGAATTCCACCATTTTAGTTTTGGCGGAATTAGGCTTTCTGAGTCAGGGTTATGCCCACTTCCAACAGGGAACGGTCTTATGAAGAACCCCGGAAAAATGCTAGGCTTTTTAAACTGCCAAGTAATCTTCCTCTGAGTAAATGAGCTATGCCCCTGCAGTCCGCAGGCACAAACAAGCAAAGTCCGGTTTACTAAGTTGCAGTTCACCAGCCTGCCCAACAACACAGCCCCCCAGGAAGAGTTACCTGTGAACCTGAAGTTCAGATATGTCCACCCATACCAAGTGAGAGGATACCAGGACCAACGGGAGCCGCACAGGACCAATACCGAGGGTACCAGAACCCTTGCAGCAAGCCAAGACCGTGAGAGTCCAATCCGGACGACACAGAGAAGCCGTAGAGCAACGTCAGCACCACAGAGACCCACTTAGAGAGTAGACTAGCTGTTCTGATTTTGCATCCTCACCCGGCAAGACTGACAACCGCAAGGCTCTAGGACACACAGAGCACCGAGCCCCCTCAGCCAGGTACCAACAAACCAACTGTGCTCCCTTGTCCCCTGGACACCAGTGGCCCGAGCACCGCTATGGGAGTTATAGGATTTGTCCTCAAGTCCCCCTCTACAGCCTGTTTCTGGGTGCCCCCCACTCCCTTTACCGGAGTAGTGCGCACATCTACCAACATGACCAGCACCTTTACACCCGGACGCTCCAGGGAAGGTATACAAGAAAGAGCTGCTAGTACTATGGACACTGGCCCCCTACAACCTTAAGAGCCGTAGTAGATGCCCATAAGCCGACCGTATATACATGTATGCTCTATGCCTTTACTTACCTGCAAAATTCAATATTTAAAAAAGTATTTACTTGCTCTCAAAGTTCTTGGTATCAAAACTTATATAAAAATAAAATTGGTCTCAGATTTATTCTAGAGCGCATCTCATTTTGTGCCTCTGTCTGGCAAATGTAATAAATAAGTAAATACAAAAATAGGAATTTTTCAATGGAGACAGACCAAACCATAACTATTGCCACCTGTGTAATGTTATTGGTGTTTTCACAGAGTGCTAATCAACAGTGAGGGTAAACTGACACTCTGTAGCAGGTGTGAGAGGCCAGCCCTAGGTAAGAACCATGTCATTAGCTTCTTGCGAAAGTTAAGAAGAGAGGAGGGGGCTTTGAAGTGTTGCGGGAGGTCTTTCCAGGCTTTAGGGGAAGTTATGAGAAGGCCTCTGCTCTGCATTTGTGTATTCGTGGGATAAGTGCTAG
Source organism: Lissotriton vulgaris (assembly GCF_964263255.1). NCBI lineage: Eukaryota > Metazoa > Chordata > Amphibia > Caudata > Salamandridae > Lissotriton > Lissotriton vulgaris. Next base: position 1,763,096,908 of record NC_141687.1, read on the forward strand.
TAAGAGACATGTAGAACAGTGGACTTTAGAAGGTTGGTGAGGTGAAAGTGATTGTTCAAGGTGGCAAGGCCAGTGTTGTAGAGAGATTTGTAGTTGTGGGGAAGGAGTTTAAAGTGTGCGCGCTTGTGTATTGAGAGCCAGTAGAGTCCCCTGAGATGTGGTGTAATGTGAACCTGGCGGGGGAGATTGAGGACTAGACTGCAGACAGTCCAAAATGCAGCAGCCAATCTTCTTCTTAGCAGGTTGATAATCCTTGTGTACAGGGTATTTCTAAGTCTAGTCTGCAGGTGAAGAGGGCTTGCTTGATCATTTTCTTGGTGTTGCCTGGTAGCCACTTGAATATTTCTTTCAGCATTCTTAGTGTGTTGAAGCAGGCTGAGACCACTGCGATGGCTTGGGTGGTCATGTCTAGTTGATGTTTATGATGATTTCAAGGTTTCTCTCTTGCCAGCAGGCCGCAGGGGTGTGCCCAAGGTCTGTGGGCCACCTGGTGGTGTCTCATGGTGAGGTGTTTTTCCTGAAGGACTACCACCTTGGTCTTGTCCTATTTCAATTTGAGGAAATTTGATTTCATTCAGCTGGTTACTTATGTCATGCATGTGGTGAAATTTTTGCTGGTATTAGGTGTTTTGTCCGAGAGTGACAGTATCAGTTGCGTTTCATCGGCATAAGTGAGGATGTTTATTATGTGAGCTCATATGACATCAGCCAACGGAGTCACGTAGAGGTTGAAGTGCGCTGGGCTGAGGGAGATGCCCTGTGGGATTCCGCAAATAAGTTCTAGTACGACGGAGGTGTTGAATTAGGATGCGGTAGAGACGGAGTCAAAGGCTGCAGATAGCCTTAGAAGGATGAGAGCTGTGGTCTCCCACATCGAGAATCATCCAGTTGTCATCCGTTGCTGCTATGAGGGCAGCTGTCCTACTGTATTTGGGTCCGATCTTGATTGTATGGTGTTGAGAAGCTGGCGTTTAGGAGGTGGTTGGAGGGGCAGTTGTTGATGTTTTTTTACAGGACTTTGGCTGGGTAAGGAAGAAAACGAGTTACTTACCTGTAACTTCAGTTATCCAGTATTGGTATCTTTCACAGATTCACATGTTTGAATCTTTTCCTCATCATCGAAGTGGGAGTCCCAGACCCACATTTCAACGATGGGTAATGATTCAAGCATATGAATCTATGAAAGATCCAATACTAGATTAGGAGGGATTTCGATAGGTAATTGGTGAATGTGATAAGGTCAGTTGAGGGTTTCATTTTTAATGCATTGGCAGCTTTGTACTGATGGAGGCGTTGTGTATAGAGGGTGAAAGCCTCACTGATAGGACTTCTCCTTTGGCGAAGGCATGAGTTGCTGTATATGATTGTGATTTTGCTGAATAAGAAGTTCGAGAAGTCATTGTTCAGATCTGGTGATCGGTTGATGTTTCCGTGTGGTGAAGATTTTGAATATTGCAAATATTTCTCTGTTGCTGTTGGACCTGGTGTTTATTTGTTCGACTAGGGCTTAGTTTTTTGGATGGGCTGGTGGTACCTTTTCTGGGCGGCTTTGAAGGCAGCTTTTTCCAGTTCCGCTTTGCTGGCTCTATATTTCTGTTTCAGTTGTTTGAAGTGTTGCTTGGTCATTTTGAGGTCCTCTATGTACCAGCTGGCTGTGTTCTGGTTTTCTGCTGTGTTGCTTCATTTCAAGAGTGTTGGTGCAGTTGGTTTTACACTTGTTGAAGATCTATGTGTTGCATGCCTGGATGCCTGTGGATTCTGGTTTGTTCTAGAGTAGGGCGGCAACTGTAAAATGAACTATGGTGCAGTCTAGGTGACTGGTCTTGATTGTAATGTTGACAAAAAACATACGAAGATGGGGTCTTCATGTCTAGAAATGTGTCTAGCTGTGGGGGAAGGCTCTGTGATGCTTTGGGTTAGTCACAGTTTTCTGAAGCTGTCAAGAAGAGCAACTGACTTGGTGTTGGTCTGTTCTTCAAGATGGAACTTCAAGTCTCCTAGGAGGATGAAAGCACTGTTAATGAGGACTAGAGGGGCGATTACGTCCATGATGTTGTTTGCGAAGCTGGCTCAGGGGCTTGGGGAACAGAAGACTAGGTCCCACCCAGGGTGAAATTTGCTGTGATTCGTAATTTGAAGTTTAGGGGCTCCATGCGGTTTCTTCTGTATTTGGTGGAGGTGGTGCAGATGAAATTGTCTTTGTATACTATGGCAAATCCTCCTCCGTGCCTGTTTTGGCAGCCTTGCCTGGAGAGCTTGTATCTGGCGGTGATGGCAATGTCTGGCATTGAAGCTGTGGCCAGCCGTTTTTCTGTGTGGAAGAAGAGGTCCGGGGCAGCGTCTTCAAGCAGCTCCCAGATATGCTTCCTGAGTGAGCAGGCGTTGAGGAGAATGCATGTTATTGGTGTGTGTGGCGTCCGCATGTGTTTATTGATAAGTCTTATAGTATGTGTAAGGTGGGTGTAATGGATATGTTCTTGGTTGCAGTTGCAGACATGGTGGTGTAGGTGAAGCGGCAGAGGGAGCACGTGAAGGCTCCTTTCATGTTGTAAGGTGCGGCACGCCAAAAGAGGGTGATGTGACACCTAAGGTTTAAGGCATAAAGGAGAGCGGCTGGGCAGCCGTAGAGGAGAGCGGCTGGGCAGTCGTAGATCGATCGTAGACCAGTGTTTCTGGCACTGGGTGCTGTCCAGCAACAAATGGGTGTCCTGCACACGTCTGCACTGCGGTCACCATTAAGTAATTCCGGAGAGGGGGAGGAGCGCAGGGAACTGTAGACAAGGCTTTTGAGAAGCACAACAACAGCAAAGGAGAGAGGCGTGAAGGAGCAGGTAAGGAGTGGGGGAAAAGGGGGCGTAGAGAGAGTGGGAAAGAGTTGCAGAGGAGCTGGAGGGATGGCAAGTTCGGAAAAGAAGTGAGAGAAATGGCACAAAAAAGCAAAAGAGCAAGACAAACGGCATACAAAATTTACAGAGAGGGTGAGAAAAAAATGAGACATGGCACAAAGGCAAAAAGACGGAGAAAAACAGCACAGAAAAGTAATAGAGAGAATGAGAAAAGAGTGAGAAAATAAGAAAAGGAGGCAAAAAGCGAAAGAAAAACGGCCCGGAAGTCGCATCAATGGAAGAAAAGGCAGGAAAAACAGCACAGACATGGCCCAAAGAGGCTAAGTGAGCGAGAGAAATGGCACAGAAATGTTGCAGTAAGAATGAGAGCAAAAGTCAAAAAGAGGCCACACTGGCGCTGAGGGCAAACCTGTCAACAGTAGTCTAAATAAAGGGTCTCTCTGCTCCTAGGGATCAGGAAGCACACAAGAGGGAGTCAGTAGGCATCCAAAGTGCTGGAGCATGGCTGAGTGAAACTCTCTCATCTGAAGCGGTATGGCATTTGGCCCTGGAAACTGGGTTCTGTCTGCCCGAGTTGGGGGATAGTTTTTGTAAGTCAGCTGACTTCAGGAGAGAGCTCAAGAAGAGTGGTGCGAAGGAGCAGTGGCCAACTTCAATTTCTTATGTCTCTTTTTAGATTTACCTGGTGACTTGGATTCAGCCTCTCAAGCATCTCTGACGAATCCAGGAACGAGACTGGGTACAAATGTTCGACAGGGAATGCGACTTGGAGTGGCCCGACACGGAAATGTCTTATGCTTGGCGATGTACAGTTTTGCCTTATATTCCCTGATGGCCTTCAGATTCATCGAGATACAGTCGATGCAGCCGGGTACCACAAGTACACCAGGTGGGTAGGATTTGTCACAGACATCTGTGGCAAGTCTCTACAGGGTTTAAAGCCTGTAGTTGTTGGGGGTGATATCCCTTGCACACTGAAGAATGTGAGGTGAAAGGTCTATGAAAGATATGAAAAGAGTGCGGGATCCGCGTATGGTGGAGTGGAAAGAAAGGAACTGATGTCAATGCAAGGGAGTAGTGACTATCTATGCTATGCTACAGCTTCCAGCGCGCACAGGTACTGCTGAAAAGTTTACAGATTTTGACTGACACCTAGAGAGTATTCAAAAGGAGAGAAATTGGTAATAGAATTCTCTATTAGAAAGGGTAAATTTCAATAACACTGGCATGTATTATGGAGCAGAAGCCAGATTGACCAAATGAGGAACTTGTTGCTTTGATTTTGCATGATCTGAATATGCTTTTGGCATACAGTACGACAACTTCTGCAACATTTCAAAGACCTCTGAATGGAGCATGAAGAAAGGAATATGCTACTTACCAGTATGCATCTGTTCTTGGCATAGAGGGCTGCAGAGTGGTACATTTATGAATAGATCGCCATCTGGTGTTGGGCTCGGATGATTGCGCTTGTTTTTCTCTTGGAGAAGTCTTTTGTCGTCACAAGACTGGTGACTCCTCCTTTGGGTGCTAGTGCGCATGGGCATCGGCTCCATCCTTAGATTGTTTTGCCATAGTAGGGTTAGATGGAGTAGTATAATAGAATACAGATAGAAATGCCCATGTAAGTGTATCTAAATAAGATAATGTTGGAACAGACACAGGTTTCCGGGGAGGCTGGGAGGGCATGTACCACTCTGCAGCCCTCTATGCCAAGAACAGATACATACTGGTAAGTAGCATATTCCGTTCGAGGCATATGGGCTGCAGGAGCTACATTTATGAATAGACTATACAGCAGTTATTTCCCTAGCGGTGTTCAATAGTGTCTGTTGCATCAGTCTGAAATAAAGTTTTTAGTACAGCTTGTCCCACTCTAGCTTGTTGTGTTGCCTGCACATCCACACAGTAGTGTTTTGTGAAGGTAACCCAGGTAGCTGCTTTGCATATGTCATCTAGAGGAATGTTTCCTAAGAATGCCATAGATGCTCCTAGTTTACGTGTAGAGTGAGCTCTAGGAGGAACAGTTAATGTCCTTTTTGCTTTTAAGTAGCCTATTTGTATACATTTTACAATCCGCCTGGCAATGCCTGCTTTAGAGATAGGATTGCCCTTATGTGTAGGAGAAAACGCTACAAATAGTTGTTTTGTCTTTCTGAAAGTTTGTGTTCTTTCCATGTAGTACAATATCGCCCTTTTGACATCCAATGTATGTAGGGCCCTTTCTGCTACAGTCTGTGGTTTTGGAAAGAAGACTGGTAGTTCCACTGGCTGATTGATGTGGAATGCTGAAATTACTTAAGGCAAGAGTTTTGGGTTTGTTCTAAGAACCACTTTATTTTGGTGTAACTGCAGGAATGGTTCTTGTATTGTAAATGCTTGCAATTCACTTACTCTTCTGAGTGAAGTAATAGCTATAAGAAAGGCCACCTTCCATGCGAGGAATTGTATTTTACGCCTATGCATAGGTTTGAAAGGTGGTCCCATTAGTCTGGTAAGTACTATGTTGAGATTCAAGACTGGGGAAGGCGGTAGTCTTGGTGGAATGACTCTTTTGAGGCCTTCCATGAAAGCTTTAATTGCTGGTACTTTAAACAGGGAAAGATGCTGTCTGTTTTGCAGGTACGCTGCTATAGCTGCAAGATGTACTCTAATAGAGGTGTAAGCAAGGTTAGATTGCTGCAAGTGTAGTAAATAGCAAATAATCTCTTTAGTGGATGCGTCCAGAGGGTTGATGTTGTTACTGTTACAGTATACAGCAAACCTTTTCCACTTTGCTGCATAGCATGCTCTGGTGGTAGGACGTCTTGCTTGCTTAATGATTTCCATACAGTTTGGAGGTAAATCTAAGTATCCAAATTCTATGACCTCAGGAGCCAGATCGCTAGGTTCAATTGTTTGGGATCTGGGTGCATTATTTCTCCATGATTCTGTGTAAGGTGATTGGGTAATAATCTTAACTTTTGATGTGGCACCTGTGAGAGTTGCAGTAGCGTGGTGAACCACGGCTGTCTTGCCCACGTGGGTGCTACTAGTATCATTGTCATTGAATGTTGTTGTAGTTTCCGAACCACTAATGGAATTAGTGGGAGAGAGGGAAAAGCGTAAGCAAATTTGTTTGACCAATTTATCCATAGCGCATTGCCCTGGGACAGGTGGTGTGGGTACCTGGATGCAAAGTTTTGGCATTTTGCGTTCTGATGAGTATCAAAGAGATCTATCTCTGGTTGTCCCCATCTTTGGAAGAATGGCTGCAGTATTTGGTTGTGCAGTTCCCATTTGTGTATTTGTTCTGACTCTCTGCTTAGGATGTCTGCTATCTGATTTTGAACTCCTGGTCGGTGTTCGGCTAACAGATAGATCTTTTGAGGAATGACCCATCTCCAAATGTCCTGTGCTAGTCTGGATAGATGGAGAGAGTGTTTCCCCCCTGTTTTTGAATATAATACATTGCAGTCATGTTGTCTGTTCTGATCAGGACTGCTTTGTTGAGGATTTGCATTTGAAAAGCGTTTAATGCTAGAAACACTGCTAGTAGTTCCAGATAATTGATGTGCAGTCTTTTTTGCTGTACACTCCATTTTCCCTGCACTGTATATTTCTCCATATGCGCTCCCCATCCGATGAGCGATGCATCCGCTGTTAGTATCACTTGTGGAATCGGTTCTAGGAACGACCGCCCCTTGGAAATGTTTGTTGTGTTCCACCACTTCAGAGAGCGATGTGTGCGGTCGTCTACCAACACCAGATCTGTAATCTGACCTTGAGCCTGATTCCACTGTGTTGCTAGACATTCTTGCAGTGGACGCATTTGTAGTCTGGCATATGGTATTAGCAGTATTCAGGAGGACATCATCCCTAACAGCTGCATGAACACTCGAGCTGTTAGTGAGTTTTGTGGTTGAAATCTTTGGATCAACGTGATCATTGTTTGGATCCTGATTGGATTGGGGTATACTTTGGCTCTTTCTGTGTCTATAGTAGCCCCTAGATATTGTTGAACTTGGTTTGGTTGTAGGTGGGTTTTTGTGTAGTTCACTGTAAACCCTAGCTGGTGCAGCAATTGAATGGTTTTTTGTGTGTTTTGAAGACATTCTTCGTGTGACTTGGCTTTTATTAGCCAATCGTCCAAGTAAGGGAAGACATGTATTTGTTGTCTTCTTAGGTGTGCTGCAACTACTGCGAGGCATTTTTTGAACACCCTTGGTGCTGTTGTGACCCCAAACGGAAGGACTTTGAACTGATAATGTTGTCCTTCTACTACAAACCTGAGGTATTTTCTGTGGGCTTTGTGAATTGGGATGTGAAAGTAAGCGTCTTTTAGATCCAGTGTAGAAAGAAAGTCCCCTTTCTTCAGTAAAGGAAGTACTTGTTGGAGCGTGACCATGTGGAAATGTTCCGAATTTATGTATGCATTGAGAGGTCTGAGGTCTAAAATTGGTCTTAGAGACCCGTCTTTTTTGGGAATTAGGAAGTATAGAGAGTATACTCCTGTCCCTTGCTGATGTTTTGGAGCCTTCTCTATAGCATGCTTTTGTAGCAGTGATAGTACTTCCTGTTTTAACAATGTTACTCATTGGACGCTGTCTGGGGGGATGTTTGGTGGGGTAGCTGTGAGTTCTAGGCAATAACCATGTTGGATAATTTGTCTCACCCACTTGTCTGACGTGATATTTTCCCAGACAGGTAGGAACTGTGATAGACGTCCCCCGACCGGTGTTATATGGTCTGAGGGGAGTTTTATTAAGTCACTGTTTTGGGGTTGGGGAGTTGTGGTTGTTATTATTTCCACGACCTCTACCCTTGTTGTTGTTACCTCTGTAACTGCCTCTTGAATTACCTCTGAGTGATGTTGGTGTAAAAGAGGTAGATTGCTGGCTTGTGCCTGTATTCTTTGAACCGCCTCTATAGGTGGACCGACGAAAGGAACCTCTGTGAGTTGGCTGTTGTAATGCTCCCATTGATTTAGCCGTTTCTGTGTCTTTTTTCATCTTTTCTAAAGTCTCATCTGTACCTGACCCGAAAAGTGTTTTTTGATCAAAAGGTTGGTTCAATAAAGATGTTTGTACTTCTTGTTTGAACCCTGAGACCCTAAGCCATGCATGTCTTCTTAACATGATACTGGTGTTGATGGATCTTGCTGCAGTGTCTGCCGCGTCTAAGGCGCACTTAATGGAAGTGTAGGTTATTATCTTCCCTTCTTGTATAAGCTGGTCTGCCCTTTTTTGATGTTCCTTAGGGAGATGTGTAATGAGTTTTTCTAACTCATCATAATGCGGTCTATCATAGCGTGCAAGTAGCGCTTGTGTATTAGCTATGCGCCAGCTGTTTGCTGCTTGGGATGCTACTCTTTTGCCCGATGCATCTATTAACTTGGACTCTTTATCAGGAGGAGGAGCTTCTCCTGTAGATAATGAGTTTGCTCTTTTACGAGCGTTTGTGACTACAAGTGAGTTCAGAGGTACCTGTCCCTTAATAAATATTGGGCCCTTTGGGGCTGCCTTATATTTTTTATCAATTCTTGGGTTTAATACCCTAGCCCTCACAGGGTCTTTGAATATGTCTGCTGTGTGATTGAGAAGACCCTTTAGCATAGGTAGTGTTCCTGATGTTCTTTGTGCAGCAGGTAGCGTTTCTAAAAGGAAATCCTCTATTTGAGGTTCTGCGTGCAAATCTACCTTATAGTATTTTGCTGCCCTATTAATCAGCTGTACAAAACCTGTATTATCATCAGGTGGTGAAGGTTTTGAGGGGTATAATTCTGGGTCGTTATCATCATCTGACCCTGCATTATAATTCTCCCATGGGTCTTCTTCATCTGGGACAGTGTCCTCATCCCCATGAAGTTCTCCCTCCCCTGTGTCACTGTCTACATCTGTTTGAGGTGTAATTGGTCTTGGTGTAGAAGGTGGAGGAATAGCTGGCATAGTGTGAGGAAGAGGAGAAGAGGGTGTGTCTCTAGGTCTAGGAGAAAGGGGAGGAGTTGTATTTGTCCCCATTGTTCTCTTTTTAGGAGGAAGAGCTTTGTCATCTAGCTGTTCATTCTTCCTCTTTTTCGGTGATTTTGTCACCACTTTGCCAGTTTGCGGATCGATAAACAAAGTATTTTGTTTTGGATCTGTCTGCTGCTCCTGTGTCGGTACCGAAGTTTTTGGTTCCGAAAGGTGCCTTTGCTTCTGACCGTCAATGTTCTGTGTTTTCGGCACCGAGAATTTGCTCGATTCCGATTTTTTCGGTGTCGAGTAAGTCTTCGGCGTCTAAGCATGTTTCGGTTTCGACATGGAATGTTTTGACGGCGAGCTTTCCTTTGTATGGAGCTTCGGTGTCGATGTCGACCGTTTCTCGGTTCCGACATGGTGGGAGGCCGAGAGTTTCTGTTTCTGTTTCGGTTTCGTTGCCGGGCCCGAAGGCGGGGCGTCGGAAACTTTCTTCGGTAGTCTGACCGGGCTCGAAGGCGGGGTCGGTACCACACGGGGTTGGTTTTTTGGTAAGGGGACGTCGTCACTCGCGGTTTGTTGAACGTCGATTTCTTCGACATCAGACTCGTCCACCTCCGACCCCGACTCGTCCTCATGTTCCTCTTCTTCGGGGTACTGCACCTATAACAGCTCCGGGATTGCCTCCGACTGCATTCTCGAAACCTCGTGTCTTCGGGCTCGACGGTTTCTAATCGTCGATTTGGAGGAGAATGCTGCGCAGGCTTCGCAGTCCCTGGATTCGTGTTCAGGCGATAGGCAGAGATTGCACACCTCGTGTAGGTCCATGTGTGGGAACTTAGCACCACACGTTGGACATCTCTTAAATGGAGTCCTTTCCATGGCCTCCGGGCTGGACTACGTCGAGAAAGGCCTCCCGGCCTCGTCGACGTAGAAGAAAATGTTTATTGTAAGAGTCGAAACGCGTCGGAATGAAAATGAAATCGCGTTCGATAACAATACCGTCGAATTGGAAAGGGAATACGCGCCGAAATATCACTTTTTCTCGAAGTCGATCCGGAGCGCTTCAATCCTCATCCAAACCCGATGGCGGAAAAAAACAATCTAAGGATGGAGCCGATGCCCATGCGCACTAGCACCCAAAGGAAGAGTCACCAGTCTTGTGACGACAAAAGACTTCTCTAAGAGAAAAACAAGTGCAATCATCCGATCCCAACACCAGATGGCGATCTATTCATAAATGTACCATCTGCAGCCCATATGCCTTGAACATAAGTTTATTTAATTACAGCAAGTTCAAAAGAGGCATTGCAGTTATCCATGAGCAAAATGAGCAGATGGTAATGACCTGCAAAGGCCTGAATCGCTACACACCGACCGTGAGAGATTTGTATACTGTTACCAGACGCCTACAAGACGCCTTCACTCTTAGTTTCAGGGATTTATTGTATGATTTAGCTCAAACTAAGATACTGTAATACAAAGAATGTGTAGCAATAAAAAAAATCACTTTTATACCTAAAAGTCTTGTACACAAAGAGGAGACTTGGGTACATAGTACTGGTAATTATGGTATGGTCAACCTTGAACAGCTGCAGCAGTCTGTTGAGGCACAAATACAACTAAGGACACTTTGGAGTGTATTAGAGATTCCCCATTGTACTACATCCTCTCCACATTGGAAACAGAGGGGTTGGGCGTAAAAATATGATGCATCAAACTAAAAGTAGTTACGTCTTGAGCACAGTAAAAAGATACCCCTGGAGCTCGGTCATGCATTACCAGTACCAGGTAAAGAGAATTTGTTGGTTACATAGCCTGCATCAAACATTACCCCCACTATACAATAAAATTACAATAAAGATAGTTCACATATGGCTGAATTGTGCCCACACACAATATTGCATACCTTGGGCACACAAGCCTAATGCGTATTTTTCTCAAGACATGAGCCTGTTCTGTGCTCTAGCTGAAATGTTGCAAACTCCAGTAAGAGAAGACACAACTATTTTGACTGGTTTTCATCCATATTCCTAATCTAAGGTACAAGTAACCATCTACTGTTATCAAAAGGATTGAGTACTCCTATGAATGTTTCCCTTAATAAAATAGCTAAACCGGCCAAACAGAGCATTTAAAACCTGAAAAAATCCACATACCATAAAAAGAGGCTGGGTGCCAAGTGGCTAGCTAGGGTAAAAACACAATGTCAACAAAACATGCTGCTGGTCCAAAGTTGCACTTCCTGCAAAAACTTTAAAAACAAAGCTGTCACAGAGGACATTAAACTCACCATTCCTTTGTTGCTACAATTTTAGCACCATTTTGTTCAGATGAATATCGATTGCAAGGCAATAATTCAAATCCACTTTCAGTTGCAAACATTCTTAAGTAAATAAACACCTGAGAAATACAATAAAGAATAGATTACCTACAATTGTCATAGCTTGATTTTAATTTCCACAAGAAATACTATCCACTGGCACGCTTCACCATTATGAATGTCACTTGTTTTGTAGACTGCATGTTGATTTGTTTTACATAGGTCTCAATTTTTAAATGGTTGTTATGTTAGGAGAAAAACCCCAGACTGTTTCCAAGTACATCTGGAACGAATCACATTATTATGCCATCTGAGGCATTTAGCATATCTATTTCTAGTTAAACAGAACAGAGAAGAAGAATACAAATTAGATGTTAACGGTTTGCAACCAGAAGTTGTAAATACATATAAAGAAAACGTGTAACATCTCATTTTCCTAAGGCAGTACAGCATTTATGTGACGGATACAAACCACAATAAAAGTGAGGGTAGAAGACAGGTAAAGTTAATAGCCTGTAAAAATAGACTGCTAGTATTAACATCTTCGTCATAGTCATAGACTTGTGCCTATTTCTTGCTCGTTGGAAAAGATTGCCCACTTGTAACGCCAGCTACTCAGGCCCTACCCCGGTCCACTACGGGCTTGTACCGATTGTTGTGGAGGGTAGGGCGGCCAATCACCATCGAGAACGCTGGGAGGGTGGAGTCAGGGGCCACGGCGTTTAACACTTAAAGAGATGCACTTCCGGACGCGCAGCGGGCGCGCCAAAGGTAAGCCCGTTTGCGCCCGTCCACGCCTGTGCCGCGACCAGCGTCAGCCACGCTGCCGGCGGTCCCCTAACTAGGCAAATCTGCTGGTCGAGGTCCCAACTTTTAGCCCTGAGGCCCGAGACCGACTGTAGCAACATCAAGTGTAAACCCTCCTGGCTGCTCAGCAAGCACTTTGTATGTAAGACTGCTCCTTTTCTCGTCCCTTTCCTGGCTCGCCCGTGAGCAGGTAACAAAGAGGAGCCAAACCAAGCACCCCTAAGAGAGTTAAAAGCCCGTCTCCTTAACTGTCGGTCTCTCCCACGGCACGCAAACGATACTTGGCTATCCCTAACCTCGCATTCTGGAACCTGATGTTTCTTACTGAGACATGGATAAAAGACACCTCCAACCCAGACATTACTTTGGCGATCCCTCAAGACTACCAATTTCTCAGGATGAGCAGGCAAGGCACTAAAGTGGGAGGAGGGATTGCCATAATATCACGGTCGCAATGGAAGATAACCTCTAGGAAACTAGCTAACACTGGCCCCATCGAAGCAATGTACTTTAGTATCTCAGACTCAACGCACCTAATTTTTGCAGGTGCACTGATCAATCCGCCTAGCACCCAGCCTCTTTACCTCTTGGAGCTACTAGTGATCCTTGCAGATTTATCCTTGAAACACACCCACTTCACCATCTTAGGTGATTTTAACCTGCATGTTGATGACAGCACGTGTGCAAAAGCAAGATCCTTCGTGGAAACTCTGGCTGGCATAAACCTTGACCTGAGAGTACGTGGCCCTACCCACATCTCGGGTCATACCCTAGACCTTGTATTTCCAAACCTGCCGGGCCTTACCACCTTATTGCCACTCCCCCTGACCTGGTCAGATAATTTTCTAATTCCTTTTAATCTGACCACCGTCCCTCCTCCGGCTCTTTATAGTAGGACTAAGAACCTAGGGAGAAAGTGGTATAAAGTCACATGTGATACACTCGAACCCACATTGGCCAATCTGAACTGGCAACTCTCGAATGACTAGAATGCCGAAGTCGAGAAATTTAACATGCACCTTTCCACTGCCATAGACACCATTGCCCCCTTACAAACCCTCTCATGGCCCGAACTAAACCCTCGGCCCCCTGGTTCTCTCCGACTATGTGGGAAGAAAGAAGTAAATGTAAGAGGCTTGAACGCTTATGGCGACTCACCTATGACCCTTCTGCTAAAGCCATATACAGAAAGGCCTTAAAAACATTTCATAAACTCAAACAGACTACTATGAAAGAATATTTTACTAATAAAATCAATACCGTTGATAATTTGGCTAAAACATTATATCAAATTGTGAAGGAATTCATTAAACCAGCGGCTCTCACTCATCCTATTAAAGCAAGTCAAGAGCTCTGTGATGGCCTCTCTGACTTTTTTCATGATAAAATTGCTGACATTTTATCATCTTTTAATTTCGCTTAGAGGTCCAGCAAGGAGATCCTACCCCAGCCTCTCACTTCCTCTAGCGAAAAGATGCTCTGTGCCTTTAAGACAACGGCCCTTCAAAAAATGCAGCGATGTAAGTCAGGGTCACCTCTTGACCCGGTTCCCGCCCAGGTGTTTACTTCCTTGGCTCCAGTAATCATCCAACCACTAATCGCAATTTGGAATGCCTCCCTTCTTTCTGGCCACTTCCCTGCAGCATGGAAACAAGCCACATTGATCCCTCTTCTAAAAAAGCCAGAGGCTGATCCTGGAGTGTACAGTAATTATCGACCCATATCGCTCCTTGCCAAACCAGCAAAGATACTAGAAAAAGTCGTGCAGGAACAGCCGACCGACTATTTGGAGTCCAGTAATCTTCTCCACGATTCACAATCCAAATTTAGATCCGGATTTAGTACGGAGACAGCATTATTGGAGGCCACAGAGAACATAAGGGAGAGCGTGGACAGAGGCGAGGTAGCCATGTTGGTACTCCTCGATCTGTCTGCGGCTTTTGATACCGTCTCCCACTCCATACTGCTAGATAGAATCCATAAGATAGGGATACGGGACGCTCCTTTGTCCTGGATAAAATCATTCCTAACGTATAGAACACAACAGGTGTGGTGTCGACCCTTTCTGTCCGAAGACAAAAAAAACCTTAGTTGTCGAGTCCCTCAGGGGTCGGCTCTTAGCCCCCCTTTTTTTAATGTCTATCTGTCACCTCTGGCAAAGGTTATATAGGCATATGGAGTCAGAGTGATCTCTTATGCTGACGATACACAGCTAATTTTCTCTTTTAGAGACAACTCTGACTACAGACTTGAGAATTTTAAAGCCTGCCTTTCCAACATTGTATCTTGGATGACTCATAACACCTTGAAGATAAATACCGATAAAACTGAGGTGTTCTTCCATCAAATATCCCCCTTACAGCCGTCCAAGTGGTGGCCATCCGAGCTGGACCCTTCCCCATGCCCTGTGAAAGTAGCTCGAAATCTAGGCTTTCAAATTGATAATGAACTATCTTACAAAACCCAAATTCATAAAGTGACCTCTGAATGCTTTGGCAAATTGCATATGATAGAATAAATCTCCCCTTACCTGCCCATGGACTCTATTAAGACTATAAGGCATGCCCTCATTACCTCCCATTTGGATTACTACAATAGCCTATATGTGGGTGCTCCTGCATATCTTCTACAACGATTACAGATTGTTCAGAATGCTACGGCCAGGTTGATTTGCAAGGTTCCCTACCGCCATTCTATTTCCTCTCACCTGAAGAACCTTCACTGGCTGCCTATATCCTCCCAAATCCAGTTCAAAGCCCTGGTTCTTACCACTCAGGGCTCTGAATGGGAAAGGTCCGGGGTATCTCAGACGAAGGTTGAAACTAGTTCACTCATCACGAGCTCTCAGATCCAACCAACTCCGTCTCCTGCTCCCCCCGCTTCCATCGAGCTAGAAAAGGTGGTAGACCTTTTGCGGTGGTTACTTCCAAACTATGGAATTCCCTTCCACTTAATCTTCGACTGATCGAATCTGAATCTCAGTTCAGATGTAAACTAAAGACATGGCTGTTCTCCAGCTGCTAACTTCTAGGTTCTACGTTGCTGCTGTCCTCAGCGCTGGGACACCCCCGTTGGGGTGTAGCAGCGCGCTTAATACATTTCATAAATACATTTTTTTTAAATGATGGCCTACGTATATAATTTTAAAATAGTCGGTACTGTAGCACTTTGTTTCAGGGGCAACTATCTAACAATGTCAAGCTGTCTCAAATATTGAGCAGATTAGTTAAACACTATTCTAAAAACGAAAGGAGAACATGCATGTATTGTCAATGAAAACAAGGACATTCCGCATGATCAATGTTCCCTCTAATTGTTTTCCTCTTTGTGCAGCAATAAAGGTACTCAATGTGCTGCAGCCAAGGCTTTGTGCACTGAAGAAAAGCAACAACTTAATATGCAAGCATGTAAATACTTCAACCTATCAAAATCAGTAGTGTTACCAAGGGTGCAATGGGCTCTAATGCAACCCAGAAAAATTGCACCCCCTCGCCTCTGAGTTGGAATTAAAAGACACCCATTACAATTGTGCAATGGGCTCCATGCAACCCTGGGCACCGGTGCCACTGCATCTTGTGACCTTACTACTCTGCCAATCATCTACCTTTGCTCCTCTTCTTGCCGCTAGTCTCCTTCCACCTCTCATCACCCCTATCTCTTTCAACTCTGTCTCTCTTGTTTGTCTTTATCTCCTTTTCCTTTTTGAGCTCTCTTTGTTCTTTATCCTTCCCACTTTATCGCTCTCCTTCACTTCTCCCTCATCCAGTCTCCTCTCTTGAGTCTACATCCCACCTTTTTCTCTCCCCCACTTCCTCCAAATCTCCGTATTTTTACTCACTCCACCCTTACTTTATCAAATCTATATCTTGGCTAGCTTCTCTCACTCTTCTTGTTCCTGTCCTGGTCTCTGACCTCTGTGTTTGTCACAGCTTTGTTTCCCTATCTCCGTGTGTTTCTCCTTATTGCCTTAGCCTTCCTTCATTCTTTTCCTCCTCTTTTGCTCTACTTGCTATGTTTCACTCCCCTGCTTTTCTCTTCATTTCGTGTGTATTTAGTTCTTACTTTTTCTATGTCACTTCCAAAGCTCATCCTCTTCATAAATGCCCTTTTCTCTATATGCTGAAATCCTATCCCTCCTTCAATCTCTCCCCCAAATCTCCTTCCCTTCTCTATTTATCTTTCTTTCTATTATTTTTATCCTTCCTTCTTTTCTCCTTTCCCATCATTTATCTTTTCTTCTTTTCATTCCCTGTTCCATCATTTCTCTACTCTTCCATCTTTCTCTGCATTCCGTCTTTCCTATCTCCTTTATCCATTTTCTCGCGCTGTCTCTCCTCTTTCTTTATTCTCTGTACTTCATAGCCCATTCTCATATACTCTTTCACTTTCCTCCTTTCTCATTGCCGCTATCAGGGAGACACCTTCACCCTCGCAAGCAACCATGCCACCTCTCGGAGAAGGAAATTCTAGCTCGCCTCCTCTCCTACAACTCTCCCCCTGTTCACCCTTAGTCCGCAAGACCTCATTGAAGAGGAAATTCGAGCCATCCTCCTGTCCTACAACTCTAACCTAGAAACCCCTAAGCCACCATGCCATTCACACAGTCGCAATCAACCCCAATAATTCAGCTACTCTCCGCAACAGAAGTGTGGGTGATAGTAACCTAGCACCAGTACCCCTGTCCACCCCTTCATACGACACTCTCTCCGACTCCCCTTTCGTTTGGCCTCATACGGAGTCAAAAACTTGACTTTGTAATCCTGACCAAATCCTCTTCTCCATGCCTGGACCTCCTAGTCCCTCCACATTACATCGCAAGGCCGGATAGGCAATCTAGCAAAAAAGGCGGAGGCATTGCCCCCATTTACCGCTCTAACCTCCTTGTTACAGAACTCCTGGCAAACACCACAGGCGCCTGTGAACACCTTTTACTTTCCATATGCAGCAACACCACCCAACTGTGCAGTCTGCACATTTTTTACCACCCCCAGGCATGAATGACGCCTTCACTGATCAACTCATGGAAATCATCACAGCCAAGGTTTCCCCCAACTCTAAAGACATTTTCTTCAGTGACTTCAACCTGCATTGGAATGACCCTAAAGATTCTCATGTCAATGCCATCAAAGACTTCCTGGCCGACCAAGCCCTTACCAAAGCCTGCTCACTCCCCATACACTCTAAAGGCGCCACTCTAGACTGGATTATCGCTAAGGAATCAACAGTCAAGCTTATCGCTATAGACCCATGAGACTGGTCTGACCACCACGTCATCACTTTCCTTTTCCCTGGCACCGCAACAGGTGATTCCTAAACGCTGGGCTAGACACACCAAGAACCTTGATCCCAGGGAACTGGCAGCTCGCTGCAAATCGGACCTCCCCCACCATATCACATAAGTCAGTGACGTCAATGACCATTACTCTGTGACTATAACTAACATTCTTGATGACCTTGCCCCTCTAAAATTAAAAAGAACTCAAACCAAAGACAGAAACCCCTGGTTCAATGAGTCCCTCAACAACTAGAAGGCGATCCCTTCGGCAGTCAGAAAGAAGCTGGAGACAGCACCCCTCAGCCGCACACTTAAAACTTCTATGCCAGGCCAGAAATGCCTACAACAGGAACATCCTCAAGTCAAAAAAAGAATTCTTCACATCGGAACGGGGGAACGCTATAAGAAACTGTCTCTATATATACTGCACCAAAGTGAGGTACAGTGTGTATAGAGTCCAAGGGTCCCCAGAGGTTTGGCAGAGGCTAGTTAGATAGAACCTTACTCTCTAAAGTGGTAGCTTGGTCGAGCAGTAAGGCAGTATCAGAGGACAGTGTAAAGCATTTGATGTACACACTCAGTCAGCAAATGGATTCACACACTCAAGAACGGAATTCTAGGCCAATTGTTTTGTATGAAAAATATTGCAAATGCTACTTACCAGTATGCATCTGTTCTTGGCATGTAGGGCTGCTGACATTCATATCTGTGCATAGATCGCCGCCAAGTGTTGGGTCCGGATGATTGCACATTGTTGTCCTGGAAGAGTCTTCGAAGTATCACGAGATAGGTGGCTCCTCCCCTGGACTACAGTGCGCATGGGCATCGCCTCCATCCCCAGATTGTTTTTAGCCATTGGCAGAGATGGAGTGAAGTATGTGAATGATGCCCATGCTAAGAGCATATAAATATATGTAAATGAATGCTGCAGCTGCTACAGGCGCCGGGGAGGAGGGCGGGCGATATGAATGTCAGCAGCCCTACATGCCAAGAACAGATGCATACTGGTAAGTAGCATTTGCAGTTCGAGGCATGTGGGCTGCTGAATTCATATCTGTGCATAGAATACATAGCAGTCCCTCCATCAGCGGCGGCCGCCCGTGCCAGCTGCAGCCATCTGAAAAAGCGTTTTGAGAACAGCCTGGCCAACAGCTGCCTGTTGTTTAGAGTGCACATCTACACAGTAATGCTTTGTGAAAGTATGTGTGGTTGACCATGTAGCTGCTCTACAAATATCTTCCAAGGGAATGTTACCTAGGAAAGCCATAGAGGCCCCCAACTTTCTAGTGGAGTGGGCTCTTGGTGGAATTGTGAGAGTGCGTTTAGCTTTAGCGTAACAGATCTGAATGCATTTCACTATCCACCTAGCGATCCCAGCTTTGGAGATAGCGTTTCCCTTGTGGTGTGTGGCAAAAGCAACGAAAAGCTGCTTTGTTTTGCGAAAATCCTTTGTCCTGTCTACATAGTACATCAAGGCTCTCTTAACGTCAAGGGTGTGGAGCATCCGCTCCGCCAGCGTCTCTGGGTTCTGGAAAAACACTGGCAACTCAATTGTCTGGTTCATATGGAATTGAGATACCACCTTGGGTAAAAATTTAGGGTTAGTGCGGAGCACAACCCTGTTAGCGTGTACCTGGAAGAAAGGTTCTTGGATGGTGAGCGCCTGCAGCTCGCTAACCCTCCGTAGCGATGTGATTGCTACTAAGAACGCAACCTTCCAAGTTAGGAACTGAAGCTCACAAGAGTGCAGTGGCTCGAAGGGAGGACCCATCAGTCTGGTAAGAACCACATTGAGGTTCCATTCTGGAGCTTGTGGTGTCCTTGGTGGAATGACCCTCTTGAGTCCTTCCAAAAAAGCCTTGATCGCAGGGACCTTAAAGAGCGACAGATGTTGCCTATTCTGGAGGTATGCTGCTATAGCAGACAGGTGAATACGGATGGAAGAGTACGCCAAATTGCATTGATACAGGTGGAACAGGTAACAAATGATGTTTTGAATGGAAGCATCTAGCGGGTCAATATTGTGGTTAACACAGTAGATGACAAACCTCTTCCATTTAGCCGCATAGCAAGCTCTAGTAGTGGGCTTCCTTGCCTCTCGAATGATGTCCATGCAATCGGGAGGAAGATTGAGGTAGCCAAACTCTAGGACTTCAGGAGCCAGATCGCCAGGTTGAGCTGTTGCGGATCTGGGTGCTGAATGTCGCCATGGCTCTGCGTCAGAAGGCTGGGGATGAGATGAAGCCTCTGATGCGGTACCACGGAGAGTTCCAGAAACGTGGTGTACCATGGTTGGCAAGCCCATGTTGGAGCAACCAGGATGAGAGTCATTGAGTGCTGCCTGAGTTTGCGTGCCACCAGCGGTATCAGAGGTGCTGGGGGAAAAGCGTACGCAAATCTGCCTGACCAGTTCATCCACATCGCATTGCCCTGTGATTGCGGGTGTGGGAACCTGGCGGCGAAGCTTCGGCATTTTGCGTTCTCGTTCGTGGCGAACAGGTCTATCTCTGGATGACCCCACTTTTGGAAGTACGGTTGGAGTACTGATGGATGTATCTCCCACTCGTGCATTTGATGGCTGTGCCTGCTGAGCAGATCCGCCATCTGATTGTCCTTGCCCGGGAGATGCTCTGCCATGAGGAAGATGTTCCTCTGAATGGCCCACTTCCACATGCTCTGAGCCAGATGAGACAGCTGTGGAGAGTGTGTGCCTCCCTGCTTCTGGATGTAGTACATGGCCGTCATGTTGTCCGTCCGGATCAACACGACCTTGTTGCACAGATGTACTTTGAACGCCTTTAAGGCCATGAAGACTGCCATCAGTTCCAACACATTGATGTGCATCTTCCTTTGCTGTAGTGTCCATAGTCCCTGCACCGTGTACTGGAGTACATGCGCTCCCCATCCCTGGAGAGAGGCGTCCGTTGTCAGAACAATCTGTGGCACAGGCTCTTGGAACGGTCGGCCCTTGCAAAGGTTTTGTGGATTCCACCAATGCAGAGAGTTGTATGCCCGACCGCTCACCAACACTAGGTCTGTCAGTTGCCCATGAGCCTGAGTCCACTGACGTGCAAGGCACTCCTGAAGCGGACGCATATGTAGTCTCGCGTGCGGGACGATGGAGATGCAGGAGGCCATCATGCCTATCAACTGCATGAACACTTTCGCTGGAAGCGAGTGTTGAGGTCTGAATCGTTGGATCAGCGCCTGAATACTGGCGATTCTCACTGAATTTGGCTGCGCAGTGGCTGCCAGAGTGTCGATAGTCGCGCCCAGATACTGTTGCACGTGGGCGGGCTGGAGATGGGACTTGGGGTAGTTCAGAGAGAATCCCAGATCGTGCAGGAGATGAATGGTGCGTGACACATGGTCGACGCACTGTCGTTCTGTCTTTGCTTGAATGAGCCAGTCGTCCAGGTAGGGGTAGACATGGACGTTCTGGCGCCGGAGATGCGCCGCCACGGTCGCCAAGCACTTTGTAAATACCCTCGGCGCCGTGGTGACCCCGAACGGCAGAACCCTGAACTGGTAATGCTGGTCCTGAATCGTGAACCTGAGATACTTCCTGTGGGAAGGATGCAGTGGGATATGAAAATATGCATCTTTCAGATCCAGCGTAGCCAGGAAGTCCCCCTGCTGAAGCAGAGGGAGTACTTGCTGTAACGTGAGCATATGGAAGTGCTCCGAGAGAATGTACCAGTTGAGGGGCCTTAGGTCCAGGATGGGCCTGAGGGATCCGTCCTTTTTGGGGATTAGAAAATACAGGGAGTAAACCCCTGTTCCCCTTTCCTGCAATGGAACGGGCTCTATTGCCCCTTTTTGCAGCATGACAAGGACTTCCTGCTGCAACAAGGTCAAGTGCTCGCCGGACATAGGACGGCTTCTTGGGGGTATGTTTGGTGGAATGGAAGTAAGTTCCAGACAGTAACCGTACTGGATAAGAGACTTGACCCACCTGTCCGTGGTGATGGATTTCCACGCGGGCAGGAACTGCTGGAGTCTCCCCCCGACCGGTGTTGTATGGTCGGGGGGCAGTGACAAGACGTCACTGTTTGTTGGTGGTGGTGGACCTGGAGCTGTTGTTTCCACGTCCCCTGCCCTTGATGTTATTGCCTCTGTAGCCACCTCTACCCTTGTTGTTGTATGAGGGTTGGGTGTTACTTTTGTAATACTGAGTGGACTGCGATGCCTGACCCCTCGAGGTGCCTCTGGAATTGGAGCGACGAAAGGAACCGCTCCGAAACTGCTGTGACTGGAGGGCCCCCATCGACTTGGCAGTGTCCGTATCTTTTTTCATCTTTTCCAGCGTGGCATCCACCTCAGGGCCAAATAGGTGGTCAGGATTAACAGTTTGGTTCAGTATTGTTGTCTGAATATCGGGCTTAAACCCTGAAATTCTCAGCCAAGCATGCCGTCTAAGTAACACACTGGTGTTGATTGCCCTGGAGGCTGTATCAGCCACATCTAGCGCACATTTTATGGATGCATTTGTGATGAGCTTGCCTTCCTGAATAAGCATTTCTCCTGCCTCCTTGTACTGGTCAGGCAGGTGTTGCAGTAGTGTTTCTAAGGTATCATAATGAGCCCTATCATAGCGTGCAAGTAGGGCCTGTGTGTTTGAGATTCTCCAAATGTTTGCTGCCTGTGCAGCAATTCGTTTCCCAGAGGCCTCGAAGATCTTGGACTCTTTGTCTGGGGGAGGAGCGTCACCAGTGGTCTGCGAGTTCGCCCTCTTCCGAGCGTTGGATACAACCAACGAGTCCAGTGGCAAGTGTCCCTTGATGTATGTGGGATCCGAGGGCGCTGCCTTATATTTTCTGTCAATGCGAGGGTTGATGACACGCGCCCGGGTGGGCTCCCTGAAGACCTCCGTTGCGTGTTTTAGCACCCCCTTAAGCATCAGCAGTGTCTTGACTGACTTTTCGGCTACTGAGAAAGTGTCAAACAAAAAGTCCACATCCACCGGGTCCGAGTGTAGCTCGACGTCGTGGTTAGCCGCAGCTCTCTCGAGGAGAGCGTTGAAGGCCGCTGAGTCCTCCGTCGGTGAGGTCTTTGCCGCATATAGCTGCGGTTCCTGACCCGATTGCGGGTCGTCTGGGTCGGCTCCGGCAGACCAAGGAGCAGGTTCCTCCTCCGGATCCGAGTACGCCGGATAGTTGTACTCGTCGTACTCCTCATCGTCACCTTCCCCTGCATTAGAACAAGTAGGAGAACGTTCTACATGTGTGGGAGACGATGGCTCCATAGGGTCCGAAGCACCCATCGAGTCCTTCTTGTTCTTAAGAGGAATCCGAAAATGCTCCAGCACCGGTTCCGCGGTGATTCTTCTCTTGAGGAGGGACAATTTCCCAGTATTCGCGTCGATGACGACCTCTCGGCGCTCTTCCTCTGCGAGTGGCTGGAGCCGAGGCTTCGACACCCCTAACGCCGCCTTGGACGTCGATGTCTCTTTCGAGGGCACGTCCGCCCCCTGCTTCGGAGCGAAGGCCTTCGGCGCCGATTTCGGCGGCAGGGTGTAGCGAATAGGCGTCTGCGCCTTCGCCGGCTTCGATGCGGGCTTCGGCTTCCCCCCCTCCGGCTCGAGAACTTCAGCGCTTCGAATCCGTTGGAGGGATTCCACTACCTTCTTCGCCAACACCGGAGAGGGCTTGACTGGCTTGTGAGCTCTCCCGGAGTCGGGAGTCGAGTCAGCCGGGGGCAGTGTCTTGGGAGTCGACACCTTTCCATCCTTGGTTCCGACGGTCGGAGCCGGTACAGCCGGAGCCGTGGAATCGCTTTGGCGTTTCTTCGGAGCCTTTTTTGGGTCGTCGACCCCCAATGTCTTCGGCGCCGACGCAGCCGCGTCGGCCGCCTTTGGTTTCGGCGTCGACCCCGAGGCCTTGGGGTCGGCCATCTTGGCGTGGCTCTTCAAGTCGGCCATCTTGATTGCGTTAGGTGTTGACACCTCCCGAGCCTTCTGCACCATCAATGGAGCTTTCACTTTCGGTTTCGAAACCGACTGCGTGGATCCCGATGGCTTCACTTTCGCTTCCCTCAACGGGAGTGGCCCCTTCGAAACGTCCGTGGCCGGGCCGAGAGGCGGGGCTGCTGGACTAGTAACGAGGTCTTGGGTAAGGCCCGAAGGCGATCCCTCGACCTGGGCCGTGTCTTGGGGATTAACCCCTGAGTCAGTTTGGGGATGCTCTTCCTCCGAGCTATCCCCCACGGTGGCAATGGCCTCATCGTCGTCCCCTACCTCGTCGCCGGCTACATAAAAGTCCACATCTTCCGCGTCGGCGGTTTCCTCTTCCTCCGACGCAGGGTTAGAATCCGAAACTTCAAAACCTTCGAAGATGTTGTCCGGCAGGCTCGCAGGGGGTTCCGCCAACTGGGCCTGGAGCCGAGCGGCGCGACGCTGCTTTAGGGTCTTCTTGCACCGGAACTTTGAACAGGCCATACACCTGGTCTCGTCATGTTTCGTGATAAACACTTGTTGCACACAGGGTGCACGTCGAGGTATGAATATTTGGAATTGCACACCGGGCACTTCTTGAACGGAGTACGTTCCATGATAGGAACTTCGAGCGTCGAGTAGGCCCGTCCGCGCCGAGAGCACGCGGAGGGGCAGAGAGTGTTCAGAGCTGAGAATAAGATAACCCGAACGAAACAATACCGACGCCCAGCCTAAAGACCGTTAGGTCTCAAGTAGAAACAGAAAAGTACTATCGGTTCCGACAGCGGGACCGAAACACATCCGAACCCAATGGCGGAAAAAAACAATCTGGGGATGGAGGCGATGCCCATGCGCACTGTAGTCCAGGGGAGGAGCCACCTATCTCGTGATACTTCGAAGACTCTTCCAGGACAACAATGTGCAATCATCCGGACCCAACACTAGGCGGCGATCTATGCACAGATATGAATTCAGCAGCCCACATGCCTCGAACACTGTTTTATTTCTAGAACCAAGCAAGCCTGGTACAGGTAAGCATAAAAATACTTTTCAGTAGTAAATTACTGGTATGAATACAGTTCAACATAGCAGTGTAACTTGTACTGGTTTTGGTTACAGTTTTAAGTAAGCAGTTTGCAACACATTGCAGGTATAGTACATTCAAATGAATTGGCTTTTTAAGTAATTTTCAGATTACTTTTACTAACACAGGACTGGATCCTAGATTCAGCCCTGGGACATTTCTGAAAACAGGTGAGTAAATGTGTTTTGGTTATAGGTGCGATTTTTAAAGAATATTATTGCATTTCAAAAGTTGACACTTCGAAACTTTTTCACTTAAAATCCCCAATGTTATCCTACGGGAGGAAATTCACTTAGCAGGTAAGTTAGGTTACCGATACTTTTTCTTACTCAGTGCTGGATCCTAGATTGAGCACTGGGACATTTCCTGAAAACAGTTGAGAAAATGCGTTTTTGTAATTCTGCTGATTTTTAAGGAATATTTGTAGTTTCAAAAGTCGACCCTTAGAAACTTTTTGGGAGAAAAAGTTTCAATGTTATTCTATGAGGAAAAAGAGGTTATCGGTTTCCAGGTAGGTAATCGGTCTTTGGAGTTAGGGTCCTGGGGTTAGACTCAAGGGTCTCCCAGGGTCAGTGATGCACTGTTGTTGCACCCTCAGCGGCACTCGGGCGGCCGGGTGCAGAGTGTTGAGACCCATTGTTATCCTATGAAGGATAGGGGGGTTCCGGTTGGTGGCTGCGGCAAGCAGGCCACAGGGTTGTGGGAGCAAAGCTCCTAGGGTTAAGCTCAGGGCAAGTTGGGGACCAAGTTAGCACCAAAGGGGCACCCTCAGCGGCACTAGAGCAGCCGGGTGCAGGGTGCTGTTTTGAGGTCGGGTGCCCTGTTGATTTCAATGGATATTCTCTGGGACAAAGAAACACTTCAGGCTCGGGGACGAGGCTCGGGGACGAGGATCTTCCTGGAGCGACCAACACTTCTAGGGGTAAGTAGGGATGTAGAGGGTTGGTTAGGCACTGCTGGGATGGGCATACAAGGCCATGGGGCGTCGGGTGCAGGGGTGCCTTGGGACGTAGGATGTTCTTACCCGCTCTGGTCAGGGTAGGGGGTGGTCCTCTGGATTGAGGCTGCAGGCGACGTCTGGGGGCTTGAGGCAGGTCAGGGATCGCCGGATCTCGGGTCAGGATCGCCGGGGGCCCTCCTCGTGGTGTTTGTGCACTTAAACACGGGCCGGGCTCGATAGGTGCAGAGTGGGCTGGATTTGTGGTTCCTGGCTGGCACCAGAAGCTGCAGTTCAAACCTGTCTGGTGTTCATGGGAGAAACAGCTTGGAAAGTGAATGCAGACCATTCCTCCTGGTTTTTTGAGGTTGCTGGCCGCAGGACACGCCCGGGGTTTCGCAGGAGCAGGTTCAAGGGGAGACAGGGCTGGGGCCAAGTGTGTGTTAGCTCTGCACGGCTTCTCGTCATTTTTTTCTTGTGGTTGCTGGATCTAAGGAAGGAAGGTTCAGGGTGCCCATAAATACTAAATTTAGTGGCATTACCGGTAGGTAAAGGGCAGGGACCAATTGGTCCCTTCCCTGGGGTGGGTACACCCCCTATTCTGCCACTCTCCAGTGGGAGGGGGGCAGGAGCCTGCCCCTGGTGGGCTGGGTCCCCCCATCCTCAAGATGGTGGGGACTCGAGGTTGTTATTTTCCTCGACTCCCCCACCTTAGGGGTGGAGTTGGCATAGGTGGGCACACTTCTCTTCCTCAATTGTTTTTCCAGCTGGTTCTCCCGCCCAAGGTGAGGGGTAGAACCAGTGGGGACCAGTTGCTGAGTACAGCAATTGGTCTGGAGAGGCTCACAAAGGAGGTATGCCTTTGAAGCTTTTGCCTCGTGAACCCTGCCCATCCTGGGGGAGGAGGCTTGGCACCTCATCCCAGGATGTGCATTGTTTCAGGACCCGAGAGCAGCAAGCTCTCAAACGAGTGGCCCAGAAACATGTCTGGTGGTGGCAGCCTAGGCAGCCACTCAGTCAGGTCACTATGAGCTGGTTGAGTTTCAGGGGGCATCTCTAAGATGCCATCTGTCGTGCATTTTACATTAAATCTCACACTGGCATCAGTGTGGGTTTATTGTGCTGAGAAGTTTGATACCAAACTTCTGAGTCTTCAGTACAGCCATTATGGTGCTGTGGAGTTCGTAATGACAAACTCCCAGCACCATATAAACTTAATAGCAGCACTGCACTTACAGTGCCCAGGAATGGACCTGGGTACTGTAGGAGTACAGGGCTCATGCACCTGTATGCTCACCACTGGCATAGGGCACCCAGCTAGAAGGGTGACTGATGTATGCCAGGGCAGTGTTTTGTGGGCATGGCACACAGGGATGTATGCCATGTCGACTCTTCACTTTGTTTTGCAACCAGACACGCTGTCTGCCAAGGCAGTGTGCGAGTGTCAAGGTACAGGGACTCTAAGGGTGGCACAATAAGTACTGCAGCCCTTAGAGGTCTTCCCTGGTAACAGTGCGCTGGGTACCTGTGGTACCACTTACCAGGGGCTGACCCGTGGCCAGAGATGCCAATTGGGCTAGTTTTTGGGGGAAGAACACAGGCCCTGGAACCTGATTGGCAGGGACGCAGGGCACATCAAGGAAAGGTGCATCAGTAGTCTGTCAAAAAGTGGGGGGGGGGGTTACTGCAACAGAAACCCACATTCCTAAAAACGCCAACAACAGACCCCGCAAGCTCTTCGAATCGGTCAAACACCAATCCAACAAACTGGTCAAAGCTTCAAAAGAAACGCCCAAGTCACTTATATAATCTGAGGAATTCTCCTTTTTCACTGACAAAATCACAACCTTAGGAAACAAACTCAGATCCACCACTTACCCTTAACCCCTTCCTGATCTGCCACTTCCTTCCACATGCCCCCACAGGCCTCACCCAACAAACAAGCGCACTGGACTGATTTCAAACTATATGACAAACACGCCGTCTCTGACATCTTTTCCACCATAAACCCGAACAACCACTTTAATGACCCACTCCCCTCTAACTGCCTAGCTGCTACCGCCCAATCCATCATTCCTAGCTGGACGACAATAATCAACTCCTCCCTTCTTCAGGGATCAATACCCGACTTTCTGAAACCCAGCCGAGTCCCCCATCTTAAAAAAAATGTTGCTTGATCCTGTCTCCTCTGACAACTTTAGACCTATTTCTAACATTCCTCTCTTAGCCAAAATTCTAGAGAAGTGTGTGCAACAGCAGCTAAGCCAGCATATCATCAACTTCCATCTACTAGATGACTTCAAATCCGGCTTCAGGCCCGGGCACAGCACGGAAACCACCATTCTCCACATTGTTGATGATGCCCTCCAAGCCCTTGACCAAGGCAAAACCTGCCTACTAATCCTCCACGAGCTTTCCTCGACCTTCGACATGGTCAACCACGAATACTACTCGAACACCTCAAACTCAGGATGGGAATGGATGGCGCTGTTCTTGAATGGTTCAGGTCCTTCCTCAATAACCGTCACAGAGATTGTTAATTAACGGCATCCTGTCCGCTCCCTCTCTGGTCACTGTTGGAGTCTCCCATGGATCAACCCTGTCCCCAAACCTCTTCAACCTTTACCTAGAACCGCTTGCCGAAGTACTACACACCGCAAATATCTTCTACCACATTTACGCTGATGACACCCAGATCTACATCAAAATCTCCTCCCTCATGAAGATTCTTTCCCTGAATGAGGCCTTGAAATTGGCAGTTCTCTGGCTCTCCTCCAACCAACTCAAACTCAACGCAAAGAAGACAGAATTCCTACTAATCTCACCTCAGAAAACCAACCATGAGACTCAAATATGGATTAAGGCCATCACAGCCTTAATTTGCCCTCCAACCATTGTGGACTCGGCCAAATCCCTCGGAAGAACCCTTGACTGCAACTTGAACATGCAGGACCACATGAACTCGGTGGCCAAATCAGCCAGATTCCACCTGACCTATCTAAGGAAATTGCAACACTTCCTTGACACTCCCGACCTAAAAATGGCAGCCCAGGCACTAGTCATCTCCAGACTAGATTATGGCTGCTCTAAATGTAAATGTAAATGTCATGGTACTTATAGAGCGCACTGTCACCAGACGGTCACCTTGCGGTGTCGCCTATTCGGCTTCCTGGCGCTGATACTCATACCGCTGTGGAACCCCTCCTGGCTTTCCCTGTGAAGTGTCCACTCCTGGGCACTCCCAGGGTGAAGCCAGGCATCCTTAGCGCTGTTGGGGCCGGTGTGGAGGCTAAGCAAGCTATTGCCCAGAGTTACAGCGTGGGGCCTGTGATTAAACTAGGCACCGAGGCGAGAATTAACAGGTCAGAGGAAATTGAGCCCGAGACCCCGCCGAGGCGGGAATCGAACCCTGGTCCCTGGCCAGAACTCTGCATCAGGGTCTGCCGCTCTAACCATTGAGCCACACTCCTCCACCCTCTCGGTCTTACACAAGATCTCCCTGGAACCTTTAAAAGCCTGCCTCAATGCGGACGCTAGACTACTAACAGGCTCCAGGAATTTCAACCACATTTCACCTCATCTGAAAGCTCTGAAATGGCTTCCTCTAGAGGCCAGAATCCAACTCAAATTGGCATGTATCAAGCACAAGGCATTCTACTCAAACTCCCCTGCATATCTTGCCCAGAAATTCGTGTTATCCAGAGGTACCAGAAACTTCCGGTCCACCAGAGACCTCTTGCTCCAACCTGCACGTTTGCGGAAAAAGAAAACTTACAATCCTTCTCTGGGGCCGCACCAAGCATATGGAACTCACTCCCGCCCGCCATTAGAAGAATCCCTTCTATGGCTCTTTTCGAAAAAGATCTGCAACCTGCCTAATGGGCAAATTCCTTGCCTATATCTTGCCTTCTAATTTCCCAGAGACCGTGCTCTACCTCCGACTAGTGAATCCCCTGAAGTACCTAGTCACTATCCACCCGGCAACTCCAGGCATCCCTCGCAAAAAATATTGATTGTACATACTTGCCCTTTATCCCTTATGTAGCCAGCCCCCCTCCCCCGTAGTCTTTGGTATACTACTGTTGTTTACTGTTACTGTAAAGCACTCTGCTACCCTAACAGGTGAAGTTCGCGCTCTATGTAACTCAAAATAAATCATTTGTTTCCTCCCCTTAATAACCCACCTCCATTGCTGCCCTCCACCTCTCGTTTTCTTCGTTTCTTCTGCCGTTTGCCCTAATTAATCACCTTCTGCTCTGTCTCTTTGTCATCTTTCCTTTTCTACCTCATGACGAGCCCTGTGCACAAAACTATTGAATGCAACATATGCAGTCGCTTCATTCTAGTACGTCTGCTCTTGCTCTCTGTGACAATTACTCTTCTCGGACTCCTTTCAGAGGAAGAGACTGCACAGAGAGGGAGGCACTGAAAAAATTCTTAGCATACAGCCTGTGAATTAAACTGCAGCTAGTGGAGAGCATACTGGTCTTTTCTCACATCTTGGCCCTGGTACCCACTGCAGCAAAAATAGCCACGCCCCTGACTACACATATGTTTAGGTCACAGAGGTACTCCCTAACGCCTATGCTCTACTTGTCTAACCTCTACAATCCTCACACAGTAATGGGGCAGGCAAAATTGGTCTCGGCTAGGTGCTGCCACCGCTGCTGCTACTAAGAGGCCCTTATCCACACCTCACCATTTGTGATGGTTATAGAAGAGAAGTGATGTGGCTGTTTGGCGCATGAAATTCGAAGACATGTTTCAAACATGATGCTGTGAATAGAACTGCACATTTAGATACAAAACAGTAAGGTGCAATTAACAAAATTTCCAGTCACCTCAGAAATTTGAGACATCTGTAAAAAAAATAATTATGATTTAGCACACTGCAAGAACCATAAATAAATGGTATAGATGCTTTAGACCATCTTAAAAGTCTGAACATGTCCACAGAAATCTAGCACGCTCAATCCCAGGCACAAACCATTTTCTTTCATGCTTCAAGAGCCCCTTCTCTTTGGCTTCCTCAATGCATTCTGATTTCACGCAATACAGCAACATTTGCTCTGTATTAGTCCTTTCGTAATCTTGCATTAACATGCAGTAAGATCACAAATCTTCCTAGTAATATTGACAAGTACCAGTTTAAAGACTCTGGCCCGGGTTTACTAACACTGCACTGGGTTTGTGTAACAAAATTGGTGCAAACCCAGCATAAAGTGTTGTGGTGGGATTTACTTTCCAACATAAATCGTGATTTTCACAGAAAAGTTGCCTAACATTATGCAAACTAGAATTGTGCCCTACTTTGTACCATGGAACATACAAAGGGTAGCACATGGGCGTTCCCATATAGCCACGTATGGGTTAGACATAAACATCTATTAAAATCTGCAGGCAGGGATTTGAGCCAAAAACATACACCTCCTCGAAGCAGGCAAAACAGAGGGTCAACTTTTAAAAGTCTCCACATTTTTCAAACTTTGCATGTGTGTTGCAATGTACAGCCACTAGATGCCAGTATGAGCACACGCCAAGGTTAGGAGCTAAAATGTTATGCAGTGCGTCAACGACAGGCCAGTGATAAAACAAGCATTTACAATGCAATGGTTTTGCCTTTGTTAAAGTTAGAGCTATTGGCATTGCTCTTGACATTATTTTCAT
Source organism: Lissotriton vulgaris (assembly GCF_964263255.1). Taxonomy (NCBI): domain Eukaryota; kingdom Metazoa; phylum Chordata; class Amphibia; order Caudata; family Salamandridae; genus Lissotriton; species Lissotriton vulgaris. Next base: position 1,763,127,715 of record NC_141687.1, read on the forward strand.
TTATGTTTTTTTTAAACATAAATAAATGGCATTGTCATTTACAATAGCAGGGCAGGGCCCAGGGAAGGGGGGGAAAGGAGAGACGAAGGAGAGCTGCGGGCTCAGGAAAGGAGGGGGGGCGAGGAGAGACAAAGGAGAGCTGCGGCTCAGGGAAGGGGGGGGCGAGGAGAGACGAAGGAGAGCTGCGGGCTCTTGTTGTAATGCTTGCATGGATGAGTTGGTGGATGCATGGATGGGTGCATGCATGGATGGGTGGGTGTATGGATGGGTGTATGGATAGATGCATGAATGGGTGGATGGATAGATGCATATATACAGCCAATCCCTCAACAATTTATGCAATCCACAAACCCATTCAACCAACAACCCATCCATGCATCCACCCATACATCCATGCATACATCCATCCATCATGCATCCATCCATCCACCCACTGCGTCCCACTCCGACCCCTCTAAATATAACTCATTTTTTCTGTATATAGAGATGACTGTATTCACTAGTATATGCAGTAGACCTTTCTACTCTAACATTCCTATGTGACTCTTGCAGTACATCTATTCATATCCCTTCCATATGTATATAGAAATATAACGAGAAACAACATTCTCTTCTTTGTGTGACTACATCTAGTACATTTCAATTGTTTTCCTGTTTGTATCTTTTACTTAACGTATGTAAATCAAAGTCCTTAGGTTTGGCAACTGGTTCTTATGTAAAGCGCTCTGACACCTTTGGGTAAAGTTCGCGCTACATAAAATCACATTAAATAAAACTTTACCCCACAAATCCAACCATCCATTTGTGCCTAGGCTTACATTTTACGGCCTCGAAGCACACAGAGAAGGGACAGTTTACTAAGTCGATGCTTTGTAGGGTGCATGGCAGGGGACAGTTTTAGGCGCCAAGGGAGGGTAGGGAGCAGAGTCAGAGTACTTCACGGAGGTAGGGGGCACTTTTTTATGGTTCAGGGCAGGGGGCTACGGTACTTTTTGGAGCATGGCCTTATTTTAAAGGGCTCAGTTCAGGTGGAGGAACAGCACAAAACACCAGGCAGACAGAGGGCAGAAGGACACAAAAACGAGGGGGGGATGATTGTAACAAAGGGCAGAACGGCACAAAACACCAGGCAGACAGAGGGCAGAAGGACACAAAAACGAGGGGGGGGGATGATTCGAACGGAGGGCAGAACGGCACAAATCACGAGGCAGACAGAGGGCAGAAGGACACAAAAACGAGGGGGGATGATTGTAACAGAGGGCAGAACGGCAAAAAACACCAGGCAGACAGAGGGAAGAAGGACACAAAAACGAGGGGGGGATGATTGTAACGGAGGGCAGATTGACAGAAAACACGAGGCAGACAGAGGGCAGAAGGACACAAAAACGAGGGGTGGATGATTATAACGGAGGGCAGAACGGCACAAAACACCAGGCACACCGAGGGAAGAAGGACACAAAAACGAGTGGAAACAATTATAACTGAGGGCAGATTGGCACAAAAAACTAGGCAGACAGAGGGCAGAAGGACACAAAAACGAGAGGGAGGAAGGACACACAAGCTACGGCAGGAGGGGGGCAGGCACAAAGGGAATACGGACAACGGGAGGGGTCGGGAGGAAACACAAACTACGGTCACAGATGCCAGCCAGTTACCCCCACATTGGGTCACAGGTCGAAATGCAGCCTCAGCCCCACCCCTGCCCCTTCTCTTAGACAGCAGGGACTGTTTATCACACCACAGCCCCCTCATGCTCTCACCTTAATGGTCTAGTCCATCTGGGGGGAGTCAGCCAGTTGCCCCCACATTGGGTAATCCTGGGGGAGAGCAGTAGCCCGTTCCAGTGTGGTCCCCTGTCTCCCGCTCGTGACACGCTCGTGACACGCGATGCTTCCTGTTCTGGCTCCCTTCATTACGCCGTTTACTCAACCTTAGTCAATGAATGGTAGAGTCCTTCACCTAGGCAGAAGCGCGTCTCGGAGTATATAGCGTATCTTCCATGGTAATTTATGCTTTTCGAATTCCATTGACGACATGTCAACCATGAATGTATTATTTTTGTTCTTTCGAGAGCAAAGATTCGAGCGGGGGCCTTGTATGCTCCTCTCTCTCAAATAAGAAGCCGTGGCTAATAGTCTAGTATAACTCCCAGATTAAGGTTTATAAGGCGTCTAGCTTTCACAATTTGCTACGCCCTTGGTGCAGGAGCAGCAGAACGTGGCATCCCTTTTAATAAGATGTTCCATACTTTTAGTTCTTGCACTGTTACATAAAACAGAGTGCCTCTCAGACTTAAGAATCTTAATAGGGGACAATTGTGTCAGAGAAAGAACAAAATGATTATAAAAGCAGGGAAGTGGTGTCAGCCTAAACATCTGTTTCTCTCCCCAATAGAGTGTATGGAGGTGCCTGGGTAATCCCCCGATTATGGCAGGGTGGGTAAGGTACAGGTTTCCGTAAAATGAGACCACTACCCGCAGGGATCGCTCCCCCGAGATCTACTTGTATGAACACTGTGAAGCGGCCAGCTACCCCCCGCCATTTTGTATGGCTATTTATTTTCAACATGGCGCCTGCCCGTGTGCCCGAGAGCCGCAGTGGGGCCTTAAAAACCAAGGCGCTAACAGTAGAGATAGTGGTGGTCTTATGTAGAGGTCAGAAGACGCCGGAGGATACGGGCACGGAAACAACCTGGCGACCTTAGCTCCCGCACAATCATTCAGAGTAAATCTGGCGCGCAGATCTCACCTCTTCCTGCGCTGCACTGCAGTCGTAACGTGCTGCGGACCCTGCCCCTGAAACCTGTAATCTTAACTCCCGGCTCGGCTTGGTTTGCATGTGTTTTTTTCCCCTTTCTTGTTATCGCCTCCAGAGATGGATTTCTAACAGGAAGTGACGTCTTTCGCAAACAGAAGAACGGGCCACCTAGCGTCACCGACTAAGTGCCTAACGACATAGCCCCAATGAGAACCATAATAGACACACAGGGACTATCGGTCTTACTTCGACCAAAATAGCACCATCACTTTTAAAAATTATAGGTTCTGTAAACATCTCTCCAACTTCTCCATGGCACAATACAGAGATCTATCTCACTCGATAGCAGTCTGCACGTTCTCTCATTAAATGCAGCCGACAGACCCCTTAAAAACATCACTGCTGAAAATAAAGGCTTAACTGCAAAATCCAGTCGGTTTCCTTCAGATCGCGTGCTCTACCTCAAACAAGCATTTACAATGACGGACAGCGGGAGGGGGGTGGGAAGGAGCACACGGACAGCAGGAGGGGGGGGCGGGAAGGGCACACACGGACAGCGGGAGGGGGGGCGGGAACGGGCACACACGGACAGCGGGACACACACACACAGAGAGAGACTATCGGTCTTAGTTCGCCCGAAATAGCACCATCACAACGGCACAGGTCAACGGGAGGGGGGTCGGGAACGGGGAACACGGAGAGCAGGAGGGGGGGTGCAGGAACAATAAAAAGCACTCACCTGGACCTGGACTTCCTCCGGTGGCGGTTGGCCACGGAATGACGTAAAAAACAAACAACCCCAAAAAATAACCCCGCCCACCGCCGCATGACGTGAGCCACAATGCGAAAATCTGGTCCGAATTGACGGACAGCTCTGCCTTCCAATGGCTAGCCTCCATTTATGGAGCAAGCCAATGGAAACAGAGGCGGGGACCAAAGCACTCTACTGTTCTCATAAGGTTTGCCCTACAGCTGCGCAGTGCACAGCTCGCCAGGGCAAAACCTAAAAAGGGATCGGGAGCGAGGGGTAGGGGGCACAGGTGACCCTTGTTTATGCATAAGGAAAGGACTGTGGTGATGGCACAGCGAGTACTGAGATTGCTGTATTTATGATTGATGTGGGGTTGATTGAACAGGGGGTATTTAGGGACCCACTCTTTCTGCATGGAAGCAGGCACAGAGGGCTTCCAGAAAGGCTTGGGGGAGTAAGATATTAAAAGATTTGGTCAGTAGAAGAGTGATTGCACGTGGGTATATGTGAGGCCATGATGTAGGTGCAGACTGAATACAGTGTTTGTTTTAATAAGTAGGGGGGACAAGAAGGGAATGTGGCCAAAGGAAGCGTGGATTGCCAGCAACTCTATTATTGCATGGAATGCATGCAGAGCAATGGAGGGTTGGTCCCTAGCTAGGTTTGGATGGGGATTAGGTGGCATTGAGAAGGTTCAGAAAAGGTGGCATGAGGTAGGGACAGCTGATGCTAGTGGAGTAGGAAATGAGGGGAAAATGGTCACATCCTGATGTATTGTCGATACATTTGGGGGAAAGAAACTTAGTTGAATCTAAAGGTTTGGAATTGCTAAAAATTATGAAAAAGGATTTAGGTTGGTAAAGGAGCTATGGCCCGAAATAGTGGTGATGTGGATACAGTTGCTGCCCCAGAGAGTATGGCGGGGGTGCAAAAGCTGGAAAAGATCAGCAGGGTCCAGATGAAAGTGAGCAGGGCAGTGTCAGGTTTCTATTCAACACAGGAGACAGAGGTAGTTCAGCATGCAACCATTGTTTATTAATGTCTATAAATGTCCCAACATGACAGTGTTTATTTGTCCCCTTTGGGGAACAATCTTTATTTGGAACTGGTGAACAGGCCGATTGAAAGATGATGGATGGGGGAGCAAGCATGTTGATGGGTCCTCGTGGTGGCATTTCAACAGGATTTGGTGGAAGAGGAAAGTAAAGAAAGAATGAGGGAAGGAAAGGCGAGCAGGCATGGTCCAGGAGCGGGCAAGCTGATGTGGGCAGGATAAAGGATAGAGAGGCCTAACAAGACAGGAGCAAGGAAGTGAAGTATGAAGAAAATATTGAGATGGTGATGGAGGTGGAGGGAACTGTTTGCAGGTGGGAGATGGGTTAGTTTATATGCATTAAAATATGGTCAGCATATCCTTTTGTGCAGCAAAGAAGCCGAGGGAGGTTTGTCATTTTGCACCCGTTTTTTTTCCGGAAAAATGCAGCCTTATGACAAAAACAATGGTTCCTGTCATGATTTTCCTCCCAAGTAAAACCAGACAGAGCCGCCTGCTTGGCTTCTTTCACCAGACACAACACAGTGGTACTCTGCAATGACAGTTTTCCCTATCATAAAGGAAGTGACCGCTGAAAAGAATGAAAACAAGCATTTGCACTGAAATAGGTCTCGTATTTACGCTACGTTCAGCTATTGGCACTGTAAATGACAATGCCCTTTATTTATGTTTTTAAAACAAAAACATAAAAAAAAGGCATTGTCATTTAAAATCAGTGGCGGCTGGTGGCTTTTGAAAATGGTGAGGCGTAAAAGCCATCGTCAACTATCACCGAGTGAGCAAAGCGAGCACAAATTTCATTAACTCCTCCTTCATTGGTTATTATTTCTTGAAAGGCAATGGGAAATGTTTTTTTTATCAGTAGAGCTTGAGCTTTACAAATGCAAACATTAAGCTCATTTTCTGATGGATGAGAAACACATGATTAAGCCTTCACCTCCTCGCCACTTTCCTTATCCCAGTCATCACAAGCTGAGGAATCGGACCCGTCCCTGGACAAACTTTGACTGCCCCCATAAATACAACTAGAAACTAAGTCGAATAGGCATCTTCTTCCTCCTGCCACAAATATAATAGAGATCAATTACATGACACTGTTTCAGTCTTGCACTGCCAGAGAGGATGCTGCTGTTAAAAAGATGAATTAGCTGTTAAAATATGTTATGCAATTTTGAATGTGTCAATATATTTGAATGTATAAACTACATATGTAGGACAATCAGTTTATAGATACTTTCAGAATTTAGTAGGTAGGTAGCCTCTGCTCCCATTTTAAATCTGATGCAAAACATGTGAGATTTCTAGCAGACATATGTTCTACATCACTGGATGGATGTTATTGGATTAAAGCTTTACTTGGTCAAGCAAAAGTCTAAGGTGCGGGGCAGATTGATTCATAAACGTGTGAGGACTGGGACGAGAGAATACTAAGACTAGGTACAATGAACGATTACTGGTCTGGAACCGCATACTTCTACTTTTATCGCACACTCTCTGTTTTCTCTTTAACGTCTTCATCTACATTTTCCAAGCCATTATCATGTATTTCTCATCGACACATTTTATTATTTTTCACCGTTCCCTTATTCCCTTCCTTTCTACTGTAAGTTTTTGTTATTGAGATCTCTCTTTCTCGGTCACTTCGCTCCTCGTTAACACTTCTTTCCACGTATTTCTTTCTTTCATTGTTTACAATTATATAAACAATTGGCTGCGAATGGGCTGCATGATTATCGTCAATATCATAAAACATCGTGGACCAAGTCTCCACACTCCAACAATGCCAGCAGAAGTAAATGTAATTCCTGGCACTCGCAGACGAGAAGGTCAAGTAAACAAATCGTATTCTGTAGACTGGTAATTGGAAAGAGAAATAATTTGAAATGTTATGTTATGTTATGTTATAGTAGGTTTATATAGCGCACGGCTACTCTAAAAGAGTGTCCCGGCGCTTTCCACAGGCAACTCAATGTATAGAAACATAACAAGGAGAAACAGATAGAAGAAAAAAAGAAAAGGCCCACCAGAAAAAATTAGAGATTAAAAAGCCAAGTCTTCAGGCTCTTCCTGAACTGAAGCAGATTGGAGGTGCTGCGTAGCGCCAGTGGGAGCGAATTCCACAACTGGGGTGCCTTGAAGCTGAAAGAGCGCCCCCCCAGTGCGGGCCTTCCTCACACGCGGAACCACAGCAGTGAAAAGAGATTCAGACCATAGTGAGCGGGCTGGGCGATAAAACGCCAGCCTCCGCTGCAGGTACCCAGCGCCTGAGCCATGCAAAGCTTTGTGCATCAGCGTCAAAGATTTAATCATAATCCGCTTCTGGATGGGCAGCCAGTGGAGCGTCTGCAGCAACCCAGAAGCACGAGCTCGCCTATGTAGGCCAAAGATGGCGCGGGCAGCAGAGTTTTGTGCCACCTGCAGGCGCTGGACCAGATAATCAGGGAGGCCAAGAAAGAGGGCATTGGCGTAATCCAACCTGGATCCAATAAGCGCTTGCACAGTAATCCGCCTGTGCTCCACAGACCGCAATGGAAGGAACTTGCGGAGCATCTTTAAAATGCCGAAACAGGTGCCGGCCAGACCGAGGACATGAGTTCTCAATGAAAGCTTGTTGTCCAACTTGACACCAAGGTTTTTAGCAACCAATGATGATTGTGCGGGAGGACACATGTCAGACGGCCACCATTGCCGCCACTCAGGGTCGGTGGCACAGCCAAAGAATAAGACCTCCGACTTACTGGAGTTGGCTTTCAGACTGTTCTGCTGGAACCAGTCGAAGACCATTCCCAGACAGCCCCGAATACTCTCTCCGTCCCATGCCTGGTCTTTACCGCACGTGAAGAGGAGTTGCGTGTCGTCGGCGTAGGACACGATCTGGGCCCCATACGCCTCCACCGCCGCCGCCAGAGGGGACATAAAGATGTTAAACAACGACGGGCTCAGCACAGAGCCCTGTGGAACCCCGACTCCCAATGGCGGCATCTCGCCGGAGCTCTGGGAGACCCAGATCGTCTGGCGGCGGCCTTCAAGGAAAGATGTGAACCATTTGAGCACCGTCCCCCTAAGGCCGATGTCATAAAGCCTGGCGAGGAGCGCCTCATGGGGGACGGTGTCAAAGGCCGCCGACAGGTCCAACATGACTAACATGGCCTTGCCACCAACATCCAAGGTCTCCCTGATGGTCTCCCTGATGATCTCCGAGACCTCTAACAACGCCGTTTCCGTGCTAAAATTAGGACGGAATCCGGATTGGGATGGATGGAGCAGGTTGTTGTCTTCTAAAAAGCTCGACAAGACGCCATGGACATGTTTCTCAGTGATCTTGGCCAGAGCCGGGAGAAGTGAAATTGGCCTATAGTTGGCCAAAACCTCGGCATCAAGACCAGGCTTTTTCAGGAGGGGGATTACCATCGCCCTTTTCCAGGTGCGAGGGACACTCCCCTCCCTCAGGGAGGCATTGAGGATGGGATTGACCAGGGGGTTCACCACCGCCGCCATCCCGGCCAAAAATTTGGCAGGGCAGGGGTCGAGTGGCGAGCCTGATTTAAGGCTGGCCAGCAGCACCCGAGACGCCTCGCTAGAGACGGCAGGAAAGTCTGACAGCACTGCGACAGGCGTGGACGATGACCCATGTCCCGCCACGGGGCCGCAGCCACCCTCCTCCGAGCTCTCCAAGAAGGAGGCCTGAATCGCCTTGATCTTGTTGGTAAAAAAACTGGCGAGATCACACGCCCACGCATCCGATGATACTGGCGGGGGTGAGTGGGAGCTGGGGGTCGTGAACTCCTTCACAACGTTGAAGATCTCCTTACAGGAGTTTGCCGACGCCTCAATCCTCCTAGCAAGATATTCTTTCTTAGCTCCTAGGATGTCCTGGTGATAGGCCTTCACAGCCGCCCTGTAGGCAAGTTTGGCCTCCCCGTCGTACTGAAGGCGCCAGGCCCGCTCAGCAACCTTACATTGGCTGCGAGCCACACGCAACGCCTCCGTGAACCACGGCGCAGATTGCCGTATTACCGTGGACCGAGGGGCTGCCTTTGGGGCAAGATCATCCAGCCTTTCAGTCAACCACAGCTGCAGAGCCTCAGTATCTCTTTCCAGATCCCCCGAGAGGTGGCAGGGATGTTCCGTGAGCGCCTGCTCCAACATATCAGGCGTCACTCTGTGCAACGCTCTCGAGGCTGGTCTAGGCACCGTGAGGGCGCTGTTGTCCGGCCGCCCATTCTCCAACACGGAAAACCTAATCAGCCTATGATCCGTCCAGAGCACCGGCAGGGTTTCGATATCCGCAATCGGGACTGACGAGAACACTTGATCAAGGGTGTGCCCTTTCTCATGTGTAGGACCCGACACAAACGGTGCGAGGCCCAGCGGAGATGTAATGTCCAGCAGTTTAATAGCGTCCGGGTCATCTATCACGTCAAGATGGAAATTGAAGTCGCCTGCCACTACACAATGCCACTACACAATAGAGTACCATACCTTGAAAACATCCTTGTAGCTACTCAAGTCTGCGCAGGAACGGAGTAAATATATTCCCGCAGCTATTTGTAACCAACTCCTTAAGTTTTGGTTCATTACGCACGGCACTCGTGATGACCTGCCAAGCGAAAGGTAAAACAAGCACTGGTATAGCTTCATGGTACTACTAAACACCCGAGACCAACAGCTGCCGCCCAGCAACAGGCGCCATAACTCCATAACTGCAACCAATAACAGGGTGCCTCTAAAACAGACTGGAGACAAATAACTGACAGCAATAACAAGCAATGTGGCAATGGATCACCCCCAACTACAATAACAGCCACCAATTAGAAGCACCGTGACACTAAACACACCCGAGACCAACAACACCCGCCAATAACAAATTCAGTGAAGCTAAAACACATAGAGAGCAGCTGCCACCAAGAACAAGTACCTTGATGATAAAATGCACACGACAGCAAGTGTCACTATTAGCAAACACCATGACACTAAAACACACCCCACAACAATAACTCTCACCAATAACAAACACATTGATGCTAAAACACACACGAGAATTATTACTGCCACCAGTAAAAAACACCGTGCTCCGAACAGTGAAACTACCCACACCTGAAGATTTTTAACAAACACATTGGGGCATCGAAATGAATATAGTGCTCGGCTGGTACCTTGTGGAGTACAGCACAGACAGTACTGTAGAATTGCTGAACGTTGAGCATTGTCAAAACCGTGTTACTTAAGGCAGTGGAAGTGAATAGACCACCACATGAATATCCACGTGACGCTTTGACTTTGAGCAGACTATTTTAATATCAGTTTCCGGTTAGTGCACTTATGAACCTGGAGCTGCAAAAGGCACAAAGTCCCTGTTTGGTGCTGTGCGACAGGTGTGCTTGTGAGACGCACGAGCAGTCGGAGATAGCCCCTCTCCTGAGGTTAGACAGGAAAGCTCAGCTTCTGAGTGGAAGTGCAGGAAGAAAAGTCAGCCTGTCGCTTTAAAGGCCGTTTGTGACAAAGCGATAAGGAATTTGATGGCTGTATCAGAATTAGCGAGGCTTTACTTAGCCGGGTGAGGCTGCATTACGCTGCGCGAGTATTTGCTGATAATCGTAAACCAGCACAGGCTGGTAAAGGCCACTGACGGTGGAGTGCAATCTTCGGGTGCTGGCCACTCGCTTGAAAAATTCAACAAGTGTGGTGCCCCTCCAGTGTGCAGCAGCGGAAGGTGGGTGTGTGCACTTACTGGGGTTGGTGGGGGGCTTGTCCCCATTGGCCTCACTCTCCGCAGCCGTCTCCGGGAAGGTCTCCTCGCTGCCCCACTGCATGTCGGCTGGGCGAGAGCGTGTGGCTGTAAAGGTGGTGCAGTCCCCGCCGCGGGCGCCTTGCAGCGGCTCGGTGTCAGGCGAACCCTCGGTGCTTCAGGGATCACGGACGGCTTCACATGGCCTATGCGAGCGATGGGCCAATCCCAGCGCGGCCCTGAGGCGAGCCCCCGATGACGTCAGAGCTCCTTGACCAATCGGAGCGCGGCTCCCTCGTGCCAGCAGCCTATCAGAGCACGGCTCCTGTGTGCCAGCCACCAAACAGCTAGCTGCCCCTTCGGTTTGGTCTCCGTGGCTCTGGAGATGCAGGCGGTGATTTCTAGGGCAGTCTCAGGCCCCGGGCCGCGGCGGTGGAACACAGCAGGGTTACCTCACGGCAGGGGCGCTTACAGCCAGGAGTTTTTAGGCCACAAAAGCGGGGGCTAAGGAGAACGGTCTCAGCCTCGGTAACTCCTAAGCACTCACCTGGACTTCTTCCGGGTGTCGTCAATGCCGGCCCAGATTGGGGGCGTTCCCGAGAACAGGCTTTCGGCTGACGTCGCCAAATGCGAAAAATTCTCGGAACGCCCCCAAATCTGGTCTGGGATTGACGGACAGAGCCGTCTCCCAATGGCTAGCCTCCATTTATGGAGCTAGCCAATGGGAGAGTGGGGCGGGTCCCTGTTCCACACTCTAACTCATAAGGTTTTTTAGCGCATGCGCACTTTGTGCGCATCGCCAGGCAAAACCTAAAAACTGGGTCTACAAAGAGAAAGATTCAGGGTATTCTAAGAATGTGATTTATGACTCTGGAATATATTTATATGTAATAAGAAAGCATTGCAGGGAACATTTCAAACGTCAAATATGCAAATATGACAAAGCAGTCAAGGCTCACTTGTTTATCATTTCCTTCCTGTATATTCCATACGTGTTTCACTGTGCAACCTATACATACTTATTTGTATCTTTGATCATAGTGCACGCACTTTCTTTGCGGCATTTTTTCAACCTCTACTGATAGCTTGCCCAAAATGTATTTATTTCATCTTATCTGTGTGTGTTTCAGAACATACTGTCAGGCAGTGGTAATGTATCAGAGGTGGGATTGTTTATTGAATTGCGTGCTTATTCTTGAAATATATGGTGATCTGTAGGTCACAAATTTGAGTCCCAAGTGGCCGACTTAGCTTTTCATTCTTCAAAGTCAGTAAATTGAGTACTTTAAAGTCTCTGGCCGCAAAAAAATAACAAAAACAAAAAACAAAAAAAAAACATCTGGTCCCCTGTGGCACAATGGGGACCAGTAGGCATTGTAACTACCAATTTACAAAGGACGGTTGTGAAGAAATGTGCTAACTCAATTAGTATTGTAACGGGGAGCCCTAACCAGTAGGCAATTAGTAAAAGGAGCAGATTAGCAATTTTTCCTTCTCTGCCATCATAATCATAACATCTTGAAGAACCTGCTACGCAAGGGCAAAAAAAATATATATTGGTAGCCAGGATTCAACTATTCTTTAAGATTGCCAACTTGTAAATCAGTAAAAGAGTCTGAATCAGGACTCATGCTTATACAACGTATGGAATGTTCTCCATACTGAAGTCCAAAAAATCATTCTTCAACCTCCACAACAAAGGACATATTCCGAGTGCTGGTACTACAACACAAGCTCTTCTAGAGTGGAAATCGATATCAGAGGTTACACAATACCTTGGCTCCAATGTTTAATACTTTCTCAATTAGACCTATCAAAATATTTACTGTTTAGAGACAATTGGACATTTCACATTAAACAAATAAAAGACTTAACAGCTATATAGAGATCTTTTGTTCCTTAGTCCTGTCTAGGTATGAACCTAATAGGCATTTAACAACCAGTGAGTGTAATAATTGAAAAGGTTATTAAGATGGATCAAAAAATATCATCCACAATCATTGATACAAAAGGAAAAGTTACTTAGCCGTAATCCTAAAAGGTATTTCAGCAGATGCTCCATTGCAATAATAAACAATGAATTGCCTCATATATATATATATATATATATATATCTATATATATATATATATATATATTCATTCACTTAAAAAAAACATAGGTTTCAGGCCTTATATAGTTAGGAATTAGCATTTTAAAAACCTTGCAAATTCACTTAAAAAACCATAAGTTTCAGGCCTTATATAGTTAGGAATTAGCATTTAAAAAACCATTGAAATTGCTCCTATCTAGTTAGTTGTACTAACTATATTTCGCGCACCCGCAATCCACTGCTGATGATGTCACATATTACATAATTCATGACATGGTCAGTGACATAACTGATGACATCTCAAATGACATCACTGATGACATCTCATTTGAAATCATTGATCACATCACTGATGATATCATTCATGTGATAATACGATGCACCGATTGTTTAAATCGCGGGGTACGCGCACGGTACGCGTACGGTGCGCGTACCCCGCAATTTCTTTTTCTTTTTTCCCTTGGGGGTCCTTTTGGGACCTCTGAGAAGGGCTAGAGGGTTGGGGGGTCTCTACCCTGCCCCCTTTTCGTGTTTTCCACTCTTGTTTTGGGCTCTCTTGTGCCTCAGTTCTCCTGAAAAACTAGATGGTGGCCAACACTTCCTGGTTTGTACAGTTTGGAATGTTGACAGTCGACCGCCAGCCAATCAGAAATTCGCTCGCGCACGTACGGGTACGAGCGCGTACGGTGAGCGCATATAGATATATAATTTGCTCAAATTCAATTTTCACAACAACTACTGGAGGGATTTAAAAGGCACTACTGCATACCTGTCCCCACCATTTTGCCAAGTTTGGTGTAATTCCGTTCATCTGTTCGGGCTGTAGCCGTGTCTAAAGGTCTATAGAAAATGCCATTTGAAAAATTTCAAATTCAATTTTCTCAAGAACTACTGGAGGGATTTTCACCAAACATACAAAAGGCACTGCTGCATACCTGTCCCTACCATTTTGCCAAATCTGGTATAATTCTGTTCAGCCATTCGAGCTGTAGCCTTCTCAGAATGTCCCTATGGAAATTAACATGGGGAAAACACGTTTTGGGACCCCCCTTTTTTCTCGGCCCCCGCTTGACGAATCCCCCTGAAACTTTCAGGAAAGGAACGGAGCGCAGCGAGGCAAATTTAAGGAAAATTACAGGCAAATCCCTCAGTCGGCGCCAAAGTTATTGCCAATAGAATGTTCGGAATTTCCTATGGTAACTAGGTCCTAACTATATATACCTACTGGCGACCGCCAGTAGGAGATTATATATATATATATATATATATATATATATATATATATATATATATATATATATATATATATATATATATTCCTGAAGGTTGCCCTTGCAATGAGGACGCCACTCCACAATGGTAAGTTCACCTGAACTCTTTATTTTCAAACCGGCTTTCTTTTCTGAAATCTTCTGTTTCCCTAATGCATTTCGAAGCTTGCTGCTCCTTCCTCTGAGGGAAAGCCTGAAAGAGTCACAGTGAAACCCTGCACACCTTGCATTAATTAGTTCTCATTAGTCTGCCTTTGGGCTTTCACCAGGAGTTCTTGCCTGCTGGGATTTGTAGTTCAAATTTCGTGCAGTGTTCCCTTCTCTGTGCACTTGCAGGTCACTTTTAAATCATTTTACAAGCCCTCCAGTGGGCCTCAGAAAAACATGCCAGTTTGCCTTGTAAATACCTTTGTGCTGACAACAGGAAAGAAAAGTTCCTCCTTGCAGACCTCTATGCTTTACGGCGGTGCATCCTCTTCGGCAGGGCATGCCGCATGTAAATATTCCTGAAGGTTGCCCTTGCAATGAGGACGCCACTCCACAATGGTAAGTTCACCTGAACTCTTTATTTTCAAACCGGCTTTCTTTTCTGAAATCTTCTGTTTCCCTAATGCATTTCGAAGCTTGCTGCTCCTTCCTCTGAGGGAAAGCCTGAAAGAGTCACAGTGAAACCCTGCACACCTTGCATTAACTGTGCTTAACCTGTCTGCAGCACGAGGAATAAAATAAAGAAAAAGAAAAGGAACTGGCATGTCTTTCTGAGGCCCAATGGAGGGCTTAAAATAACCGGAAAATGAATACTGTTTTAAAATATTTCATCTGCAAGCAAATTACACAGACCCCACTGGAGGGGAAGAATTGGGCACAGCACAAAAACTTCAAATCCCAGAATGCACACGAATTTCCACACCTGTTTAAGTGAGGCCTCTGGAGAGGTTAATTGAAAAAGAAAAAAACGAACTGAAGGCTGGAGGGTGTGCTGTGCTGATCTGTGGCTGACAGACTGTGTTTTCCCTTTGAAAAAAAAGCATGTTGCTTTGAAACGCGTCAGGGAAGGTAATGAACAATTGGAAAGCTGAGCTGGTTTCAGAAAATAAATGGTTCTGTGAACTTATTTTTCGTGGAGTGGCGTCCATAAGCAGCGGGCACTTTTGTTGAAATTTCATACACGGTAGCCTCACCGTGGAGGATGCACCGCCATTAAATGATGGGTCTGCAAGGTTTGGAACTGTGCTTAACCTGTCTGCAGCACGAGGAATAAAATAAAGAAAAAGAAAAGGAACTGGCATGTCTTTCTGAGGCCCAATGGAGGGCTTAAAATAACCGGAAAATGAACACTGTTTTAAAATATTTCATCTGCAAGCAAATTACACAGACCCCACTGGAGGGGAAGAATTGGGCACAGCACAAAAACTTCAAATCCCAGAATGCACACGAATTTCCACACCTGTTTAAGTGAGGCCTCTGGAGAGGTTAATTGAAAAAGAAAAAAACGAACTGAAGGCTGGAGGGTGTGCTGTGCTGATCTGTGGCTGACAGACTGTGTTTTCCCTTTGAAAAAGAAGCATGTTGCTTTGAAACGCGTCAGGGAAGGTAATGAACAATTGGAAAGCTGAGCTGGTTTCAGAAAATAAATGGTTCTGTGAACTTATTTTTCGTGGAGTGGCGTCCATAAGCAGCGGGCACTTTTGTTGAAATTTCATACACGGTAGCCTCACCGTGGAGGATGCACCGCCATTAAATGATGGGTCTGCAAGGTTTGGAACTGTGCTTAACCTGTCTGCAGCACGAGGAATAAAATAAAGAAAAAGAAAAGGAACTGGCATGTCTTTCTGAGGCCCAATGGAGGGCTTAAAATAACCGGAAAATGAACACTGTTTTAAAATATTTCATCTGCAAGCAAATTACACAGACCCCACTGGAGGGGAAGAATTGGGCACAGCACAAAAACTTCAAATCCCAGAATGCACACGAATTTCCACACCTGTTTAAGTGAGGCCTCTGGAGAGGTTAATTGAAAAAGAAAAAAACGAACTGAAGGATGGAGGGTGTGCTGTGCTGATCTGTGGCTGACAGACTGTGTTTTCCCTTTGAAAAAGAAGCATGTTGCTTTGAAACGCGTCAGGGAAGGTAATGAACAATTGGAAAGCTGAGCTGGTTTCAGAAAATAAATGGTTCTGTGAACTTATTTTTCGTGGAGTGGCGTCCATAAGCAGCGGGCACTTTTGTTGAAATTTCATACACGGTAGCCTCACCGTGGAGGATGCACCGCCATTAAATGATGGGTCTGCAAGGTTTGGAACTGTGCTTAACCTGTCTGCAGCACGAGGAATAAAATAAAGAAAAAGAAAAGGAACTGGCATGTCTTTCTGAGGCCCAATGGAGGGCTTAAAATAACCGGAAAATGAACACTGTTTTAAAATATTTCATCTGCATGCAAATTACACAGACCCCACTGGAGGGGAAGAATTGGGCACAGCACAAAAACTTCAAATCCCAGAATGCACACGAATTTCCACACCTGTTTAAGTGAGGCCTCTGGAGAGGTTAATTGAAAAAGAAAAAAACGAACTGAAGGCTGGAGGGTGTGCTGTGCTGATCTGTGGCTGACAGACTGTGTTTTCCCTTTGAAAAAGAAGCATGTTGCTTTGAAACGCGTCAGGGAAGGTAATGAACAATTGGAAAGCTGAGCTGGTTTCAGAAAATAAATGGTTCTGTGAACTTATTTTTCGTGGAGTGGCGTCCATAAGCAGCGGGCACTTTTGTTGAAATATATATATATATATATAGCAGCACTGAGACATATAACATTATGTATATAAGGCAAACCATAATTATGGTATATGGTCTACTGAAGGCGATCTATCTTTGCCATGTAAAGTGTACAGTCTAATTCAGTACTGCTTTGGTTTTTCACGTTTTTCACATTTCATTTTGTAGCGCCATTTCAAATGCAATTGAAAGATGCAAATAAATCTGCCAGTTTTACCGTGATTGTGTGCGGCTCATTGCTTCTCTTGGAGAGGTGTCAATCTGATGTCATACGGCCTGGTCCGGCCGAGAGCAACGCACCACCAGTCACAAGTGCGCCATAACTGCCTGAAAGGGACCATGTGCGGAGACTGCGAGAGCAACTAAGGCAGCGGCGCTACCAGGTACTGTCACTTGGTTTTGGGCCCCAGCAAACTTCGAAAATAAGCCTGCAAGGGGATCACGTTTTTAAAACAAGCGGAAAGTAATTCAAACATCTTTTTGGGACTTGTACTGAACTACGGTAACAACAATGCCATCAAAGTAATGCTCACCGGGGGCCGCCCACCAGGGGGCGAACACTGTAAAATGCAGGAATTGTTTGGGTTCGGTTCCAGCCCCCGAGGATGGTTCTGGCGTACCCTTTGAAAAAGGTCTGTGTCAGACCGAAATGCATCAGGGGCCGAGAGATGCCAGCGCTTTTAAGATGCAAATAAATCTGCCAGTTTTACCGTGATTGTGTGCGGCTCATTGCTTCTCTTGGAGAGGTGTGAATCTGATATATATATATATATATATATAGCAGCACTGAGACATATAACATTATGTATATAGGGCTAATAGATAGGACACAGTATTATTAAATAGGAATGAGAGGACAACAGTAGTCCATAATCGGTTTTATGATTCGTCCACGTGACAACTAAAGCCCACTGGGGCAGAACACGCGAACCATAATTATGGTATATGGTCTACTGAAGGCGATCTATCTTTGCCATGTAAAGTGTACAGTCTAATTCAGTACTGCTTTGGTTTTTCACGTTTTTCACATTTCATTTGTAGTGCATATTTTATGAGTTTTCATTATGGTTCACCACTCGTCCCCTCATGTAAAGGGAACAGGTAGATTTGCATAGAATATATTTGCAACAGCGCCATTTCAAATGCAATTGTTTAAAAAGATCTTTCATAAAATGTTTTTTAATTGTGAAAGAAACTACATACTTATGGGTCACATACATTGTTTTTCAAATGTTGTATTTAATTTGAAAGAAAGACTTTATGCAATGCAATAGATCAGATGCTGAATCCAACATACCTTTTCTATGACTGCTAAAGAGAGGAGGCTCACCATAGCAACTAATCACGTCACTAACAAGCTCCAAAACTTTGTATATATTACACGTAGCACCCAATGTTAAGATGTTGTGAACAAGGCGGGTTCCCCGCCGAAACGCGTCGAGCCATTTCGTTCAAAGAATAAAATAACTCCTCTTTGACAAGATTCCCACAGTGTCAGCGCCTTATTTCGAACCAAGAGATCAAGGATTGGACGATATATCTATATATATATATATATATATATATATATATATATATATATATATATATATATATATATATATATGGTAAATGCTACCCACCCTGTAAGCATCTGTTCATAGTGTATAGTGTTAGATTCACATACTTATTCCTTCATTTAGTGTTGGGATAGGAAGTGTGCAAGTTGTTTTTGTTCAAAGAACGTTCGAGTCATTAGATGCAGTGTGATTCCACCCCTCGAGGTAGATTGCACCTGGGCACAGACACCAACTTATAGGTGTAAGGCTGTATTGAGTGTGATTAAAGATATGGTGCATTACTGAACAGTATATTTGAAGGAACATGTTATTTTAGGATCTGGATCACCTGAATGCGTACCTGGGGAGGAGCTGTGTACCTACAGCATTACATGCTGTGAATGAACACCTACAGGGTAAGTAGCATTTTTCCATTCATAGCATGTGTGGCTGGAGATACACATATGTAGCATAAACCAAAAAGCAGTATTCTCCCCTCAGTGGTGGCTAATGCTAGGAGGGTGCAGATGCCACACATAGTGTCCATAGCACTGCATGGCCAACTAGTGCCTGTTGTCATGCTAGTATATCCACACAATAGGTAAAGATGTGTGGTGTTGACCATGTAGCTGTTTTGCAGGTGCCAGCTATGGGAATATTGCCTAAGAAGGCAATGTATCCCTTGTCTTATGAGTGCAGTGTGGCCTAGGAGGAACATGAAGAACTCGCCTGGCTTAATGAGGCAAGTTTGGATGCATTTGACCAGGGGTCTCCAAACCGGTCCTGGAGGGTCGGATCCATGCCAGATTTTTAAAATAACTACATGTATCTCAATGGGGATATCCCAAAAATCTGTCATGGATCCTGCCCTCTAGGACCGGTTTGGAGACCCCTGCATTTGACAATCCACCTGGCTGTGCTTGGAGATGGGTGGTCTCTTGCGAGGTTTAGTAACGGAAATAAATAGGTGGGGTAGGTCTCTTGTTGGCACCTCCACTGCTGCGGCCTCTGTGGTTGCCTCTGCCGGCTTGATGCTGGTAAGAATGATGCTGTTTCCGATACAATTGGGTTGGTCTGGTGATGTGGGCCTGTGTGGCATTTCTGCCCATGTGCATGCTACTACTGCTATGCACAATGTAAACACCTTTGTAGCAGTAGTGACTCTTAGGAGTAAAACCTTGAATTGAAAGTCTTACCACAAAACGCAGGTACTGATGATTCGCTAATTGGGTCAGGATGTGAAAATACACCTCTTTCAGATCCAATGAATTCACCTTGGCAGAGCAGCGTAATGATGTCCTGTAGATCATGTAAAAGAGTTCAGAGCGGATGAACCTGTTCGAAGGTCAGAGGTCAAGGATTGATCAGAATCAGATTATAAAGAGTTGCCTCTTGGTGTGGAGGCTCTGGTTGTATGGCACCCTCCACCAGGAGTGCTAGCGCTACTTCTACCAGGAGTCAAAGGTGGACTCAGCTTAGGATATGCCAGTGGTGTGAGATGTTAGGGCGTAGGCTGTGGGACTCAAGGCAGAAGCTTTACTCTTCCACTGAGAGCACCCACTGATCAGAGATGATCTCCTCTAAACGGGCAAAGAAATCCCCAGGTACCTGTCAGACCCCTGCGCTGTTATATGCGGACAACATTGTCTTGCTGGTGAGAACTGCCCAGGGTCTTCGGACACTGCTTGATAGTTTTGTCACGTTTATGTATAGGCTCGACCTCTCTAACAACCATAGTAAATCTCAGGTGATGGTTGTGGGCCCTCTGGGGATGAAGTCAAGATCCTTTCATGTTCAGGGCCACAAGCTACCAGGGTTCAGACTTACACATACTTAAGTGTGGTTTTTGATGAATGGTCCACCTGGGCCCCTTTGATAAAATCCAAAAGATTTTCCCTGTCCCGCTCTATAAGGGTGGTTTTCTCCTCCTCCAGAATCGGCAGAAAGTCTCTGGGTGCTTTGATTAAAATTTACCAGACTAAATAGGTTTATGTGGCCACAGTTGGCAGTGACGTCTGGAAAATGTATAGACCTAAGGGAGCTACAAGTGGAGGATAATGGATTCTGTACCCTTCTTTTGGCAGTGCCAATATATATTCCCACCTTTAGGGTTCCTGAGGAGTTAGGGCTGCCATTCTTGTCGTATCTTATTGCTTTGCGCCCCCTGCTTAGGTGGCTCATCATATGGGGGAGATCTGCAAATCACTAATAGGTAGATACTCGTGGACTGTATGCAGTTTCAAGAGTAGAGGTAAATTAAATGGCTGGCAAACATACAACACCTTTGTTAACCTCTTCCCTGCTCATGACAAGCTCAGCTCGTCATGAGGCACAGTGGAGCTGTGCTTATGACGAGCTGACCTTGTCATGAACAGTGATAAATCTGATTTTCCAGCACAGGAGTGGAAAACCTCTAGCAGCCAAGGTGTTAAGCTGGCAGACCAGCTTTGCTTGGCTTGTCACTTAATATTCTGAAGGCGTATATTCTTTGTACATGGAATAGTTTCCCATCATGGAGAAGAGCTGAGAGAGAAGCCTTTGGTGCAAGGACACGCACAGACTCTAAATGAACCAGCTGTTGAACCCTATCTGATTACCGTGCCCAATAGTCCTCATTGGTTTCTTCTTGCCAGAATCTGGTTTAATCAATTTCACTGATTGCCGGCTTTTTCTAGGACTGACACCTGGAAAGTGCATTGGGGCCTTGCACATGTGAATTTCTCTACACAGGACCTTATGCATTTTATGTTTTTCTGTGGTTTTTATGTTGTCCCTTGTAGAACTTTTTTATTACCCTGCTGACATTTTGGAATTTTGTCCAGGGCTAGCCCGCTCTTATGCACCTTAGGTTACTTACAGATGTTTATACACACTATGTTGGTGCATGTTTTGTGTCTGTATTACTGAGGTTGGAGAAGACACTTAATTCGAGTTCAGGACTGGCCTGATCCATTATGCAGTATGCACTTTATTATTGTTTGATATTTTTTATAAACATCTTATACTTGTTGGGCTAGTTAGCTCTGAATGTAATGCCCTTCATTGTGATTTGTTGTTTTCAAGTTAGTATGTTGGTGCTCTACAAGTTATGTGCCGTGAAGTAAGTGGTCTCTGTATATGGCATACTACTAGGTGGTTATACCGCGCACAGTTCAGGGGTTCCCCAAAAGTGTACAGGGCGCAATGTAAAGTTCGCTATTAGTGGTAGTGTGGGCGAGCAGCCTTAGGTCTAACACAGAGGAGTGTAAGACATTTATTGCAAAACATTGATCACTAATGGACACACAGCTCAAAAAGGAGATCAATACCCATTTTAGAAAAATAAACTTCTGTTTGCATTTTATTTTAAGACCAAGACCTTCGAAATGAGGGAGGTACATTTTTAACTAAACATACTTTCCACTTTCAGAAGTCGACACTCAAAACAATTTCTGAACCTTTCAATGTTATCCTATGGGGAAACAATATTGCGGTTAAACAGGTATCGCACTTACAGTTCCAGTCTACTGGACCAAAGGTCAGCAGTGGCCAAGGGTTAGGTTAGTACCAAAACTGCACAGGGGAGGCCGGATGCAGAAGTCAAAATCGGAGTTCTTCCCAAAGCATTTCAATGTAGACAGGGGATGCTCAGAGCCACACTACTTGCAGGTAGGTAAATTGGTTGCAGGGACCACGCTTTGTGGGTTAGTACAATCACAGGAGGGGCCACAAAGCATTCCCAAGCATACACTAGTGGCATAAGGCCAGCAGGCTGCAAAATCAGCGTTGGGCGCCCAATGCTTTCAATGGAGTTTCTTCTTTTGACAAACAGGCTGCAGGCGTTGTACTGGAGGTTGCAAGAGGGAGACCGACGACAGCAGAGGTAAGTAAAGATGTAGGGGTTGCAGGGGCACTGTCTATTCAACGCAGCAAGGCCCAGGGGATTCGATGCAGGGGTGCCCTACGACATCGGAGTCTTCTTACCAGAGCCGGTTACGGTAAGGCGGAGCCTCTGGATTCAGGCTGCAGGCATTGTCGTGGAGGTCAGGAGTGGTCAGCAAAGGCTGGACTCTAGGTCAGGATTGCTACTCAGATTTCATTGGGCAGTTGGGTCACTCGGACTCTGGCCATGGGCGTCAGGTGCAGAGTGGGTAGGTATCGCGGTTCAAGCTGGATCCGGAACCCTTGGAGGAGACTTCTTCTGGACAGGTCCGCTGTCCACAGAAGATTGGAGTCTTTTTCGAAGGCAGCAATCATACAAGGGTTATCAGAAATTGCTGGCTGCAAGACAGGTTGCAGTTTCGTCAAAGCAGGAGACAGGCCAGTAAGGCTGGGGCCAAGGCAGTCATTGTCTTCAGTCTTCTCTGGAGGGATGTCTTCTTAGGTTGTCGCAGATCTAGTTTCTAGGTCTGGGGGAGCCATCTAATTACTAAATTTAGGGGCGTTTTAGGGTAGTAGCAGGTAGGGCCAATGGGCACCTTACCTGGTGTGATTACAGCCTCCATTATGCCACCCTCCTGTGATAGTAGGCATAGACCTAAGCCTGAATAGAGGGGTCAGCCTATCTTCAAGATGGCAGGGATTGAAAGATGTGCTTCACTCGCCCTCTCCCACCTTAGGGGTGGAGTTGGCAAAGGTGGGCACACCTCCTATTCTCCTATGTTTTTCTGCCGAAAGAGGTGGTGTAAACCGGAAGCTGCCATCTGCTGCTAGCAGATGAGGCTGAGGGAAGGGAGGGGAGCATTACATAGGCAGCAGGTCTTTGAAGCTTCCCCTTCGAGCACTGGGACATCCTTGGGGAGGAGGTGTGACACCTCTGCCCAGGATGTACATTGTTTCTGGTCCCAGAGAGCAGAGGCTCTCCAACGAGGGGTCTACAAACATCTCTGTGTGTGGCAGGCTGCCTTAAGCCAGCCAGTGCCCACAACAGGGTCGGAAGGTTTTTTAGGGCGACACCTCTGAGGTTCCCTCTAAGTACATGATGTAATGAATCGCACACTGGCATCAGTGTGGATTTATTACAAGGAGTTGTTTGGTAGCCATCGGGAACTATAGTGGTTGAGTGTCCAGCCCATGTACTCCTTATGAACTTACAACACTTAAAAATGGACTTAAATACTGTAGGGGCATATCTTAAATACTGTAGGGGCATATCTATTCATTCAGATATGCTCTCTCTAGCGGTATAAGGCGGTGAGGCCTGCTAAAGGCGTGACTTACCTATACATAGAGGCAGTGCTGGCTGGCATGGCACCCAGACAGGGTGCTATGTCAACTTTGTTGTTTTTCTTCCAACAAGGGCATGCAAGCTGCAAGGGCAGTGACCTGGTCCTAGTGAGGGGGGGGGGGGGGGGGGGGGGGTGCCAGGGGACAATTGTCAGCTCCCAGGCCCTAGGTACTCGGGGTACCACTTACTAGGAACTTGCATGGGGGCAAAGGTACCAATTGGGGATTTATTGTAGGGAAGAAGCACTGGTATAAGGGACCTGGTTGGCAGGGACCCTGTGTACCACAATGGAACCCACATAAAACCAGGCAAAAAGTAGGGGCTAACTATGACAAAAGAGGCACTTTCTCACATGCTGTGTTGGCCAGAACTGCCTGGATGGCTTATATTTTTGGCAAACTTTTTAATTTTTTTTTACTTTAAATCTTTTTATTTTAAGAGATAGAAACAGAACACCGGGCCTGATATACACACCGTTATGCCCACAACCCTATTTAGGGCCGGCAGCGCAATTTATGATTAAAAAGGAGCTTCAATGTAAGAAGTTGAACACAGCATGTCGCCTACAACCAGTGATGGGCCGGCCGCGTGGTCAACATTAAAAGGCAGCACTAAGTTGTTGTGATGTTTCATAGGGCCCTTTAAAAACCGTAAATACTGTAACAAGGGCACAAGGCCCGAAGAGAAGGAAGCAAGAGAAGCAAAGAGGAGGAAGACAGACAGAGAGTGAGTAACAGCGTTTAGATAGTAGTAGAGAACAAAAGCTCATGGGCGGACAGGAGGAAAAAGAAGGGAGAGGGTGGGGTCAGTGATCTAGGCCAGTGAGGGACAGTATAATCCCTACGAGAGGGTCACGCGCTGGGTTGGGCCAGTTGTGGAAGCAGCTTGTCAGGGCAGGCGGGAGGATTGCATCTTCGAAAAGGCGCAGCGCTCTAAGTTTGGCGGGCAGATAAAACTTTTTTTTTTATCATGAACATTTTATTATTGTATGTATAGTCCAGGATGGAACTAACCTGTATGCGGTCTTATTGATCAATATTATTTTTTTAATCCTAATAATTCTGATGCATTCTGTTTTTATTCACTGATTGATGTATGTAATGATATTATTATTCACTCTATGGTCTAATTTAGACAGAATAGTTACTTTGATGATGATGAATGATCTTGGCCTAATTTCCTATGGGTTACTGGGAGCTCATTTATTTATCCTGCTCCACCCATCACACCCACTATAATGGAATAGAGGTACAACTGGCGATGCAGCAATGGGAGGCGGTCCCCAACCTATTGATACACTTTACTCTCCTTGTCTGGCGATTGGCATCACCTGTAACCTGTGCTGAAACGAGTTTTTGTGCTGTGTACACGACACAGAAGTCTGACCAGGGAACCAAGGCTGCGTTTATGGGCTCCAGAAGTGCTTTATAAAAACTGAAACAACAAGGCACCAAGGAGGCCAGTTGAAGGATCATAATTAAAAGAAGAGACTTTGTTTACTCCACATCTGCAGCCTTTCTGATGCCTGTTGCAAACACAGTCATCTCTGCAGATGGAGGTTCTGAGGGGAATGGTATCTCTGACTCAGAGAGGTGTTGAGACTACTATCTTTCAGAATGGCCAAGTAATTTACTGTGTCTATATTAGCAGGAGGGAACAAATTTGCTGCCTTGCTGCGGTCATCATTGTCACGAGGGGCATTTGAATGTCTTCAGAATCTGATTAAAAGATATAATATAATCTAAGCCAATATTCTTCCCTGGTCCAGGATATGGGCTGACTGCCATCTTTGTATCTGGTCTCTCGAATAAAGTTTGAGCTCCACACCTTGGTTGGAGGCATGGGTTCAAGAACTGGAGTTGGTATCGTTGGAGGGCAGCTTGCTTGTTGAGCTTCTACATCATTGTTGGTGATTCTACAGCTCCTTGCACTCGGATATGACAAAATGTGGTATGGCGTCCCATCCGGACTATTCTTGGTGTGAGATGCATAAGAATAATGCCTTCAGATAAACCCGACCATCCTTAGCTCTAATAAACTGATGTGCAGACTCTTCCTTTTTCGGGACCATGGATGCGCACCTCACCCTTTTAGGGGCACATCAGTGGTGAGAGGAAACTATAGTTGAACTACGAAAAGGTCCTGACCCTTGAATATGAACTGAATATATTTCCACCAGACAAAGAACTGTGTTGTTTTGGGCATTAAAAGGACGAGTTCAAGCTCAAAGCTTGATGCCAACTACCACTGTTTATCCAGTTGTTCTTAAAACAGTTGTACTCAGTGTTGATACTGTGGCATTAACTATATGCACAATTACATCAGTCTTAAGAGAACTTTGTATTTTGGGACCAAAATCTGATGATTTGATCATCCTTTTCACACTAGAGCCAGAGTTTCTTTTCCCTGCTCTTTCAGATAATCATACAGAATCATACTTCCAGGAACATATTTTGTCTTTTGGGAATTTGAACAAAGTTCTGCTGGCTGAGACTGAGACCAGTTTTGTGATGTGAACTGCTGGAACAGCCTATTGATACGAATGGGTCATGCTAAGCCAATCATTCAGATACTGGAATAGTTAACTCCATGACACTGCACATGTGCTGTCACTTGTAAAACACTTGAAACACCACTTTATTTTGAAACAGAATGCCCTGAACTGTAAATGTTTAGTATTTACCATAAATCTGAGGCACGTTTGGTGTTAAAAATACATAGGGGTGTGGAAATATCCAAATTGGTGGATGCCAGGAAGTCCCCACAATTGATGGACTGAAATTGTCTGTCTGTGGCTACATTAATTTGTTCAGTGTCCTTACAAGAAATATTGGATGCCAATTACCAGACTTCGTGGGGACGAGGAGAACCTCAAGTTGAAATCTTGCTTGCGCTGTGCCCACTGGCACCAATTCAATGGCAAATTTCAAAAGAGTTTGAGAATTTCCATTTGGAAGGTATAAATATGCATATGGTGTTTCTTCTTTGGTGGTGTAGGGCTGGCATGGAAGTGAATATTCTATGTTGTTCAGTCTGGATGGTGTCCAAAGCATGCCATAGGAGGTGAAATAGTGCATGTTGCAAAGAAAACGAATACCTTTCTCCTTTCCTGCATGTGAAGAGATGGTGAGAGGTGACCCAAGGAGTCACTTATTTGTTTCCTGCCACCGGTTTGTCTTTGTCTGCCTTATTAGGAAGGCTACTGGATTGGTTTATACCAGATCTGTTGCCAAAAACGCCAAACATTACCAGACGGAGATAGGAAGGAGTCCCTTTGAACACAATGGTTGGTGTCTGTATGACTGAACATGTTGCTGGTGTTGTAGAGTGCAAAGAAAACGGAGTATTTCCGTATCTGCCAAGATCGTTTGAAGGGCATAGTCAACATGTTGGACTTACCAGGTATTTCCCATCGATCGGAATCTTGAGGAATCTGGATTGTACCTCTAGATGGAATGAAGTGCATCTCAGCCTAACATCTATTAAACACTGTTTCTGTATCCTTCTGGCAGAAACCTATTTGAAATAACTGAAATGATGTTTCAATGAGTACCAAGAACAAAAATTCCCCTTCTCTGGGCTGGTTTTGGCTTGCTCCCATATAATTCTCTGGAAGCTTCTTCAAAAAAAGGTGATGCTTTGCGTTATAGCTTCAAATCATATCTAGAAAAAATCACTATATTGTTGAAAAGCTCAAGGAGGTAAAAGCTAAAGTAATAATTTATTTGCCCATTGTGTCTAGATGTTGGCCTTCTACGGTACCACATCAATGTGGCCATTTGCTTTTTTCATGACAACCTCTAGTCATCTGCAGAAATGATCAATTCAATATTTACTTGATTTATGAAACACATCAAAGATGACTCTGCAGTCGTGCATTTCTTTTTCAAGTGTCCCACCAACACCGTCCCCGCTGCCGGATTCTGAATGCAAACGTACTTTCTTCCCACAACTGCTCCAGAATTGGATTTGATCTAACCACATGTCTAAATTTACCTTTGAGGACAAAGAGAAAAATATCTTTCTATGTCATACAAACTGGAAAGTTCAGCTTTTTTTGAGGCTCTATCAATTATGCCATGTAACCTATGGATGTCATCTAGATAATAGTATATAGGCTCTGGTTCTTGACTTTGGTCTTTGGCAGATAAGCAGATCTCATATTTCAGAGCAGCACTCATAAGGGCATTATCATGGTTTTCACTGTCAGTATAATCGCCATAGCCTTCCCTAATATCAACATGGCAATCAGTGGCATGTAGAAGGTCTTTCTCAACCTATTTAGCCAAACAGCTGCATATAACAGAGGATCAGGTGGTCCCAGAGGTTGGCGTGAAACAACCAGGGTTACTGGCTGGGGATGTGCAGGAATTACAGGCTCCGGTTGCAGAAGAGCCAGTAAAAGTAAAGTGGGTCCCACTGGAGTGGCTGGAGGCACTGCAGTTAAAGTGTGGGCCTGAAAAGGTGGAACCAGAACCATAGGATGCAAGAAATACTTATGAAGAAGACAAGGTGCATTTGCAGCCCATTTAGATGAACTGCCTGAGTGTGCTACAGGCCATACTTATTGTCCAAGTCAAATTATTATGTCATGTTATTTTTCATTAAGGTAGAGCTCTCCCGCCTAGGGAGAGGACGCCCCTATGCACAACCAAGGGGGGACCAAACGGTCTAGTTCAATTCATCCGATATGTGCAATGAGAGTGTTCACAGCAAGATTGCTTATATAAGAGAGCTCTACCTTAGTGCTTACCTTTCCAACACTGACTGGCCAGACAGTGTTTCCCCGGTGCACACCACAACCGCTGTAAGCAATCTTCATCTTGGATTACACTAGCTGTGCGAGATCCTATCATTTATACATGTTATTTTTCATCACATGTACACAGAAGATTCTTCAAATTATAAAATTTTTCAACACAAAGATGAAAGAGGCGAAACCACTAAAAGCATACTAATTAAAAAGTAAGGAATTTTTTGTTTTTTTATGAAAGGCCAGTTTGTATTTGTTATGGGAATGTTCAACAGAAAGTGATCAGAAGAACATAGAGAAGTTTTGTAGAAAGGTACATGGAATGATTCAGTCATAAATGCATAGGAAGCCTAATTAATAATATGAGGGACAATTACTAAGAATTTAAACAGTATCCTCTTTCAAACAGGTAACCAGTGTATAGGACTCAGAATGGGTAACTGGGTCTAGGCTTCTAGAACCCGCTACAAAACATGCAGGAGCAATTTGCATCAGGTTATATCTATGGAATTGTTTGTTAGGAAGGCCCAGGCAGTCAGAATAAGGGTGTTAGTATGGGCCACACGTATCTACAAAAGGAAGAACAATTCACTTTGGTTATCGGAAACTGCGAAGGCAGATCTTAGTCAACGTAAAGTCTGAGGCTGCGAGATTGTGTACAGTTTTTTTCCGTAGTAGGAGGAATTGGTATTGGAGTCCCAGCTTCATCAACATTACCATTGTCAACAGTTTAGCGTCCATGATTGGGAGAGGAAGGATGATCCAGGAAATCCAGAGGGGAGTGCGAGGGGGAGGGATAATTGAAGAAGGATGATAATGTTGACAGTGAAATCTTTTATGTTGAAAGGTTGCTCTACATCAGAATGAACAAAGCAGCCATAACAAGTGTGGTTGTTGATAGAATGGGCCTTAAAGTGACCATTTGTACTAGTTGAAGGTGAAGTGATTGAAAAGCCTGTCGAGGTTGTGGTCATCTATAGCATCTTCGTTGAGCCTGCCATGGACGGGTCAAAAGACTACAATGAAGGGCATGTTGACTAGGTTTTCAACAGAGAAGGCGTTGTCAGGCAACAACCTGGAGGCAAATGTTGACGCTTTGAAAGCTTTTGACAGATGATGCTTGGATTTGGTAGATTTCGCTGAAGAAAACTCAAGTGATACAGCCTTCGAAAGAGCGCCCACAGGCCTGAAAATCTTGGCATTCTCTAGGGATCTGCCAACAGAATCAGGTGTATGGAGCTCAGAAGTGGATGCATATGGTTTTCAGATGGAATTCAGAGTGAATTTGTCACCTTTGCAGACGACAGCAGAGCTGCACATCTCACAGAGCTATAGCCTGGAGAGTCAACTTTAAAGACTCTAACAAGTCAAACATCTTTGAATTTTAGGGTTTTTGGAGCTGTTCGACACAGTTTTGAAGAAAATAAACTTAATTTTGTGAAGATCTTTTTCGAGCCATATGAAGTACACAGCGTGAAGAAAGATCTACAGGCTGTAGACTACAGACTACAGAAACTGTTTGTGTCCTACATCTGGTAGTGAAGAGGTTCACAAAGAAAAGACTGACTACCAGACTAAACTAAAAAAAAATCTGAAGAAATAGCAGAGCAATTAAGGTCAGTCTGAAGTGCAAAAGGAAATCAGACTTGGTGCCTCTGTGGAAAGTTGCAGCTCTGAGGCCCTCGCCCTCACTGGTCAGAGTTCTGGTCACAAATGAAATCAACAGACAAGATATAGTCTACGGTTGCATCATTATTTGAGCTTATGTTAAGACTGATTATTGATGGTTCGCTCCTGGCGAAAGGGAATATTCAAGCGTTTTAAAATCCAGTGCTGGAAAATTAAAAGTACATTTACTTATCAGTCAAATCAATTTAGTGAAAAACATTCACATTTTTCTAAAGCATGATTATTCAAAAGTGATACTATTCTAAGCTTTGCTTCACAACTCATGTTTTGTCACTGAACCAAGTGAATTCTAAGTTAAAAGAGTCACTTATGAAAATATAGAGTGGTGGGTTTCTTTTCTCCATTAATTCACATTCGGCATGGTGTAAATGCAATTGTGAGCTGGAACACTGCCTTTAACAACATCATGAACTACACTTACATGTTCCTTGAACAGTTTTTCCTGCATTTTATTTTTGTTTAGAAAGTAATGTCTTGCCCAGTCGCCTGCCGTCAAAGATTTGAAGGTGTTATCCAAACTTTCCTCCTTCTTGAAATTTTCAATAATTTCTTTTAATTCATCTTGACGTCCCTTTATTGGTCGGAACCTGTGAAGAATAAAATTATACTAATGCAAATGATGTACACAGTTTACAGTAGTTTATCCCCAGCACTAGAAAACCCTATTTTGCTGAAAAGCATGTTCTCTACAGGGGAAATGCTCTCACCTGAACAAGCCTTTAGCTACTTGCTCAAACAGTGTACAAAACAAGATGCCCAGATACGCACTCACAAAATAAATACAGAAACTAGTATAAAAAAAAAAGTGTACGCCTCTAATGCCAAAATAACAGCATCAACATCATAGGTTTTTTAGTAGACGTGGGCATCAAATGTATGCTGCCACTGACAGCGCATTGTCTTAAGGAACCCCTTCCAAATCTTGCAGTTAGGATTCGGTACTTGCATTTAACACTACCTAAGCAGAATCAGAATCCTAAACCACTTCCCTAGAGACAAGCAATGCATCTTGTACATGTTGTGACTAGGCAGATGTAGATTAAACTGGGGATGGATTCAGCCCTTCCTCAAGATAAACCCATTCTCCAGTCCCATTGATCCATCCTAATTGTACACAGCCAGTAGCCATCTTGTGGCACTGGAGATGGAAAGATAAAAGGTGGTGGAGGATGACATTTAAGTTAACAGTAGGAAGCTGGCTCACTTATTAGTACACTGAAACGAGGTGCACTGTGCAGAGAGTCCAGGCAACCCTTATTGGCTTACAGAAGCACAAGTAACAAACCTAAATGTTCTCTTTTTTGGTAGTGGTGGCGAGCACTTTAGGCTCATCAGAGGGTAGTGATAAGCATTTGTTGTACTCACAGAGGTAATAAATAAGACACACTCAAGAATAAATCTGAGACCAATTTAGAAAAATAACACATATTTTTGTATAAATTTCAACACCAAGAACTTCAGTATCAAGTAAGTACTTTTCAATATATTGGTTTTTACAGGTAAGTAAAAAGTTCACTTAAAAGCATCTTTATGCAATAATGCTTTTCTATGGAGAAAATAAGGCATACACTGCAAACGGTTACTTGCAAAATGTTTCCAGGGGTCCCATTTAGGCTTTAGGGTGGTAGGGGGTCAAGGTCCAAAGACCCACCAGCCAGATAGTGTTTAGCTGCCCTGGAGTGTCCAGGTGCAGAGGTGCCGGTCGGGGCTTTGCATATTAAATCAAAGACCGGGCCATCTAGAAACTGGCTGCAGAGGGGAAATTGGGGACAAGTCCGGGAGCTCCCAAAGGAGAGCTCGGTCCGTGAGGGCCCTGAGAGCAAGTAAGTACAGTTGGTTCTTGGAAACCTGTGCTGGGGCACACTGGTGCAAAGTGGTTAGGTCGGCTGGGTTTGTGCGTCACAGGCGCTGACAGTTGTCGGTTTTGCCGGTTGAGGCGACAAAAACAGGACAGCTGGGCTACTCATGAAGTGGGTCTCTGCGGTGCGGACGTCATTCGATGGCTGCTCGGTTGTGGAGTCATTGGAGTCCGGATTGGACTCAAACAGGTTTCGATTGCTGCAAGGGGTCCAGGATCCCAGGTATGGGTGTTGTGCAGATCTGGTTGATCGTGGAATCTTCTCACTTGGGAGGGAACACGGATTTGACCTCCTAGAGCACAATGACCTCTTCTCTGCTGTGTTGGTGAGTCTGGGGAGCAACACAATGGTGTAGCAGACTTTGCTGTTTGCTGCCTGCAAGCAGCAGGGGAATAGCTCCTCTACTCAAAGGAAAATTGCTGGGAATTTGCGAAGTGCTGGCAGCCCACCACGGTTCTTGGCAGATGAGTCAGTCTGTCACAATTGTCAGAACAGGTGCAGGCAGGCAGGGTTTGACATCAAAAAGTAAGCAGATGGTCCTCAGTTCTCGCTTTCTCCGCTCTTCTATGTTATCTTCTTCTTGTGACTGTGGAATATGAGTTCCTGGTGACAGAGATGCCACCTAAATACTCAATTTAGGGGCGTTATGGGAAGGGGGAGGTAGTAGTCAATCAGCCACTTACCTTTGGGGTGCCTACATCCCCTATATGACCACTTCCTGTGGAGTGGGCATAACCCTGATCCAGTGTATCTAATTACACCAAAAACCAAGATGGTGGAATTCTATTTTTCATGTTCACTTTAGGTAGCCCACCTTCAGGGTGTAAGGATAAGTTACTTACCGGTAATCCTAGTTCTCTTCCGGGGGGGGGGGAAATGAATGAATGAATGAATGAATGAATGAATGAATATATATATATATATTTATTATGTAGCTTGTTGGGACCTGTAGTAGTGAAATAAGTTAAAGCCCTCCATATACCAGTGGCATGTGCCTGATCTCTTCAGTTATTCCATGCGTGACCAGTTGGTAATTAGTGATTCTCTTCGAGGGGATCCTCATCGATAGTCATAAGCATTAGAATATTCCCGCCCATGCGCGGGACCCCGGAAACACTATATTATATGTGCCCCATATATATATATATATATATATATATATCGCATACGATTTGTCCTGTCGCAGCGGGAGCGCCTCTCAGCCGGTGCCAGCGACGGGACCAGGGCAGTGTCCCAATTTGCATGAAATACCAAATAACTCGCCGCACTCGCCTTGGTTATGTTGCAGTTTCTTTATTCAAAACGTGACAAAACACCTACGCGTTTCGAACCGTATATATATTTGCAGCCAAATTCCAGTAGACCTGGATTATGCTGTAAAGAATTTCCACCATACATGAGACATATGCATTGGAAACATGAAAAACAACACCAAAGATTGTTTTGAAACTGTTTTAATGCTGAAAAAGCAGTAGAAATTCTTATTATATCCTGAAAGCATAGAAAGCTCCCAGGCTGCATTGCAAACACAGTCTAAAAAGACTGAAGAGCTAACCTGTAGCTGCATGCTACAAAAAACTGACACTGTGTCTTTAATGCACTCATGACCCCCAGTATCCCATCATGCCTCAGGGGTGACAGTTGGGTCAGTTGTTCTTTCCCGCTCCTTCAGGAATGATCCTGGTTACACAGCTCCACTCTTTTTCTGTTCGGTTTTTAGTATTGTGGTTTTTAGACATGGGATTTTTTTTAGACATTGTATTTATATGTATATATTTAGTATTTATGTATATACTTTATAATGTACTATTTATATTCATATTGAACCATATATGTATTATTATTTATATACAATCTATACTTATTTTTAGGAAATATGGAGAAAATCTATGAATGCATTTTTTGCACTATGCAGAATATTTCAAGTGTTGAGTTTATTCTAATTTTCAATACTTCAGGTTCTTTGGGTATTTTACCAGAATCGAATCATGTCTATACCCATGAAAATCACTTAGACTTTACAATATATACTTCTCTTTATTTGGTCTGATACTAATGTGCAATTTGTGATATAACATCTAAATTTATGGATATTTGACCAAGAGTTTTTAAACACCCAGACACTACAATAGATAATATTATTCAAAATACAATGTATGCACTGTCAACTTACATTCAGGTATTTAATTTCACGCATCACTTTATATATATCTTTTTTAGCTCATTTACATTGTTTTATTAACACCATCAGACATAGAAAAGGACGACTTTCACACAATGGATATTCGATCTATCAAATCATGTGGCTGTAACTGTTTATGTATTAAGAATTGTGAGATGCATTTGCACTTTTATTATTGTTTACGTATTTATACGATATATCTAAGTGTTTACAATATTCAGTACATATCGGTAACATTTGTACCATGCCAAAGAAGTATGTCCACTATGTCTATTGTTATATAGGAACACATGAGCACTATCACTTGCACTTTAAAAAGGAAAAAAGGTTGTTGTACCGTGTCACGTGATCAAGGCTCACCCTGAGCCGAAACGCGTCGGGACCGACCAGGCAACATCAAATAAATCCATTTGGCACTATCTAAGTGGTCTGTCTCCGATATATATATCCAAATATCCAAACAACCTCCGGCCCACGCAGACAGCCGAGGAAGGAGACGGACCACAGGATCTGGCAAGATGATGTTTTATTCAGGTTTTTTTATTTTCAGCAATGACGCGTTTAGGGGATGTATATATATATATATATATATATATATATATATATATATATATATATATATATATATATATATATATATATATATATATATATATATACGACAATCCCTGCTGCCTCTCGCCCGGAGCCCAATGCTGGAGACCGCTGCGCAGGAAGAAGGAAGGAGACCTCAGGTGCAGTGAGCAATGTTTCTTTATTGTACCCTCGAGGAAGCGGCACACAGCATGACGTTTCGGCCTACACAGAGGCCTTGATCACATGACGCACGCTGGGAAAAAGGCAATTTTTAAAGTGCTAGTGCTCAGTGGGAATACATTCCGATTGGTAGGTTTTTGGTCACGTGTTGCACATCATCATAGACACGGACAACAGACTGTAAGTTACACACATCTCGGGATAATCCCAGAATTAGCGCCATGTTGTAACGGTGCATACTATATCATTAAAGTGCAAATGCAATTGCATATATGTAAACAGTATTTGGCAAGGATCACTGGATAAATCCAAATGTGAAAACCAATATCATTGTGCAAAGTGCAATGTGCGTCATGATGATCATACTCAATATATACACTATATACAATATACAACCTGTACAAGAGTCATGTACACCACCCAATTTCTGAGCTAGTATATACAAAATATATAAATTAATAAATGATATATCATAAATATATATAAATATGTATGTTAAAACCATGACTGTACAGTACATTGTAAATAAATATACAGATAAGCACAACACCATTGATGTGGGATGAGATCTATAGTAAACAAGAGTAATGTTATAGCATAAATGTTTTTAACCCTAATACCAAGATCGCAGCATCCCATTGTTAATGCACAATGACCAGCAGATATGGGATGATATTAAAGGAATCCATCCCAGGAGATATCTCCACCATTTCTCCCTCTAATCTAAACCTGCTCAAGATCATAAACTTTGAACAAAATAACTCAGAATGGACAATCCTGTGAAGTATCTAGATAAGCGGACTAAGATCTTTAAAAAAAAAAGCATAAAGAGACCTGCAGAGCTGTTCAAAGCTGCCAGCTTACTAAAAACCATAAACTGCAAGCCTCGCTCTAACAACTCCTCAGCCACCATACTCTGCACTGCATCCCATAATACGATAACTACACCTGAGAAGTCATCACTCAGGAAACAGTTCCCACAAAGGGTTAAGACAAAAACAAACCCTTCCAACTACACAACCTACATGGTGTAGAGTGCAACTTATGTAGACAAGCCCTTCGGCGACACACACAGGGGCAGTATGCAGTATATAAATGTTACAATACAATACAACTCCTTTAGAAATCCCACATTCAAGAAGTGCAAAAAGACGACCTGACAAAACAAATCACCACATTCAGTGACCCAAAAAGAAAAACTTAACAATTACACATACTACAGGAGTGTGGGCTGAGCTTGGTATACAGTACAGTTCCCATGATAAATGTCCTTCCAACTGAAAAAACAAGAATATATGATGTTTCTACTAATTTCTACTAAATTAAGTTGATGTAATAAAACTTGTATTAAAAGTTTAATAATCTATAGTTCTCAATCACCAAATCAGTTAATGCCTTTCGTCCCCATACATCTTGGACTTTTTCAGGGCGTGTATATTGTTCCCAACATTTATTCGAAAATAAATCATCATTTTATGTTGTATCATCCATAAGTACTATATAATATAGCTTGTCCTTGGAAGGTCAAGGAGTCACTGTTCAACCCCCAGTATTCCTTCTAAAAGTTAAAACGATGTGTAATCAGAAATTACTCTTCAAGATTTAATAAGCAATTTAATAAGGAAAAGGTTACTTACCTTGAAAGCTTAGCTTTGTAGCGTGTAGTCCTGTGGGTTCACAAACTCTGCATACTCCTGCCATCTATTGTTGGGATCCAACATTTCAACGTATAACTTATTTTTCTTTGAGTAAGTTTCAAATCGAAGGATGTGCTGTGACTCTTCTCTTAGCCCAGAATGTGTCTGGGCACAGACTTCTCCATGGATTGTTTTTCTCTCAGCAGCTAAGAGTTGAAAATGTAATGTAGAGTAAGACTACTGTATAGCGCCATGTGAATTGTACATTATTCAAGAAGCGAAGTGTAAAGAAAGTAAACACGTACCCCCATTTCCAGCTTGTGGGGAGGAGGGGGCCACATGTAAATCTAAAGCACTACACGCTTCAAACAGATTCATACAGGGTAACATTTTCCGTTTGTAGGATGTGGGGCTTCAGATACACATGGTCTGAATTGACTGTAAAGCAGTTTTGTCCCGACGAGGGTCTAGTGGGCAGATGATGCAGATGTTTGGAACAATGTTCTTAACACCGTTTGAACAACCACTGCCTGCAGATAAGCTGGTATGCCCACAAGGTAGTGCTTTGTACAGGTTTGTGGCATTGACCAGGTACCTGCAGTGCAGATGTTTGCTAATAGGATGTTAGCTAGAAACTTCACAGTGGTTCCCATTTTGTGTGTATTGTGTGTCCTGGGCGGAAGCAGAGATACTTGTTTCACTTTCGTGTAGCAAGTCTGAATACACTTAAGAACCCATCGTATAAAGCCTACCTTAGAAATAGTATTACCTATGTGGGGTTTAGCAAAAACTACAAAGAGCTATCAAGTTTTGCGGAAGAACTTAGTCCTGTCGATACAACACATGCGCCCTCGCTTGACGTTCAAGTTGTGCAATGCTCTTTCTACAACACAATCTGACTGCGGAAAGAATAGGAATAACTCAATAGTCTGGTTAATGTGAAAGGTGAGACTACTTTGGTTGGTTAAGGATTACATTGTCTATGTAAACCTAAAGGAATGGTTCTTGAATGGTGTTAGTACCTTGCTGATGATGCTTCTGAGCGAAGTAATGGCTACTAAAAACAGCCACTGTCCAATATAGAACTTGTAGTTTGCAAGAAAGGGCCTCAAAAGAGAGACCAATAAGCCTTTTTAGAACTATATTAAGGTTCCATACAGGGGTTGGGTGTGTTCTTGGAGGCATTACCCTTTTAAGTTCCTCCATGACAGCCCTACTACAGGGATTTTGAAGAAGGATGAGCGTTCTCTATTGCACTTATGCAGATACTGCGGCTAGGTGAAGATGTATGGTGGTAGACGCAGGCCTTACTTTTTTAGGCGTAGAAGGTAACAGATAATGTCTTGGACACAGACTCTAAATGGGTTTGGCGGTTTGAGACGCAGCAATGAGCCAATATCTTTCACTTGGTTGCATAACATGCACATGAAGTAAGTCTACTTGCCTATCGCAGTAGGTCTATATATTCATCAGGGAGGTTATGGAAGCTAAGTCCAAGGACCTCGGGTGCAAAATCGACAGGTTGAGCTCCTCCATTCTTGATCTGACTATGTTGCCGCCTGAGAAAGTCTGGTATGATCGGTAGCTTCTTGTGGTAACTGAGAGGACATCTCTAGGCGCAACAAGCACCTGGACTGTCATTGCCTCGTTGGAACCACTAGGACGAAGGTCATGGACACCGGCTTCCTCTTTATTACCATGCATGAAGTGAGAAGAAGGGGAGCAAAAGCATAAGCAAAGATGCCTAACACGTTATCTATAGTACATTGCCCAGGGACTATGGATGTGGGTACCCGAAGGCAAAGCTTGGGCGATTTGCATTTTCTGAGTGTAAAAGAGATCAATGAGTGGGGTCCCAAGAGCGAGAAGTATCTGTACCTGCAGGAGGACTTCCCAGTCTTATACTTGTTGAGGAGTCCTCCTGAGCAGGCTTGCAAAGTCATTGTACTCCAAAAATAGGTGATCCGCTAACAGGTGAATCCTGTTGCAGACTGTCTTGTGCCAAACCTATTGTGCAACTGGATGGAGTGAGTATCTAAACATACAAAACGTAAGGGGCTCGGAGGTGTGAACTGTTTGTCACATACCCTCTCCACCTGTAAAATGTGACGTTACAGAGAAACCAGTGATGAACCGATTAGTTTGATACTCCAAATGTATGTAGTATGCTCTATGGTGTGATCAGCCTCATATGAAAGCAAGGAGGAATTTTATTTCAGGGACAAGAATCCTCACTCACTAAGGTGGCATGCTTCTTGATAGGATTCTGTTGCATACTAGGCGGGCGGTGCAATGCTTAACCTGCCCAGTCAACTGGGGCCTGTTAGTCAGGAACCTTTCACTGCCCACATGTCAGTGATAATAGTGGGTGTAGTGTCAGATTGATAAGAGAATCAAAATTGTCTACAGACGTATTTATGGGAACGGGGACCTATAGCAAAGTTAAAAACACAGAGGACCAGTTGAACCTGAGGTGTTCTGTGATCCCTCTCCTGTGGACATGCTTCACACTCTTTTGCCTTTGCTGGTCAAGTGCGGTACAAAAGGCGGTGGTGATGAACGGAGCATCTGAATCGAACACTCACACCAGTCAAAAGATCTGGGTATAATCCATCACCGTTCTTTAGCCCAGTCTGCCACCCCAGTTCAGACATGGCCATATGCAAATCAGTCTGCCCCTGTGCCTCAAGCGGCATTTCTTCAGGACTTTTTTGTTGAATCCAACTATATACTATCAGTGCCTAGATCTATAGTGATGTGATTATTCTGACACACTCAGTACTATGTGTGTCTTACCAAATGAGTCCTTTCTACATTTGGTGACTTGCGTGTTCCGTGGGATATACGTACCGGGGGATAGAAATATGAAAGCACACACATTTCATTATATATACAAACTTATTATTGGTATGAAGAATGTTGTGCCTCATGGAAACAGTTCAGCCTGAACTGCCAAGCCATGTCTTAACTGGACCGGAAACAAGCTTCCGAGGACCGGTTTCTGGCATTCCAGCCGTCTTCAGCCCGGCTTGCTTCAATCCAGTGGCACAGTGAGCAAGGGACTCACATCTGAGCATAGCCTGCCACACTTATGGCGGCCAAAAGTGGTAAAAAGGGGGTGGTGATGGACGGAGCATCTGAATCAATCAAACACACACCCAGTCAAAAGATCTGGGTTTAATCCATCACCGTTCTTTAGCCCACTCTGCCACCCCAGTTCAGACATGGCCATATGCAAATTAGTCTGACCCTGTGTCTTATGGGAACAGTCCAGCCCGAACTGCCAAGCCATGTCTTCACTGGACCGGAAACAAGCTTCCGAGGACCGGTTTCTGGCATTCCAGCCGTCTTCAGCCCGGCTTGCTTGAATCCAGTGGGAAAGTGAGCAAGGGACTCACGTCTGAGCATACCCTGCCACACTTATGGCGGCCAAAAGCGGTACAAAAGGGGGTGGTGATGGACGGAGCATCTAAATCAATCAAACACTCACACCCAGTCAAAAGATCTGGGTTTAATCCATCACCATTCTTTAGCCCACTCTGCCACCCCAGTTCAGACATGGCCATATGCAAATCAGTCTGACCCTGTGCCTCAAGCGGCATTTCTTCAGGACTTTATTGTTGAATCCAACTATATACTATTAGTGCCTAGATCTGATGTGATTATTCTGACACACTCAGTACTATGTGTGTCTTACCAAATGAGTCCTTTCTACATTTGGTGACTCGCCTGTTCCGTGGGATATCCGTACCGGGGGATAGAAATATGAAAGCACACACATTTCATTATATATACAAACTTATTATTGGTATGAAGAATGTTGTCTCTTTCAAATAAGAGGATGATTCTACTCATTCCAACATCATGCAGATGTGAATAGGCACATGCAATTCACTTGTGATCCTGCAAAGCAAATCAACTCTTAGTCTGATATGTAATCAAAAAGGCAGTTTTACTTCTTATTTGAGACCCATCTGCTCCTTTAGGATACAGATGAGCTGGCACCCATGGACATGAGTCGCACCTAAGAATAGCCATTAGCTTTTTCAAAAAGCAAATGCTTACATTTTTATTCCTTGGCAGGTATACCTCTTGGAACACGCGAGTTACTTAAAGTAGGAATGCTGCAATTGCGGAGAGGCATGGCCACCATTGTCAGGCACTACGAGAACACCCTGGTTGCTATAGTGACTCCGAATGGTAGGACTTTAGATTGGTAGTGATGTCCAATAACCATGAAACAAAGGTACTGTTAAAGAGCAGGGTAGATGAGAATATGAAAATAGGTGTCATTGAGATCTAGCACCATCATGAAATTTCTTTATCGGAGGAGGGGAATGACCTCCTGCAGGCCTGACGTTTGAAAGTGCTCTGACAGGATGCACCAGATTAGCAGCCTCAGGTCTAGAATGTGATCTGTCCTTCTTTGGAATGAGGAAGTACAGAGAGTACATGTGTTTGCTGGTGTAGTGGCACTACCTGTATTTTACTCTTTTTGAGGAGTGTTTGAACCTTCTATACCCAAAGACTGAGGTGTTTTTAGCTGAGGATGTGGTCATGTGTTGAATTTGTTGTGGGGGTGGGTGGGGTTGTCTGTGTGAAATTCCAGTTAAAAGCCTGCTGAACAACAACTCACAGAACCCATCAGTGTGAGGTAATTTCCTCCCAGAGGGGTTAGAAATCTTTTAGTCTCGCGAGGTGTGTTGGGGGGGGGGGGGGGGGGGGTGTTTGTAGACCGGGCCGTCAAGTCAGTGTTCTAAGTTGGCAGCTGCTTCACAGCATCCATTTCAGTTCCTGCCTTTGTTGTTGTTACCTCTGTCACCACACATTGTATATCCTCTGCCAGCGACTCATGAAAGGCCTGCTGTTGCTGGATCTGTACCGGACCGGAAGGTGTGATTCTTGGCCCCACACCTGGCTTGTTGCCTGCAAAAATACTGCCCTTGAAGTGGCAGCTTACAGTGTGTCAACCATCTCATCCACCTTAGTCCCAAAAAGATGTTCTCCATCAATGGAATGGTGAGGAGGTGCTGTTGTACTTTCAGCCTGAGACGCAAGATGAACAGCAATGCATGCCAGCACAAAATGCTTGAATCAGTACTACAGGAAGCAGTATCCACAGCATCCAGTACACAGTGGATATTTGCATTTGAAAACATTTCCTTATTGGATACAAGCTCTTCCATCGCTCTTCCTGTGGGAAGTTGCTGCACCAGCACTTCAAGTGGCTCACAATGAAATCTGTCATACTTTAACAACAAACCAACACAACTGGTGATTTGCCAGTGGGTGGCTGCCCTCCCCTCCACAATCTTACCAGGAGTTTGCTTTCCTTGTCTGGAAGTGTTGTCCCTTGTGGTTTGTGCAGAAGCACGCTTCCTTGCTGTATGCAGCGCCAAGAAGTCTAGGGGGACCTGGCCATGCATATAGAGCGGATCAACTGAAGTTGTTGAGCATGGAGAGAAACTGAACAGGGTGTTCAGTTTTGTAAAGCGTCTCTACTAGGAGTTGTTCTCCTGTATGACATGCATGTTTAACTTCTGGTGGTGAGCTGCCTTTGGGAAGGGTATGCCCAGACGTGGGTCCCGTGCTAACTACGCCACTGGAGTCAAGCTATCCTGGCTGAAGACGGCTGATAGCCAGAAACCAGTCCTAGGATGCTTGATTCCGGTCCAGGGAAGACATGGCTTGGCAGATCGAGCTGGACTGTTCCCATGAGGCACAGGGTCAAGACTGTTTTGCATATGGCCATGTCTGAACTGGGGTGGCTTGGTGAGCAAAATAACGATGGAATGAACCCAGATCTGTGACTGGGGGAATGTTTTGCCATTGTGCAACATTCCGTCCATCATCTTGTTTGTTTTGCTGTTCACCCTATGTGGGAAGGGTATCCCCAAACGTGGGTCCCATGCTCACTACGCCACTGGAGTCAAGCTATCCTGGCTGAAGATGGCTGAGAGCCAGAAACTGGTCCTAGGATGCTTGATTCCAGTCCAGGGAAGACAAGGCTTGGTAGTTTGGGCTGGACTGTTCCCATGAGGCACAGGGTCAAGACTGATTGAATGGCTTAGTGAGCAAAATAACGATAGATTAAACCCAGATCTGTGACTGGGGGTGAATGTTTTGCCATTGTGCAACATTCCGTCCATCATCTTGTTTGTTTTGCCTTTTGAATCAGAGCATGATATGCTGTAGTCTCATCTGGCTGGAATGACTTTTCTGGGCAAGCTTTTCCTTAGAGGTATACTCACGCTTCTTTGGAATCTGGGTTAGTGTTGTTGTAGGTGGGCCCAGGGTGGCGTGAAATTTATCTTGCCAGCCTCTGGGTGGATGAAGAGCCGCTTCTGTCAGGTGTCAAGCTCTTCTGCTGGATTTTGCAGGATGGATGCCTCAGATTCTTCCGGTCTCTGCATCGAAGAGCTCCTGTACACCTGCCTGGTGCTCGAATCAGGGTTACGCTCTGCGTCCACTTTGGATCTGAATGAGGGCTTTCGACATTCTTAAGTCAAAGGTGGTACAATGACTATCAAAGCTTGGAGCAATCTGTTAAAAGCCTGCTCATCTCCGAAGGCTTCTCCGAGTGCCGACTGGAGCCTCATTGCAGCAGCGGACCAGTGGCTTGTGGCGTTTTTCTTACCTGCTTAGGGGCTGATGCCCAACTCCTGCTGGAGCGGTGCTCTGCCTCAGAATGGGGGAAGTTTAGCAGAGCAGGGTTTTAATCTCTGGCTTTGCTGCGCTGGAGTCATACTTGCACCCTCTGGAGGCCTCTTCATTCAGGGCCCTGTTTGTTTAAAAGGCAATGATGCCCCATCTTGGTCTTCCCCATAGGATGCGCTTGAGAATAGCAGACAGAGCTAAAGGTGGGTTGAGCCACTGTGCCCCCATATGAGCCCGCTTATTCCTCCTCCTCGATGTAGGTTGTGCTCCCAAAAATGTCAGGGGTCTCTGAGTAAGATTGCTGCTGCATCTTGGTGTAAGCCCAGCACCTTTCACTTCAGTACCACAGTGTCTATTTGCAGTGGAAGATGAGGCAAAACTCATAGGATGTTCCATGGTTCTAGGACAGACAAAGGTTGCAAAGTTTGTGTTAGTCTGGACGATATTTTGCGTTGCACTTTGTAGAGGTTTGGATGGGTGTGTGTCCCATCAACCCTTCCTGTATCCATTCTCTGAGGTGAGCTAGGAAGAACATGAACAGCAGTGGTCGGTGGAAAGGTTAAATTGGTTTGTCAGCCTGGAAAGCCAATCACGCTGTCATTGTTAACCAAGTCTTAGTCTCAAAATTAGAGCACCGGTGCCCCCCCAAAAAAACTGTGAGGATACATGTCAGTTTTGGAACTACTGATAGACATGTCCGAGCCCCAAGGCGAAAAAAACAAACAAACAGTGGAGGAGTACCCCCTATAGGCAAAAAATACAAACCTTTTTATATTGGACTTGACCCTTTTTAATACACTTTTCACAATTATCCTTTGCACATATAAAAATCAAAGAAACCCGCTCCACTGTAACCAGGTGTCGCAGCACACCCTATAGGCACTCGGCCTATGGGGTGGGACCCCAATGATGAAGCATGTCACCAACCAGGTTGGTGAGTGAGGGGTCTTCTCTAAGGACTATGACTGTCCAATATAAAAAGGTTGGGGCAATCTTTTGCTAAACCAGAGCCTTAAGCTCCTGACACAGAAGGAATCTCTTCTTTGTATTTTTTGCCTATAGGGGGTACTCCTCCACTGTTTGTTTAATTCTAGTTTAGGGGACCAGGAGTTCCCACCACACATAGACTGTGCAAACTTCCCTTACTCTCTTCTTTGTTATACACGAAAAAAAAAACACTCTAGAGAAGAGCCGGTGCCCATGGACATTGTGGACTAAAGTAGGAGTCACTGCACATTCCAGGACTTGTGAAGTCTTCGAAGAAAAACAAGGTGAAAAATCTGAGCCCAACACTAAATGGCAGGAGTATGCAGGGTATGTGTAACTACAGCCATACACATGCTAAAAACAAACGTTACAGAGAGCTTCACCAGCCTATGATGCATGAAAAGTGCAACTGACTTTCCGGGAACCTCAGTGGTATGGAAGCATCCTACACCCAAAACATACCATAAAACATTACCTATTCAACAACCTAGCTATTCAAACCTAGCTAGGCTAGTTGCTTCAAGGTTATGCAATATCACTGGGGGTTTTAACCTTTAAGCATGTTTCATATACCTAATAAAAGAGTGTATTCCACTCATGAAATGCCAGTGAACTCCTTACTTCTTTTTCTCTCCTTGGTTTATAAGATGCAGCATTTTTGGACAAGATGGATAAGTTACTTACCTGTAATCCTAGTTCTCTTCCAGGGGTATACTCATCAAAGTCATGAGCACTGAATTATCTCCGCCCATAAGCGGGAACCCAGAACATATAGCCTAATACATTTATATGTGTAAAATATGTAAATAGAGTACATAGTACTAACAAATTATACACATATGCAAGTATAACAAATAATATGCAGCCCTAAACATAACCAATAGGCTAAGCAAGCCACAATTACATGTTTTTCTGTAGTATGAAAATAACTCAAAAAATATACAGTAAGAAAAAGACATGAACATTAGTTACATTCTGCAGAAAGAACCTTTTATTTTAATCAAAGAAAGTAGGTAATGAAAGGCTAATAGCCTATCGGGCTGCATAAGCAAATAACATCCCTGTACAGAAAAGGGAACTGGCACCTCGCCTTTAAGGCCTCAGAGAATCTGAACACTTTGCCTTTAGGGCCTATAGGAGAACCCTGCTCCCATCATGCCCCAGAGGTGACAGTTAGGTCAGTTCTTTTGTACGGTATAGAAACCTGTAGGAACCTGCCTATCAAATGCAACAGT
This sequence comes from Lissotriton vulgaris, assembly GCF_964263255.1. Lineage (NCBI taxonomy): Eukaryota > Metazoa > Chordata > Amphibia > Caudata > Salamandridae > Lissotriton > Lissotriton vulgaris. The sequence goes on from NC_141687.1 coordinate 1,763,172,639, forward strand.
AACTTATGCAACAACTGCTACTGCTCGACCGGGGAGGCGGGAGGGTGCTTATGACTTTGATGAGTGTACCCCTGGAAGAGAACTAGGATTACGGGTAAGTAACTTATCCTTCTCTTCCAAGGGATACTCATCAATAGTCATAAGCACTGAATAGAGTAGCAAGATCATACCCACTTCCAAGCGGCCGAGCAGAAAGTCACTTTGATACATACATATCAGCTAGTATTAGCAAACAAGTTTCTCAATGAGGCTTGCCCAACCTGAGCACCCAGCCTGTGTGTCTGAATCAAGACAGTAATGGCGAGTAAAAGTATGCACTGAACTCCATGTAGCTGCTTTACAAATAACCGCCATGGGAACATTTCTTAGGAGAGCTGTGGTAGAAGCTTTACCCCTAGTAGAATGAGCCTTTGGCCTCCGCGACAAAGATCTGTTGACTAACTAGTAGGCCAGTAGAATACAAGAAACAATCCATCTTGAAATGTATCTTTTGGAAGCTGCAGACCCAGTTTTAATAGGACCATAGTTAACAAACAAACAGTCTGACTTCCTTAATGTCTTTGTTCTGTCCAAATAAAACTTGAGAACCCTGTTAAGATCTAAAGAATGGAGAGATCTTTCTGGAGGATTCGCAGGATTGGGAAAGAAAGTCGGTAACATAATAGTCTGATTAATGTGAATGTCCGATATTGCTTTAGGCAGAAAACCAAGATGCGTTCGGAGAACCACCCTGTTAGCATGGAACACAGTGGAAGGTTCCTTACAACAAAGAGCCTGGATTTCGCTCACCCTGCGAGCGGAAGTAATGGCGACCAGGAAAGCAACTTTCCAAGTTAAATGTTGTAAGGAAGCTTTATGAATAGGCTCGAAAGGAGCACCCATTAACTTAGTCAACACAATGTTAAGCTCTTGATGGAGGAGAAGGAGTTCTGATTGGAGGGTACACCTTCCTTAAGCCTTCCAGAAAGTCTATCGGAATTCTAAAGAAAAAAGTCTGTTTAGGTGACTTTCTGTAGGCGATGATAGCTGCAAGATGAACTTTAATAGAATTAAATTGAAGGCCAGACTTCGCCACATGCAGCAAATAGGGTAAAATCACCTGCTCTTGACCTTGGATGGGATCATGTCCATTGTCAACACACCATAAGAAGAATCCGCTTCCACGTGGGTCAGCAGGTGGTGGCAGCTCCTGTTCCTCACTGGGGGCGTTGGATTAGCGTGTGGCTGCAGTGACTACAACTGTGGTTTTTTACCGGACATCTAGCGGTGTTCCTGCATGATTTCGATGCAGACACCCTATTACCCTTTTAACATTGTTTATTTGTTTATGTAAACTTTTTTAAAAAATACATCGTACTGCGCACTTACTCCCTCTTGTGTGGCCTCCCCAGCCCCGGTCCATCACGGCTGCTCGTGCCGATTGTGTGGAGGGCGGGCGCCATCTTGGGTGTAGCCTGAAGGCTGCCAGGCCGCAGTTAGCGGTCCAGCTGCTCGGGGGTGATTCCCATAAATTGCGATGTGTCCCCGTGCGCGCAGCGGACGAGCGCAGCGGGCGCGTCGAATGCGCGCCGAAGTCGCGCCTAAGTCAAGCCCGTCTGCGCCCGTCCGCGGCCAGACGGGGCTAGGGGCCCGTCCTTATGCCCCTTTCATCTCCTATTCCTCCGAGGGCCTTAAAACCCTACAAGGTAACTGGTCGCTACCGATTTCCACCATCAGTACCATCTCCACCATTGGTCTCACTCCTCCATCTGCGCCACCCCGCTTTTCCCCCCCTCTCCCCCCTCCTTCCCTGTCTATTATCTTGCTCAACACCAGGTCGGCGGTGAAACACTATCAAGACCGGTTTGTCCTACTTGATTCCCACAAGCCGGACATATTGTTTCTAACCGAGACCTGGTTCTGTGAGTCCTCCCTGCCATCCCTCTTAGCTTCCCTTCCCCCTGCTTATACGGCCCCCTCGTGCCGATCGCCCGGCAGACAAGAAAGGGGGTGGCGTGGCGCTCATTGCCAGGTCGGAGTACAACTTTCAACTCCTCCCCTCCACCCCTATCGACTCCACCGAGCACCTTGTGGTTCGCTCTTCCACCTTCTCTCCCCCGCTCATTTGCTTGTTAACATACTGATCTCCCCAGCCCACTCCTCTGTTTATGCCAGCCTTTCAGGATCTACTGGCCACGCTGGCGGTTAATCATGCATCAGTTTTAGTACTAGGTGACTTTAACTACTGGCCTAATGATCCCTTTGAATGCCCAGCTTCCAAGCAATTTACAGAACTACTTCAATCACTGAATTTTATCCCCCACATTAAAGTCCCGACACATGTACGTGGACACGTGCTAGACCAAGTTTGGTACCTTAATTATGCCATCTCTTCTATATCAGTGTCCCCATGCCCATGGTCGGATCATGCCCACATCTCCTTTTCCCTTCACCTCAACCCTGCCACTAAGGTTCCGTTGGTAAAAAACACCTGGGCACGGAACTGGAATCGTGCTGATCTTACCTCACTATCATCCTCCCTTTTAAACTCCTCACCTGACCTGGCCGGCCTACCCTCCTCATCACAAGCTATTGTGATTGATACCTGACTTGCGGGAGGCTGCAACACAATAGCCCCCTTACGCCGGATATCAACCAAAAGACCTAAGGAGGCAAACCGGTGGTTCAACGAAGACCTAAAGGCAAAAAAGTTGTCCCTCCGGCGAGCTGAGAGATTGTGGAGAAGGGAGTATTGTCCCCTACAGAAAACACACTACCTCACACTATTGCAGGAGTATAAAAAAGCCATCTTAGGAGCCAAAACTGCCCATTTTTCATCAAAAATTCTAGCGGCAGAGAACAAATCGAGAGAAATCTTCACCATTGTTCATGATTTAGCCTTTTCAGAGAGGACCATTTCCAAACCCCCTCCTACCCAATCCCTGTGTGACTCACTGAATCATTACTTTCTGGCCAAAATCTCCAATATCAAGATCAACATCCCCCCCCCTCCTCGACTTATGTTGATCCCCTCCCCCCCACTGTCCAATCCTGTCTACTCTCGATTCCCCCTCTCACGGAAGAAGTCTTTTTGGAAATACTCCCTAAAGTAAAGTCAGGTTCCCCGGCCGATATCTGTCCGGCCCGCATTCTCCAACGGATCTACTCCGTCTGCACTCAGCCCCCGATCACCTTCCTCAACAGTTCCCTTGCACAAGGGGTTGTAATCCCAGCTCTTAAATCGGCTTCTATTGTGCCTATTTTAAAGAAACCTGGCGCCGATCCATCCACCCCAACCAACTACCGGCCCATCTCCCTGCTGCCCTACCTAGGCAAGGTGCTTGAGCGACACGTCACCTCTGTACTTAGCGCCCATGTGGAAGCAACCGGCGGTTTGGCGTCTTGTCAAGCGGGCTTTCGGCCCAGGCACTCTACCGAGTCCGTTGTGGTGTCGGTCCAGGACAAACTCAGGGAGGGCTTGGACCAAGGCAAACATCAGGCTCTGGTGCTCCTCGATCTCTCCGCCGCTTTTGATACGGTGGACCACTCCATCTTGCTTTCACGTATCAGAGCGGCGGGAATCGGGGGCTCAGCCCTGGTCTGGCTTTCGTCCTTCCTGCGGGACCGCACCCAGGCGGTCCGGCTGGGGGATTTCACAGCAACTCCTCTCAAGATCACTTGTGGTGTCCCCCAGGGTTCCTCTCTCTCTCCTCTTTTGTTCAACCTTTATATCTACCCTCTTATTTTCGCACTCCAGCAGCTGGAGGTCACTGTATATAACTATGCACATGACCTCCAGCTCGTCTTCAATCTTTCTTCTTCCTCCCACTCTATCTCTAATTTTCAAACCATTATGATTTTCATCAGGGACTGGATGAGCCACAACCATCTGAAGTTGAACCCGGACAAAACCGAGCTGGTCCTCACTGGTGGCTCCTCCAGTCCCTGGACCTCTTCTTTTTGGCCCTCTTCCTTAGGTTCCCCTCCCACTCCCTCTCCTACAGTCAAGACCTTAGGCATCAAAATGAATAATCACCTCACCCTTCACTCACAAGTCAGCTCTGTCGTCTCTTCTTGCTTTCTCACTCTCCGCACTATTCGCACTGTCTCCCGCTTTTTTTCCCCCTTGGCACTAAAGTTTATTATGTCTGCCCTTGTGATCTCCCGGCTGGACTATGCCAATGCCCTATACAACGGCATTCCGGCCTATAGCCTACGAAAACTCCAGCTTGTGCAAAATCAGGCGGCTCGGTTAGTGTACGGCCTTCCCCGCTCCCATCATTCAACGCCACTCCTGAAGGTGCTACACTGGTTGCCTGTCCGGCAACGTTCCCTCTTTAAAACCGGCTGCATGGTCTTTCAGGCACGCCAGGGATCAGCCCCTGCCTTTATTTCCTCCTTGATTAAGGAATATGTCCCCACCAGGGAGCTCCGGTCATCGTCCCAATCCCTCCTACAGGTACCCCGCTTTAAGAGGAAAAAGTGGGGAGGGTCCAATTTCTCATTTCTGGCACCCACTTTTTGGAACTCCCTCCCCGACCATTTACGATCGGCCAAACATTACTCTTTCTTCCGCAAGGGCTTGAAGACCTTTTTGTTCAGCCAAGCCTTCCCACAGTAAATCCTTCCTTTTCTTATCTCTCTGCTCCTGCCTTCCATGCCTCCAAAGCGCCAAGAAACCGTTGGGTGTACGCTGCGCTTTATAAATATTTTAAATTCAAATTCAATTCAAATTCACTTGAAAGCATATGACTTCCTTGTGGAAGGACGTTTAGCCAATTTAAGAATATCCATACAGTCTGCATTCATTTGTAAGTGACCATATTGGATGACTTCAGGAGCCATGCTGCCAACCGAAGAGAGGGCAAGTTGGGATGGAATACTTTCCCCCCCTGCTTGGACAGACGATCCGGGCGACATGCCAATCTCCTGTGTGGCACTTCCGATAACTGAATGAGGTCCGGAAACCACCACTGGCGAGGCCACTCCGGGGCTATTAGAATCATCCTGGAGTTGACCCTGTACATCTTGTTGATCACTGCTGGTATTAATGGGATCGGTGGAAGAGCGTACAGTAAGTTCTGACACCATTCTATCAAAAGGGCATTCACTTGAGATCCTTTCTGGGGGAACCTGGATGCGAAGACTGGGCATTTCGCGTTTCCCGAGTTTGCAAACAGGTCGATGTCCGGAGTTCCCCATGCCTGAAAGATGTTGCCTGCGACCTCGTCGTTGAGAACCCAATCGTGGGCCTCGAAGTCTCTGCTGAGAAAATCCGCCTGCGAATTGAGAGAACCCGGCAGATGTACAGCTACTATCGACAAGTCCCTTGCCAGAAGCCAGTTCCATATGGTTGGGCCTCCATGGAGAGAGTCCTTGACCGGGTACCTCCCTGTTTGTTTAAATAATACATTGTTGGCGTATTGTCTGTCTGAATCAGGAGGGATCGAGACTTGAACGACGAAAACAGGGACTTGAGAGCCAAATGTACAGCTCTTAACTCTAGCAGATTGATGTGGTAACCTTCTCTCGAAGTCGGACCAAAGACCTTGTACTTGCTAAGTGCCCATATGAGCACCCCAACCCTGGAGAGAGGCGTCTGTGACCAGTCTGTCTTGGAGGATCCTGATGAAACGGCACTCCTTTCATTAGGTTCGATCTCTTCATCCACCATCGGATGGAATCCTTGGCTGCCTGATGAAGACTTATCTGATCCTCCCAGCACCCTGATATCTGCATCCATTGATCTTCGAGACATTGTTGCAGTGGGCACATGTGCAATCTTACGTTTGGTACTATAAAGATGCATGAAGCCATGGACCCCAGCAGAGATGACACTTGACGAACTGTTAGGAATTTTGTATGAAGAGGAATCAGGCATTTTGCTCGGATCGATAACCACCTCTCCTCCGAAGGACACACATTTACATTTTCTGTGTAGAGGAAGGAACCCAGATAATGAATTTGTTGCGTAGGGTTTAGTATGGACTTTTTGAAATTGACCTGAAGTCCCAGTTTGGGTAGCAGTTGAAGGAATCTTGAGAGATGATCCTGCAGCAGAGATGGGGCCGAGCTCTTCAGAAGCCAGTGTTCTAAGTAAGGGTAAATGAAAATCCTCTGCTTCCGGAGGAAGGCGGCTACCACCGCCATACACTTGGAGAATGTTCGGGGAACTGACTTCAGCCCAAACGGAAGAACTGCATATTGGTAATGCTGAACAGACACTCGAAGTCTCAGAAACTTGCGATGTCTCTTGAAATTGGCACATGAAAGTATGAGTCTTTCAGATCGATGGAACACATCTAATCCCCTTGGTGAAGTTGAGGGGAGATTTGATGAAGTGCCAACATTCGAAATTTTTCTCTTCGAATGAATCTGTTCAACAGTCTCAAATCCAGTATAGGTTTGTACTCTGCAGTGGGACCTTTCTTTTGTACAAGGAAAAAACGAGAATAAAGCCCCTGATTTCTTTGTGGTTTTGGAACTTTCTCTATGGCTTTTTTGCTCAATAAGGTATTCACTTCTTTCTGCAGCAAACATTGGTTCTGGGGAAAAACACTTTTTGGAACAATGGAAGGAGGAGGTTTCTTGAATTTGAGAAGATATCAGTTCTGAACGATGTTGATGACCCATCTGTCCTTTGTTAAATGCCTCCCCTCGTCCAGATACAATGCAATGCTTCCTCCGACCGGAGTGGACAACGGCTTTGGAGGAAGGTATATCATGGTTTTTGTGGCTGTTTTGAAGCGGTCGACTGCTGTCTGTTACCGCCTCTGCCACGTCCAGGTCTGCGTTGCTGAAACTGCGACCTCTGTTGAGATTGGCCCTGGTTTTGTGAGGACCAGTTCGATGTTTGCCCTCGCTGTTGAAAAGACCGCTTGTCATAGGAACGAAAGCGAGAACAAAACTCTTTCTTTTTCTCTAGGCCAACAGCCTTACGAGTATCTAGTTCGGTTTTCATCTTAGCCATCTCATCGTCTGCATGTGATCCAAACAAATTTGATCCATTAAACGGCAAATTAACAGTTTTCCTCTGAGCATCAGGCTTGAGGCCCGTGAGGTGGAGCCAGGCTTGTCTACTGGAACAGATACCATGGGCATAGCCATGCGCTGCTAAATCAACAGAGTCGGCCGCCGTATCAATAATCTGATTGGCCATCAAACCTCCTTCTTATACAATTTCCAAGAAATCTTTTTGATCCTCCTTGGGTAATTTGACAACGAATCTTGTTAAGGAATCCCATAACAGTCAGTAGTAACGCCCCAGTAAAGCAGCTGCACTCGCCACTCTCATATCGGAACCTGCCGTATTACACATTCTCCGCCCCTAGGAGTCCATGTTCTTGCTATCCTTTTCTGGTGGGGCAGATGAGATGGACGTCGCAGAATGTGTCTTCCTAGCAGGGGCAACTATAAGAGAATCCGGTGGTGGATATGTAGGTAGAAATAAAGGATCCTGATCTGGGTCCTTATATTTCTTTGCAACCCTCGAGGGCCCGAGCCCACTGTGGCAGGTGTTAAGAAAGTCTTCATTGCCGGTTCCAGTAATCCTGGCACTAAAGGCAAAAGAGGTCTCGCCAAAGACTTTTGATCTAATGTCTCAAAAATGACCGATGATTTAACTTGAGGTAACTAGTAGGTACGCGGAAGGAATACTAAAACAGAAGAAACCTCTCAGATTTCTTTTATCCTCGCCCTGGGTACGTCTCTTCAACCTGACGCGTAGACAGCGATATGCACGAAGAAAGACTCAACTACATCGTTAGAGTCGGACATAAGTAAGCGTCCTTTGAAAAATCATAGTTCATAGCAGAATACTAAAAGGAAAAAAGAGAGCTTCCGTAGGAATTGGGGCGTTCTGAGCGGCTCCTTCGTTCCTTCGTCAATTGCAAAATTGCACCGTATTCGGTACCGCCTCGCAGTGAAAAGAGTTTGAGGCGGGCTCTGGCTTTTAATAGGGAATAAAGGTCACAAATTCCAGAAAATGAAGAGTGGGATGTGAGCAGTGAAATCCCCCCCCCCCCAAAAAAAGATTTCACATACCAAAACAAGATTGTTAAAGGTGCCTCACTCTTCGTGTATTTTTGTGAAGATTTAAAACCCCGAAAAAAAGCCGCACCAGGTTTGATAAATTTCCAATTGACTGTTTCAACCTGCAAGCATAGAAGTCACAAGAATTCTGGTGATTGAGGGTTCATCCTATAATTCGAAAAAGTTGGCTGAAAAATATATTGTCCTGAGGAAGACACTACATCGTGTCGAAACGCGTTGACAGACTGCAGCCGTGCCAACAATATACAGGACAACAATATTGTCCCTTGAATGTTTTTAGAACAAATGTTTTATTTTTGATTACCAACAAAAAAACTTTTAACTGTATCAATTATCGTGTATACAAGATATATGTGTTCAAATCTTTTTTTATCAAAATAATAAAAAATCCTTTTTATCAGTATTAATGTTTGTGTTATAGTTTTTGCAAAATATAGCCAGTGTTTTTTTCTGTGAAAGTTGGCCTGGGTTAATACCTTCGCATTTGAACTTTTTCCCTGACCCAGGTACTTTATCCTCATCAGGGGGTCCTTGATACATTACAAAATTAACTTGAGGTACAGTCATAGTTATGTTAAACTTGCTGGCACCCCGACATAACACCTCACTGAAAGTACCCAGATCATCCACAGGAGATACCCTGGAAGGTGGTGTTGAAGAAATCGAAGGACAATAGTCTCTATAGGATGACCTCGTAGACTTGGTCGTTGTAGGGGACCTCTGCCTTCTCCTTGGAGTAGGAGAACGGTGTGATCTGGTTCGTTCTTTGGAACGTGAACGTTGCTTCAGTGGAGATCTGGAACGTCTCGGTGACCTTCTAGCAGGAGGTCTTGAGCACTCCAAGGCAAGAGGCCTTTCGCCCTCTCTGGGTTGCATCTTCCAATGGCGAAGGCTTTCCAGCCATCTAGGGGACACATTGACAGGAGGTGACTTGTGCACCGGAGAGCCCTCCGGTGTAACCTGAATTATCTGGATCCCCATTGAAGATGAAGAAGACCTTGAGCATGGAGATCTAGATACAGGTCTATTCACATCTTCCACAGGTACCAATTGCCTGTCCCTCGACGTCTAACGCCTCGATGTCGAACCAGAATGAGACACCATCGACGACGATTGAAGAGGAGAGGCTCTGGTAGATGGAGATCTATGTGAAGACGCCCTCGATGTCGGACCCTTCGGCGTCGACCGCTGATGGCCAGTTGGTGTCCTCAACGTCGGCTCTGACCTCGACAAAGACCTATGACGGGTCTGAGAGGTTGATCTCGAGTGCCTCGACACCGACCTCGAAACAGGTGGCGCAGATCTCAACGCCGACTTTCTGGACGTCGGTAACTTCTTAGACGTCGAACGAGATTTCTCATGCCTTGAGCCCGAAGCATTCAGAAAAGGGGGGGTGGGAGCCCGAAGCATGTCTCGACGTCGACTTATGCCTCGAGGGTGATCTTGATCTTGACCTCTTACGCTTCTCTGGTCGCAACGTCAATCCACTTCTCACCTTCTACGTCGAATTCTACTGCCGTCGACATCACTGGTCTCGACGTCGATATCGCTCTTGACGTCGACTTACTTCTTAAAAGTGATGTCTTAGACGACGATCTCTCTTTTTCTACTTGCCTTGACGTCGACAGCGCCGACGGTGATCTAGACTTCGATGTCGGTCTTACACTTTTGACTGGTCTCGACGTTGATGATTCATCATGACTTTTTTTCTTACTCCTACCATCCGGAGAAGCAGATCTTCGACATTTTCTGGGAGAGGAGGGCCTTTCAGATGAAAGATGACTTCCTGGGCCCTTTGCATGATGTTTCTCTCTCTCCATAAGACCAAGAAGTCGAATCTTCTCTCTCTCCTTCAAAGTCCTTCTGGAAAGTTGAAGGCAGTGATAAGATGTCTCTGTGTCGTGAGAAGAAGGTAAACACACCACACAAACCGAATGAGGATCAGTTTTAGACATTTTCTTCCCACAGGAAGGGCAATTGTAGAATAAAGGTGGCATATCTGACGAAAAAATAGCAACCAATTAGTCAGAAAAGATGTAAAAATGCCACCAAATATCAGAAATATCGAAAAAAGTAGGAAATAACCAAATTCTGTCTGAAAAAAGTCAAAAACAGTCGAGCTCAAGTTCCAGGTTTCTCTCAGAAAGAGCCGTAAAAAAGAACTGACCTAACTGTCACCTGTAGGGCATGATGGGAGCAGGGTTCTCCTAGAGGCTTTAAAGGCAAAGTGTTCAGATTCTCTGAGGCCTTAAAGGCGAGGTGCCAGTTCCCTTTTCTGTACAGGGATGTTATTTGCTTATGCAGCCTGATCGGCTATTAGCCTTTCATTACCTACTTTCTTTGGTGAAAATAAAAGGTTCTTTCTGCAGAATGTAACTAATGTTCATGTCTTTTACTTACTGTATATTTTATGAGTTATTTTCATACTACAGAAAGACATGTAATTGTGGCTTGCTTAGCCTATTGCTTATGTTTAGGGCTGCATATTATTTGTTATACATGTATATGTATATAATTTTTTAGTACTATGTACTCTATTTACATATTTTACACATATAAATGTATTGGGCTATATGTTCCGGGTTCCCGCTTATGGGCGGAGATAATTCAGTGCTTACGACTATTGAGGAGTATCCCCTGGAAGGGAACACTGTAATTCTACTGTGGGTTACCATGAGAGACCACAGATCTAAAAAGCGAGAGAGTAAAAGTTAGAAACTTCCATTTGATCTAAGACTGGTGCCAGACTGCATGGCTTTTAACCAACAACTGAAGATCCGGTTATTTAAATAGCTTTTGTGAGAGGTTTGCCTTTATCACAGATTGTATTTCTTTTAATCGGTTGAATTTGTATTCAAGAATAAGTTGTTTGCTTAATGAACTTAAGAATGATAAATTTTGGATAACTATGGATGCACAAGTTACTACTTGTGTAACGATCTATTTGTAAGAGACATTAGTTAGTGATAGATTCCTTACCTTAGAATATCCCTAGGCGTCAGACTGGAACCGGAAATTTTTGCGTAGCAGTACCCTTGTGCGTCGGTAGGCGTCGTCTGCGGCTTCGCGTCCGTCGTCGTGGGTGCCGTGATGACGTCGGAGTACTTAGACGCCGCCTCCGCGTGCTGACATCAGTTTTTAGACACAGCTTTTACGCGCCAGAAACGCAGAGCCATGCTAAAAACCAACACTGGTGCCAATGAAACTAGGGCCCTGAAAGGGGATGACCTTAACCCTAGATATCCGTTCGCAGAACGGGGAGGACGGGCGGGTCGGTAAGGAATATATCACTAACTAATGTCTCTTACAGATATATCGTTACACAAGTAGTAACTTGTGCATCTGAAAGAGACACGTTTGTGATAGATTCCTTACCTTAGAATAGATACCCCAGCAATACCAACCCTGGTGGTGGGTCTGCGAACCAATAATCACACCAAAAAGTCCTGGAGGACGGAACGGCCAAAGAAGCCATCCCTCCGGACTTGGCTGTCCAGGCAATAATGTCTTGCAAACGTGTGCAGCGAGGCCCATGTAGCTGCCTGGCAAATGTCCTGCAAGGGCACTCCTCGGCCCAGGGCAGTTGTAGTCGCCATGGCCCGAGTGGAATGAGCCCTTAGCCCAATAGGATGTTCCTTCTTCGCCAAGGAGTAACACGCCTGGATGCAGAAGATGATCCACCGCGAGATGGTCCGCTTGTGCACCGCTTTTCCCTTCTTAGCACCCACGTAACCAACAAAGAGTTGGTCATTTGTAATTTGTAATTTGTAATGGTATTTGTAGAGCGCAACGGTCGCTCCGAAAGGAGCATCTTGGCGCTGACCCACCCGGAACTGGCGTGTGCGATCCAGATAGTAAGAGAGCGCACGTTTTGGGTCCAGACGGCGGAGCCTCTCTCCTCTTTCGAGGGATGCGGAGGCGGAAAGAAGGTGGGCAACGTGATGGACTTCCCGATGTGGAAGGCTGTGACTACCTTGGGCAGGAAAGAGTGCCTTGTCCGCAACACAACCTAGTCCGGATGGACCGAAAGGAAAGGAGGTTTAGAGGATAGAGCCCGGAGCTCACTCACTCTCCTGGCAGTGGTGATGGCAACCAGGAAAGCAGTCTTCAGAGTAAGAAGGCGGATAGGACAGTTGTGAAGTGGCTCAAAGGGAGCGCACAGCAGAAAAGTAAGAACCAGGTTCATGTCCCACTGAGGCATCACAAAGGGAACAGGTGGAAACGTGTGTGTGATGCCCTTCAGAAATCGATTTACAATAGGGGACTTGAACAAAGATGGTTGATCAGGCAGCCTTAGGAAGGCTGAAAGGGCAGAAAGGTAGCCCTTGATAGTGCCCAGAGCAGAGCCCTGCTGGGCAAGAGAAAGAAGGAAGAGAAGAACCTCAGAAGGAGGGGCAGAGAGAGGATCCATAGCCTTTGCTGTGCACCATGCCACAAATCTGTTCCACCTGCAGGCGTATACCGACTTCGTGGAGGGACGCCTTACTGCCAGAATGATGTTACAGACTTCAGGAGGCAAGTAAAATGGCCTCAATTTTCACCGCTCAATCTCCAAGCATGGAGGTGGAGACTGGACAGGTTCGGGTGGGGGACCGTCCCCTGCTGATGCGACAGAAGGTCCTCCTGAAGAGGCAGACGAACCGGGGGATCGACTGAGATACTGAGTAGCTCGGGATACCACTACCTTTGTGCCCAGTCCGGAGCCACAAGGATGACTTGTGCCCGGTCGCGCTTGATCTTCTTCAGCACTCTGGGCAGACGTGGTATAGGCGGAAAGGCGTACAATAGACCGCAACTCCACTCGCGACGAAAAGCGTCTCCGAGCGAGTGCCGCCTTGGAAATTCCAACGTGCAGAACTGATGACATTGCGCATTCTCTTCAGTGGCGAATAGATCTAACCAAGGCTCTCCCCACTGCAGAAAGAGACCTTGCGCCACGTCCGAGTTCAGACGCCATTCGTGATCCATCATGCACCTGCGGCTGAGTTCGTCCGCCCTGGTGTTCAGAGAGCCTGCCAGGTGTTGAACCACCAGGGTCACGCCCTGATGGTCCAGCCACTGCCAGAGGTCGCAGAGCCTCCAGGCAGAGGGTCCACAACCCCACCCCGCCCTGTTTGTTGCAGTACCACATGGCGGTGGTGTTGTCAGTGAACACCTGCACTACACTCCCCCGGACAGAGGGGAGGAATGCCTTCAGTGCTAGATGAATCGTCCGCAGCTCCAAAAGGTTGATATGGAGCCGGGACTCCGCCGGAGACTAGAGTCCTCTCATCTCCGCCTCTCCCATGTGGCCTCCCCAGCCCTGGAGGGACGCGTCCGTCACAACCACGTGCTCCGGTTAGGGAAGGGAGAGGGATCTGCCGCTGACCCAATCGCGGTCCGTGAGCCACCACTGCAGCTGTGCCCTCTGAGATCAGGACATGGTCGGAGAGGTTGCCCTGATCCTGGGCCCACTGACACTTCAGGTCCCACTGAAGAGCCCGCATCCGCCACCGGGCGTGATGCACCAGAAGGATGCAGGAGGCCATCAGCCCCAGAAGCCGCAGCGTTGACCTGACCGAGACCCGGGATAAAGGCTGAAAAAGTGGAATCAGAGCCTGAATATCCCGGACCCGCTGTTCGGGTGGATAAACTCGAAACTGCGCCGAGTCGAGAACCGCTCCGATGAAGAGGAGCTTCTGAGAGGGGCACAGGTGTGACTTCGGCACATTGATGAAACCCCAGCTGGTGCAGGAGGTCTGCCGTAGTCTGGAGGTGGCTGACGACTGTCTGGGGCGAGCCCGCCTTCAACAACCAGTCGTCGAGGTAGGGGAAGACTGAAACCCCTAACCTGCGCAGATGAGCTGCGACCACTGCCATCACTTTCGTGAACACCCGTGGGGCGCTGGTAAGACCGAAGGGGAGCATGGTAAACTGAAAGTGCTTGTGGCCTACCGTAACCTTCAGGTAGCGCTGATGGGCCGGCAGGACGGGGATGTGAAAATAAGCGTCCTGCAAGTCCAACGCTACCATCCAGTCTCCTGGGTCCATGGCAGCTAAGTCCTGAGCCAGTGTCAGCATCTTGAACTTCTCCTTCCGGAGGAAGCCGTTGACGTTCTGTAGGTCCAAGATAGGGCGTAGGCTCCCTTTGCCCTTCATGGGTACCAGAAAGTAGTGGGAGTAGCAACCACACCCTACTTCTGGCCCAGGAAAGCGCTTGATGGCCCCCTTGGCCAAGAGGGCAGTAACTTCCTCCTGCAGAAGCCGCAGATGATCCCCCGATAAGCGGTGGTATTGCGGTGGCATGGCTTGAGGGGTCGTCTCGAAGGGGAGGGAGTAGCCCCTTCGGACGATTTGCAGCACCCACCTGTCCGATGTGACAGTGCGTCAGTGGGAGTGGTGATGGCAAACCCTGCCCCCCCACTGGCGTCACATGGGCCTGAAAGCACGGACTAGGAAGTTTTTGAGGCGGATGCTGCAGGGGTAGGTGTGGACTGGCCTCGCCTTGCACACTGACCGCAGTGGTTTCAACGTCCGCCACCACGCTGGATAGTACACTGCGGTGCGTGGCTGGTGGCACGTGTGGGGGCGCCCCTTCCTTGGCCACGAAAGAAGCGAAAGGCACCCATTTGCTGGCGCGGGGCCGAGAGGCCCAAGGACTTGAACGTAGCCCTGGAGTCCTTAAAGCGCTCAAGCGGATGGTCTGCTTGTCGCCAAAGAGGCGACGGCCATTGAACGGCATGTCCATACGTGTGTTTTGGACATCGGCTGAGAAATTGGCGGACCTCAACCAGGCGTGACAACGAATCGCCACCGTCGTTGACATCGCTCTGCCCAGAGGGTCAGTAGTGTCCAGCCCTCACCGGATGGAATACCGTGCTGCATCCCGGCCCTCCACCAGGGCTTGGCTGAGTCTAGCCCGTACCTCCAACGGGCATTGTGGCAGCACGTCTGCGACCGTGTCCCACAGAGAGTGGTGTAGCGGCCCAAGAGGCACGCGGTATTAACGGACCGCAATCCCAAACTTAGGGAGGAGAATATCTTCTTCCCGTAATTTTCATACCTCTTAGATTCCCGGTCGGGGGGAGGCGACGGGAATGCGGTCTGGGAATTGGAGGCCTGGATAACCAGGCTCTCAGGGGTGGGATAGGTAGACAGAAAGCAAGGGTCACCCGAGCCGGGCGGTGGCGTCTGGCCACGTTCCTATCCACAGGCTGTCCTGTGGCTGGCCTGGACCAAGTGTTCAGAAGAACGTCTGACAAGGCCTCATTAAATGGCAGCAGAGGCTCGGCCGAGCTTGACTGCGGTTTAAGGACCTCAGTGAGGAGGTTAGTCCTCACGGCCGCGACGGGGAGCTCAAGGCCCAGGGCCTTGGCCGCCCTCATCAGCACCACGTTATAAGCAGCCCCCTCCTCCGTAGCCACGCTAGGAGGGGAGACAAAGCTAGTGTCAGGTGAAGTGTCCAGCCCACTGGCCTCCCCAAGCTCTCCTGTCAAGTCCACAGAAGACTGACACTCCCGTGCCAGAGGGTCCTCAGACCCCTCCCAATCCTCCTCATTACCCAGAGCCTGGTACTGAGGCTCAAAAGATTGGGCCGGGTCATTGAAATAAAAATCTCCCAGCGGCGTCGAGAGCGGCGCCGAGCGTCGAGAGCGGCTCCGGCGCCGGACCAGAAACGAGAACAGGACCAGGGACGACACCCGAGGGGCCGGCGTCGGCGAGGTCGTTAAGTCGACCGGCGACGACCCGGATCCGGACCCAGTGGGGCCCTACGGCGTCGGGATCGAAGTCGCCGACGGCGCCGAGGCGGAAGCCCCAGATGGCGCCAGTGCCGAAGCACCCGGCTCGCGTGGGGACCCAGTCGGAAACGCTTGGCCCGAAGGCGCCGCGGAACCAGACGGAGGAGCGAGCGACCTCATGGCCATGAGGAAGTCAGCAATCTCCCCCGGCATTGCGTCATGCCCAGGGACCGGAGGGTATGGGGCAGGCTGCGGCTCCAGCGGAGCCGCGTGGGCGGTTTCGCCCGAACCCCCGGCCTCGGCGCGCGAGTGTCGGGGGGAGTCAGAAGAGCGATGGTGCCTCTTCGACTTCTTGTGCCTCTTACCTGAGGACTTCGAGCCCGAAGACCGATGACGACTCCCGGAACTGTGGGGGCTCCGGCCCCGCGACCGGTTCCTCGACCTCCTTTCGGACCGGGACCACTCCAGTCTAGCCTTAGACGTCAGGGCCCGACAGTCGGAGCAGGACTTGTCGTCATGGTCCAGGCCCAAACAGTGCAGGCACCGGCGATGGGGGTCGGTAACCGACATCAGTCGGTTGCAGTCGGCGCAGGGCTTGAACCCGGGCATCCCTACCTGCACCGTTTGAGTCGATTGACTTCGAAAAATGGATCAAAAAGGATCCCAAAAGGTCAGTCAAAAAGTGACTTGAGTACAACTTTTTCCAGATCTGCGCTAGCTGGCGCTGAAAAAAGAAGAACTGACGTCAGCACGCGGAGGCGGCGTCTAAGTACTCGACAACGTCATCACGGCGCCCACGACGCAGACGACGGACGCGGAGCCGCAGACACCGCCTACCGACGCGCAAGGGTACTGCTACGCAAAAATTTCCGGATCCAGTCTGACGCCTGGGGATATTCCAAGGTAAGGAATCTATCTCTAAAGTGTCTCAGATATTTTAAATACACAAGCACAGAAAAATAGGAAAATTGCATATATATATAACTCCAACGAGTCGCCAGCTGCAGCGTCAGCCAGCGCACAGGTACACAGACTCCAAAGTAATTACCGCAAACCAGTCTTGCAATTTCGAGAATTATTTATTCCATATAATGGTAGTGGTGGTGCCAGTCATCAGACGCGTTTCGGACATGCCTCCTTGCTCACTGATGAGGGGGATAATGCGGAGGTCATACATAAAGGACGGTTTTGACCACAGGAAATCACGGACCACCACGCAGCTCATCGAGTGTCACAGGAGAAGTTTATTATCCATTTTCAGGTTAGATCAGGCACAACGCGTTTCGGGCGGAACTGCCCTTGATCACATAGCGGACATGCAGTAATGGTCATCTTTAAATAATGCACCTATATATATATTTATATATTTATTACCTACAGTAGGTAGTTATAGTTAGGATTGTTTTCCATAGGGAATCCGCAACATTCTATTGGGAATAACTTTGGCGCCGGTTGAGGAATCTGCCTGAAATTTTCCTCGCTGTGCTCCGCTCCTTCCCTGAAAGTTTGGGGGATTCGTCAAGCGGGGGCTGAGATACAAGGGGGGTCCCAAAACGTGTTTTCCCCATGTTAATTTCCATAGGGCGGTTGGACTCACTTTTAGCCCGAACGGCTGAATAGATTTCCACCAAACCTGGCAAAATTGTAGGGACTGGTAGCCCGATGTGCCTTTGCTATGTCTCAAGATATGTGCTCCAGTGGATTTTGAGTAATTTAGGTTAAAAAAAATATATATATCTATAAGCTCGCCCCAGTACGCGCACCGGGGCGCGCACCAGCGCGCTACGCGAGTTCGCGAGCGGAAAGCTGATAGGCTCTCGGGTGTCTGTCAACATTCCAAACAGTCCGGAGCGGCCGCCATCTTGTGTCTCGGTAGGATCGAGACACAAGAGGTGGCAAAAACAAAGTGGGAAATGACCAAAAGGTGGCCCCCTAGGTTTGATGTGGGGGCTATAAAAGGGCCCCGCGGGGCAAAAAAAAATGTTTTTTGATTTGCGCAGGGGGAGCGCCCGTTATGCGCACCGGGGAGCGTACCGGGGAGCGTACCATGGGGAAAAAAGAATGACAGCAGGATTTTTATATAAATTGGAGGTAGTTCTAAAAAGAACTGTTTTTTTTATTCTTTTTGTTGTTTTATATTTTTGTTATTATTTTTTTAAATTTTTTTATTTTTTTGGCTTTTTGTTATTTTTATGGGGACAAACAAAAAACAGGGAATTGTAAACGGCTCAACTGGAGCAAAAAAAAAAATCAGGAAAAAATTAAGGTTTATTTGTGCACTTGTGGTTGTCACCAGCACGGTTGATGAGTTTAATGCTTTGCTCATCATAGGTAATTGTTTTTCCACAAAATATACAAAAGATTTTGAATTTGCCAAACTTGGGTTGAATGTTTGGGACCATCTCCCTTGTCTCTGGACCCGATGGAGTGGGTTGTTTACTTTGGGAGGTGCTGGGAGAAGATTGGGGAGGGTTTCTGGTCAGTTCTCTGACCTCTGCCGCAGCATAGTTGTGCCGGCGTTGCATGTGGCGAATCATGGTGTTATTGCCAAAAGAGTACTTTTTGTTAGGGTTCCCCCTGGAAAGTACAGTGCCACAGATTAGACAAGTAACCTTTGGCGCATTTACTTTCTTGAGGTCCTTTGGGATTGAAAAAAACTCCCAGATAATGTGCTCCTTTGGCTTATATGGGGTAGTATCTTCAGGCAGTAACCTCCTCCTCTCCTCCTCTCCTCCTCCTCCTCCTCCTCCTCCTCCTCTTCTTCTTCATCTCCACCACTGTGGTGTTGTGGTGGTCCTTGTGGTGGTGGTGGTGGTGGTGGTGGTCGAGATGCTCCTGCTGCTGCAGCATCCATTTTTCAGTACAAATAGGTACAAACAGGTCTTCCTCACTCAAAGTACAAAGTGAGAATGAGGAAAATAGGTGGGGGCTTTCATCATTTGGAAAACAAAACTGTTCTGAACCAATGAAAAGTGTTATTTTCAGGTCACATGACCCGACGCGCTTACGCTACGCGACCCAGAGCGCTTACGTAGCGCGTTCGTATGCGTGTGGGTGCTTCCGGGTGCGCTTACGCCGTGCGTATCACGCGGACGCGGCTACGCGATACGTCACGATGATGTTTTCATTCGCGGCAATAGCGCTAACGGGACGCTCACAGGTACGCGCACCGTGGCGCGCCCCAAGACTGCGCTGACCGGGGCGCTCACCGGTACGCGCACCGGGAGCGCCCCCAGGAAAAAAAATAAAAAATAAAAAAATTAAGAATATACATATAAAAAATAGTATTACATAAATATACAATATAGGATTTATTATAAAAAATATTATATTTGATAGCAATAGAAATTTGCGATTAAAAAACCTTTGAAATTCACTGAAAAAAACATAGGTTTAAGGCCCTATATATAGTTAGGAATTATCATTTAAAAACCTATGAAATTCACTGAAAAAACCATAGGTTTCACATCAGTTATAGTTAGGAATTAGCATTTAAAAAACCTATGAAATTCACTAAAAAAACCATAGGTTTCACAACAGTTATAGTTAGGAATTAGAATTTAAAAAACCTATTAAATTCACTGAAAAAACCATAGGTTTCACACCAGTTATAGTTAGCTGGAAATTTTACTGACATAAAACCATTGAAATTCCCACGTTATAGTTAGTTGGACTCACTATAACTTGCGCGCCTGCAATGCACTGCTGATGACGTCACATATTACATCACTCATGACATGGTCAGTGACATCACTCATGACATCACTGATGACACCATCCTTGTGACAGAGTGACAGACCTCCTTTCAGTGTAATGTGACCCTTGAAACACATATTCAAAAACAGAAACTAACATTTTCCAAAAAATGGAGATACCCATACCAGTTACAACAACCAATTCAGTAATTCCACCATCTATATACACATCCACTCATTCACCAACAGTTCTATATAGTCACTCATACATATACTCACTGATCATATGTAGTCATACACCTATACATCCTGTTACACACCGACAGTCATCCAAAAGTTACTCACACATGCAAATAAACTATTGAACATCCATTTATTTGCATATACAGCTAAACACACACTACCACCTTACTTCTAAGGAAACTTACACATATTTACTCTCTTAAACAATCACTTATAGAAACACATACTTATTTAAACAGGAACTCTTACAATCTCTCACTCTCACATATACTCACTTATATACATCAATACTCACATATACTAGATGAAAACATATGTAGTTACTGATAAAGACACTAGTGAGACAGTCATTTACTCACTAACACACACATATACACACTCATCCACCCATACAGTCCTGCACATATGCGGTCTTCAAAACACATACAAACAGTGAGTCAGTCATTGATGCATCTATATGCTATGTAACACCCCCACCAAACCATACAGACACTCATACTGATACTAAAAGAAATATCTAATAACCCATATACACACACATGTAGCTACCCACCAACCCATGCAGCCACTTATACACAAAGTAAAACACTGATACAAACATTTAAATATTTAAACAATACTCACTAACATATGTATTCACTAAGATACACTTAATAAGCCAGTTCACCAATCAATTTTTAAAAAACAAAAACATCCATTAAGACACTTATTTAAACATTTATTCTTCCATCGACCTTTTTCATATACATATATAAAACATATTTATTTTTCAGAAAGACACACATTCACTGGATGGTGTCATCAGTGATGTCATGAGTGATGTGACTGACCATGTCATGAGTGATGTAATATGTGACGTCATCAGCAGTGCATTTCAGGCGCGCAAGTTATAGTGAGTCCAACTAACTGTAATGGTTTTATGTCAGTAAAATTTCCAGCTAACTATAACTGGTGTGAAACCTATGTTTTTTTCAGTGAAAAAAAAAAATATATATATATATATTTTTATTGCACAAGTCGGCTGCAATAAACCTTTGAAAAAGCAGAACATGGCGTTGTCTTCCTGTGCCTGTGTGTAGAGGAGTGTTTGATACATTAAGGACTTGGTCGAGTCAGTCCTTGGCGACGATGCACTCTTCATTTTGGTGCTGCGGTGGTTGAGACTCGGCAATTGAAGATAGATATATATATCAGCGGGACACATGCTCCGGGCACAAACAAAGGATTTATTTGGTTCATCACAAAACGCACTCCTGTAGTCCGTGAAACCCTATGGCAGACGCGTTTCTGGACGAACTGGCCGTCATCAGTGCCGGTCCCACAGGCTATATTTCGTGGGCTCCAGAGACCACTCCCTTAATAGCAGTCTCTCGACTCCTCCTCCCACAGGCAGGTGTGTTAATTGCGCTGCGCCGCCCAGGAGCACTGCATGATGGAAGTTGCAGTCCACGAGGTCCCGCATACAAATGTATGGGACACAGGCCCAAATTATTGTCCCCAATTTCTTGGCACTTTACTGCATTCCACCTCAGAGGTCCTGGGTATGATGTTGCGGCCAATACCTTCTTTTGTGCCCTTATCAGGCAGTGTGCTGCTGCCTCCTCTCTCCCCTCACGTAGATACACCCCATGTGGTAGAATATATATATATATATATATAAAGTGTATGCACTCATTTATTACATCCACGTTTGGTCCAGTTATAAATAAACCTGATCTGATGGTTCTGCCTTAAATGAAGAAACACAAATGGAAAAACAAATGTTTTCAGCATCAAGTATATCGAAAAATAAACAATGGAGGCATTCTTTTTGTAATAATTCAAAATGCTGAAGGATCCTGGAAGAAAAGTGTAGCACAGACCAATTACCTGGTATTCATTTTGTGTGTGCGAAACCCTAGATAGGGATCAAGTATTAAGCTGGTTGCCAGGTCATCATTTTCACACAGCTCCTTGGCAGTCATTCCTGAAGACGGAACATATTTGCCTTGGCCTTCAAATCCAGCAGCAATAGTGGGACTCGATGAAGCACAAGCAGTACTATCTGTAAAAAAATAATTAGACAGGACAGTGAGTCACAAAACAAATCTAAAGAAGCTTGATACTCAATGTTTCATGGACTGAACAGAAAATCATCTTCACTGGTCTTCTGCTACTGTTAGTCCTGGTTCTCTCCAATCTATAACTGGCTGAGATTTCTCTGTCAGCAGGGAGTGCCAGTTAAAACATACCAGAACCATGCAGTCACATTAAAGAGTTTATACCTTCAGAGTATCCTCCATCCCCTACCAATGTTCACCAAGAGGTCCACCCAGTTCTTATATGCACAGCTGTAGCATAGTATAAGCGATACTAGGAGAGGAGTGGATAGGTTTCTTTGAAGAAGGGAAATCAGGGACATTGTAGCAAAACCATTTGAAAGCTATTGGCCTTTATTCCGTCCTGCACTACCTCTTTCCCAACTGATGGGGAATCTGATTCACCTCTTCTAAATCTGGCATTCAGAGGCAAGACACCAAATCCTAAGCAGGGGTATTTGGGGTAGGCAATGGGTGGGGGTGGGTTGAGGTTTGGGGGGGTCTGGGGTTCAAGGAACAGGTATGGAAAAAGGTTCCGTTCTTTTTCCAGTTTCACTGTACTTTTCAGACATTAAAATGCATCATCAGTTCATGGAAAGAGGCGTTCCACGTCAAAGAGCATGCTTATGACTTTGAACCCCTGAGCGATAGACATTACAGGACCAGTCTGGCAATAAGATGAAATTGCCCACAGCTTATCGCAAACCTTTTAGGCATGTATCTGATCGTAGTTTGCCATCCTGAATTATTGCTACCATTCAGTACTTGTGCTCTTCGGGCAAATACTATGCAAGTAAATTATTGAGGTCATACTTCTAATGGTCATTTCAAGTCAGCATGCCGATAGAATTTGCGAAGCCAGGCGTGTAGCTGCAAAAGATTTCAGTCTTAACCCCACTGCACCCAGGTGTTTATCCAGTGGGTCAGCCAACAGTGTACATACTATTTATTTTTTCTGTGGGGGTGAATATTTTAATAGGATCTTAAACTGCGTAGGACTGAAGGCTCAAATATTTCAATAGGTAGCTGGAGTAAAAATCCTTCCTTCCAAATCCCCTGCCCCTATATCACTTGTATTACCATTACCGGTCACTGGTGGATTTTATACTGCCACTATATGATATCCAGCATCTTGCACATCTCTTGACCCCTGTGGTCCTTGAATTTGAGAGGCCAAATATCCATTAGGGAGGTCAGAATCACCCTTAGACTTGCATTTAGTGCTTGGTTTTTCGAGCTTTAACATACGATTCCTCAAAACCTTTTTGGCACCAACATTTTTTTACGCTAAAATAGTTCAACGGTTTTTTATAGGCAGCCATACTGAGTGGAAGCCAAGGACGTTTCAATACCAACAATGTGAGTGTGAAGCGGCCCCGTCCCCTACCTCTCTGACGCTGCGTCGACACGTAAGAACTCAGGTCTCAGAATGCGACCCGGCAGCGTCTATGGCAACCCGGGCTCCACCCCGCTATCCTCCATTTCAGGAACCAATGGGAGCGAACGGAAGACCGGAAGCACCTTCCCATGACCCCGGAAGTCCCTCCCGCAACCTGGAGCCGGAATCCGGAAAAGCCGGCCTCCCGGACAGAAGGGCGATTGATGCGGCGGACTCGTGGCAGGAGAAAGCGAGCGGAGAACCCGAGAAGGCAACTAGAGAGGACGAGAAGGACGGAGAAGGCGAGAGGAAGACTGGAGAAGAAGACGACAATGTCTGGACCGAGGACTGGTGGAGTCCCCAGGAGGTGGCTGGAGAGCGGCCGCAACTCGCGGAAGAGTTGCGGCGGGGCATGTGAGTACCCTGTCTCCTTGTCCATTCACAGACGTGTGTGTGTTTAGTTGTAAAAAGTAGACCCCCCCCCCCCCTTTGGCTCACACTCCACACTGTATATAGACCTCGTATAGCAAGATATCTTCACACGATCACTGTATAAAGATCCCCTCACCTACCCTTCACCTTTCTCCCTTCCCGCTCTTCATCTCTTCGCTCCTACTCCCCTCCTATACCTCCTGCACGATCGCTTTAACCTTTTGCACTCCCTGGTGTGGGTGGAAAGCCCCGATCAGTCCAGGTCGTATGGACTAACAGCCCTCTTCTTTTCTCTCATTTCAAACACCTCCGAGGACGCCCTCTGGACCAGTCCACGACCAGGATCCCTCATCGAGACGACCCGTCCCGCAAAGCCCAGAACGAGAGGTCATCCTTCAGACGTCCAGACGAGTCAAGCCCCAAGGACCCTTCCCTTCCTCCACCACCCTTTGGTTTATCTGGCATCCAACTCTGTAAAACAATAAACAAAGGCAAATCATAGCTAACTATATCTTGCCTCCTCGCCTGTTATTCCGGTCTGCCCTAAGCCCACGATCACAGTGAGGTTTTTAGATTGAGCCCAATTAACTTTTTCAAGTCAACTTTAAAGAAGATTCATTTTGGCATCTATTCCCAGTCACCTTTTCAACATCACATGCCTGATAAAGTAACACAAAAGTAATTAGTGAGAGTGGAAGCTGAAGGCCCCCGAATACTGCCCCCCCACCCTGTTCCAGTTTGGTGTGTCTACAACTTGGAACTCCTGGTGATGGTAGTGCTTGTTGATCCGGTGCTTACTCTGCTTTTTTGACGTTGGATGTTTCATTGCCAAAGCTAAATCCAGAGATAAAATCTTGTGGCCAACTTAAACCTGGGCCAATACCATGGCATCAAAAACACAATTGTTTTATGCAGTTTTCAAACTTTTTGTTTGTAAAGCCGTACATGTCTGATACAACTGTCATAATGGTTCCAGGGAAGGCACAAAATACATAAAGAAAATAGTTCCTTCGAGAGGTACTAATGGGGACCGAAGGCAGAACTAGAATGGTGTCCTATCCATAGGGTTTTATTCAGTGCGGACTGTAAAAAAGTGGAGTACGCTGCGGCAAAGCCTCCTGTTTCTTGGAATTGCACAATCTGATCCTTTAGTTCCAGGTTGTATAGCAATCTTATTCGCTTGTGTGCTTCTGAAACAGATAGTGAGTAGTATAAAACCTAAAGATATGCTGTGGAATGCAGTAGGGTTGTGTCACCATTATAATCAATAATACGGACTCCATTTATGGCCAACAGCCAAATACCTTAACACAAATATGCTTTTGGAAGCCCATACACTATATGGCGACATAATGCGCAGCATGTAAACAGAATATGCTCAAGCTGCTTAACTTAAATGTCAGCACAAAAGATCTTGCTTTACCCCCTGGTTTCAATAAAGAGAATGTACACAAATTATATGGTTAGTCAGTTTAACAGCAAAGCTCCTTGGAGTTGTGTGTGTTATTGAAGAGAGCACAAAACAAGGGAAACACAAACACTTCAAGAGGACTAGGAGCATTTCTGACCTCAGCTGAATGCAGTAAGAATCCGAATTAATCTGGTGAAAATTATATGTAATAACTAACTAAACCAGTTGCAACCAAACCAAAAACGGAAACTAAATCATAGCAGTGAATCAAAATTCATTATGTCTAAATTATAAATGTGTCCGGTGTAAAAAAAAATCATGCACAACATACATCTAGTACTTGCTCTTCGCTCGGGCATATGCCTGGTGGGTTTTGCCCGCTCCCTTTTATTGTGTCGCAATTTAGTTTGGCTGTGTGGATGTCTGCTGGAATGTCTGCTTCCACTCCGCCTGCCAGTCACAATCATGTTCTTGGATTCTCCCAACCACTTCATGCCAACAGATGGACTGGCCTAGGTGCATTTAGTCGCCCTGCAAAAATGCCCAGGGAAGATGCTGAACAATTGCAGCTTTCACACCTACAATGAAAAAACATTATTCAAAATAGCAAAACAGAGAACCTTAAAGCAGAATTTTTTTGTAAATGAACTGACCTAAAACTACACCCCTCAATGAGGAGAATACATTTATCAAACTTCAGTATTGCAGTGCTAAAATGATTTACCAATGATCTTGTGCATAACCTATAATAGGATCTCAAAATGTCTACTCAAATAATAATACAACACTTTAGAACAGAGAACAATGTCTGGTAATAGGGGGATAGCAGTCCACCAATGGGCACGTACTAACCTCATCAACTTTCAGTAGCACACTAACTTGTAATTACAAATACTGATATTCACACAGGATGCCGCCATTTAGAATTAAATATGTGACGAGTGCTAGATGCATTAAACACAAATCTACCACACCCTTCACACCCAACCTACCTACCCTCCCGAACACTAACCCACTTACTAATACCACCAACCCCTGCAGTAACACCACACCCACCCCCCGCTCCAGTAACAGATACCTACACACCTTCAGTACCCATTACCACCTCCATTCCCAATCCCACACTGGACATGATTATGTCCACCCTCCTCCAAGTCAAAGAAGATCTCCACACCCTCAAAGAGTTACTCCTCACACAACACAGACAACCCCTACTGACCACCACTTCCCCCCCCTAACATATCCCCCACCCATCCTACTCTTCCTCTCACACAAAACTTCCCACACTGGACCTCAATCTCCGCTCGCAATCCCACCAACCGCTCCAGACGCGCCGTCACTCCACTTTCGGACCACGACATACGCACCCTTCTCAGCTCATGTGACCCACTTCCCAAAAACCACTTAGCCACCACACACCTTTCCATTCCCACGATTCACCCAAACCCCCTTAGGCACCCCACTCAAAACAACAGAGGCTCTGTCCCAAATAACCTTATAAAAGTCCCCCTCACTCTAGAACACTCGTCCACCCTTTACACCCCAAAGCTCAAATGCATGCTTCTCAACTGCAGGTCAGCCTCTCGACACTCCTCAGACATCGCTGATCTCATTAATACACTGGACCTTGATCTAACCATTCTGACTGAAACTTGGTTAACTGAATCTTCTACACCCATCATGGATATTCTAGTTCCCACTAACTACCACATCATTAGACTTGACAGGACCAGCAAGACAGGCGGTGGAACCGCATGTATTTATAGGAGCAACCTCTCCGTTACTAGAGTCACCTCCTCCTCGCTCACCTCATGTGAATACTTCTGCCTAGATGTAATCAGCGAGAGCAAACCTGTATACTCTCTACACATCATCTATCACCCACCTGGGGACAACCTCATCTTCACCCAACAACTCATGGACACAATATCAACCAATTCCGGTCGGCAAAACACTCAAATTTTCCTTGGTGACTTCAATCTCCACTGGAAAGATCACAATGACGCAGTGGTAAACAGCCTCAAAAACTACCTCAACGCTCTTGACCTCATCCAAATCTGCAACAGCCTGACCCACGACAAAGGCTCTATCCTCGACCTTATCATCTCCAAAGAGAACTCTACCCAACTTGGATCAATCCAACCCTGTGACTGGTCAGACCACCACATTATCACATTCTTCATCAATGAAAAAGTTAAATTTATCCCGGTTCAACCCACCAAATCCAAGGTCTGGAAAAGAGACCTGAAGAAACTCAACCAAAACTCTCTACCTTCCCACAGCTGCAATCTCCTCCTTCCCCCTACCAGTGCTCTGGGCGTTCAATCCTTGACCGACCACTACCTCAACTCTATGACTTTCATAATCAATGAGGCCGCCCCATTGCAACTGAAAAGAGTCCCCTCCAAAAACTCCAACCCATGGTACGATGGCAGACTCAACGAAGATAGACGGGTCATGCGTATGGCAGAGCGCACCTGGAGATCAGCCCCTTCGGCACTGCACCTTAAAACTCTGAAGAAAAAGAGAAACGCCTACTTCAGGAAAATCAAGCGCACAAAATCAGATTTCTTCAGCCTCCAGCTCGACCAAGCAAAAAACGGACCAAGAAAACTGTTTCAACTAATCAATACACAATCCAAGGAACAACCCCAACCATCGCATAGCACTATAGGTGATACACCATCCTGTGAAGACTTCTCTGCTTTCTTTACTCTAAAGACTGATAACATAAGGAACGATCTCCTCCATGACGTAAGCCTTTACTCCAACCCCCACAGCATAACACCCAATGAACCAAAGAACCATGCTACATGGTCATCCTTTGACACCTATTCGGAAGAAACAATTAACAAACTGCTCACCACACTGAAACCCTCTAACCACCTCACAGACCCCCTTCCTGCTAACGCTGTAAAGGACTTCATTCCACTACTTCTACCACTCTGGACCAAAATTATCAACAGTTCACTTCAACAAGGACGCATCCCCAACTCCCTCAAAGTTGGACAAGTCACACCTATACTCAACAAACCAACAGCTGACCCTACTGACCTAAACAATTACCGTCCTATTACCAACATTCCCACCCTTGCCAAACTGTTGGAAAAATGCGTCCAACTCCAATTACCGAAACACATTTATCGGTTTGACCTCCTCAACCCTCATCAGTCAGGCTTCCGAGCAGGGCACAGTACTGAAACTGCTATGACACACATAATTGATGACGCCCTCCAAATCCTAGATCAAAACGATTCCTGCCTCCTCATCCTTCTTGATCTCTCCTCAACATTTGACACTGTCAAACACGAGAACTTACTCGAGTTGTTAAACACCAGAATGGGTCTATCTGGGACTGTTCTAAAGTGGTTCACTTCCTTTTTACATAACCGGTCTCAGAAATTCAAGAGCAACAACCTGATGCCCTCACCAGTGCCTGTAACATTAGGCGTCCCACAAGGATCTTCCCTATAGCCAACATTGTTCAACCTGGTCATGGAACCTCTCACCACCTTGTTACAAGCATCTAATGTACACTTTCACATGTACGCTGACGACACCCAACTATATTTGAAATTACAATCCCCCAAAGACATCAAACTGCTGAATTCAACGCTCAGAAACACCCAATCATGGCTTGCCGATAATCACCTCAAACTCAATGCTCTGAAAACGGAGTTCCTTCTGATCTCACCTCCCGCGAAAAGCTCCACCACTCAAACCTGGCTCAAGCACCTAACTGCACTCAATGTCCAACCTACCATCGTGGACTCAGCAAAATCTTTAGGCATAACACTTGACGCTAATCTCAACATGCAACAGCATATCAGCAAGGCAACTAAGGGAGCTAATTTCCAAATCAAAACTTTGAGGAAACTTAAGCCCTTCCTCCCAGCCAAGGACTTCCAAACTGCAGGACAAGCCCTAGTCATGCCGCGCTTAGACTACAGTAGCGTCGCCCTCTGCGGACTCCCCCTTTCTACAACTGCGCCCCTGAGAGCCTCTTTGAACGCTGCAGCGAGGCTTATCACTGGATCAAAAAAACACTCGCATATTTCCCCTGACCAAAAATCCTTAAACTGGCTGCCTTTTGAGGCCAGAATACATCTGAAATTTGCATGCATGACTCAAAGGGCTATACACCACAGCTCACCTGGCTACCTCACTCAGAAGCTGTCAATTTCTGGTGGCTCAAGAAGCACAAGAAGTACAAAGAATCTTCTTCTGAAACCTCGTAGATTCCGGAAGCAAAAAAACATATAAGCGCTCCTTTTCAGGAATGGCACCCAGGATCTGGAACTCTCTCCCTCCAGAAACCAGACTTATCACCTCCACTACATTTTTTAAGAAAGAAGTGAAAGCTATCCTCATGGCTAAATTCACCTGAACTTGTACTTCACTTTGGAACTATTTGAGACTCCTCACCTTTGTAATATTCGTTTATCTGACTGTCTACTTGTATTATTGTTTTAGCTGATTGACTATGCTCCCTCATGTATCTACCCTATTGTGCTACTCATCTATTACCATAAGTATTCTTTGCTCAAAAGCTTGTTAATCGCTTTCTTGTTTTTCCTACCCCCGGTTTTTGTGTTTTTTGTAAAGCGCTCTGATATCTGCAAAGATCTTGTTTGCGCTATATAAAACCTTCAAAAATAAAATAAATAAATAGTATCGTACAAAGCAGTTAAGTGGAAATGGCTCCGAAGATTGTATTATTGGGCATTTCTGGGCACTAGACTAGCCCAAATAATGATTTTTGAATATGTAGGACAGTAATACACTATTATCAGATTATTATTATAGAATGCCTCCTGCTGCAGAAAAATCTAACACTCACATTTTTTTATATTGTTAAGCAGCATTATTTGTTTTCGCCAGCATGGATGATTTATTCATTGGAACTTTCAAGAGCGTTTATATACACATGGTCTTCAGAATTGAGATATTTTTAAATACAAGCAGCTGAATGTGTGCCTTGAAACGCAATGGCCTAGGGGTTTGTAAACAAGATCCACACAAAACCAAGGAATCATTTTCAAAGTTATTTTCAATCTCTGGATAAATATTGCTGATTAATGACCAGTGGACATGAACACACATTGATCCAAAGAAATGCTTAGACAGGCTCTTCAAAACATTAGGCAGTTTATTCAACCAGCTAATTTATCTCTCCAAATGTACTAAACTATGACTTAGATATGTTTTACATAAATGCAGTTATTCCAACGCCATATTAGGACAGTGTCTGCCTCTACAAAACGTGCCTTGTTTAAACCAAATCTTAATATGTTAAATAAGTGGCCTATTAT
This sequence comes from Lissotriton vulgaris, assembly GCF_964263255.1. Taxonomy (NCBI): domain Eukaryota; kingdom Metazoa; phylum Chordata; class Amphibia; order Caudata; family Salamandridae; genus Lissotriton; species Lissotriton vulgaris. The sequence continues at coordinate 1,763,202,937 of NC_141687.1, forward strand.
TTAGAACTATTGGAGAGAGATTCACAGAACACTAACTGAATTAATAACACTACTGTCACTATATTTAAGAGTTTAATCACTTTTAGTGTAAATCCTGAAACTGAAATGAATATGCACCTAAGAACTTTTATTGCTAACTCTGCCTCCAGAACGTACCCCTTCTGGTAGGAGGTTGGTTACATGCAGGTCCTTAATTCTACACTTCTTGGTTTCAAGAGTCGATGCTTTACTTTGCCATAGAATTTACTAATACTTAAAAAAAAAAAAATGTAATCCCGATTTAGTGAGATAATGACTCAACTCACTGAGCACGTTTACATAACTTTTTAATGACTTTGATGTATTTATTCAATTATAGTTGATTCGGCAGTTTATGGGATTTTGTTTTGTTCCTATTCTTTCCTCTTAATTTGGAACTGAAAAAGACTTACGCTTTGTAAACTAAATATATGTGAGGTTACTAGGGCCTTCTTCCTTGGTTTAAGAATGATTAACTGTACCTGCCTCTACTGCCCAATTAAATAAAGAAAGGAAATGTGAAACTGGACCTCTGGACTTGCATGTAAATTAATGGAGATTGATCAGGAGGGTGGCTATATGCAGGCTTATCAAACACACAGAAGGTGCTGGGGGTATGCATGATATAAGGCAATTGCTCACCGTAACATTTCAAACCATCATTCTTTTGCCCACTATGACACCTCAGATTAGACCTAGCCATATGCAAATCAGTCTTGTCCCTCCTCCAATAGGAAAACTCCAGCACAAACTGCCTAGCCAGGTCCTGTCTGAACTGGAACACAAGCAACCCAAGGCCTGTTTCGTCATGACCTGGGCTCTTCAGTCCGAGTAGCTTGCTTCCGTGGCACAGTGAGCAAGTAACCCACATCTGGGCTACCCCGAGCGATTGCCAGTGGTTACACTTATTGCAAGCTACCTACCATCACCTTTTGTGTATCTGATACATGCAGACCTAATCATGCCTATCCGACTTGGATGAAGCTTATCACTAACTCCTAGTCTCACCCGGAGACATGGAAATGTCCGGCCAAAAAATAGGCTGAACCCAGCTAGAGCCTGCCCAACTAAGGACTGTCTATCTTTGGAGTTACATCAGAGGCATAAGATCAACACTCCTTCTACAAACTGACCTCTCTCTGGCAGTGGTGGAGGGTTTGGATAAAGTAGGTTTAATTCTGCCCCTTTAAAAAGGTTGCATAGGTTATGTTCATGTACATATGCATTAAAGTAGCAATAATCGCCACTTAGTGAAAAATGGAAAAATACTAACATTTGCAGAATTAAGGGAGAAATATGAACTAGCTCAGGGTGAGGTCTTCAGCTACTAACAGGTCAGTCATAATCTAAAAGCAGCACTCTCAGGCACAGAAAACATACCGGAATCATCCCCCTGGAGGAAAGACTGCTTTCTGAACCTATATTTGAAAAACCTGTATCATCAACCTATCGGAAACTATGTAATAACGTGCCGGATCCGTTTCACACTCTCCAAGAACGGTGACAAGCTGATATAGGGCAAATTGAAGATGACGACTGGCACACAGCACTGATGTCCCCGAGAGAAGCAGCCATCCCTCATAGGCTCCGTCTTATTCAACTAAAAATCCTGCATAGAACTTATCTTACTGGGGTTACACTAGCAAAAATGGGGAGTCAACACAATACATTGTGTCTCCTCCAATGTCATCAAGAGGCAACCTTTTACCACACTATAAGGAATGTCCTCAGGTGCAAACTCTATGGGAAAATGTAACAAGACTCATGCAGAGAGCTCTAGGAAAAGAGATTAACTGAACACCACATTTAGGGCTCCTTAATATATGGGAGGCGACAGACCTTATGGAGGTGGAGCAACAAATGACTACTATGGGATACACATTAGTGAAATAGCAATGACATGGGGGGTGGCGGAGGGGCCATCGCCTAAGAGTTGGGCGAAGGAACTAGGCAAATGTATGATAGCTGAAAAGGAGGTGTTCAAGTCAAGAGGTTGTCTTAAGAAGTGGGAGAAGAAATGGAGCAAATGGAACATGTACCGGGGGGATTCTGTACCTCACTTACCAAGGAGATGGAGATAGAAAAGAATAGTAGAGATAGTATAGGTGCAAATGGCTGAGTTAATATGGACTTCTATTCATATATACAATTGATAAAACGGTGTTGCAATGTATGGATATAAAATATTTGTGAATAATATGTTTTCAAACCAATAAAAACATCTTTAAAAAAAAGAAAAAACAACAATCCCATTGTTTTTTTTACTGTAAATGAAAAATAATTCACTGCTTCTGCAGAAAGGCATAGGCTACAAGCGAATCTATGAAATAACAGAGTCGAGCAGATAGAAGCATATTAAAGGAAATGAAAGGGGCATCAGAGGTTCCCTTCAAAATCAGTACCAATTCGAAATGCATAAACGCTACTACATCTCGGTTGGAGGATAAGTTACTTACCTGTAATCCTAGTTCTCTTCCAGGGGTATCCTCATCAAAGTCATAAACACTGAATATTCCCGCCCATGTGCGGGACCCCGGAAACAATATAAAAATATATATGGAAAAACATATATATCTCGCTCCACATATATGTATGTACATATATAATTTTTTCTCATACCAATGCAGCCCCAAAACTGAGGCTAAACAATGTAATCACTCATACATGCACTGAAATTAGGTCCAATAGCCCTTGAACTTTGTGTTTTAATGGGTAAAAACACTCAAATCCTGAAAATTGCTAATAAGTAGACATTTTTAGCCACAGGCTGCATTGAAAAGCAATAAGGAGTAGTTTCTGTCCTGTAACTCCAGTTCTGTAGTAGGGGTATCTCTGTTATAGTCATAATCTAGTGAATAGTCCCGCCCATGTGCGTGGACCCCGGAGAAATCAAAAATAATCTTACAGTGTCAAAAAATGCAGAAATGCATAGACACTTAAGAGAGAATTTAAAGACAGATAATGCAGCCTAAAAAGGCTACACTGTCCAGTACTTCAACTAGAAATTCCACCATAAAATCCACAAAAACAGCAAAGCCTGTACAGATTTCCCTTGCTTCACCAGCAAGATCCCTCAGGAATGATAGAGAGGAGAACCTGGACAGACAAGCCCCATAGGCTGCCATTATGTGGCTTAAACAGGATACTGTGCCTTTAAGGAAACCTTCCAGAAGCTTCTCCCAGTATCCCAGAATGCATAGCAGGTCCAACTTACTATCAGTTCTTTTTGAAGGCGTAAAAAACGCCAGACCTGTAGCATTGTTTACATGAAGAATTCTCCACCGGGGAGGCGGGAGGGCGCTTATGACTATAACAGAGATACCCCTACTACAGAACTGGAGTTACAGGACAGAAACTACTCCTTCTGTAGTAGGGGATCTCTGTGTATAGTCATAATCTAGTGAATAGAATGGCAAGCCCATCCCCACACCAAAGCGGCGGTGGAGTAACAGAAACAACCACTATAGTGCAAATAAATTCCGCAGCGAAGCCTGCCCAACCTGAGCGTCTGCCCTGGCATCAGTGTCCAGGCAGTAATGCTTAGCAAAGGTATGAACCGACTTCCAAGTGGCCGCCTTGCAGATCTCTGCAATCGGAACATTACGGAGTAAAGCCGTTGTGGCAGCTTTACCCCTGGTGGAATGAGCCTTAGGCTTACCCCCTAAGGTCTTATTAGCTTTTTGGTAACACAGCTGTATGCAGGACACAATCCACCTGGAGATGGACTGCTTAGAGGTAGCAAAACCCGTCCTGACAGATCCATAATTGACAAATAATTGGTCTGACCTACGAATATCCTTGGTTTTATCCAGATAAAATTTCAACACCCTCCTGACATCCAGGGAATGTAAAGACCTTTCCGCTGGAGATGAAGGATTCTGAAAAAACGTAGGTAAAGTTATAGTCTGGTTGATATGAAAATCAGAAATAACCTTGGGAAGAAATTTAGGGTGAGTACGCATAACAACCTTAGCAGCATGAAATACAGTATAAGGTTCTTGGCAACACAACGCCTGAATTTCACTCACCCTGCGGGCCGATGTGATGGCCACGAGGAAAGCCGCCTTCCAGGACAGTTGCTGCAACGAAGCCTTATGAATAGGCTCAAAAGGCTCCTTCATCAATCTGGACAGCACCACATTCAAATCCCATGAAGGCGAAGGAAGCCTGACAGGAGGGAATACTTTCTTCAAGCCTTCCAAGAAATCTTTGACCACAGGGATCTGGAAGAAGGAAGTCTGTGAAGGGCATTTCCTGTAGGCAGTCAAGGCAGCGAGATGAACCTTAATGGAATGAACGTTAAGGCCAGACTGCGCCAAATGTGGAAGATAAGGAAGGATGACGTCTTCCTTGCATGTCGTAGGGTCATAGTTCTTAGACTTGCACCAGATACAGAACCTCTTCCACTTGTAAGCATAGGAAGTCCTAGTGGAAGGCCGCTTAGCCTCCTTCAGTATGTCCATGCAATCGTCTGGGAGATTCAAATGGCCATATTGCACTATCTCAGGAGCCATGCCGCCAAACTCAAAGAGGAGAGGTTCGGGTGCAACATTTGCCCCCCGAACTTCGTGAGAAGGTCCGGCCTGCACGGCAGCCGTATGTGCGGAAGGAGAGACCGGTGTAGAAGGTACGTGAACCACCACTGCCTGGGCCATTCCGGGGCAATTAGGATCATCCGCGCCCTGGATTGGGACAGCTTGATCAGCACCGCTGGAATCAGGGGAATGGGTGGAAAAGCGTACACAAAGCTGTTCGACCAGTTGATCCAGAGTGCATTCCCCAGCGTCCCTTGCTGGTAGTACCTGGAGGCGAAGTCTCGGCATTTGCGGTTTTCGGCGGTGGCGAACAGATCTACGTCTGGAGTCCCCCACCTTTCGAAGACTTCTCCTAGCACGTCGTCGTGTATGACCCATTCGTGGTTTTCCTGAATCAGTCTGCTCAGTGCGTCCGCCTGAACATTCTGCACACCTGGCAGATGGGTGGCCGTTATCGTCAATCCTCTTGCCAGAAGCCAATGCCAGATCGTCTGCGCCTCCCAAGACAGGGTGCGCGATCTCGACGCCCCTTGCTTGTTGAGGTAATACATTGTGGTAGTATTGTCCGTCTGTACTAGCAGAGAGTTGGTCCGGAAGGACGGATGAAAGGCCTTCAGCGCCAAGTGAACAGCCCTGAGTTCCAGGAAATTGATGTGATAAGTGGACTCCATCGGAGACCATGCACCTTGAATCTGTAAGTCTCCCGAATGCGCTCCCCAGCCGTGGAGAGAAGCATCCGTCACGATCGTCTGAGCAGGAATGTCCTTGTGGAAGGGAACCCCTCTGAGGAGATTCTCCGCTGAACACACCACTTCAGAGACTGAAGAGCATGCAGAGGCAGTCCTATCTTGTCGTCCCAAGATCCTCTCCTCTGGTCCCACTGGTCCTCCAAGCACTCCTGCAGAGGTCTCATGTGAAGTCTTGCATGGGGAGTGAGGAAGATACAAGAGGCCATCGACCCCAGTAGAGAAGACACCGTCCTCACTGTTGTAGATGGAGCGGTCATAAGAGCCTGAGCCTTCCGAAGGATCGATCGCCGTCGCTCCTCCGAAGGAGACACGCTTGCTGATAGCGTATCGATTGATGCTCCCAAGTACTGTATGCACTGGACCGGAGTCGGGACAGACTTGGACATGTTGATGTGCAACCCCAGCTTGTTCAAGAGAACGCACGTCTTCTGGAAGTGCGCTTGAGCTTCCGAGAAGGAGGAGGCCTTGATCAACCAATCGTCCAGGTACGGGTAGACAAACACCTTGTTCTTCCGCAGGTGTGCGGCCACCACCGCCATGCACTTCGACAATGTTCTGGGTGCGGACATCAGTCCGAATGGCAACACTGTGTATTGATAGTGATTGGCGCCGACTTGGAATCGCAGGAACTTCCGGTGTTTGTGTGCAATGGGCACATGGAAGTAAGCATCCTGTAGGTCTATGGCACACAGCCAGTCTCCCCGTTGCAGCTGAGGATAAATCTGATGCAACGACAGCATGCGGAACTTTTCTCTGCGAATCCACTTGTTTGCCTGTCGCAAATCCAGAATGGGCCTGAACTCGTTCTTGTCCTTTTTTCGGACCAGAAAGAACCGGGAGTACAGACCTCTTCCTCTCTGAGACAGAGGCACTTCTTCTATGGCCCTTTTCCTCAAGAGGACGTCGGCCTCCGCCTGGAGCTCGCGCAGTTGATACTGTGAGCTGACCGGAGGGATCGATGGAGGCGGGCCGGTGAACCGAAGACTGTATCCATTGCAAACAATATTCAGCACCCACTTGTCCTGAGTAATTTTTCTCCACTCTGCCAGAAAAGATTGAATGCTTCCCCCACCGGAGCGGGTAACGGACGAGGGGGAAGTAACAGCTCAGGGACGAGACCCTGCTGCGCCCTTGTTCGCAGTAGAGGGTTGCTGGCCTCCCCTACCCTTCTGGCGCTTTTGGAAGGGCCTGCGGTACTACTGCTGCTGTTGCTGACCCGCAGCTTGTCCTCAGCCTCTGCCCTGCGTCCCGAACATCCTCTGGAACGGGCGGTAGCTCTTCTTGTCCTTGGGCTTCTCCAAGCCCACCGCCGTCAAGGTCTCCGCCTCTGCCTTCATGCGGGCCATTTCATCGTCCGCGTGCTTCCCGAAGAGGGTCTCCCCCGAGAAGGGCAGATTAGCAACTCTCTGCTGGGCCTCCGGCTTAAGGGACGTCAGTCGAAGCCAGGCATGGCGTCTCTCGTTAATTCCATGACAATAACTGTGGGCTGCCAGCAACGAGGCATCAGCAGCCACGCTGATGACTTGATTGGAGACCAGCATCCCTTCCTTCAGGATTTCAAGGAAATCCTCCCTCCGATCCTTCGGAAGGAGATCCGCAAACTGCTGTAGGGACTCCCACAGTGCCCGATCATAACGCCCCAGCAAGGCCGTGTCGCTAGCGGCCTTCATGGACGTATAGGCCGTCCCACAGGCCTTTCTCCCATTGGAGTCGATCCACCGACTTTCCTTATCCGGAGGAACAGTAGAAGACGGGGAGGTCGAGTGCTGCTTCCTGGCTGCCGTCACAATCACGGAGTCTGGCACCGGGTCAGTTCTCAGAAACGCCGGGTCCGAGTCCGGAGCCCTGTACTTCTTAAGAAGGCGGGACGGAGCGGCCCTCGTAGTTGCAGGCGTAAGGAACAGTTCCTTCGCTGGTTCCACCAAACCTGGCCAAGCGGCAGAAGAGGGCGGGACAGGTGCTTCTTGTGAAGCGTCTCAAAGATCACGGACGTCGTCGGTGTTGGAGCCGTCACCGTGATCCCGAGCTTCGCCGCCCCCCTCAAGAGCACGTCCTGAAAGGTACTGATATCATCCACTGGGGACACCCTTGTCCCTGGCGAGTCGGACAATGTTGGGGAGAAAGATCTGGTCCCGGAGGAATCCGTGCGGGACCGCGACTCTCGCCTCCTGTGGCGCCGCCTCGATCTCGTAGAGGATCGGTGCCGACTGCGTTCTCTCACTCTCCGCCTGGAGCCGGATGGCGATCTCCTGGGCTTAGACCGCCCTGCTGGAGCCACCGGGGCAGGAGACTTAGGCTTGGGTGGCGCCCCCGCCCGAGGGGTCCCTTTAGGAGGGGTAGGGAACCTCGGCAACGAATAGGTCCTCGGAGGAACTGGAGGAGGAGTCTCCAACGGAGGAGCTTGAGGAGGTGGAAGAGGCGGCAGTGGTGGTGGAATAGGGGACCGAGGACGAGGCCCCCTTGGTAGGGGAGGAGGAGGAGTAACCGACTTAGGCATAGTAGGGGTGAACACAGCAGAGTGCGCTGAACCCGGTGAAACTCCCCCCTCACTAGGTTGGGACCTAGGAGAGTCATCCACAGCCTCCTGACGCTTTCCAGAGCGACTCCTGGTGTCAGCGCTCCTTCCGCGCCTCTTGGGAGTCGGAGAACGGCGACCCGACGGCGAGCGCCGTTTCCTCGGGGTTGAGTCGCGCTTCCTCGACATCGAGCGAGACAACCTCGACGTCGAACGTCTCCTTCGCCTTGACGTCAAACGTCCGTGCCTCGACGGCGATCTTCTGTGCCTCGACGGCGACCTTCTGTGCCTCGACGGCGACCTTCTGTGCCTCGACGGCGACCTTCAGTGCCTCGCCGCCGAGGAGCCCCTCGACGCCGATCGCCTCCTCTTCGCCGACGGCGGCCGGCGGTGTTGTCTCGACGACGAGCGCCGACGCCAGGCCCCACGACTGCGATCACTCGACGTCGACACCGACGTCGACGACGATGAAGATGCCACCGGAGACTTCAACGGCAGCCTGTCCACATCCCTCGACGTCGACGGTCGACGTCGCCTCGACCCAGAGCCCTGGGGAGAAGGGGAACAGATAGCAGTCATTCCTCTCGACGTCGTGGTAGGAGCCACCGACCCAGACGGAGATAGATGACGTTTGCTGGACTTCCTGCCCCTGGGGAGCCCCCCAGAGGCCTCAGCATGGGCAGAAGAAGCCCCACCAGACCCACCTTGTGCCTTCTTCTTTCTCTCCTCGAGTCCCTGAAGTCTGATTTTCATCCTGTCCCTCAGGGTTCTGCCAGTGAACCCACGGCAGATTTCACACTCCTCTGGGATGTGGGAAGAAGGAAGGCAGAGGATACAGACCTCATGGGGGACCGACTTGGCCTTCTTCCTGGAGCACCTCGGGCATTTGTCAAATAATGCAGGCATTATAGACAACTAAAGTGTGCGAAAGACCAAGAAGAAGACACCAAAGTACTTTAAAAGTACACAAAATCGAAATTAGTGCAAAAAACACCAACAAAACCCTTGAAAAGGGAGAGCTCAATGCTCCAGGGTCCTGCTTGCAGGAGCCGGAAAAAAGAACTGAAAGTAAGTTGGACCTGCTATGCATTCTGGGATACTGGGAGAAGCTTCTGGAAGGTCTCCTTAAAGGCACAGTATCCTGTTTAAGCCACATAATGGCAGCCTATGGGGCTTGTCTGTCCAGGTTCTCCTCTCTATCATTCCTGAGGGATCTTGCTGGTGAAGCAAGGGAAATCTGTACAGGCTTTGCTGTTTTTGTGGATTTTATGGTGGAATTTCTAGTTGAAGTACTGGACAGTGAAGCCTTTTTAGGCTGCATTATCTGTCTTTAAATTCTCTCTTAAGTGTCTATGCATTTCTGCATTTTTTGACACTGTAAGAGATTATTTTTGATTGCTCCGGGGTCCACGCACATGGGCGGGACTATTCACTAGATTATGACTATACACAGAGATCCCCTACTACAGAACATAGAAAATGAAAGCATTTTCAACAAAACTGGCACCGTGCCTTTAACCCCTTCGATGCTCATGACGAGCTCAGCTCGTCATGAGGCACAGTTGAGCTGTGCTGATGACGAGCTGAGCTCGTCATGAAACTATAGTATTCAAGCAGGTTCAGCACAGGAGGGGAAAAGCCATAGCAGCCAAGGTGTTAAGGAAGCCATGACCCCAGGCTTCCCATCTTGCCTCAGGGGTGACAGTTAGGTCAGTTGTTCTTTGCATAACCCTGAAGTCAGGGCTCAACCATAAGTCAGAGACGCACAAATCTCATTTACCTGGGGAGGCGGGTGGGTTGCTTAGGACTTTGATGACGATACCCCTGGAGGAGAACTAGGATTACAGGTAAGTAACTTATCCTTCTCTTCCAGGGGATTCTCATCAATAGTCATAAGCACTGAATAGAATAGCAAGCCCATCAACCACCTGCAGGTAAATGAGAAGTACATGACCCAACCAAAAAACCAATCATAACAGCCAAGAACTCAACTGTTAAACAGATTCCGCAAGGTGGCCTGGCCTACCAGGGTATCTGCTCTAGTGTCAGAATCAAGACAGTATTGTCTGGTAAATGTATGAACGGACCTCCAGGTCGCCGCTTTACAGATCTCAGACATGGGCACATTATGGAGAAGAGCCGTAGTCGCAGCCCTACCCCTGGTGGAATGCGCTTTGGGAGAAAACCCGAGAGTCCATAGTTAACAAATAGTTGATCAGACGGACGTATAGACTTAGACCTATCCCGATAGAATTTTAAAACCCTTTTCAGGTCCAAAGAATGCAAAGCCCCCTCAGCTGGACTAGAGGGATTGGGAAAGAAAATGGGCAGGGAAATGGTCTGATTGACATGGAAATCTGACACCACTTTAGGAAGAAAAGACGGATGTGTCCTTAGTACCACTCTATTCAAATGAAACACAGTATAGGGTTCCTTGGAACAGAGAGGTTGGATCTCGCTCACCTTACGAGCTGACGTGATTGCCACCAAAAAAGCAGCTTTCCAGGTAAGGTGCTGCAAAGTAGCTTTATGAATGGGTTCAAAAGGAGGACCAATTAGCTTTGATAGCACCAGGTTCAGCTCCCAGGGAGGAGAAGGAGGACGCACTGGAGGGTACACTTTTTTCAACCCTTGCAGGAAGTCCTTTACAGCTGGCAACTGGAAAAAAAAGGTTGTGAAAGTGACCGCCTATAAGCGGTTATAGCAGCTAAATGCACCTTAATAGAGTTAAACTTTAAACCTACCATAGCCAGATACAATAAATAGGGAAGAACTGCTTCTTCCTGACTTATAAGATTATGACCATTTTGCATGCACCACATATAGAAGCGCTTCCATTTGCATGCACAAGAATGTCTTGTGGAAGGACGTCTCGCCTCTTTTAGGATGGACATGCAGTCCTGAGGCAGCCCTAGATGGCCGTATTGTATGACCTCAGGAGCCATGCTGCCAAGCTCAGTGACGGAAGGTTGGGATGATGAATCCTCCTGTTCACCTTTGAGAACAGGTCCGGCCTGCATGGTAGCCTCTTGTGAGGAGTCACTGACAGGTGAAGCATGTCCGTGTACTACCATTGCCTGGGCCAGTCAGAGGCAATGAGGATCATCGTTGTGCACAAGTGTGTCAGCTTGCTCACCACCTTCCGGATCAGCGGAAGGGGTGGAAAGGTGTAGACAAATTCCCCTGACCAGTCTATCAAATGGCATTCCCTTTCGATCCTGGCCGGTAAAACCTTGAGGCGAAGTTTCGGCATTTGGGTGTTTTCGTCGTCCGCGAACAGATCTATGGTGGGACGACCCCAAGACTAGAATATGTCTTTTTCTACTGCGTCGTTGAGAACCCAGTCTTCCCCGTCTTCGAAATGCCAGCTTAGTGCGTCCGCCCTCACATTCTGCTCTCCTGGGAGGTGGACTGCTGTGACGGACAACTTGCGAGCTAGAAGCCAATGCCAGATGCGTTGGGCTTCCTATGAAAGAGTCCTTGAGCGTGTTCCCCCCTGCTTGTTCAAGTAGTACATTGTGGTGGTGTTGTCCGTCTGTACCAATACTGAAGCTTCTTGAAGCGAGGGAAGGAATGCTTTGAGGGCTAGGTGGACTGCTCTCAACTCCAACATGTTGATGTGATAGGTACTTTCTTTGGAAGACCACAGACCCTGAATTTGGAGCTGACCCATGTGTGCTCCCCCAGCCTTGCAGAGAAGCATATGTGATTAATGTCTGTGCAGGAGGAGGTTGATGGAACAGAACTCCCACCTGCATATTCTGCTTCTTAGTCCACAACGGAATGGAAGCTCAAGCTGCTTCTGACAGAGTAATCTGGTCGTCCCAGTGAGCTGACTGTTGGTCCCATTTGTCCTCCAGATCCTGCTGAAGAGGACGCATCCGAAGCCTGGCATTCGGGACCAGGAAAATGCATGATGCCATCGACCCTAGCAGGGAGGCAATTTTCCGCACTTTCTGAGCCTTGTTGCGAAGTACCAGCGGACACTTCTGAGTTATAGAACACTGTCTCTCCTCTGAAGGAAACACTTTTCCTACCTCGGAGTCTAGCAGAGCTCCTAGGAAGTGAATCTTCTGGGTGGGCTGAGAGACTGACTTGTTGAAGTTGACATGCAGTCCGAGGCGCTGACAGAGCTCGATGCAGGTCTGGAATTGACTTCTTACACTGTCTGGGGAAGGACCTTTCAACAGCCAATTGTCCAGGTATGGGTACACGAAGACCCCCCTGCGGCGTAGTGCAGCTGCTACTACTGCAACACACTTCGTAAAAAACACCCGGGGAGCCAACTTCAACCCAAACGGAAGGACTTTGAACTAGTAGTTGGAGGTCCCTATCCGGACCGAAGGAATCTCCTGTGACTGAGGTGTATCGGGATATGAAAGTAGGCATCTTGTAGGTCCAGCGAACACATCCAATCTCCCCTCCTGAGATGTGGATATATTTGATGAAGTGCCAACATGCGAAACTTTTCTTTTTTGACATGCAGGTTGAGTGTTCTCAAATCCAGAATGGGTCTGTATTCTGCCTTTTGGCCCTTTTTTCTGACCAGAAAATATCGTGAGTACACTCCTTTCCCCCTTTGAGACATTGGCACCCTCTCGATGGCTGACTTTGAGGAGTGTAGCTACTTCTTTTTTTAAAAGGTGTAGTTGATGATTTGATGTTGGCATTGGAGGAACTGATAGAGGCAAACGATGGAAACGAAGACAGTATCCATTCTTAAGTGTAGTCAACACCCAACGGTCTTTCGTAATGGCTTGCCACTCTGCCCTGTGATGCGCGATGCTTCCCCCAACTGGAGTGATCCACGGCGCTGGGAGAAGGAAGGACTCATTGCTTGGACTGGGCTTTGTTGGAATTGTTGCCCTGGCGCTGATTCCCTCCTCCTCTGGAATTATGCCTGCCTCTGAACTGAGACTTCTGCTGTCCCTGCTGGTCTTGACCCTTCTGCCAGTGAGGGGTTTGAACCCACTGTTTAGAAGAGCCCTTGTTGTAGGAGCGATTTTTTTAACTCCTTTTTCTCAAGCCCTACGGCTTTGAGAGTGTCCAACTCTGCCTTCATGCGCTGCATTTCCTCATCAGTACTTGCCCAAACAATGATGTTCCTGAAAAAGGTAAGTTCAAGATCCGAGCTTGAGCCTCTAGTTTCAAAGCTGTGAGATGCAACCAGGAGGATCTCCTTGCAGATATTCTAAGCGCATAGCCATGCGCTGCGAGGGTAGCTCCGTCCGCTGCTGAGTTAATGATGAGAGAGGGAGAGAGGGAGAGAGGGGGAGAGGGGGAGAGGGGGAGAGGGGGAGAAGGGGAGAGGGGGAGAGGGGGAGAGGGGGAGAGGGGGAGAGGGGGAGAGGGAGAGAGAGAGAGAGAGAGTCTCTCCAGTTTCTGACTCCTGCGTTTTATCACTTAGTCTCTTTGCATTCTCCTTTTGGTCCCGTTCTCTGCCATCTGAGTTTGCTTCTGTTTGTTGGTTGTCTTCCTTTTGCTC